>NC_138221.1:10975072-12175072 GCF_964197995.2 Scardinius erythrophthalmus
TCTAACTAATCTTTTTACTTTCTTTCTTTCTTTCTTTCTAACTAATTAATTTTCTTTCTTTCTTTCTTTCTTTCTTTCTTTCTTTCTTTCTTTCTAACTAATTAATCTTTTTTCTTTCTTTCTTTCTTTCTAACTAATCTTTTTACTTTCTTTCTTTCTAACTAATCTTTCTTTTTTCTTTTTCTTACTTTTCTTTCTTTCTTTCTAACAAATTTTTTCCTTTTTATTTCTTTCTTTCTTTCTTTCTAACTAATTAATCTTCTTTCTTTCTTTCTTTCTTTCTTTCTTTCTTTCTTTCTTTCTTTCTTTCTTTCTTTCTTTCTTTCTTTCTAACTAATTAATCTTTTTTCTTTCTTTCTTTCTAACTAATCTTTTTACTTTCTTTCTTTCTAACTAATCTTTTCTTTCTTTCTAACTAATCCTTTTCTTTTTTTCTTTCTTTCTAACTAATCTTTCTTTCTTTCTAACTAATCTTTCTTTCTTTCTTTCTTTCTAACTAATCTTTTTACTTTCTTTACTTTCTTTCTTTCTTTCTTTCTTTCTTTCTTTCTTTCTTTCTTTCTTTCTTTCTTTCTTTCTAACTAATCTTTCTTTCTTTCTTTCTTTCTTTCTTTCTTTCTTTCTTTCTTTCTTTCTTTCTTTCTTTCTTTCTTTCCAACTATTATTTCTTTCTTTCTTTATTTCTTTCCAACTATTATTTCTTTCTTTCTTTCTTTCTTTCCAACTATTATTTCTTTCTAACTAATCTATCAATCTAACTTTAACCTACTTTAAACTTCTAACTTCTTTAAACTTCTTCAAACTCTCTGGTCAGGCTTTCTCAAGCCAACTTAAAGTTTGTCTCAACAAACTTTTTTTTCTAGTTCTTCTTCTTCTTCTTCTTTTTCTGACCGCAAATTTTGGGACACTAACTCCTCCTAGACCGTTCAAGCTACATACTCCAAACTTGGGTCAGACCTTCATACTGTTCTGACTTGGTGTGCTATATCTTTTCAGACTGGTTTGAGTTACGGTTTTCTTAAAAATTAATATTAAATATCATAAAAATCCCATAGACTTTCATTGCAGACTGCTCAAATTGAGCCAAGACTACGGTGGCCCATTAGTGCACAAACCAAAATCTCAAATCTAAATTCTCTGAAGCCCTAGACTCAATTAAACTACAATTATCTATCTATCTATCTATCTATCTATCTATCTATCTATCTATCTATCTATCTATCTATCTATCTATCTATCTATCTATCTATCTATCTATCTATCTATCTATCTATCTATCTATCTATCTATCTATCTATCTTCAAACTTTTTCTATCTATCTATCTATCTATCTATCTATCTATCTATCTATCTATCTATCTATCTATCTATCTATCTATCTATCTATCTATCTATCTATCTATCTTCAAACTTTTTCTATCTATCTATCTATCTATCTATCTATCTATCTATCTATCTATCTATCTATCTATCTATCTATCTATCTATCTATCTATCTATCTATCTATCTATCTATCTATCTATCTATCTATCTATCTATCTATCTATCTTCAAACCTTATCTATCTATCTATCTATCTATCTATCTATCTATCTATCTATCTATCTATCTATCTATCTATCTATCTATCTATCTATCTATCTATCTATCTATCTATCTATCTTCAAACCTTATCTATCTATCTATCTATCTATCTATCTATCTATCTATCTATCTATCTATCTATCTATCTATCTATCTATCTATCTATCTATCTATCTATCTATCTATCTATCTATCTATCTATCTATCTATCTATCTTACTAATCTATCTATCTATCTTACTAATCTATCTATCTTTCTAACTAACTAACTTATCTATCTTCCTTTCTAACTAATCTATCTATCTTTCTAACTAACTTATCTTTCTTTCTTTCTTACTAATCTATTTATTTTTCTAACTAACTTATCTATCTTTCTTTCTTACTAATCTATCTATCTTTCTAACTAACTTATCGATCTTTCTTTCTTTCTAACTAATCTATCTATCTTTCTAACTAACTTATCTTTCTTTCTTACTAATCTATCTATCTTTCTAACTAACTTATCTGTCTATCTATCTATCTATCTATCTATCTATCTATCTATCTATCTATCTATCTATCTATCTATCTATCTATCTATCTATCTATCTATCTATCTATCTATCTATCTATCTATCTATCTATCTATCTTCAAACCTTATCTATCTATCTATCTATCTATCTATCTATCTATCTATCTATCTATCTATCTATCTATCTATCTATCTATCTATCTATCTATCTATCTATCTATCTATCTATCTTCAAACTTTTTCTATCTATCTATCTATCTATCTATCTATCTATCTATCTATCTATCTATCTATCTATCTATCTATCTATCTATCTATCTATCTATCTATCTATCTATCTTCAAACTTTTTCTATCTATCTATCTATCTATCTATCTATCTATCTATCTATCTATCTATCTATCTATCTATCTATCTATCTATCTATCTATCTATCTATCTATCTATCTATCTATCTTCAAACTTTTTCTATCTATCTATCTATCTATCTATCTATCTATCTATCTATCTATCTATCTATCTATCTATCTATCTATCTATCTATCTATCTTCAAACCTTATCTATCTATCTATCTATCTATCTATCTTCAAACCTTATCTATCTATCTATCTATCTATCTATCTATCTATCTATCTATCTATCTATCTATCTATCTATCTATCTATCTATCTATCTATCTATCTATCTATCTTCAAACCTTATCTATCTATCTATCTATCTATCTATCTATCTATCTATCTATCTATCTATCTATCTATCTATCTATCTATCTATCTATCTATCTATCTATCTATCTATCTATCTTTTGAACTTATCTATCTATCTATCTATCTATCTATCTATCTATCTATCTATCTATCTATCTATCTATCTATCTATCTATCTATCTATCTATCTATCTATCTATCTATCTATCTATCTATCTATCTATCTATCTATCTATCTTACTAATCTATCTATCTTTCTAACTAACTAACTTATCTATCTTTCTTTTTAACTAATCTATCTATCTATCTATCTTTCGAACTAACTTATCTTTCTTTCTTTCTTACTAATCTATCTATCTTTCTAAATAACTTATCGATCTTTCTTTCTTTCTAACTAATCTATCTATCTTTCTAAATATCTTATCTATATTTCTTTCTTTTTAACTAATCTATCTATCTTTCTAACTAATTAATCTTTTTTCTTTCTTTCTTTCTTTCGTTCATTCTAACTAATTAATCTTCTTTCTTTCTTTCTTTCTTTCTTTCTTTCTTTCTTTCTTTCTTTCTTTCTAACTAATTAATCTTCTTTCTTTCTTTCTTTCTTTCTTTCTTTCTTTCTTTCTTTCTTTCTTTCTTTCTTTCTACCTAATCTCTTCTTTCTTTCTTTCTTTCTTTCTTTCTTTCTTTCTTTCTTTCTTTCTTTCTTTCTTTCTTTCTTTCTTTCTTTCTAATCGTTTCTTTCTTTCTACCTAATCTTTTCTTTCTTTCTACCTAATCTTTTCTTTCTTTCTACCTAATCTTTTCTTTCTTTCTACCTAATCTTTTCTTTCTTTCTTTCTTTCTTTCTTTCTTTCTTTCTTTCTTTCTTTCTTTCTTTCTTTCTTTCTTTCTTTCTTTCTTTCTTTCTTTCTTTCTACCTAATCCTTTCTTTCTTTCTTTCTTTCTTTCTAACTTATCTTTCTTTCTTCTTTTTTCTTTCTTTCTAACTTTTCTTTCTTTCTAACTTATCTTTCTTTCTTCTTTCTTTCTTTCTTTCTAACTAATCTTTCTTTCTGACTAATCTATCTTTCTTGTTTTCTTTCTTTCTAACTAATCTGTCTGTCTTTCTTTCTTTCATTCTATCTTTCTAATATATCTTTCTAACTAATCTATCATTCTTTTCTTTCTTACTAATCTTTCTTTCTTTTTCTTTCTTTCTAATATTTCTTTCTAACTAATCTTTCTTTCTTTTTCTTTCTTTCTACCTAATCTCTTCTTTTTTTCTTTCTTTCTAATCTTTTCATTCTTTCTACCTAATCTTTTCTTTCTTTCTACCTAATCTTTCTTTCTTTCTTTCTTTCTTTCTTTCTTTCTTTCTTTCTTTCTTTCTACCTAATCTTTTCTTTCTTTCTTTCTTTCTTTCTTTCTTTCTTTCTTTCTTTCTTTCTTTCTTTCTTTCTTTCTAACTTATCTTTCTTTCTTCTTTCTTTCTTTCTAACTAATCTTTCTTTCTAACTAATCTTTCTTTCTTGTTTTCTTTCTTTCTAACTAATCTGTCTTTCTTTCATTCTTTCTTTCTACCTAATCTTTTCTTTCTTTCTGTCTTTCTTTCTTTCTTTCTTTCTTTCTTTCTTTCTTTCTTTCTTTCTTTCTTTCTTTCTTTCTTTCTTTCTTTCTTTCTTTCTTTTTTCTTTCTTTCTAACTTTTCTTTCTTTCTAACTAATCTTTCTTTCTTGTTTTCTTTCTTTCTAACTAATCTGTCTTTCTTTCTTTCTTTCTAATATATCTTTCTAACTAATTTATCATTCTTTTCTTTCTTACTAATCTTTCTTTCTTTTTCTTTCTTTCTAATATTTCTTTCTAACTAATCTTTCTTTCTTTTTCTTTCTAACTAATCTTTTTTCTTTCTTTCTAACTATTCTTTCTTTCTAACTAATTTATCAATCAAAATTTAAACTACTTTAAACTTCAAACTACTTCTAACTTCTAACTACGTTTAACTTCTTCAAACTCTCTGGTCCGGCTTTCTCAAGCCAACTTAAAGTTTGTCTCAACAAACTTTTTTTTCTAGTTGTAATACTGTAATTGTTAATCATTTACAATCAACATGTGTTGAATGTGTTTGTCTCCTTAGTGACACACTCTGCTATCTTCCATATAGCTGGAGTTAAACCATACACAGGAGCACAGAAACGCCACACTGCTACAATATGTTTCACAGTTGCATTAGTCATGTAGATTTTTTTTCCCCCACAAATTTGTCTTTTACCATGCTCTAGTAACAAACCTAGGTGAAAAGTAATTTGAGCCCATTTACAACCTGATCACAAGTCTCATTCCCCATCTCACTAAAAAGATGTTCATGGGCTCCCTGTTGCTAGCCTGGCTCCGCCCTCCTACGTACTTCTGCTCAATTTTCATTTTCCTTCAGTACTATGTCTGGGCTTGCGGTGTATTCTTAGGTTTTCTCCTGTCGATTTTTAACTGGTCCAATCAGCGAACAGAGGGAGTGGCTGAGAACGATGACGTTGAGGTCGTGCGCTTGTTTGAGTTGACATACGTCACGACCAAACGTTAGCGATTGGTTATGGCAGATCCAAGTTTTAAAATTCAACTGAGTACCCGTCTTCAAGGAAGTTAATACTTGTCAGAGTGGTCAGACTCTCAGTACAAATGAAATGTACAAGAGTCTGGTAGAACCAGGCTACCCTGTTGCAGTAACAGAACCAAATTTGCATCACAATTGTCAACACCTGTGGTGGATTTTTAATAAATAAGATTCTAACCTTAATTCAACCTGTTAAACTTTTAACCTGACTTCTCCTTTGGGTCTAACATTGACAAACACTTACCTAACTTCCTCTTCTAGGTCTAACAATGTAACAAACTAAATTTTACTACTTCTTTTAGGTCAGGTCTTACTAACTTTTTGATAAAGGTTGAAAATAACGTCACCAAAATGCTCTGTTTTTTTGCCTGCATTATGTCATGATATATTGAGTAATCAACTGACTGTTAACCCTTTACAATGTTTTTTGATGATTTTGTTTATGCCAGTAACAGTGGGTAAATAATGGAGGGGCTTGCTTTACCAATTGAACCAGTCATATTGATAGAATGTGACATGTTAGTCATGCTGATTTTATTTTGATGTGTCTGTCTTTGTCCTATAAAACCTGATGATTCTTTTGCTTGGGTGAGATTCTCTGAGAATTGCTCGAGTACTCTCCCGGACGAAAGGACATTTGCTAAAGTCTGTCATTTCTGCTGCACAGCAAGTAAGTTAGACTATAGGATTAGACTCAGCCGACATCGATGTGTAGACGCACTAGAGTATAGGATTAGACTCAGATGACATCGACGTGTAGACACGCTAGAGTATAGGATTAGACTCAGATGACATCGACGTGTAGACACGCTAGAGTATAGGATTAGACTCAGATGACATCGACTTGTAGAGACGCTAGAGTATAGGATTAGACTCAGCCGATGTCAATGTGTAGACGCGCTAGAGTATAGGATTAGACTCAGATGACATCGACTTGTAGGCACGCTAGAGTATAGGATTAGCACCCAGCCGATGTCGATGTGCTAGAGTATAGGATTAGACTCAGCCGCCGTCGATATGTAGACACGCTAGGGTATAGGGTTAGCACCCAGCCGACGTTGATGTGTAGACGCGCTAGAGTATAGGATTAGCACCCAGCCGACGTCGATGTGTAGACACGCTAGGGTATAGGGTTAGCACCCAGCCGACGTTGATGTGTAGACGTGCTAGAGTATAGGATTAGCACCCAGCCGACGTCGATGTGTAGACACGCTAGGGTGTAGGGTTAGCACCCAGCCGACGTTGATGTGTAGACGTGCTAGAGTATAGGATTAGCACCCAGCCGACGTCGATGTGTAGACACGCTAGAGTATAGGATTAGCACCCAGCCGACGTCAATGTGTAGACACGCTAGGGTATAGGGTTAGCACCCAGCCGACGTTGATGTGTAGACGCGCTAGAGTATAGGATTAGCACCCAGCCGACGTTGATGTGTAGACACGCTAGGGTGTAGGGTTAGCACCCAGCCGACGTTGATGTGTAGACGCGCTAGAGTATAGGATTAGCACCCAGCCGACGTCGATGTGTAGACACGCTAGGGTATAGGGTTAGCACCCAGCCGACGTTGATGTGTAGACGCGCTAGAGTATAGGATTAGCACCCAGCCGACGTCGATATGTAGACACGCTAGGGTGTAGGGTCAGCACCCAGCCGACGTTGATGTGTAGACGCGCTAGAGTATAGGATTAGCATCCAGCCGACGTCGATTTGTAGACACGCTAGGGTGTAGGGTTAGCACCCAGCCGACGTTGATGTGTAGACGCGCTAGAGTATAGGATTAGCACCCAGCCGACGTCGATGTGTAGACACGCTAGGGTATAGGGTTAGCACCCAGCCGACATTGATGTGTAGACACGCTAGAGTATAGGATTAGCACCCAGCCGACGTCGATGTGTAGACACGCTAGGGTGTAGGGTTAGCACCCAGCCGACGTTGATGTGTAGACGCGCTAGAGTATAGGATTAGCACCCAGCTGACGTCGATGTGTAGACACGCTAGGGTATAGGATTAGCACCCAGCCGACGTTGATGTGTAGACAAGCTAGGGTGTAGGGTTAGCACCCAGCCGACGTTGATGTGTAGACACGCTAGGGTGTAGGGTTAGCACCCAGCCGACGTTGATGTGTAGACGCGCTAGAGTATAGGATTAGCACCCAGCCAGCGTCGATGTGTAGACACGCTAGGGTATAGGGTTAGCACCCAGCCGACGTTGCTGTGTAGACACGCTAGAGTATAGGATTAGCACCCAGCCGACGTCGATGTGTAGACACGCTAGGGTGTAGGGTTAGCACCCAGCCGACGTTGATGTGTAGACGCGCTAGAGTATAGGATTAGCACCCAGCTGACGTCGATGTGTAGACACGCTAGGGTATAGGATTAGCACCCAGCCGACGTTGATGTGTAGACACGCTAGGGTATAGGATTAGCACCCAGCCGACGTTGATGTGTAGACACGCTAGGGTGTAGGGTTAGCACCCAGCCGACGTCGATGTGTAGATGCGCTAGAGTATAAATATTATATGCCGAGGTAGACTTAGGTCAGATGAAATAAGACTTAGGTAGGTTTAGGGAAAAATCTACGACACCTTAGGTTAGAGCATGATCACACAAACACACAGCTAAATACAGTCCCACATTTGTCTCTCTACACACAGAGTTAAATTAAGTCCCTCTTGTTTCTGTAACAGCACTTAAACTGAATGGTTTCCTTATTGGAACATTATACCTCAGATGTATGCATTCCACTAAGTATTCCACTAAGTAAACATCTTTGTTTTTTGCCATCTTACAGTAACACCATGGGCATTTTTTTTACTTTTCATTTGAGACATTTTTTTTTTGATGTCTTTACTGTTAATTACATCAACAATTGATTGAAGTTCATCAAGTTTCTGAATTTGGTTTCACTAAATATTTTATTGATGCTCCTACTATCAGAGGAGGTTTGAAAACAACACCTGTTGATTTTCTTTAAGGCAATTTATGTTTAAAAAAAACAGTACTAGCGATTCTAAAACTTTTCTTTTCTATCCATTTTTGCCCTTTTAAAGACACGGGAACACCATATCTCAAATCATATACCACAGTTTACTGAAAGTCAACTCATTTGACTATGAATTATTTGTTCAATTCATATCCACCGTTAGGCCATGAGACAGGACCCCAAATTTGGGCTACCGGTACCATTTTGAGGGATTCAATTTCTTTTTGATTTTCATGAAGGTACACATCTCTAGTGTTGGAAAATGTGTGATAGCATCCGATCCATGGCAGCTTTCATGAAAAATCAACACTTATATCATCCTATCTCAAGGTAAGGTGTTCAGTGACTACAAGAGGGAAAAATGCTTCTATAATCCAAACGGTTGTTTTTTGCATTGGAAGAGGCAATGTCGGGGCTTTAAAGTGATGTGTCAACCACCTTCCTAGGCCTCTGGGGCGCTGAGAAACTTTGAGTTGAAAATCGTTTAAAAAAATTGTTCTATTGAACAACAGTTCATGGTGATATGGCTGTTTTGTTTTGTGTTTTGATCCCATGCTTTTTCTGATTTGGACTTTTTCACGGAATTCAACTTGAGAATTTTGTGCAAGTACTTTTCTGGAGGTGTGATAATCAAATGTTTTTTGCTGTTTCAGGCTTAGTGGTTGTGCTATCCGCTTCAACATGGAAAAGGAGAAGGGAATGCCAGAAAACTAGTGTATCTTGGACTCACCCTGGATAACAAGCTCACTTTTGACTATCACATAAAGGACATCCATAAACGCTCCCAACAGCGTCTGCATATTCTACGAAAACTAAGTTCCCTTTACATTGCCCCTCATCTTCTGTTACTACTGCACACAAGTATTATCCAGCCCATTCTGTTATACTGCTCCACCAGTTTTTACACCATGCTGTCAGTCACCAATAAAAACAAACTGAATAAAATCACACACATAGCTTCAAAAATAATATACTCCCCTACACCCAACATCTCAGAACTCAATGACAGAGCAATAGCCCGCCTTGCCCGGACAATAATAACAGACCCAGAGCACCCCCTCAACTTCCACTTCACTCTCTTGCCCTCCGGGCGAAGATACAGGACCCTAACATGGAGAAGGGCTCGTTTCAAAAAGAGCTTTGTACCATCTGCAATTTCAATCCTTAATAGGCTACAAAGTTGAACATTCACCTTTTTGTGTTTTTGTTGTTGCTGTTACATGTGTTTTGTTGTTGCTGTTACATGTGTTTTGTTGTTGCTGTTACATGCCAGTTGCGTGTGCTGTATGATAATATGTGAGAACAAATTTCCCGTTAAGGGACAATAAATTATCTATCTATCTATCATACACCATGCTTCCTCAGGCTCTGATACTATACAAATACAAATTATACAAATTTGTACAAACTCATTACTCTTATACAAACTCCTATACAAATTTAATTTATCCCTTTTCTTGACATATGTTTGAAAATCGTCCTCCGTAACCAAAAACTACCTTGAATCTAATGCTATCACACATTTTTCAAATACAGGGTCATATACCTACACAAAAATCACCATGCGGTTTAATCCCTCAAAATGGTACCAATAAACCCTCTGTCTCACAGCCTACGTATTCTTTTCCCATTTTTTCATGCTATTTTTCCTTAATTTTATCCTGAGCAATCATCTCATTGTTCAAAATATGCCATCTCTGCTGTTATCAGAGATCGAGTTATTATGTGGAATACTACGATGCCTAACAATTCAACTACTACATGTTGATACTCCCTTGAAAGTTGTAACCTTTGCATACTTGGTTTGCAGATGATAAGGTTTCCTTTCATCAATTTTTGTTATATTGTTATTTTGTCATCTAGGACTGTGTTGCCAATTAATGCCTTTTTCAGTTTTCAGGGCTTGCCAGACCGCCAGAGACAATAGAGATATTGTTCGGCTTGCCAAAGCCATCAATGGACATAAAAGAAGAAGAATTGCTATATGGACAGAGTTCCTTACAAGTGTCTCCACATTGTTGTGCATCTGACTAAGCCTACACCTGATGGGAGTAGGTGTTCTGTGTGTGTATCTTAGCATTCTTGACAATGACAATTATCATCATTGCTCTTGTGCTACTATGCCAATGGAGACACTTCTTCAATGCACTCAGCCCTAAATTTTAAGGTCACAAATGTACCTCACATAATCCCAGAGGTCTAATGTACCTGAGGAGGGCTGATCAAATATGGACAGAACTCTTTACTGCCCTAGCTCTTCAGAAATCCTTTTAAAGGTATACATGTGAATTAAACGAGGCACAATAGCCTTCATCATCACAGTATGCTAATGCCTATCTAGTGCAGGGATTTCATCACTATGCTTATTGAGGACTGCTGGGACACTCCAGTCATAAGATAGTTCTGTCGGGAGAGAACTATCTTATGACAGAGTTGGAAGCATATGGCCTGTGAAGCAAATATTACAGATGTGTATTGAGGTGCAAACAGAGGCGTTTGCACCTCAATACACATCTGTAATATTTGCTTCACAGGCCATATGCTTCCAACTACATACTGCACAGCAAAAACTCCAGTGTTAAATTAACACTCCTGGGAGTGTATATGAGTCCACACTCAAAAGTGTAAAGTGTTCAAATATGAGTGTTAAATTAACACTCAAGAGTGTTAAAGTTAATGAGCTAATTAAGTGATTAATTTAGTGATGATTGAGTATTATTGAAGACACCTGATGTTAACAAGCAGAATCACTGAAGGAGGAAATCACTAATTGTAAGTTACCATTGTGGTGATGAGTGTTTGTTTTAGTTGGGCTCTAGACCCTTATATATTTACTTTAAATTTTGTTTGTCTGCTGTTATTGATTTATAACAGTCAGATGAACAAAGAGACAATGTGATCTGATGGTGTTGGTTATGTTTTGACATAATCATGTTGTGATCCGTAAAACAAAACTTATTGAGATGGCTCAACTTGTTAATTACAGCAACTCTGTGATTCTACAGCACATGATTATCAGTATTTTTCATATAATCCAAAAATATTTCATAACCGTTGTTCTGATCAAAAGACTTTCAAATGAATTTATTTAGAAACACAGACATCAATAATCAAGTCAAGTCAAGTCAACTTTATTTATATAGCGCTTTTCACAATACAGATTGTATCAAAGCAGCTTCACAGTATTAAATAAAATAGTACATCAGTGTTTGTTTTTAGTGTAAAAACATCCATGTTTGATAATGCTGATCAATAGTATTGTTGATTGATTAATTAAATTAAGTATCCCCAACTGAGCAAGCCAAAGGCAACAGTGGCAAGGAACCGAAAAACTCCATCAGGTGACCTAATGGAGAAAAAAAAACCTTGGGAGAACCCAGGCTCAGTCGGGGGCCAGTTCTCCTCTGGCGTTTATGAAGTAAAGACCGGATTTTACTGTAAGATTAAAAATATTATATAAATGCCTGGCTGAAGAGATGCGTCTTTAATCTAGTTTTAAACTGGGAGAGCGAGTCTGAGCAACGAACAGTATCCGGAAGACTATTCCAGAGTTTTGGTGCTAAATGTGAAAATGCTCTCCCTCCTTTAGTTGATCTGGATATCCTAGGTATGACCAAAAGCCTCGAATTTAGTGATCTTAAAGAGCGTGATGGATTATAGGGCGATAGAAGATCCGTTAAATAGACTGGAGCTAAGCCGTTTAGGGCTTTATAAGTCAGTAGCAATACCTTGTAATTAATACGGAACTTTATAGGTAACCAATGCAGTGATGATAAAATTGGTGTTATATGGTCAAATTTTCTTGATCTAGTAAGAACTCTAGCGGCGGCATTTTGGACTAACTGTAGCTTGTTTATTGAGGATGCAGGACAACCAGCTAATAAAGCATTACAGTAATCTACACAGCAAAAACTCCAGTGTTAAATTAACACTCCTGGGAGTGTATATGAGTCCACTCTCAAAAGTGTAAAGTGTTAAAATATGAGTGTTAAATGAACACTCAAGAGTGTTAAAGTTAATGAGATAATTAAGTGATTAATTTAGTGATGATTGAGCATTGTTGAAGACACCTGATGTTAACAAGCAGAATCACCGAAGGAGAAAATCACAAATTGTAAGCCACCGTTATGCTGATGGGTGTTTGCTTTAGTTGGGCTCTAGACCATTATACGTTTACTTTAGATTTTGTTTGGCTGTTATATCTTATAACTGCCA
Organism: Scardinius erythrophthalmus; assembly: GCF_964197995.2. Taxonomy (NCBI): domain Eukaryota; kingdom Metazoa; phylum Chordata; class Actinopteri; order Cypriniformes; family Leuciscidae; genus Scardinius; species Scardinius erythrophthalmus. Next base: position 10,987,660 of record NC_138221.1, read on the forward strand.
GATGAACAAAGAAAAAAAAGTGATCTGATGGTGTTGGTTATATTATGACAATCATCATTTGAACTTGATCACTGAACTCATTAAGATCGTTATTTCTGACTTAGATTTATGTTGTTGATTACAGCATAACTGTGAATCTGCATAAATATACAGAATTTTAGATATAATATAAAAGATTTCTTAAAAGTTTTTTTGAAAAAAAAAAATCATTCTTTTCGGCACACACAGACCTCAAGATTCAGTCTATGCATCTCAACAATGGTGAGGAGCAGAATATTCAATTAGGAAAAGTAAATTACATAGACAATTCAGATCATAATTTATTCATACAGCAATGCATGATGGGAGCCATTAATGAGTTGTGATTGGTGGCAGCCACTGCAACATGCTTTATTATTGTCACCATTGTTGAGATTCACAGGCTGATTATTGATGTCTGTGTTTTAAATAAATTTATTTAAAAGTCTTTTGATCAGAACAATGTTATGAAATTTTTTTGGATTATATGAAAAATACTGAAAATCATGTGCTGTAGAATCACAGAGCTGCTGTAATTAACAAGTTAATCCATTTCAATAAGTTTTGTTATACGGATCACAACATGATTATGTCAAAACATAACCAAAGCCAATCTATTCACATTTTTCTATGTAAATCTGACTGTTATAAATCAATAACAGCAGACAACCAAAATCTAAAGTAGATATATAATGGTCAAGAGCCCAACTAAAGCAAACACTGATCACCGAAACGGTAACTTACAATTAGTGATTTCCTCCTTCAGTGATTCTGCTTGTTAACATCAGGTGTCTTCAATAATGCTCAATCATCACTAAATTAATCACTTAATTATCTCATTAACTTTAACACTCTTGAGTGTTCATTTAACACTCATATTTTAACACTTTACACTTTTGAGAGTGGACTCATATACACTCCCAGGAGTGTTAATTTAACACTGGAGTTTTTGCTGTGTAATCTCGAGGTCATGAACGCATGAACTAACTTTTCTGCATCAGAAACAGAGAGCATATTACGTAGCTTAGCAATGTTTCTGAGGTGGAAAAAGGCTGTTTTTGTAACATATGAAATATGATTTTCAAAAGACAGGTTACAATCTAATATAACACCCAGGTCTTTTACTGTAGATGATAAAGTAACGGGACATCCTACTATGTTAAAGTTGTATTGTAAGAGGTTTTGTGGGCGGTTTTTTGAACCGATGAGTAGTACCTCTGTCTTATCTGGATTTATTAAAAGAAAATTGCGCGTCATCCAATCTTTTATATCTTTAACACACTCTGTCAATTTGGATAATTTAGCGTTTTCATCCGGCCGTGATGAAATATATATTTGAGTGTCATCAGCATAACAATGGAAACTAATTCCATGTTTCCTTATAATATTTCCAAGTGGCAGCATATATATTGAAAATAATAGAGGGCCTAACACAGATCCTTGCGGCACTCCATAGTTTACTGGAGTTATGATCGATTTTTCTCCATTTAAATAGACAAAATGGTATCGGTCAGATAGGTATGATCTGAACCAGCTTAGTGCTTGTCCTTGAACACCGGTATAATTTTGTAGTCGATCTAAGAGTATTGTATGATCTATAGTATCGAACGCAGCACTAAGATCAAGTAAAACTAATATTGAGATACAGCCTTGGTCAGAAGCTAAGAGTAAATCATTTGTGATTTTAACGAGCGCAGTTTCAGTGCTATGATGCGGCCTGAACCCAGACTGAAACTTTTCATAGACGTCATTTTCTTGTAAGAAAGAGCCTAGTTGGGCGGACACAACTTTTTCTAGTATTTTGGACATAAAAGGAAGATTTGAAATGGGTCTATAATTTGCTAGATTATTTGGGTCTAATTGTGGTTTCTTAATGAGAGGTTTTATAACTGCCAGTTTAAATGTTTTTGGAACATGACCTAAAGTTAAAGATGAGTTAATAATATTGAGGAGAGGCTCTTCCACTATAGGTAACACTTCTTTCAGTAGTTTAGTTGGTATGGGATCTAATAAACATGTTGTTGTTTTAGAGGAAGTGATAAGTTTATTTAACTCTATTTGTTCTATAGTTGTAAAGCACTGTAATTGTTCTTGCGGGGTGATAATCGAGGCTGAATTATAAGGCGCGATTGAGGATTGAACGTTTACAATTGTGGTTCTGATGTTTTCTATTTTCTCAGTGAAAAATTTCATGAAATCATTACTACTAAACTGTAACGGAATATTTTGTTCAGGTGACGCTTGTTTATTTGTTAGTCTAGCCACGGTGTTAAATAAAAACCTAGGATTGTTTTGGTTATTTTCTATTAGTTTGCGGAGGTGCTCAGCCCTGGCCGCTTTTAGGCTGTGAATCTCAACAATGGTGACAATAATAAAGCATGTTGCAGTGGCTGCCACCAATCACAACTCATTTATGGCTCCCATCATGTATGAATAAATTATGATCTGAATTGTCCATGTAATTTACTTTTCCTAATTGAATATTCTGCTCGTCACCATTGTTGAGATGCATAGACTGAATCTTGATGTCTGTGTGTGCCGAAAAGAAAGACTTTTTTTTTTTAACTGTTAAGAAATCCTTTGTATTATATCTAAAATTCTGGATATTTATGCAGACTCACAGTTATGCTGTAACCAACAACATAAATCTAAGTCAGAAATAAGGGTTTTAATGAGTTCAGAGATCAAGTTCAAATGATGATTGTCATAATATAACCAACACCATCAGATCACTTTTTTCTTTGTTCATCTGGCAGTTATAAGATACAACAGCCAAATAACATTTAAAGTAAATATATAAGGGTCTAGAGCCCAACTAAAGCAAACACTCATCACCATAATGGTAACTTACAATTTGTGATTTTCTCCTTCAGTGATTCTGCTTGTTAACATCAGGTGTCTTCAATAATGCTCAATCATCACTAAATTAATCACTTAATTAGCTCATTAACTTTAACACTCTTGAGTGTTAATTTAACACTCATATTTTAACACTTTACACTCTTGAGTGTGGACTCATATACACTCCCAGGAGTGTTAATTTAACACTGGAGTTTTTGCTGTGTGTTCCTCTTTCCTCCAGTGATTCTGCTTGTTAACAGCAGGTGTTCATCACTAATGCTCAACAATCACTTACATATTCCCTTAATTATACACTGCAACACTGTCTCAGTGTTACTTTTTACTCTTTGTAGTGTGGATTTTCCTGTGGGGTTGCCAGTAGTCTACTGTAAAATCTTGTTTTTTGGGTCACCGTTGTGCTGAAGAGTAGAGCCTGTGCTTCAGTCCAGGAGAAGATCTACAAACATTGATGATTTGCTGCATGTTGCTTTATTTAACAGGCTGTGACTGTGTATTTGATGGTCCAGTGGAAATCTCTTTATTTACAATATTGTTTTAGTGGTCTCAAATTAAATATGTTCACAGTAATACTTTGCTCACAGTATTAATGCATTATACATTTTAGTTAATACATTTAAATGACAGTTTGTCAATTTAAGGCAGTCGGTTTCTGCAAGTGAAATTAGTTAACTCGAGTTTTAATTCAGTGCATTATTACAGTAACATACAGTATAATACAGTAAAGAACTGTACAATTAACAGTAAATTACTGGCAACAGTGTTGCCGGTATTTTACTGTAAAAAAAACTGGTAAGGTCTAACAGTGTATAGTTTGTCAAGGTAATAACATTAAATCTGATAGTAACTTTGAACTATTTAAATGTAGATTAGGTGAGACTTTTGTCTCAAATGGTGAGTTCAAATGGTAATTTCCAGCAAGGTCCTTTGTCCTCGAGAAGTGTTCGTTCTTCAGCCAGTTTTTCCAGTCGTACACTAGTGTGGATCCTCATGTGTTTCTTAAAGTTTCCTTTATCAGTGAAGCTCTTCCCAAATTGATCACATGTGTAAGGTTTCTCTCTGGTCAGGTCTAAAAGAAACATTAAATCATGTGACATTTCAAATGAGAGAAAAAATGTGAAATAAAAAGTGAAGCCATAAGTCAAGATCACTGATGAGTTCAATAGTCATTTTAAACCAATCGAATCTGTTTTGAGGATGGTTCCAAAAATGACAGGGTTTCAGGAATATCATACTAACCTTTAAAAAAACATTCTATTAACATTCAGGAAACTGGACATTTGTATGTTCTTGGAATGTTACAAATCAACGTTCCTGGAATGTTGAATTTTAAATCAAAATGAAGTTGAAAGAACGTTTGAGGAACATTATACCTTTTAAAACACATTCTTCTAACGTCAAGAAAACTGGAAATTTTTTACGTACCCAGAACCAACAATTGGTTCTGAATATTTGGAGAATATTTTTTGTTCTGAATATTTTGGAAAACGTTCTTATAAATAAAGTCTGTTAGCTGGGGAACTACAGTCCTTACCATGACTGTGTTTAAGTGGTTTCTCCACTGTATGGATCTTCATGTGTCGATTCAGGTGAGTTTTAAAAGAGAAACTTGTCCCGCACTGATCACACGTGTGCAGCTTCTCTCCTGTGTGGATCCTCTCATGTTTTTTCAGATGTCCTGACTGACTGAATCTCTTGTTACAGTTTGAACACTTGTAAGGTTTTTCTCCAGTGTGGATCCTCTCATGTTTTTTCAGATGTGTTGACTGACTGAATCTCTTGTCACAGTGTGAACACTTGTAAGATTTTTCTCCAGTGTGAATTCTCTGGTGCAGTTTTAAATGTTCAGCTGTAATAAAAGTCTTCTCACACTCAAAGCACATGTACTCTCTCACACCAGTGTGTATTTTCTCATGTTTATGTAAATATGGCTGCAGTGAAAAACTCTTTCCACACACAGAGCATGAATGTGATTTCTCCTTCGTATGAACTACCTGGTGTCTCTTCAAGTTTGCTGCCACAATAAATGTTTTGCCACATTGATCACATGAGAACGGCTTCTCTCCGGTGTGAACTCTCATGTGAACATCAAGGCTTTATGATAGTGCAAAGCTTTTCCCACACTGATCACATGCATACGGCTTTTCTCCAGTGTGGATACGCATGTGTCTATTAAGTTGAGTTTTTTGTGTGAAACTCTTTCCACACTGATCACATGTGAACGGCTTCTCTCCAGTGTGAACTCTCATGTGAAGGTTAAGATGTTGTTTGTCTGAGAATCTCTTTTCACACTGATCACATGCATACGGCTTTTCTCCAGTGTGTTTTCTCATGTGACTCTTAAGGGTTGATGAGTGCATGAAATCTTTCCCACATTGATCACATGTGAACGGCCTCTGTCCAGTATGAACTCTCTTGTGAATCTCAAGACTATGTTTGTGTGTAAAACTCTTTCCACACTGATCACATGAGTATGGCTTTTCTCCAGTGTGGATCCTCATGTGGCCTTGAAGATGTTGTATTTGTGTGAAGCTCTTCCCGCACTGATCACACGTGTGTGGCTTCTCACCAGTATGAAGTCTCATGTGAAGCTTAAGACTTGGTTTGGTTGTGAAACTCTTTCCACACTGAGTGCAGGTTATAGATTTCTTGGCTCTTATTTTCTTAAAAAATATATTTTTAATCTTTGAATGACTTAAAGGTTTTTCTCCAGGTTGGACATGATGTCCCTCATCCACTTCACTCAGTTCTTCACTCTCCTCTTTCACTTCACTCAGTTCTTCTCTCTCCTCCTTCACTTCACTCAGTTCTTCACTCTCCTCCTTCACTTCACTCAGTTCTTCACTCTCCTCCTTCACTTCACTCAGTTCTTCACTCTCCTCCTTCACTTCCATCAGGTCTGAAATCAAAGAGAAAAAGTTATTTCATTTTCAGTACAACAAAAATAATTCAAAGAGAGGAATATGAAGTGAAAGGACATAAAAAGAGCTCTGATGCAATAACAAAAACTACTTTCCATAAATGAGGTACATTGATCTTCTAATAATTATTTTTAAAACATTATGGACACAAATCCCATGTTTCTGTATCAATAACTGTTAAATATATTTGATCAATGACACAATTATCTAATGTAGTATTAGCATTAAAAATGATACAATAGTGTCATAATGTTGATACCAATGTTTAGATTGATATTTAATTTATTTCCCTTAAAATTTTTACTATTTTACTTAAAACTTTTATTACAGACCAGTCACACTAGACGTTTAATTCCAATGACTCCCATTCATTCGCATGTGAACGTGAGAAACCATAAACACTGGAAACATTCCAGTTCAAGTTGGAAAGCCAATTAATTATTAGTCATTTATATCATAATTTAAATAGACATTTGATTATTCTATTAAACTCTTTACATTACATTTAACTGGTTCATTTGGATTCCAGTGTCACTTAAGAGTTTCACCCTGGCCAATAATGCTGATCTCACAGTCACAAACTCATAAGTGTGATTATTAGTCGGAGGTTATGACTAATACTGGGCGGTAAACCGGTTTCAATTTTGAGATTATATGTATTTTTCATAAACTCATACCGGTGCGTTGCTGAAACAGCTGCGGTCTCTATTCAATGGCCATGAAGAGCGCTATGTAGAGTGTGTAGAGAGCGGGCCGCTATTAAAGGGTTAGTTCACCCAAAATGAAAATTATGTCAGTAATTACTCACCCTCATGTTGTTCCAACCGCGTAAGACCTTCACTCATCTTTGGAACACAAATTAAAATATTTTTGATTAAATCTGAGAGCTGGATCACTCCTCCATAGGCTTCTAAGACATTATAACTTGCTGGCCCAGAAAATGCATTAAAGACACCATTAATATAGTCCAAGTGACTACAGTGGCTCAATCTTAAGTTTATAAAGCGACAAGAATACTTTTTGTGCGCAAAAACAAACAAAAATAATGACTTTATTCCACTATTCATTTCCTTCTCTCTGGGCCTCGAGTTTTTTCACGTAGTATAACTGCGTAGCACTTCTGTGTTATACGTCACACGTAGGGTCACTATTAGCTGACCCTGGTCATGTGTGTGATGCGTGTGACGTACAACCTAGAAGTGCTATATAGTGGAATAAAGTTGTTATTTTTGTTTTGTTTTTGCAAAAAAAAAAAATAATTGTGTTCCGAAGATGAACAAAGGTCTTACGGGGTTGGAACAACATGAGGATGAGTAATTACTGACAGAATTTTCATTTTTGTGTGAACTAACCCTTTAAATACATACCCTTACTACACTAATAGTAACAACTTTATAACACAACAATAAATAACTCACAAAACTAAATCTCTTTAATACTGCAAATACTATGTAGAGCATTTGATTCCCGAGATGCAGAATCACAGAATCGAATCCAGTCACTATTGGAACTTACTGTATAAAATGGAACGTCACAGAATTGTGGGATGAATAAATCAAAAGTAGGACTGTACAAATAATCAGATATAGATACGGACTAGTGTCTGTGAATATTAAAGCTCAAAAAGACTGTCTGTATGTTCTGGCGTGTGTGTGAAAGAGCGCTGCACGCGTGACGCAATTATTTCAGCGTCTGTTGTCTCCTTACACATGAACACATGAACTTCATCTGCAGAGTCACTTCATGAACATTTCACCATTTGATTTGATAAAGCTATCCACATTTGTCGAACTCAAAAGTCTTTGACACCCTGTCAATATAAAAGTTTGGTTTAACTTGAAATAACATATAACAAATAACATAAACTTACTATTGTACATTAGAGTGTACTTCGATTAATAGTGATGATGATGATAATAATAATAATACTGTTTACTAAAACACAAACTCAAAGGTCTTCATTGAAATTATAGAAATTGCACAGAGTAAAAATATACTTAGGGCTGTGTCGGTAAACTTAACAACCACACCACCGCGGTGGCTGAGTAGCACTGGTGGTGGTTCGCCAAAACAATGTTTTTGTATGTGAGTGCTTTACATTAATATTATGACACGAGTGAAGCACAAAGCTTTGTTTACAAAAGAAATAATAGGTAAGCAATTAAACGTTACATCGCAGCCATGGAAAAGTTTGAATTCATGACGAATGATAGAGTTGTGAGTGAGCCCATAAATGTAAACTTTGTCGGCTTTGAATTCTGGTTTTCGATCTGGTCACCAGATTATTTATTTAACAATTTAACAATATTCCATTAGTTATTATTCCATATAAAAAGCTTGAATTGTCTACTTTTAAACAAAACCATTCAAAACGAAAATAAACCGACTAGCACTGCGTTCACTGCGAAGATGAAGAGTCAACATCGTCAACTTAATCTTTGCAGCCGACACTGACACAGAAAACACTTTATTAATAAACAATTCAAATGTCTCCTTGCTATATTTGACACATACATAATCATTATTTTTGCTGGTTCTTTGGGACAGCTGTCATGTGTGTTATTGGCAGCGTCACCCTCCGGTTACATGAACGCGCCACCACCGCATCAGCACCGAAAACATGGAGATTTTATTTTAGAGAATAATCACACAACCCTTTTAGACATTTTATAATTAAATCAACTAATCGAATATTTAAAAATCGTGACTCATCCCTACATGGAATCTCTTGTTTATTTTCCCATATCTTCACTCGCGTCTCACCCATTTCCGAAGGTTTCTTCCTTTGTTCGCTTTTAATTAGGCCTATTATTTTCGTATTCTTTACTGTGGTAAAGTAGAAAAAACGCTGTAGGACAGATAGCCTACATTTTTACTTGTACATCAATTTCCTTTTAAAATAGTTTGTGCTTGTTATTAGACATTGGTAAGGCGCGTCAAGTTTATTTGTAAAGCGCGTTTCACACGCGCGGGTGATTTTAGTTTGGCTTTCTCTGGTAGCGCAATATCAAACATAGCCTAAACGCCTTCCCCTTGTTGGAAGATAAAATTTGCTCTTTATACCTTTTACAACAAGTAGAAAACATGAACAGAAAACATCAATGGTCTTTTTCCTGCCCGTGTCCCACATCCCTCTCAAAGCGCAGAGTAGGCTATCACGTTTCTTTGTGTGGAAATATAAAACAATTTTTTTTTTTTTTTTATAGATTCAACTTTATTATATTATTTAAGTTACCAGTATTTACTGATATTTATTTCAATTCCTTTACAGGCTTTAGTGTGTTGTTTCTTTGTTTTTAATTATTATTTCAAAACCACCCTCCAAAAACAGCACAACCGCCGGTAGTTGGTCCATTACTACTGCGTGGGTAAAAAACTGCCACCGTCACAGCCCTAAATATACTATATATATTATTATTAATAAAAAATTTAAGGAACAAATGAGAAGGAAGGACCGGAGGGAAAAAGCTTTCCTGCATCTTCACTCTGTGGGCTGTGAAACAGAAGCCTGTGTGTGTTTGTGTTGTCCGTATCTCAGAAGTCAAGTCAAGTCAAGTCAACTTTATTTGAAGATCAAAGTATCTGAGGTTATTTCAACCTTAAACTGTTACTTCTGACATGATTTTCCTCTTTTAACAGAGCATTTCTAAAATTGTGAAACACTCAGGAAGTGACATCATCTGGGCTCTTTCTACTGCATGATGGGAGGACAAGAAAATAATCAATCCATTGTAGGGCTTTGACTCCGAACTTCGTTATTCAAATATAATTAGGGTGACCACCTGCTAATAAGCCCAAGGGGGGACAAGGGGTATGTTTCTGAGGGACAATGTGGGACATTGCCTGGCGCGGCGGTGCCCCACTGGCAGACTCACTGATAGTGGTTTACCCATTTCTAGCACATACCACCTTACATGGTAATAATGCCCTATTCTCCTAAATGTGTAATTGCTGATGTATGCTCATGAATAGGCCAACCAATGTGTATTTTTTTTTTCTAAATAAAGACTCATAATATTTTGAACATTCAATGAATTGACAGATGTACTTCCACTTAAGATTTACTATTTAATTTTATTTATTTATCATTACAATTTATTTACTTGAAATAAATTATAATATAAAATTATGGGATTACCAGGAATTGTAGTTGCTCAACACCACAGGAACAGTAAAAAAAATATAAAAAAATAAAATAAAAAAATAAAATACGATTGACATCGTATTCCCCTCCATATCCGATTGAGAAGGACGTTTTGCAAAGGTCACAAAAAGCCCTCTCGGTATCCCCCACAACACCTTTCAGTCACAAATATTCATTTCCCCATTCTTTCTTGTACCCACACCTTCTCTTTTTAATTGATGATGGCGTTGCCTCTCAGACAGTCTCTTTCTCGAATTTTTCGAATTGGAAAGCGCGCATCTAAAAGTTCCTTCCTTCCCAGTGTGTCTGGTATGTGCGTGCGTGCGCTGTCATGACAACAACGAAAAAGTTGACAACCTAGTCAGCAGATCAACTGAGGGGTGGGTGTGGCAACAATAGTGTGCTGAAATGTCAAGTAATGTTCGCTTATCTGCTTGGGGCTCGAGGATATAGAGCGACCAACTTTTTTTTGAGCAAGCATAGATTATGCGTGACACGGTCTCAATTTGCGGGACACGTGAATTGGGCTTCAAACGCTGTGCGCGCACGCGCTACGCGGGACGGGTGGTCACCCTAAATATAATTCGAATATTTAAAAAAATATTGATATTCGAACGAATATTAGGCATCCTTTAATATTCAAACCTGTTATGGGCATTATTTTTTGTAAATGTGTTTGCTTGTAAACGTTGTTTTCAATTCAGATTCCGAGGCTTTTTCACGCCTGGTGAAGTTGTGAATCGTGAGCTAGGCGATTAGCAATGCTATTATTGGTCATCTGGGCTCCTGTAGGTGACGTTAGCACCCTGGGGTGTGTTTCCCAAACAACGACGCAGCTCGCTGCTTAACTACCATAGTACGATGCATTGTTGAAGAAATCAACTAGCTAGTCACAACTGTTTCCCAAAACTGTATTGTCGCAAAGTGGTCGTTCAAATCGTTGTTCAAGTGGTCGTTTAAATGACGTCACACACGCGGTGGAATATTAACTTCTTTTAATTAAACTGTTTGAGATCGAATTAACGCTAAATGTTTTGCTATAAATTACAGACATGGCATCTGAGGACTATTTCTCATTTTACTCAGTTATTTTGCTTTATTTCCAGATTGAGTCATAGGCTTATTTTTATAGTCGAGCATGTTCGCACATGCGCAGTCTTCAAAAACGGTGCTTTAATTTGTCTTGACAAACTAAAAGACGTAAATGACATTTGTATGTATTCTAAATAAAAGACACAGGTTGTACTGAATGTCAACTTGCTTACTTTGCATTAAGTCCACATGTCATGCAAACTAGAAACTATTCTTCTAACCACAGGTCGAGATCTGTCGTTCCAACAACACATCTTTTTAATTTATGATTAATTAATACAACTTATACAAATAATCAGATATCGCTTAATTTACACTTACAACCCTGTCAGCCATCCTGGAAATGTAATTTACTTAATACAGTTTATTGTTTATTGCTTAAAAAATATAATAATAATAATAAAAAAATATTGAGAAATGCCCAACAAAAATTGTGAACTAAGTATAAACCAGAGCTAAAATTTTACTTTGTTTGATATGATATTGACAAAAAATGACAGTTTCCCCTTGTTGAAATATTCCCATACCCATTTCATAGTTGAACTGTTTATCTAAAAGTGATGAAGTGCTTGAATGTTTCTAGCATGAATGTTCTTCAGCATCATGAATGAATGAAGAATAAACACCAACCTCTTTGTTCTTCAGGATCTTCAGTGTGTTTCATTCTGCAGGGTTCTGGACCACTCATGTTCTCACTGTCCTCTTTAATAAACTCAGTATTTGCAGATTTCAGCTCTTCCTGATGCTCTGATGCTCGTCTTCACTTGTAGCCGATGGGAAGTTACAGCATTTATTGGTGAATTACAGCGGGAGGAGCTTCACTGATGATGTAATTACTGTGGGAGGAGCTTCACTGGTGATGTAAATGACATGGGAGGGGCCTCAGTTATGGTAAATTTTTGTAGAAGGAGCTGATCTGCCCAAAATAAAAATAAAATATCAGTTACTGAGTTTGTTTTTATACTTTGATAAACAGAATATAAATATTGTAATACAATTATTCCGAATATAAATAATGGTTAGAAAAAAAGTTCAATGCATAAAGACAGAACAGTCTGTTGTCACCAATGAAATGAGCTTTAAGTGTCAATTTACAGGAGATCTGAAGACATCAGCATAATAAATGAGGTGAAAACAGGAACTGTTGTCATGAAATAAAGAGTGTTTTCAGCAGATCTGTTAATATTGATGAGCCTCAGACTATCAACACTCATTCAACAAGCCATTCAGGATCATCAGCAGACCATCTCACTTTATTCTGAGTGTTTGCTGTTAGAAACACATTATTTGAGTCAGGATAGATGATAAAAGCCTGTAAAACTGCTCTATTGAAAGAAAATATTGTCATTTCTCACAATATGACATGGATAAAACATCAATAATAATAAAATAAAAAACACTATTGACACTCATCTTCATCAACCACTGCAGATAAGTAACTGTGAATTGAAACATGGCTTGGCTTTATGATAACTCAGTGTAATAAAGTAATTAGATATTTGACATGTAACATTTTGTATGTGCAGAAACTGACAATGATCGGTGGCAATTATGTTTCCAGTGGCAAACTGTATTCATATTTATCTGTATTTTAAAATGTATGTATAGATTTATGTAGCAAAATAAGGAAATATGTATAATAAATTAAATATATTTTAATCAGCTTTCAGAATCAACTGTAGAAGAATTAATATTAGAATTATTTAGTCTGTTTGTCCAAAGTAAAGTAAAAAAGTGTTTCAATTTATGTGAATGTAAAAATATCTTGAACAAAGATTATTTGGGATGAGTATGTTTACTCTTGATAGAAATAAACAGGAATGCTCTGCAAAGGTTCACATGTATTTTTATAAAACTTGTCCAAATGTTGTCCCAACTTTACAAATTGAGTTACATTCAACAATGTTCTGCCAGTTCCCAGCATGCATTGCAGCTTGAATAAATGATGGGGTAATTGTTAAAAGAAAAAAAAATATTATTGTTTTGCATTAACCAGCATTATTTACGCTGCTGTTATTTAGCTGCCATATGTTTCAGAGTTCATATTTTTACTGAATTACAATTGTTGATCATCACCATGTTTGAGATTTGTGTGTTGAGATTTACATTCTTCTCATTGCAACTTTTGCAATTTATTTGTGCAGGGGAAACTGTGTGTCTCTGAGGCAAATGTTAGTAGTTAACTTTGAAAATCAAACATGGAGATGCTAAACAAGGATTGTTGATTAGCATTTTTCCCCCAGAGTAGAGCAGTTTCACAGGCTTTTATCATCTATCCTGACTCAAATAATGTGTTTCTAACAGCAAACACTCAGAATAAAGTGAGATGATCTGCTGATGACCCTGAATGGCTTGTTGAATGAGTGTTGATAGTCTGAGGCTCATCAATAAACAGATCTGCTGAAAACACTCTTTATTTCATGACAATAGTTCCTGTTTTCACCTCATTTATTATGCTGATGTCTTCAGATCTCCTGTGAATTGACACTTAAAGCTCATTTCATTGGTGTCAGCAGACAGAAATAAATGAACATATAGTAGCCAACAAAAACCCTATTTGTTGGCTACTATATGTTCATTTATTTCTGTGTTTATGTTTTCATATGTTTTTCTTGCAGTTCTTTACCAATTTTCTAGATATCTGCAATTATTTTAACGAAGAAAGATAATAATGTTAGAATTAGAAATAAAGAATTGTGAATTAGCATCAGTTGCTTTAAAGACAGATTGATATAAATGCTTAAATGTGTCAAATAACATAAGGGTCAAAGAAAAATATTGCAAAAAATCTGTTCAGGCGTGTTTAGAAGAATAATTATTTGATGCCATATTCAAAGACTGTATTTAAGGATCATAGTTAGGCTAAACCACAAAATACTCATTCATTGTAAATTTAAGTATTTATACTTTCCTTCAAATCACTAGGTTTTACCAATTTGTCAGCAAGATGTTTTAATATTAATATTTAAAATATAATAACATTTAGTATGATCACTTATTTTATACATTTCAATAAGCACAGGTAAGAATAACTATGTAATTTAATTTTAACATAAATGTATCTTATTTCACCCATATTTTGACATTTTGTTTTCACCAAGGTTTTTTGAAACATGATAGTTTTTCACAATTGCTATGACACATTTCACAAATGCATCACAGTGTCAAATGTGTTTTAGTGAGTGAGAATGTTTAGAGTTTTGCAAACAGTGTTTTAACTGCCTGAACTTGTTTAAGGTTTTGCAGAAAGAGTGAATTATTCAACAAATTGGTTTAGACTATTGAGAATTTAGTTCAGGGAATGGACTTTGTCTAAGCAATTAGACATTTTACATTGAATGGGTTTTACATTGAAATTAAATTAGATACAGACACAATAACCTGACGGTCTTTGACCCTATTAAAACAAAGTAAATGATTTATTTTAGATTTTGGCAGATCAGCTCCTCCCACTAAAATTTACTATAATTGAAGCCCCTCCCATGTCAATCACATCATCAGTGAAGCTCCTCCCACTGCAATTCATCCAATAAATGCTGGAATATTGCCATCAGCTACAAGTGAAGACGAGCATAAGAGCATCAGGAAGAGCTGAAATCTGCAAAGACTGAGTTTATTAAAGAGGACAGTGAGAACATGAGTGATCCAGAACCCTGCAGAATGAAACACACTGAAGATCCTGAAGAACAAAGAGGTTGGTGTTTATTCACAATTTAAAAAATGCTCTGTTTTTAAAAGGAGGAAAATCAGACACAGTTGAGTTAAACATTTAACACAGATAATTCTAATAAAAATCAGTAATTAAAAACCTGTTCAAGGGGTGCTATTATGCTTTTTCCCTTTTTCCAACTTTAGTTATTAGTTAAATTTGTTGTTCAAGCATTACAAAAATCTGTTAGGAAAGTGAATTCTGTTAAATAAATATCCCTTTGGATTGGAGCTTTGTAACCAAGAACTACAATGAACTGCTCGTTTGGACTATAAGGTTTTTTTCTGGATCTTGTGAAGTCATAATTTTACTCATTTAAAGAATCTACGCCAACAGAGGACAAGGCCTGTTTGAGCTGCGCTTGCGAAGATTAAGAGTATTGTCGCTGTTCTTTACTTTATAACCTCAACGTTAGGGCTGTCGCGGTGAAGGATTTTCCCTTGCGGTAATTTTGAGTGGCTCAATAGCGCGATATGCGGTTTTACCGCATTTATTAATTTGTTTTGAATTATTTATATTTATTTGTTGCTATATAAATAAGTGTCACGATGTGGTCAGCATGCACAAAAACGAGTACATTTTCAGTAACCAATAAACCGAAACTAAACAGCGTCTCTCCGCATTGAAAGCCTGTCACTCAGCGCGCCATAAACCATTCATTCAACAACACGTTCAAAAACGCTGACTGATTCATTAAAAGATAGTAATGAAACAAGGTTAATTATTTTTAACTTTAACTTCTCAGTGCTGAATGAGAAGAGCCATTAATATGATTAATAAACTATTGTTTTGGCTAAAATCACATCTCCATCTCCGCTGTTAAGCAGACGGATTACATAATCAGAATTAGCCTTTGATTCGAATTTGTTCGTTTTAAAGTGGACATTTCAAGCTTTAGCCTACATAGGCTATATTTTTCTTTCAGTTCTCGCGCTCCAGTTTACGGAGATCATGAAAGTGCGTCTGATTGTTTTCTTTTATTTTACAAAAGCACAGCGTTTTCTTGTTATTGTGAGTTTACACAAATAAAAGTAGTTGAGAATAATGTATTATTATTTTCTGTATGACCAGAAACGATAGAGTATTTTAAGTTGTTTCCACTGTTGATATGAAAATGCAAGTGTTCGCGCTTGCGCCTCCGTGTCATGCAGTGTGCGCTCCACACTCAGCTTTGTTCCTTTTTTGCATAAAAGCGTCTTCTAAATATAGCCTATTAAATGTTATAATAAAATAATATAAAATTATTATTATTTGTGTAGCTATACATGGACCTCAAACACACCACGTCTTCTAAGTCAGGTGACTGTAAATGCGCAAAAACTGTTTCCATTGCAGTTTTGCGAAATATTCCTTTTTCGAATTGCCTGAAAAATCCAACATGACATCATGACTTTGCGTAAACATACACGCCACTTTCAAGTCAAGTGGCGTGCTATCTATACGCATTTTGAGCTATCCGCGTGTATGTTCACGCCGAAACGAACCGTCATCTTCCGCGTGTATGTCTACGCCGTTAAATGTCCGAGTGATTTCACGTGTATGTGTACGCCGTTAAATGTCCGAGCGAAACGGAGCAAAATGTATATCTACATCTGGGGATCGATATTTTTTTTTCCTAGGATGGTAGGGGAAGACTCATAAATGGTATTAACCCCAGTGACGGGTAGGTTTAGGGACGCGGTTGGGGTAGGTCATATATATACAGTAATGTAACGTTAAGTCAACGGCGTTGATAAACACGCTGAAAAGCGATTATGCGTGTTGATAGCACGCCAAAAATGGAAATACGAATTAGCGTGTCATACATACGCCATTTCATGAGATCAGTCTGGAAAAATCTCATGCAAGCGTAAAATATTTTTTGCGATAAACGGGAGTTTTTGCGAAATTGACGTGTTTCCATTGTGCGTATTTTCAATTCGCAATTTGAATTTGCGCAATTTGAAGGGTAATGGAAACGCGGCTACTGTCTGTTTAGGCTTAAGTGGAAATCCACGAAACCTCTGTACAAATCACCATGATAAAACCATGATTGCCGCATCTTATTATTTACATTTACATTTAGTCATTTAGCAGACGCTTTTATCCAAAGCGACTTACAAATTAGGACTAAATAAGCGAGTCATCTAAAAGAGGCAAAAACAACAACAACGCAAGGAGTGCTCAAAATACGAAGTTCAGACATTATTTCAGAGTAGCATAAGCCTGATAAGTGATGTTTCCAAGGGAAAGGATTTATTTTTTTTTTTTTTTTTTAAGAGGTTAAGTGCTCACGGAAGAGATGGGTTTTCAGCTGTCTTTTGAATGTTGTCAGGGATTCTGCATTCCGAATGAGGGAGGGGAGTGCGTTCCACCAGCACGGAACTGTGAATGAGAATGTTCTGGAAAGTGATTTTGTGGCTTTCTGTGATGGAACCACGAGACGTCGCTCGTTGACCGATCGTAGGCTTCTGGTAGGGATGTAGACTCGTAGTAGTGAGTGAAAGTAGGAGGGAGCTGAGCCTGTGACAGATCTGTAAGCAAGCGTCAATGCCTTGAACTTGATGCGAGCAGCGAGAGGTAGCCAGTGCAGAGAGATGAACAGTGGAGTGACGTGTGCCCTCTTGGGCTCGTTGAAGACAAGGCGAGCTGCAGCGTTCTGGATCAACTGTAGGGGTTTTGTTGCACATGCTGGAAGTCCCGCCAGAAGAGCATTACAGTAGTCAAGCCTAGAGATGACCAGGGCCTGGACGAGAAGTTGTGTTGCATGCTCAGTTAGGAAAGGCCTGATCTTCCTGATGTTGTGCAGTGCAAACCTGCATGATCGAGCTGTCTTTGAAATGTGATCTGTGAAGGTCAGCTGGTCATCAAACGTTACTCCAAGGTTTCTGACCGACTTTGATGGGGTGATTGATGATGAATCTAGCTGGATGGTGAAGTCGTGCTGTAGAGACGGATTGGCAGGGAGGACGAGAAGCTCAGTCTTTGCCAATCATTAACTTATGCCATATTATCATTAACTTATTTAACATTCAATACACATGCACGAAGTTCAAAACAAGGAGGGAATAGCCTTATGAAAAAGAAAACACGCGAATATCGTGGTTGCTGCAGTAGCTTGAATTCCTCTGCGGTTGGCTTGTCAGTAGCGCGGTACTGCGATATTGCGGTTATCGCGACAGCCCTACTCAACGTTTGTCTATGCGCTGCACATTTCATGAAGGATGAGAGTAAAATGCAGGCTACACACAAAAGCTTCTCCTGAAATAGAGAAGTTCCCACTTTGTTGTGACAATCTGTTGTTTATGGATTAGAGCAATTTTACACAAATAGAACAACTCACAGGGGTGGGACATTTCCCGAACATGCGCTAAGCAGTGCTAATCACAACACACTGGATAATAACAGACCGTGATCTTTGTTTGGAACTATTTTCGCTGTTGAAACAGATCAAAAAGAGTCTATATTGTGTCTAAAATGTAAGTGTCAATTCAGCAATCATACTCGTGTGATGTTGCTTAACTGTATCATGTTATAAATATAAAATTCAACATTAATTTTTTTAATGCAGTATTTTAAGTGAGTTTCTGTGTGTGCTTCGCAAGTTCGCTCATTTGTTTCTGATTTCTCTTTGAGAGGCTGCGTGAGCCTCAACAGTGCAAAATTACCATCAGTGCACTCGACACTTACACCAAATGAATGCAGAATCATTCTCACATTTTTGTTGATTCCTAGTTATTTTTGTTATTAACGTTTTAATTAGGCTAATAGTTTGTCAGGCAAGTAAAATTCACTTTCACTTGTTCCGTACAAGCGTTATGTTATAAGGGGGACTCCCCCCCCCACTCTATCCTATTGTAGACAGAAATTATTCCTCTGACGGTATAACTTAAAGTCACTTGAGCAGCTTGCAGCTCTTCATTTAGATCTTGCTACTGATTTACACCGGCATTGCTGACAATGACCTCATTCTGATAATGTTGCACAATTAAAAGAAAAGATGATAATGCATAAGAAAGACAAAGCAGCCTCTATTGTTATTGATTCTTTGCGGAAGTCTACCGGAAGTTAAGTTTGAGCAACAAAGGTGCACATGCGCAGTAACGGTTGTTTTTGTTGCCGCCTTTGAAACCATCCATTTAAATGCATGACTTGTTTTATATTTCATGTCATTTAACTTCATATTTCTCTCTTCAAATTATTTTGATGTACTGAAAATGCAATTCACTTTCTTTCTTTTTTCATGTCAGACCTGATGGAAGAGAGCGAGGAGAGTAAAAAACTAAGTGAAGTGAAGGAGGAACATCATGTCAAACCTGGAGAAAAACCTTTGAGTCGCTCAAATACTAAACAGACATTTTTAAAGAATGCAAAAGCCAAGAAATCTTTGACCTGCACTCAGTGTGGAAAGAGTTTCACAACCAAACAACGTCTTGATATTCACATGAGAGTTCACACTGGAGAGAAGCCATTCACATGTGATCAGTGTGGAAAGAGTTTCTCAATTAAACATCATCTTAAGATCCACTTGAGAGTTCATACCGGAGAAAAGCCGTTCACATGTGATCAGTGCGGAAAGAGTTTCACAGGAAAAGCATATCTTGAGATTCACATGAGAATTCACACTGGAGAGAAGCCATTCACATGTGATCAGTGCGGGAAGGGCTTCAGTCAATCAACACACCTTAAGATTCACATGAGGATCCACACCGGAGAGAAACCGTATGCATGTGATCGAAGCAGCAAAACATTTCTTGATTCATCAAACCTGAAGAAACACCTAATACTTCATAAGAAGGAGAAGCCGCATTCATGTTCTGAATGTGGAAAGAGTTTTTCACTGCTGCCATATTTACATAAACATCAGAAAATTCATACTGGTGTGAGAGAGTACATGTGCTTTGAGTGTGAGAAGACTTTTACTTCAGCGATCTGTTTAAAACTGCACCAGAGAATCCACACTGGAGAAAAACCTTACATGTGTTCACACTGCAACAAGAAATTCAATCAGTCATCAAGTCTGAAAACACATGAGAGGATCCACAGAAAAGAGAAACCACACACGTGTGATCAGTGTGGAATGGGTTTCAGACACAAATCAAGTCTTAAGTATCATATGAGTATTCACATCGGAAAGAAACTGTTCACATGTGATCAATGTGGGAAGAGCTTCAGTCGATCAACATGCCTTAAGAGACACATGAAAATCCACACTGTAGAAAAACCTTACAAGTGTTCACACTGCGACAAGAGATTCAGTCACTCAAGACATCTGAAAACACATGAGAGGATCCACACTGTAGAAAAACCTTACAAGTGTTCACACTGTGACAAGAGATTCAGTCAGTCATCACATCTGAAAACACATGAGAGGATCCACACTGGAGAAAAACCGTACAAGTGTTCACACTGTGACAAGAGATTCAGTCAGTCAGGCACTCTGAAAAAACATGAGAGGATCCACAGCAGAGAGAAGCCCCACACGTGTGATCAGTGTGGAAATAGCTTTTCTTTTAAAACTCACCTGAAGCTACACATGAAGATCCATACAGTGGAGAAACCACATCACCGCAGTCTGAAATCACAGTAAGTAGTCAATCAAAATGAGTTTCCTAACAGCCATGATGACTGAAAGGACATTTTTCTGACTGCTTGGTATCTGATTGGAATGTTTCTCATTATAACAAGAAAGAAAAATGTTATCTTGGATCTACTGTGCTGGCTAGTTCCTATTACTTAGTTTCTAGAACTATGCGGTGTGAAAACCACTAATGACTTAACATCTCATAATGGGACTTCATCACAATAATGACTCAATATGTCGTAATAATAAGATACTCCGGATCATTTTCCTAGTTGCATTCACACAGACAGTAGGAAGTCTGAAATGGCAGACAACGGCATCTTTCAACACAACATTTACAAACATAATCTGTGGATGGAGGACGTCATGACCAGAGCTTGTTTGTTGAGTGTAGTGGCGCAATGCGCATGCGGTCGCGTCTGAGCGCGTAGTTGTCTTTGGAGCTCCATCGATTGATTTATAATTCTTGATTTCTCTTTAAACTCACTTACAACGAACATTTTCTACTTTTCCTCACCTCATAGTTACAACGCGGACTGTTGAGCAGACGCGTCTCAAGCCTAGTGATCCAACGCTGGATACTCTTATAGGTTATGTCCGTGGATCACGGCTGAACGCGTCTTCTCCGCACTCATTTACAAACAAACATTTTTTTCGCCTATCGTGCGTCTACTCCACACCCGTACCACTAAAAAGACGGATTATATCCAAGACTTAAGCCATAAATTAGTATTAATATTGATAGCATCATTGGTAGCGTCGTTGCTAACTTAACTTACTGTCCATCTGTTAAAATGGCGAATATATCAGATGTAAGTAGTCTACCTTTTGGTGCAGGTGAGGACACATTTGAGTTGCACATAGTACAGTCTGAGCTGGAAGCTGTTGAGAAACAGATCCACGACCTTTTAGTGAGAAAAGCCGAGCTGATAGACCGGCGTTTGGCTCTTGAAACATCACGCGCCGATGCACACAAATCAGAGATTAATGTTATTAACCCTCTGACTCCGACCTCGTCTACTCCATGCGTTTCTCAACATCGGTCCCGAGCGTCGAGGTCACGATCAGCCATGGTCTCGTTCACTCCGGCTCCAACATGCCATCACGAAGCCTGGATTTTTCCGCAGCGGAAGACGCGAGTCAGGTCTAGACCAAGAAAACTCTCTCCGACTGTCCCGGTTTTCGAGATATCCACACAAAACCGCTTCTCCCCTCTTCGCGAAACTGAGCGCGATGCTGTGATCATCTATTCCTCGTTTAGTGAGATCAAATAATAAATCTACTGCAGGATCTAGAAAAAATCTAATTGTTATTAAACCAGAAAATGTTGCTATTAGTAATCAAAAACAATTTCTAAAGCTAGGTCTTCTAAACATTAGATCACTCACACCTAAGGCAGTTATTGTAAATGAAATAGTCACAGATAATAGCTTCGATGTACTTTGCCTTACTGAAACCTGGCTTAAACCAAATGATTATTTCGGTCTAAATGAGTCTACTCCATCAGGATACTCCTATAAGCACGAGCCCCGTCTGATTGGTCGTGGCGGCGGTGTTGCAACAATCTATAGAGATGTTCTCAATGTTACTCAGAAAACGGGTTATAAGTTTATTTCATTTGAAGTACTTGTACTAAATGTTACGCTCTTAGATGTTCGAAAAACATCCCTATTATCTCTAGCCTTGGCTACCGTATATAGACCGCCTGGGCCTTACGCTGATTTCCTAAAAGAGTTTGCAGATTTTCTCTCAGACCTATTAGTTAATTTCGATAAAGCATTAATTGTTGGAGACTTTAATATCCACGTAGATAATCAAAATGATGCGTTAGGGGCTGCGTTTACAGATTTATTAAAGTCCTTTGGGGTCAAGCAAAACGTTACCGGACCAACTCATCGATTTAATCATACACTCGATTTAATTATATCACATGGAACCGATCCAACCGATATAGATATCATTCCACAAAGTGACGATGTCACTGACCATTACATGGTAACTTGCATATTACGTACTCCTGTAATATATCATGCTGCGCCGCGTTATCGATTAGGCAGAACAATCCTTCCATCCACCATAGATCATTTTTCAAATAGCTTATCGGATCTGTCTCAGCTGCTCAGTGAACCCAAACAAACAGATGAACTTGAGGAATTAACTTGCACTATGAGCACCATTCTCTCTGGATCATTGGATATTGTTGCACCCATTAGATTAAAAAAGGTCAGAGAGAAAAGTAAAGCACCATGGTACAACAATACTACGCGTGTTCTAAAGAGAGAAACCCGTAATTTAGAGTGTAAATGGAAACAAATTAACTTAGTGGTCTTTAGAATCGCATGGAAAGACAGTATGTCACGTTATAAAAAGGCCCTAAAAGCGGCCAGGGCTGAGCATCTCCGCAAACTAATTGAAAACAACCATAACAATCCTAAGTTCTTATTTAACACCGTGGCTAGACTAACAAATAAACAGATGTCTCCTGAACAAAATATTCCGTTACAGTGTAGTAGTAATGATTTCATGAAGTTCTTCACTGAGAAAATAGAAAACATCAGAACCACAATTGTAAACGTTCAATCCTCAATCGCACCTTATAATTCAGCCTCAATTATCACCCCGCAAGAACAATTACAGTGCTTTACAACTATAGAACAAAAAGAGTTAAATAAACTTATCACTTCATCTAAAACAACAACATGTTTACTAGATCCTATACCAACTAAACTATTGAAAGAAGTGTTACCTGTAGTGGAAGAGCCTCTCCTGAATATGATTAACTCGTCTTTATCTTTAGGTTATGTTCCAAAAACATTTAAACTGGCAGTTATAAAACCTCTCATTAAGAAACCACAATAAGATCCACATAATCTAGCAAATTATAGACCCATTTCAAATCTACCTTTTATGTCTAAAATACTAGAAAAAGTTGTGTCTGCTCAACTAGGCTCTTTCTTACAAGAAAATGACACCTATGAAAAGTTTCAGTCTGGGTTCAGGCCGCACCATAGCACTGAAACTGCGCTCGTTAAAATCACAAATGATTTACTCTTAGCTTCTGACCAAGGCTGTATCTCAATATTAGTTTTACTTGATCTAAGTGCTGCGTTGTATACTATAGATTAGGGGTTCTTAACCTTTTTGATGTCGTGGCCCAAATTTTACAGTACAAAGTGGCCCAGGGCCCATTTAAATATTAGCACTGTATTGGTTTATTGATCTCACCCATGGTTTGATTTGTATTCAATAACTAAATGAAATCCACTTGCAGTTTAACAGTTTATTATTAATGTGTATGTAAACCTGCACATACAACAATTCATGGAACAAATCAATCTGCATCAAGAACACATTTAAAGACTCAAGTCAGGCATATTAACACAAAAAAACAGTTAGATTTGACAAATTTTACTTACAAAAAAATAGAAAATGTATATAAATAAAAATAAATAAAATAAAAACAATAAAATGTGTTGCTAAAATAAATAAATTCAAAATAATATTTTTCAAATTAAATAAATTAGTTGTAAATGAAAAGTGAAATAAAGTGCAAATGAAAAAATATAGTTTCCTGCACATACAACAAGATGCCAAACACACAACAATTCATGGAACAAATCAATCTGCATCAAGAACAAATTTAAAGGCTCAAGTCAGGCATTAACACAAAAAAACAGTTAGATTTGACAAAATACTTACTTACAAAACATAATAAATAAAATAAAAACAATAAAATGTGTTGCTAAAATAAATAAATTCAAAATAATATTTTTCAAATTAAATTAGTTGTAAATGAAAATTGAAATAAAGTGCAAATGAAAAAAATATAACTTTATAATCTGCAAAATAAAATAAAGTTGCTCTTCATATCTGTTATAAATGAACAATAACAGTCACAACAGTCCAATTTGAACAAGATACAACTCCCTATTTATGTTCCCCTCTTAATGAGACACTTGGGCCTGCTTCACAGACATTATCGGATCCAGCCTGGGTGGAATGGGGGAAAGGCTCACTCTCAGAATAGCCTCCAGTGTTGCTTTGAGTCTGTTCCGGGCCTTAGTCTTAGTTGTGGCCACAATGGAGAATCCTGATTCACACAGGTATGTAGTTGTGAATGTGAGGAGTAGTTTAACAGCCCTCAGTGCTAGACATGGGTACTCTTTTGAGACAGCAATCCAGAAGGAGCCAAGATCCAGTTTGCCCCACTGCAACTTTAATGTACTGTCAGTGGCTACTTCCAGAAGCTGGGATTCCAGATGTGAGGGCAAAGCAACATCATTTTTAGTGGGATCCACAGAAAATGGGTCCGCAATCCACATGTGTCCCTCTCTGGGATCCTCAGGAAAGTAGTAATCAAATTTCACTGCCAGTTGTGAGAGGTGCTGTGAGACTAAGTCACTAATCTTCACCTGGGGGGAGTTTTCCAAAATATCAGACAAAAGGGGAAACATGTCCATCCTTTTTTCCTGAGCCCTCTTAATCCACAAAGCAAGTTTCCTCTTAAAAGCTTGAACTTTATCTGCAACAAAAAATATGTTGCTATTTCTCCCTTGAAGTGAGATATTCAGCTGGTTCAGCAGTGAAAAAATGTCACAGAGGTAGGCAAGTTTAGCTGTGAACTGTGCATTGGCATAATAATGTGCAAAAGGAGAATTTCTCTCAGTGAGAAAAGATAGGACTTCATTCCTCAGTTCAAACAAACACTTGAGGACCAGTCCTCTTGAGAGCCATCTCACCTCACTGTGATAGAGCAGCTGGACATGATCTGCTTCCAAGCCTTCACAAAGTTTGGAAAAACATCTGGAGTTCACAGCATTATTTTTAATGAAGTTTATGGTTTTCACACTTACATCCATCACCTCATGTAACTCTGGTGACATTTTTTTTGCCGCAAGGCTTTCACGGTGAAGAAAACAGTGGGTCCATTTAGCTTCTGGGGCACGATCAAGTATCTGCCTGACGACACCGTGATGCCTGCCTGTCATTGACGCGGCACCATCGCTGCACACCCCAACACAGTTCTGCCAGTCTAGGCCGTTCCCTTTGAAGTAGTTATCCATGCAGCGGAAACATTCCTGAGCCGTAGTCCGTGTGGGTAGCTCTCCACAAAACAGTATGTCTTCGTGCAAACTACTGTCCCAGCGATACCGAACAAAAACCAGTAGCAGTGCAGCATTTGTGACGTCAGTAGATTCGTCTAGTTGCAAAGAGAAAAATGGGCTGCTTTTTATTCTTTCTAGCAACTGATGCTGTATGTCTGTGGCCATGTCCGCGATACGGTGACTAACAGTGTCGTTTGAGAGTGGGATGGTTAGCAGCTTTTTTGCAGCAGCCTCTCCGATCATCTCACGGCACATATCCACAGGTAAAACCAACTCCTCCGCTATCGTGAATGCTTTCTTAGTCTGTGCCACTCGTCTGGCTACGAGGTAGCTGGCTTTCAAAGCGCATTTAGAATTTCCAGTCAGTGACACAACAGACCTTTTCTGCATCTGAAGCCCATTTTCTTTTCTCTTGAAAAATTCCACCGACTTTCCCACAAGCGATGGATGTTTGGTTTCTAGGTGCCGCTTTAGTTTCGAAGGCTTCAGTGCTTCGTTGGATAACATTAGCCCACACTCCACACACTGGGCTCTCGGCTCTGCCTCGTCACCTCCATTCACAAATCCGTACTTAATGAAGTCAGGATTGTATTTGCGGCAAAATCTTGACTTTTGGGGCGGGTTGACGCAACTTTGGTCTCCCCTTTTCCGCTTTAAAAATTTCTCCATAACTTTTTCTTAAGGCTACGGTTCATGCTACGGTTGACTGAGTGTCTTCTTCTGCTTATTAGCGCTTGTTAAACAACTAACTGAGGCATTACTGCTACTAGTGGTGGGATGGTGTATTGTAACTGTCTCATGGATAACAGTCATAGATAACAGTGGTCATTCTGGTGTCTTCAATTGATAACTTTTTTGGGCCCACAGGTGAAAAACGTAAAGTTTTTTGCGGCCCTCCAGGTGGCGCTCGCGGCCCAAGTGTGGGCCGCGGCCCTATGGTTAAGAATAGGTGCTATAGATCATACAATACTCTTAGATCGATTACAAAATTATACTGGTGTTCAAGGACAAGCATTAAGCTGGTTTAGATCGTATTTATCTGACCGCTACCATATTGTTTATTTAAATGGAGAAAAATCTATCATAACTCCAGTAAACTATGGAGTGCCGCAGGGATCTGCCGCAGGGATCTGAGGGCCCTCTATTATTCTCAATATATATGCTGCAATTGGAAATATTATAAGGAAACATGGAATTAGTTTCCATTGTTATGCTGACGACACTCAAATCTATATTTCATCACGGCCGGATGAAAACGCTAAATTATCCAAATTGACAGAGTGTGTTAAAGATATAAAAGATTGGATGACGCGTAATTTTCTTTTATTAAATCCAGACAAGACAGAGGTACTACTTATCGGTTCAAAAAACCACCCACAAAACTTCTCACAATACAACTTTAACATAGTAGGATGTCCTGTTACTTCATCCTCTACAGTAAAAGACCTGGGTGTTATATTAGACTGCAACCTGTCTTTTGAAAATCATATTTCATATGTTACAAGAACAGCCTTTTTCCACCTTAGAAACATTGCTAAGCTACGTAACATGCTATCTGTTTCTGATGCAGAAAAGTTAGTTCATGCATTCATGACCTCACGACTAGATTACTGTAATGCTTTATTAGCCGGTTGTCTCAATAAACAAGCTACAGTTAGTCCAAAATGCCGCCGCCAGAGTTCTAACTAGATCAAGAAAATATGATCATATAACACCAATTTTATCATCACTACATTGGTTACCTATAAAGTTCCGTATTAATTACAAGGTATTGCTACTGACTTATAAAGCCCTAAACGGCTTAGCTCCAGTCTATTTAACCGATCTTCTATCGCCCTATAATCCATCGCGCTCTTTAAGGTCACTAAATTTGAGGCTTTTGGTCATACCTAGGATATCCAGATCAACCAAAGGAGGGAGAGCATTCTCACATTTCGCTCCAAAACTCTGGAATAGCCTTCCTGATACTGTTCGTTGCTCAGACTCGCTCTCCCAGTTTAAAACTAGATTAAAGACACATCTCTTCAGCCAGGCATTCATATAATACTTTTAATCTTACAGTTAAATCTGACCTCTAGTTCATAAACGCCAGAGGAGAACTGGCCCCCGACTGAGCCCGGGTTCTCCCAAGGTTTTTTTTTTCTCCATTAGGTCACCTGATGGAGTTTTTCGGTTCCTTGCCAGTGTTGCCTTTGGCTTGCTCAGTTGGGGATATTTAATTTAATTAATCAATCAACGATACTATTGATCAGCATTACCAAACGTAGACGTTCCACTAGAAACAAACATTGATGTATTGTTTTAATTTATTACTGTGAAGCTGCTTTGATACAACCTATGTTGTGAAAAGCGCTATATAAATAAACTTGACTTGACTTGACTAGTGGGTTTCTTTAAAGGAGATGGACTGTAGATGCATTATTTACACAAGTAAAAAGACTAAATCATTATGACAACAGGCAGTGTTACACATCATCCAGGCTTAGACATGTTCACAAGTCCCTGAGGTCCAAATCAAGTCTCATGTCCATGAGGTCCAAATTAAATCTCAAGTCCCTGAGGTCCAAATCAAGCCTCAAGTCCCTGAGGTCCAAGTCAAGTCTCAAGTCCCTGAGGTCCAAGTCAAGTCTCAAGTCCCTGAGGTCCAAGTCAAGTCTCAAGTCCCTGAGGTCCAAGTCAAGTCTTAAGTCCATGAGGTCCAAGTCAAGTCTCAAGTCTATGAGGTCAAAATCAAGTCTTTGAGGTCCAAATCAAGTCTCAAGTCCATGAGGTTTAAGTCAAGTCTCAAGTCCATGAGGTCCAAATCAAGTCTCAAGTCCATGAGGTCCAAATCAAGTCTCAAGTCTTTGAGGTCCAAGTCAAGTCTCAAGTCAAGTCTTGGTTCTATTTTATCAGTAGGTTTTTGTTTTCAGCTAGTTTTTTATTGTAATTAACAGTGTATTAAATGATCAAATCAGATTACCTTTACTTTAAAGGGGAACTTGCCAACTATTTCAACTTAATAAATCCATTTAGAAATCATTTGGATGGTTAAATAACCTTATTTGGTGAGAATGGTGACTTTCCCTGCACCCCCCAGCGTTCCCCGGCGGAAAACCAACCTTGCAACATGGGGACTAACGTCCCGGTTAGTTGGAAATAGGAAGTCTCGTGAGAAGCGAGAATGAGCGAGAAACACAAACTGCTTTACGGCAATTCAACATAAACACACACACCATATGATACTGTGTATGATGTATTAGCCACCTCGGTAGACATAGCTCCACACAATAAAGTTGGCCGGCTCCCATAATAACAAATGCTCATGAGCAGCGGTAGAAAAGGGGAGGAGGCCGCCGCAAGTGAGATCTTTTTTTTTTAACTACAGTGTGAAATATACGGCCCACAGCAGTAGGGGGAGCTCGTTGAGAAAACACGCGACAACAAAAGTGAAAGTCAGCGGAGAAATGGCTAGAGTTGCCATGTTCCCCTTTAAAATTGCCCAATATAGCAAACAAAATACAAAATAAATATTTACCATTACTTTTCAACTTTTTATACATAATTATCTATTTGAGTTGCGTAGTTTGCTGTGGTTTAAGCAATGATGGATAGTGTAGTCTTCTAGTAAGTGTTGACCATAACAAAACCTGAGTATAGACAAGCGTTAACAGGAAACAACGCAAATGACAATATTTACGTCTAAACTGGACAAGCTCAAAACATTTTACTCCCCATTTACACCTGTATTTACTATCGTCCAAATTTGATCCCATCAACCAAAACGCATCTTAATACCAGGTGTAAACAGGGCTATAAAGCTTGCATGCCTTACACTCTAAGCTGGTTGCTATTTGATCGCGTCATCTAAAATGTTGATACAATTTATTCTGTCTTTTCACTTATTCGGCCTGAACACTTTTTTGCTATTTTCAGGTGAATAATTTCGTCTGCCGAACACTTGGTGCATCCCTACTTACGTGGTTTAGACCAGGGATGGGTAAACTCGGTCCTGGAGGGCCGCTGTCCTGCAGAGTTTAGCTCTCTTTTTGTATATGATAAACTTTTAAGACATTCTTTGGATTACATTGTAAAAGTTAGAAATATTATGCTGTACAAGGACAGTCCTGCTATAATTAATAAAGTAAATCTAACTCCGAAATTGGGCTCTATATGAGTTAAGTGATTCTGGTTAAATATAATAAGTAATGATTTTGTTAAAACACAACCAACACCATCAGATCACCTTTTCTCTTTGGCTTCTGGCTGTTATAAATCATGTACAGCAGCAAAACAAAATCTAAAGTTAATGATTTAAGGGTCAAAAGCCCAACTAAAATCAAACACTGATCACCATAAAATTATGGTTTTCTCCTTCAGTGATTCTGCTTGTTAACATCAGGTGTCTTCAATGTTGGCAATAAAAAATAAAAGAGTTCTTAATTCATCTTTGATGTCTGTCTGTTATTCAGATATTTTTGTTTAAGAAAAAAATTGTTGTAAATTTTACTCATTTTAAATGGTTAACTTTTAAGAAATTAATTTGATTAATTATTACTCAATTCTAATTTGTTAAATTTAATTAATAATATTGTTTGTAATCTGTTGCCACAATTTTATTGAGTAGATATAGCGCATTCATTTTTACAGTGTACTGTAAACACATTCTTGGGTTGATCATGCCATGGGTCAAATGAGTAGTAAGGGGGTAATCCTTTAATTAATAATGTTTAATTAATTTTTACAGTGTACCCCAAACAACCCAACGTTTTGACCCAGAACAATCAACCCAACAATTTGTTTACAGAAACAACCCAGCATTTTTTTTAGAGCTGCAGAATCCATGGGATGGAAGGGGATGGTGGTGGGGGGATAAAAGGTAGGAATGTAGGGATGAGGAAGAGAAGAGGTGGTAAAAGTGTAATGGCTAAAGGTTAAACATGATGGTCAGGGCTATACTGTATTTAGGCATAACAACATGGGCCCTAAAGGCCAAATTCAAAAGCAGTTGATACTGCCAACTGTAAGCAGTTCACTGCATTTGGATGTGGTCTTTAAGGCAGTTAGCTTCAGTACTTAAACATATAATTTCACCTAGATGTTAAATGAACTCCATCTTTCAAAAATAGCCCAGGACTGTCAAGTCTAATTTGAGGGTGCTCAGTTATGGCACCATTTAAGCTACGAACAAATGTAGCCATGTAGCCTCTAGGTGGCACACGTGCAGCACACACTACATAGGCTACCAACTTTGAACGGTACAGCTTAGTAAAAGTATCAGATCTAAATCAGAGACAATAAATAAACACTAACACGGTGTCCCAATGTGCCTACTTAGACATAAGTGTCAGTTTAAATGTATGCCAGAAGTATATTTTTTAAATTAAGAATTAAAAATAAGTATTACTGTATTCTACCAGAAAGACTGGGGAGGCAAGAGAACGTATGAATATGATTTATTTAACAGTTTGTATGCTAAATGAAATGTTAAAGTTCTTTGGCGTAAACCCCATCTGTAATCCAAATCCGGAGGGAAGAAGACACTTGCAGTTCCTGCCTGAAGATGAAGGCAGGGGTGGAGCCTACCCCCGATGGATGGACAGGGATCGACCTGGTGGTGGTGGGGAGGATGGGGGTGAACATCAGCGTCAGATTGACACAGCAGTGAGCTGTGTGATCCTAGCATGTGGGACTACGGATGGAAATTAGCCTTTGGCTATAATTCGGCATTTTTACATGCATGTACTCCATGTTATGTTCATTAAAATGCACTGTCCCAATCAGATAAAATCAAATAAGATTCTGCGAACGTAGTAATGGGTGTTAACCGGTCTTAAATACTCCAAATGTCGGGTGGTGATTGGCTAGATCTGTGGTTAATGAATGACGTGATATTAGAGTCTTCCCGGTAGAACTTGCGCTAGAACTCCCATTTCTTTAAAATAATACATTTTACATATTAAAAATTAGTGGCATTAACAAATGGAGACAAATGATTCAAAAGATTGGATAGTTACAGTTGGTCTGCTTATAATCTGTTTGTATGTAAAAAAGTTTTTGTATTTGTAAAAAGTAAATTTCCCTATGGAGAAAATAAAATGCTATGAAAATAGTTTCAGTTATGACATTTTTTAATTTGTTTTAGTCTAGTTAGGTTTGTATCAAATACAATGTGATTTTCGTTGATCAAGATCTGACCACCCAAAATTGATGGGTCAACTGATATTGCTTGTTCATTTAGTCACATTAACGTTTTTCAGGTAATATACAAGGACATACACATACATATATTCATAAGGATATGTATTGACACTACATTAATTTAATTACCATCATATTTCTAAGATTCTATAAATATAATTAAATGCAAAAAATTGAAGAACATATTAAATTTCTTCCACAACCCGAATGTCTTCTACCCACCATTCTACATGCCCAACTTGAGGAATATTATATTTTTGAATAATTTTGGAAATTTTAAGTAAAATCTGAAGAAAATTGGCACTGTTGATCACACTAGTCCACTTTAATATTTCACCAGGAATTTTGTTTTGAAAAACTTTTATTTTGTACAAAATGGCACATTGTCACATTTGGGGTCTTCCCGGTCAAAAATGATATAGAGGCTAGACGGTTTGTCCGATTTGCACGAAAATTGAATCAGATCATCTTCAGGCAGTGGTGACAAAAAGTTAAGGAATTCAAATTGATTCGTCAAACCGTTTTTGATAAACGCTCAAAGAAATTTTACGTAGCGCTTGCAAAAACAGTCGTAAGGTTGTATCTCCACAACGGTTTATCGCATTCAGACCAAACTTGGTACATGTACTCATAGACATGTATAGAAAGGCTAGATGGCTCAAGGCGGAGTCAGCTGTGTCGTCACTTGGCGGCCATCTTAGGTCAGGAGACTGCGCTGCTGCTCCCTGCTGCTGTGGACGGAAGGTGAGTGACATACGCCAACTAAAATGCTCGTAACTTGCTGAATTCTTGACAGATTTACAAACGGTTTGGTTTATTACAAACCTTATTAACGTGGCTATGATTTGTGCTGATGACGATGTTTAAATTGTAGCTTCACGTTTTGAGAAACGCTTAACATTGCAGCATAGCTGTGTGTTTCATGGCTGCCCTCTACTCTAAAGTGATACCACAGTCGACATTTTCAATTATTAACAGGTTTCCTGAGACCAACAACGTTTCTTGACAACCTAATCTTTTGTCTAAATGTCATTTTGTGGATGTGGTTGTATTTATTTGCTGGCTAGCAGTGAAGAGGTCGTAAGTGAGTCACCAAGCAATTGTAAATTGGTGGGAGAGGCAGGGTTAGTCTATCGTTTCAACATAGCTTTGAGTTACACATGATTTCCAAGTGGTTTGGTTTCTTAAAAACATCTTTACATTTAGATTACTTTGTTGTTTTTTTGTTTACAGAACTTCTGATTACGCTTGTGGAAAATGCCTGATTTTTGTGCCGCCTACGGCTGCACCAACGCACGGAGCCTCCAAACCAGAACGCGTGGGATCACCTTTCACAAGTAAGAAAAGAAAATATTATGACTATTATTAGGATACTTAGTAATACAAGTTCTGCTAGGAATAGTGTAACTGAGACAACATTACAAGATTGGCTACATATATTGGTAACACTTTAGAATACTGTATCTTACTTACTGCATAACTAATAAGTAATTATTGAAGAACTAATAGGTAATTATTCATTAACTACTTCTTCACTACTGTTAACTACTAAGGAAGATGTGTTAACTAATCAGTATGTAATATATTTTTATGATTGTGTTAAGTAACAGTTAGTTAATCAATAAATAATGAATTCTGTCATAACTCTTGAAGAACTACTACTAATTATCTACTAATTAAGATTCAAGAAAAATAACTAAGAAGTAACTTGAACAGTCATACAAAACTAACCTCAGATTAGTTTTTATATTTTATGTACAGTACTGTGTGTCTGTTTTCCTCAGCATAGAATGCCATTGAGTAAATTCATGTTTGAGGCAATGACTGAGGGAAACTGAAAATATAGGGAACTTATTAGTAATTCATAAATAATTATCAAATAATTCTGCAGGAATTACTTAGAACCTGGAACAGTATTCTAAAGTGAGAATATAGGGAACTCATTAGTAATTAATAAATAATTATCAAATAATTATCCAGGAATTAGGCTACTTATAACCTGAAACAGTATTCTAAAGTGAACATATAAGGAAATTAATTGGTAATTAACAAACAATTATTAGATAATTCTTCAGGAATTACTTGGAACCTGGAACAGTATTCTAAAGTGAGAATATAGGGAACTCATTAGTAATTAATAAATAATTATCAAATAATTATCCAGGAATTAGGCTACTTATAACCTGAAACAGTATTCTAAAGTGAACATATAAGGAAATTAATTGGTAATTAACAAATAATTATTAGATAATTCTTCAGGAATTACTTGGAACCTGGAACAGTATTCTAAAGTGAGAATATAGGGAACTCATTAGTAATTAATACAGAATTACCACATACTTCTGACTCAAATCAAACTTACTGTAAAAAACACATTATTAACGGTATTATCTAAACCTTTGTAAAATAGATAAGTTATCATACATTATGATACATTTTGCTAATTAAATAAAAAGTTTGCTTATTTACAGATCAATATATAGCCTAGTAAATGTCTGCACTTATCTTTCTTATTAGTGCTGAAGAATGACTAAAACTGGCTAGAAAATAAAATAAAAAACATTGATCAGTGCTTTTTACTTTTCAAGTAATTACCTTTGTACTTTTACTAAGGTAATTTTGAAAATGAATAGGCCAATAGTAAATCATTTTACTGGAGTAATATTTTATTGGGTTATCTGTACTTTTACTCATGTACTTGATTTGTGTACTTCATCCACCACTCCACTGCTAAAATAAAACGGTTTATTGTACTAACCACTGTGTATGACTGTTCATTAGTAGTTACTTCTTAGTTATTTTTTTTGCACATTAATTAATAGATAATTAATAATAGTTCTTCAAGAGTAATGACATAATTCATTAGTTATTGATTAACTAACTGAAACTTAACACAATCATACAATTCTATTACATACTCATTAGTTAACACATCTTTCTTAGTAGTTAACAGTAGTGACTTAAGTGTTAATAAATAATTATCTATTAGTTCCTCAATAATTCCTTATTAGTTATGCAGTAAGTAAGATACAGTATTCTAAAGTGTTACCCATATATTTGCATACATGCAGTACATAGAATCAAAATGATAATATATTTTATACTGTATTTTAGTCCATACCCTCAATGTTGAAGGAAATAAAGGTGCAAGGTTAACAATCATTTATATCTGACTACTATTTCTCCCATTTGTAAGGTTTCCCAAATGCAGCGAGCGCCGGAGACAGTGGGAGCGTGCCCTGAGAAGGGAAGGTTTTGTGGCTAATGACAGAACACTGCTCTGCAGTGAACACTTCAGAAATGAAGTTTTCGACAGGACAGGGCAGACTATCAGATTCAAAGCTGGAGCTGTTCCATCTGTCTTCAACTTCCCTGCTCATCTTCAGAGGGTACGTGTATAATTGGCCAACTAGAATACAAGGTGTTAAAGATGGATGCATCGATATTTAAATGTGATTTAATGTCACACTTTCTGCAAGTTTAGCAATACATAAAGTGTATTACAGATCAATTGAATATTTAACTATTTTTTCAGCCGGTAGCACCATGAAGCACAAACGCTTCAAGAAAAGCAGGAGAAAACCAGCCCATGGACCCCGAGCAGGATCAACCTCCGCCTGATGTTGTGAGTATTTGTACACATGAGGAATGTCACTAACAAATACACTAACCCTAACCCTAATTAACTTCATTATATATTTATTTATTATTTATTGTTTTTTTTTTTGTTTTTTTTCAAAGCCACAGCCATCCACTAGAGAGAGGCAAAGGAGTCGGAAGAGGAAGGCCCCTGACCACCAATATGCAATGCCCTCCTCTCCAAAGGCTCTTAAGGCCAAACTTGATGCAGCCATGGCCACAGTGCGTAAACTGTGGCGGGAAAAGAGCAATGCCTTGGCAAGGGTAAGGAGGGCCAAGAAGAACATGAAGGCTCTTCTGGAGGAGCTGAAAGCTAAGAACCTCATCAATGAAGAGCTGAATGACAAGCTGGAATGCTACTCAGGTAAAATAAATAATGGCTTTAAATGTTTTGTCTTTTTTATGTTCTTTGTTAGACATAAAAATTACTATCAAAGGAGACTTACTAAATCACTTTTTCTAATTACATTTCAGATCTTCCGGTTCACCTCCTGTCAAGACAGGGTGCAGAGTACACCCAGGCCCAGAGAGACTTTGCGCTCACTCTCCACCTGCATGGTCCTAAGGCGTATCACTACCTGAGAGACGACCTGAAAATTCACCTTCCACATCCCAGTTCCTTGCAAAGGTATTCTTCGTCTCTAATTTCAACTACAGTAACAACTTCAGCTACAGACTGTAGTGTCATGAATAGTTAAACTTACTGATCTAAGTCGTGCTAATACATTTTGATGTTGTAGTTTTTTTAGTATGTCCAGGGTCCACAATAGGGGTGATTGGGTTAGTGGCTCATTGGGTAAGTAATTAAATGGTCAATGTCTCAATTGTGTCAAGGTGGCTGAGCTCACTGGACGCCAAACCTGGCCTCAACAAAATGATGCTGGACATGCTGGGAAAATGGCGCCAAGAAGATGAGGCCAAATATGGGGTTGTCACTCTGATGTTGGATGCGATGGCCATAAAGAAGCATGTTCAGTACAATCCACAGTCACAAACCATGTCTGGTTTTGTGGACATGGGGGATCGTATAAATCAAAGTGACATAGCTTCAGAGGCTCTTGTGTTTCTGGTCGTTGGGGTCCAAGGTTACTGGAAGGCTCCAATTGGTTACTATTTGACTAAGAGCCTAACCCCGGAAACGCAGAGTGTCTTAGTTGTGCATGCTCTGGAAGAGCTTCATCAGCGCCAGATCAAGGTGGTGTGCATGACAATGGATGGCCATGCATCCAACATCAGTATGTGCACCTAGCTTGGATGTGACCTTAAAGCAACACCATGTGAGCCCTTGAAGACACATTTCCCCCATCCAAGAACCCGTGACAAGGCTTTTGTTATGATGGACGCTTGCCACATGTTGAAGCTGACGCGCAATATGTTGGGGGTACGTGCCTCTCTGGTTGACCATATTCAGTTGTTTATGTTTTAATTGTATGAAATCTGTGTTATCACATAATTGTGGAGAATATGCAGATTTGCATTGCATGTTTGCGAGCAGTTAAAAACTATGGTTATTCTGCAGGCATACAGCCCAATTTTAAGCGTCACTGGCACCATCAATTGGAAGTACATCGTTCATCTCAACGATGTCCAAAACAAAAGTGGACTGCATGCTGCAAATAGGGTCACTGATAAACATGTTTACTTTGGTAATCAGAAGATGAAGGTATGTTTTTATGATGATTTGCTTTGTGTTTTTATCCTGGTGCTGATGTTTGGATCTTGTAGCGCTAATTTTCTCCTCATTTGTGTATTTTATCTCAATCAAGGTCTCCCTGGCTGCTCAGGCCCTCAGAAATTCCGTGGCAGTGGCCCTCCGCACCTTGCGGGATCTGAAGGAATATGCAGTGTTCCAAGATTGTGAGGCTACAGCAGAATTTATCGAGGTAATAAAGCAAGAGATCTGCATCACAATCCAAAGTCATTTCCAAATATTCTACTGTTCTTATGAACATTTGAGTGATTAATTGCTTTAATCCTGTTGGAATTTATGGCATTTATTACAGGTGACAGATTCCAGATTTTAAGATTTCACAAAAACATGACAACACAACACTTGTAGATCTACTATTTTGGTTGTTAATGTGTACAGAATATATAATTGGTGTATCAGTATCAAAAAAGTATCCTCAAGTCTAGCAATATGCAAGCACATATGTACAGTATGAGCTTTTTGTACTTACCGCAACTCATAATTAGCCCAGGAACACCCCTCATCTCAGGTTTAAATATCAAATTATTCAGACTTAGATGTATACTATGATACTTTAAACTCAGTTAAGGTGATGATTTCAGTGCTTCCAGTCACTTAAGATATTTGTTTATAGATAACGGACAGGCTGTTCGATATCTTGAACAGCCGCAATCCCAGAGCCAGAGGGTTCAAAGCCCCACTTGGTTCTCGGAACTGGACAAGCACCAGGGAGTTCTTGTCAAGAGCCAGGGCTTACTTGCTCGCTTTGAGGATGGGAGATGGCACACCCCTCTACCGTACAAAGAGGTC
Source organism: Scardinius erythrophthalmus (assembly GCF_964197995.2). Classification (NCBI taxonomy): domain Eukaryota; kingdom Metazoa; phylum Chordata; class Actinopteri; order Cypriniformes; family Leuciscidae; genus Scardinius; species Scardinius erythrophthalmus. Next base: position 11,025,390 of record NC_138221.1, read on the forward strand.
TTTAAAAAAAAAAGAGAATGTTCTGTTGGTGATGCACTGATACCCCCCCCCCCCCCCCCCCGACACAAGTACAACTATTTAACTTTTGAGTAGTCACCAATATCCACTACAGATTCTTAATTATAATGTAATAATCATAATGAGACTTTATATTTGAATACCAATAGCTCATCACTACGGGTTTCAGTGCATCCCTAGTCTATGAGGTTGTCCGGATATCTAATTCTCTGCTATCTTCTGCTTCATGTTCAGATGCTCTGTCCTCCTCCTGTTTGCATCGAGTTCATAAGATGCTCTGTCCTCCTCCTGTTTGCATCGAGTTCATAAGATGCTCTGTCCTCCTGTCTGCATCGCGTTCAAAAGATGCTCTGTCCTGTCTGAGTTCATGAGATGCCCCACTCTTCAAGTGGTACGTATTATTTTATAATTCATATTCATATGATAATGTATTTACTTGTCTGTGAATTAGTCTCTGTTGCGATTCTCTTCTTTGTTTTTGAAGGTTCCTCTCTGTCCTCGGCTTTGTCATAAACATTGACACATTGATGGCGATGATTCCCGTGCTCCTCGAAGGACAGCGATATGTCCTGACGTACCGATTCAGCCAGGACCACTTGGAGATTCTTTTCAACTCCATCAGAGCATCCGGTTGAGTTCATATTTACCAGCCACATAAAGTGTCAGCATATGCTCTTATAGCTTTCACATATACAGTATCTGGAGTTGTCAGAAAAACTATTTAGAGTATTTAGAATGTCTGTGTTTGCATAAATATTGTTCTGAAGGTGGCTGGAATAACAACCCTAACGCCAGCCAGTTCAAGTACATTTTCCGGAAGCTGATGGCCAGGTGTGGGGTTGTTAAACCGAGCAGCAAAGGCAATGTGACAGCACAGGATGACACAGAGTCCCTACCAGCTGATCAGTCTGCTGTTCAGTCCTACCGCATAGACACATCTACCAACCTGTCGGCTGTAGACATGTCCTCTGCAGAAGGAGAAGATCTCCCTTCCCCGTTTGCAGACATTCCTGCCCTTGTACAAGACCACAGCTATCTTCCAAAGAAGTTTGATGGTCTTGTGGAAAATGTGCTTGTGTACATTTCAGGTAGAGTTAGACTTTATAGTAGATTTAGCCTATAACTAATTCATTTCCCCATGCTTATTAATTAAAAAAAGTCATTATAATGTGAATCTGTCCACCATTGATTTCAGGATTTGTGGTGCGACGCACACTAAAAAAGCTTTCCTGTGATGTCTGCCGGGCAAGCCTGTTGATGGATGCTGAATCTGCCAGTAAGGACCAGAGCTACCATCTGCTGACGCTGAAAAACAATGGAGGTTTTGTCATCCCATCAGCAGGCACCGTGAAGGTCGTCAGGGCAGCAGAGTGGGTTGTTCGGCAGGCAGTAGCAGATTCCAGGAGATCGCAACCCATCAAACTGTTGGAGGTCCTCTACATGGTGAGGAAGAGGATAGGTGGAGAGGATGTGTTTTTGCTCGGGGAGCACATCACTGACACGCGATATGGCATTGACAGTCACCACCATACACTCTTGACTCTGGTTGTGTCCCTCTTCTTCAAGCTAAGGCTGCACCACATTGCGAAAATGTCAACGCTTAGCTTGCAGAAAGACAGTGTGAGACAGAAGCTCACAAAAACGGTCCTTTTCAAAGGGCAGTAGCGCAAACTATTTGTGCACTTAAAGGATGGGTTTTCAACTGGTGGTCTGTTTAGTTTGCTACTCTTCTTTGATGTTTGCATGTGAATGAGTGGTGTATAAGTGTGTGCGTGAATGGGTGAATGTGGGGCTTTGTAAAGCGCTTTGGGCACCAAGACGGTGTAGAAAAGCGCTATGTAAGTTCAGACCATTTAAGAGAGAGGAGGAGAGGGAGGGAGCTGTATTGATTATATTGTATTGATGGAAAGAGTTTTGTGTCCAATTGTGTCTTAATGTTTTTTTTTTGTATATTTTGTATATTTTTTTTGTAAGTTTTTTCTAATTGTGTGCCTTTGGACCTAAGTAAAAAAAACAAAAAAACAAAGACCCATCTCTTTTCTCTTTATTTTACAGAATGGCAACTTGAGACAGATTTATATTATACATAAATTTACACATGTATTTAATAATGTAAATATTAGTAATAAACTAAATTGCACTATTTCATGTTTCATGTACCTTATAAATATTGACATCATTACTGTGTGTGTGTATGGGTATACCTAGTACTTTACCTGTCTAGTCTACTTAATATACTATTTTCTTAATAAACTCCGTGGCTATAATTTTTCACAAGTATGCAGTAAAATAGCCGCATCCCTGACGTTTATGACACACCAAGCCGTTTGAAAATCGGTTGAAAATTGAGCAAAATATAGTTATTTCAGCACTACATGCACAATAGACTTTAATGTTATAACTGGACGAGCGGTCCTGTCCTAAGATGGCCGCTGTGTGACGTCGTCGGGTCCCATTGGCTCTCAGCGCCGGTAAGCTATCTAGCCTTTCTATACATGTCTATGCATGTACTCACAAGCATGACTTGAGGCTACATGCTGCGTTTCGGTGCAGCGCCACCTACTGGTCCGGAGATATGAAAAATGGCTAATTTTGCTTATAACTTCTGAACAGTTTGTCCAAAAATCATAAAATTGGTGTGTAGCGTTGTGATTTAGCGCTTAAAAACATTTGCCGATATCTTCGAAAACGCTTGTCCAATCAAGACAAAACCACCATCAGAAGTTGGGAAACATAGGTCGATAGCTATACGCCAATGCTCAAATACGAAAATATTGATAGTAAGGGGTGGTAAAATCTAATCAAAGTCATGTGTCAGTCATTTTGTACGTGTTTTTCATATAAATCTCTATAACTCTGAAGCAAATTGAGATATTTTCACCAAAATTGACACACATATGTATTATTCTGCCATCTAGTCCTTGTCATTCTTTAATTCTTGAGGCAGGATCATGACAGACCCAAGTTTTGTGTGCAAGCACATGGCCTTTTGTTTGGGCCATGTGCTTGTGTTGTCTCGTTCTCTTGCCCCTTGTTGTCCTCGTTTTGTCATTATTGCTTTTCCTGCGTCACCTGTTGTGTTATCATTAGTCTCCCTATTTAATCCCCTTGTGTTTGCTGTCTTGTGCCGGTTCATTGTTACATGTTACCATTCCTCTCTGTGAGTACCCTGTCAAGAGTGTCATCAAGAGAAAGTTCTGTTTCTGTATTTGCTGTTTGTTTGTAGTCTAGTTATGTAAAGTCATAGTCTAGTTTAGTCACTCGTTATCCTGTCTGTGTTTTGCCCCCTCGTTGGTTTTGTTTTCCCCATTCTTTGTCATCAATAAACCTTGTGTGTAGTGCATTCTGTCTGCGCTTGGGTTCATCTCTGTATCCACATAACATGTATGGGCTCACTCTGAGGACACATAAAAAAATTGTGGGATTGAGCCTCTTGGTGGCGCTATAATAGAACAAAACATGAAATTCCCATTGACTTAAATGCATTGGTGTAATATTACGAAACTCAGAATGTGCCATCAGCACCATCTAGGGCTGGGTACCGAGTTTCGATACTTTTTAGGTACCGAACGAATTGCCTCGATACCATCGAGTATCGAAAAATGACATGTTGTTCGGTACCAGATTTCGATACCTGAGGGGTTAACTCGTCAACGTCAGTGCTCAAACAAATACATATGAAATGCACAACGACACACATAAAGTCGCTCACACACATACATGTGTAGAGTTTGCGTAACTCTACACACGAGAAGTGCGGAGCTCTCCGCGCACATACTCGTATGAGACGCGTGCGCGCACACACAAACTCTCCACGCGCATACTTGAGACGCGAGCACACACACAAAACTCGCGCACATACTCAATGAGACGCGAACACACACACACAAACTCTCCGCGCACATATTCATGAGAAGCGAGCACACACACATAATACTGTAACGTGTTCAAAATGCTGTTCTGTTACAAATAAGGATGCATTTAATGTTAATGTGGTACTTTATTCATTCAATGTGATTCGATGTTCAAGTTCAATATGGAACAAGGCTCCACCCCTTGGGGAGTTTGGGGAAAAACCGGAAAATAGAGGGGGAGAGAGCGCCTCGCAAGTTCAAGTGCGGTTCTCTGATGAGTCGGGTGTGTACGGCGTGGGCTGTGGCCGACAACAGCCTCTAATAAACACCCTTTGTTATCTGAAAACGTCTCGTCCTTGCCTGAGAACGCTACAACTGGTGTCAGAAGTAAAAAGAATTGGAAACAGCTAGAGGTACAACCGCTGATTTGAGCCCTGATTGAGCGTGGATTGGTCAAGCAGCTGCTATCTTCCGCTGGTGAGAATGGATAATCCAGTTCGTATTAAGATGGAAGAAGATGACGGCCAGGCTGGAGCTGGGTTGGTGAATATGTGGAGTGTGCACAACGCGCCGGTCTCCAGTCATTTCAAGGCAGATTCGGTGAAAAAAGAGCCGTGTGAAGCCGCGGCTGCGGGCGAGAAAGTGAGCCGCCATTATCCACCAGCGCTGCCGAACGTCGTCATGAGCCCCCATTACTACCAGCCGCGGCAAAACGCCATGACGTCAGACGGCGGCTCGGCGATCTCGCGTGATGTGAGGGGACAAAAGGTAAACAATAATGGCGGCACCCATGAATTGAATATGCCGGCTGGAATAAAAACACCAAAATATGCCGGCAAATCGGATTGGGAGGCTTTTCATGCCCAATTTGAACTATTAGCTCATGCATATGATTGGTCAGAGGAACAGAAAGCCCTTCAACTCGCTCTTTGCTTGACAGATGATGCACTTTCATGTCTGTTGCTGCTTGATACTAGTGAGAGGGCTGATTATGGCGCATTGGTTGGTGCATTGAGACGCCGCTTTGGACAGTGTTTCCGATCTGAGCTTCTCCGCTCTGAATTACACAGCCGTCAAAGAATTCCGGGAGAACCACTGCGGATGCTGGCCAACGATATTGAATCCTTAGCAAGGCGAGCTTATGCACATATTCCTCCATCAGTGCAGAGCGAGCTGGCCCGTGATCAATTCATCAGAGCTCTTTCCCCAGCGGAGCTGCACATACATACACAACTTGCACGCCCACGTGATTTGGCAGAGGCCTTGGAGTGGGCACTGGAGAGGGAAATGGCGGTTGAAGCAGCAATGCGGGGCTCAGCAATGGACCCCTCCCCCACGATCAGGGCAGCTGGAGGGGGTGACATGGCTTCACCAAAACCTGAGTGGCTGGAGGAGATTACTGAGATGATTCGTGGATTGGCGTTGCCTCCAGCCAGGAGGCAGGTACAGCAGACACAGGGCCGCCTTTGCTGGGGGTGTGGTCAGCCGGGACATCTGGTTAAGGAATGCCCTACGCTGGCTAGGAATTCGGGAAACAGGAGGGGGGCGCAGTAGGCGGGACACTGCAGACCCCCAAGCCCATGTCCCGCTCGTCATTGGAACACGCAGACAGGCCCAGCATGAACAACGGGACTAAAGAACATGGGGTGGTGGTGGTGGGAAGAACAGCCATATCAGATTTTTGCCATATTCCCATTGGCATTGAGGGCGTGGAATGCACAGCCCTAGTAGACACAGGGTCTACAGTTACTGTGGTTCGTCCAGAGGTGGTGCCGGAGGGAACACGGCTAGAAGACACAGCAGTTCAACTCCGCACAGTAACCGGTGAGCTGGCACCGATGATAGGGAGGGGGCTGTTGACACTAACCGTGGGGGGCCTGAAAATACAGCATCTGGTGTGGATAGCTAATGTACAAGACAGCTGTATCTTGGGTTTGGACTTTTTGAGGGAACATGGCTGTCAGTTAGACCTGTCCAAGGCCACATTGAGTTTCTGCAATGGTCAGGTGGTGAGGATGAGGCCACCAGGAGCTCGTCACACAGATGGGCTGACTATAGGTTCCTCGGCATGTGACCTAAATAATGGGGATGGTGCACACGGCACAGTGCCACCCAGTGCGTCCCACCAAGAGCCCCTGTTACTACACACTTTGCCCGAGTCTGCTTCCAGGGAAGAGGGAGAAATAATGAGGGCTCTGCGGGAGATAACACAAAGGAGCTCCAACGACCTGGACACACAGCAACAAGGACAGTTGTGGCAACTGCTAGTGGAATTCCAGGACTGTTTTTCCTGTGATGAAGAGGACCTAGGTCAGACTTCCCTGGTGCAACATGACATCAACACCGGGGATGCAACGCCCATACGTCAGCGGCCAAGACGTATGCCCTTAGGTCGGCAGGAGGCAGCAGAGCAGGCGTTGGTAAAGATGCAGCGTGCTGGTATAATAGAGCCTTCTGAGAGCCCCTGGGCATCCCCGGTTGTCATGGTCCCAAAGAAAGGGGGGGAGTGGCGCTTTTGTGTCGATTACCGGAGGCTCAATGCAGTGACACGGAAAGACTTGTACCCTCTCCCACGTGTGGATGAATGCTTGGATCTTGTGGCTGGCTCTTGCTGGTTTTCATCTTTGGACTTGAGGAGTGGGTACTGGCAGGTGCCCCTGAAGCCAGAAGCTCGACCCAAGACGGCTTTTTGCACGGGAAGAGGTCTGTGGCAATTTAAAGTCCTATGTTTTGGTCTTTGCAATGCCCCTGCCACATTTGAGCGCCTAATGGAGAGGGTACTAGAAGGCATTCCGCGACAGCAGTGTCTGGTGTTTTTGGACGACATACTGGCACATGGGAGCTCATTCCATTCAGCTATCACAGCCCTGAGGGTAGTGCTGGAGAAAATCAGAGCAGCGGGTCTGAAGTTACATCCCAATAAATGCCGGCTGTTAAGCAGAGAGGTGACCTTCTTGGGGCATCGCATTGACAGCGAGGGGATTGGCACAGCGGAAGACAAGGTCAGAACCGTACGGGAGTGGCCTATCCCAGTGAGCCAGAAAGAGTTAAAAAGCTTCTTGGGTCTGGCATCCTATTATAGGAAGTTTGTACGGGGTTTTTCTTGTATTGCTGCTCCCTTATACAAACTCCTGCAGAAGGATCAGTGCTTTGTCTGGTCGGAGTGCTGTCAAAAGGCTTTTGATACTCTGAAGCAAACCCTGGTGTGCGCGCCCGTTCTGGCACCTCCCGATCCCCAACTGCCCTTCGTTCTTGACACAGATGCAAGCGGGGATGGAATAGGGGCGGTTCTGTCCCAAGTGTGCCCAGATGGAGAGAAAGTAGTAGCATATTTCAGTAAAGGACTAAACAAATCTGAAAAGAGGTATTGTGTCACAAGACGAGAACTGTTGGCTGCAATCTCTGCCATCAGGCACTTCAAGTACTATTTGTGCGGTCGGCACTTCACCATACGCTCTGATCATGCTTCCTTGCAGTGGTTGATGACCTTCAAGGAACCAGAGGGTCAGGTGGCTCGTTGGCTCGAGGAGTTGCAGAGTTATGAGTTCACTGTTACGCATCGTGCAGGGGAACGGCATGGTAATGCAGACGCCCTGTCGAGACGTCCATGTAGTATGCAGGAATGCAGGTATTGTGAGCGCAGAGAGGCCAGGGAGTTGGAACTGAGCCGGAAAGCGGATGGTAGCGAGGGGCCGGAGCTGGTCTGTCGGGAGCTACAGGAGGTGGAAGTTACTCAATGGGCAGAGAATCAGAGGGGGGACCCAGACCTGCAGTCTGTGATCCTGTGGGTAGAGGCACAGCAACGACCACCATGGGAGGAGGTAGCAGCCCTCTCCCCAGGCACCAAGGGATTGTGGGCCAAGTTCAAGTGTCTACGGCTGACAGATGGGGTCCTCCAGCGAGCATGGGTGGTACCAGCAACAGGAGAAAAGAGATGGCAAATCGTGGTGCCTGCTGACATGCAAGAGGCAGTGTTGAAGGCCATGCATGGCTTTGCCGGGTCTGGCCATTTTGGGGTGACGAAGACACTCCGGTGTCTGCGTCAGGCCTTCTACTGGGGACGGCTGAGGCGTGATGTGGAGGACTTCTGCAGGCGTTGTGATCTTTGTACAGCACGCAAAGGGCCACAGGGGAAGTCTAGGGCCCAGCTGCAGCAGTTTCTGGTGGGGGAGCCGATGCAGAGGGTGGGGGTGGACGTCATGGGGCCATTTCCTCGCACCACGCAGGGAAATCGCTTTGTTTTGACTGCTATGGATTACTTTACGAAATGGCCTGAGGCCTTTGCACTGCCTAACCAGGAGGCCGAGGCTGTTGCGAATGTTTTGGTGGAGGGCATGTTTAGTAGGTTTGGGGTGCCCCAGTGTATCCATAGTGATCAAGGTAGAAACTTTGAGTCCAAGGTATTTTCTTTAATGTGTGAGCGCATGGGAATCAACAAGACCCGCACCACCCCACTACATCCTCAAAGCGACGGGCTCGTGGAGCGATTCAACAGGACACTAGCTGAACAGTTGTCCATTTTAACATCAACTCATCAGCACGATTGGGACACCCATCTGCCACTGGTCTTAATGGCATGTCGCTCTGCTATTCAGGACTCTACCTCATGCACTCCGGCCCTGCTCATGTTGGGTAGGGAGATTAGAACCCCTGCAGAGTTGGCCTTTGGGCGACCCCCTGATGCCCCTCCTGTTCCTGCTGGACCCGAATATGCTAGACAGCTCCAGGACCGCTTGGACTCCGCCCATGCATATGCCAGGAGGCACCTAGTGACCTCAGGGGTGCGGCAAAAAAGAGCGTATGACCTGCATGCTCGGGGTTGCAACTTTGGGGTTGGAGAGCTAGTTTGGGTTTACAGCCCAGTTAGGAAGAGAGGAAGGTGCCCTAAGCTGGACAGCCACTGGGTGGGACCATGCCTGATATTGGACAAGCTGGGGGAGGTGGTGTATCGAGTGCAGGTGCCTCCACGGGGGCGCAAAGTGGTACTGCATCGTGATAGGCTGGCCCCTTACCGGGGCACCGCGACACCAGAGGGTGTTACAGTACTTCCTTCACACAACAGTGAGACTCAAAGGGGGACTGAGGGGGTAATTGGACCAGCTGATATGGCCAGTAGTGGCCAGCAGGTGACACCGCTGCCCGACACCCCTCAGGGTGATCATTCGCAGGGCTCAGGGGAAGCGGCACCTGAAATCGAAAATCACATTCTCCCGAGGGGGCGTCCTAGGAGGGAGCGGAGAACCCCAGTCAGATTTAGAGACTTTGTCCTCGGGGTCGAGGACTTCAGTTAGAGGGGGGTAGTGTAACGTGTTCAAAATGCTGTTCTGTTACAAATAAGGATGCATTTAATGTTAATGTGGTACTTTATTCATTCAATGTGATTCGATGTTCAAGTTCAATATGGAACAAGGCTCCACCCCTTGGGGAGTTTGGGGAAAAACCGGAAAATAGAGGGGGAGAGAGCGCCTCGCAAGTTCAAGTGCGGTTCTCTGATGAGTCGGGTGTGTACGGCGTGGGCTGTGGCCGACAACAGCCTCTAATAAACACCCTTTGTTATCTGAAAACGTCTCGTCCTTGCCTGAGAACGCTACAATACCTTAAAGATGTGGAAAAGTCGATCAAAAGTGTGGCTACATTTCTCCAGGCTCGATGCCAACAGCGCACGATGCAGTATTTGCTGTGTAAAATAATTGCTGCAAAGACCAGTACCACGACAGATATGATGAAGACCTTGACAGTGCACGGCCACGAAGTAAACATAAGAGCAGAAAGTGGCTCTGTCTTCGAATGGTAAATGAAGAGATACCTTTTTGATCACTCTGACAGTGTTTATATTGCAATAATGACCTACTGAGTGTACACAGCCGTTCAAAAAATGTGTTGGTTAGTCAGAATTTTTTTTTTCAGTAAGGATGCATTAAAGTTATCAAAAGTGACATTAAAACGTGTAATGTTACAAAATATTTCGTTTTTAAATAAATGCTGTTCTTTTGCCATTTTTATTCATCAAAGAATCATGAAAAAATGTTATCATAGTTTCCAAAATATTAAGCAGCAAACTGTTTTCATATTTCTGAAGGATCATGTGACACTTAAGTAATGATTTTGAAAATTCAGCTTTGACATCGCAGGAATAAACTACTTTTTGAAATATATTCAAATAAGATTTTAAATTGTAATACTATTTCACAATATTACAAGTTTTACTGTATTTTTTATAAAAATAAAATTCAGCTTTGGTGAGCATGAGCTCTTTATAAAACATTTTTTGTTCCTTTGTGCACTGGCTAAGGAGATGAGTCCAACTGAAAAAATAAAACCAAAATTTTCTGAGGTAATGTGTTATGTAATCTTGTTAAAATGGATTTCATAAAATTGGTATCGAAAAAAGTATCGTTAGGAACCGGTATCGAAACTGAGGTATCGAAAATGGCACCGGATCGAAAGATTTTGAACGATACCCAGCCCTAGCACCATCCCATGAAGGTACCCAAAATATTTCGAGACAGCGCCACCTTTTGGTCAAAAGTTATAACAAAATTTTCAAAACTGATGGTCTTAATAGTTTCATTGGCTCACGCTGAGAACATAGATACCAAGTTTACCTTATTTGGCTGAACTTCCTGTCCGCCATCTTGATTTTCATTCAAAACCTACTTTTTCAAACTCCTCCTAGACCGTTTGTCCGATTTTCACCAAAATTTTATCATATCATCTCCAGACTGTGCCGACTAAAAGTTATGGATTTCGTGTTGATTGACGAAACTGTTTTCGTATACTGCAGCAGCAAATTTGAGGCATGATGTCAAAAGGACTATTCAGGCTTTATCTCTGCAATGCCTTGACATATAGACACCAAACCTTGTATGTGTCATTGTCACTTCACTGACCACATCACATCAGTTTTGTAACTGCTCCACCTATTGGTCGAAAGTGCTAATCAATTAAGTCATAATTTTAATTACTGTTTATATGATATTTCAGCCATTTCGCCTAACATCCTCTTTAATTGCTCATTGTTGCAGTTGATCTGACACTTTCAGCCATGTAGGCATGTCTTATCGTCTTCTCCTGCTTGGCCCCGATAATGGCTTCTTGCAGCTATATTTTTTATAAATGTATCCATTTCATCAAAAACTATTTGATCAAAATTGAGTTGGACCAACTCACTTAAGTTGGTCAAAATTGAGTTGGACCAACTCATTTAAGTTGGTCAAAATTGAGTTGGACCAACTTAATTACATTTCATTGCATGAATTAGTTGGGGCTACACATATTTATTGGATGGAAATCCTGCCCTCAATTAAATTGAGTTTGTCCACTGAGTTATATATATATATATATATATATATTGACTGTGTGGTGAGATGGAGACAGTAATCATTTCAGTTTATTTAGTAAAAACTGTTGTTTAAAGTTCATAGTAATTGTTCTGACTTGTAAATAAATGTGAACAATACTATGCTGTTGATAACATTAGTAATGAGTTTAAGCAATCATTACATGAAGCAAATACAAACATTAAGTAAAAGTGAAATTGAATGAGACAGATCTCTCTCTTTACTGACTCAAAAGCATCTCAAGAGAAGAAAAGAAAAGTGTCCAGTTTCAAAGATACATGAAAGTATATCTTGCGTTTGCATGGAAGAGTAGAAGCAGAAGAGAAACTAGATGTTCTGATGAAATTAAAACAATGAAAAAAAATAGTAATAAAAGTGTTATGGCCGCCTTCTCCAGTGTGAATTTTCTGGCACTCTTTCAGTTCATCTTCTGTAGTACAGGACTCCCAGCACTGAAACACACACCGCCGTGTCTTTTCTGCTGTAATATTACGGATGAATCTTCTCCTTTGTGTGAATCTTCTGGTGTTTCTTCAGGACTGATGCTCAGTAAAACTGTTTACCGCACTGATCACAGTTAAATGTTCTTTCTTCAGAATGAGAAGCTTTAATTTCTCACTTTTCTTCCCAGTGTGAACTCTCATGTGAATCTTCAGTCTTGACTTTCATGTGAAGCATTTTTTACACTGAGGGCAGGAGACAGATTTTTTTGGCTTCTGTTTTTCCTTTCTTGTTCACGTCCATCAGGTCTACAAGAAACATTAAATCATGAGATTTCAAATGAGAGACAAATGTGAAATGAAAAGTTAAGCTCAAAGTCAAGATCACTGATGAGTTCAACAGTCATTTTAATCTCATCAAATCAGGTCTCACTGCTGTGCACGATAATGATCTATTTTAATGTCATGAAGATGATTTGTGTTATAATCACTAGTTTGGTCATGAATGTAAATCTGATGAGCATCAGCATGTTCTTCATCATGAAGAATGAATGAGGAATCAAGAATAAACACCAGCCTCTTTGTTCTTCAGTATCATGATGTTTCATTCTGCAGGTTCTGGATCACTTCACTCTCTGTCCTCTCCTTCCAGATGCTTTCTGGCAGTTCTGCTAAAAATGATAATATGAATGATTCTTCAATTGTTTTTAATGATCAAAACCAACTTACTACTAGGGCAGAACTAGGGCTGCAACTAATTGATGAAATTAATAATAACAAGCAGATGTTAGAAACAGAGAGCTGATTTATATTCATCTGTTTCAGTCTGTGGGACAAAGTCTGGAAGCCTGTTTCCATCAAAGTTGCGCAAATAATATAAATATGTAAGTCACAATAATGAGAAATGTTGTCATAATTATGACTTAGTATCTTATAACATTGCATTATAACAAGATGCTTTCTCATAATAACGACTTATCTCATAATGAGAAACGGTCTCATAATACTGAGACACTTTCTCATAATGAAAATTTACATAATAATGAGATACTTTCTTATAATTATAACTCAATATCTCAAAATGTGAAAAAGGATAGCAAGCAACCACCAAGATGTCCTGTTGCTCATCATGGATGTTAGGAAACTAACTTACACAGGAGAGACTTTAATGCTCAGCACATAAAGATGAACTACATACTGTGATCTCAGACTGTGATTGTTTTCCATTTGAGTGAGTAAAGAAGATGGATCATGGTGATTCGGTTTCTCCACTGCATCTTCATGTGTCGCTTTAGGTGACTTTTAAAATAGAAACTTGTTCCACACTGATCACATGTGTGCGGCTTCTCTCCGATGTGGATCCTCTTATGTGTTTTCAGACTTCTTGACAGACTGAATCTCTGGTCGCAGTGTGAACACTTGTAAGGTTTTTCTCCAGTGTGAATTCTCTGGTGCAGTTTTAAACTGTATGCTAAAGTAAAAGTCTTCCCACACTCAAAGCACACGTACTCTCTCACATCAGTGTGAATTTTCTCATGTCTATGTAAATGTTGCCGCTGTGAAAAACTCTTTCCACACACAGAACATGAATGCGGCTTCCGCTTCGAATGAACTGTCAGGTGTGTCTTCAGGTTTGATCCACTATGAAACGGCTTCTCTCCAGTGTGAACTCTCATGTGAATCTCAAGACTACATTTGTATGTGAAACTCTTTCCACACTGAGTGCAGGTGAAAGATTTCTTGGCTCTTCTTTTCTTTAAAAATTTCAGTTTTTTCTTTGAGTGACTCAAAGGTTTTTCTCCAGGTTTGACATGATGTTCCTCCTCCACTTCACTCAGTTCTTCACTCTCCTCCTCCACTTCACTCAGTTCTTCACACTCCTCCTCCACTTCACTCAGTTCTTCACTCTCCTCCTTCACTTCACTCAGTTCTTCACTCTCCTCCTTCACTTCACTCAGTTCTTCACTCTCCTCCTCCACTTCACTCAGTTCTTCACACTCCTCCTTCACTTCCATCGGGTCTGAAATGAAAGAAAAAAATCATCAAAATAATACAAAGGAAAAAAATGAAGTGAAAGGACATTAGTATGGAAGCTTGTTTCCGCCACAAAATAAAACATTTTAAAAGATAATTGCGATTAATTGCAATTCTGACTTTATTTCTCAGAATTGCGTGTCATCTCACAATTCTGACTTTATAACACACAATTGCGACTTTATATCATGCAATTCTGACTTTATATCTCGCAATTGCGACTTTATTTCTCAGAATTGCGACTTTATTTCTCACAATTCTGACTTCATATCTCGCATTGTGAGAAAAAAAGTCAGAATTGTGAGATAAAAAGTCACAATTATTATTATTTATTTATTATTCAGTGGCGGAAACAAGCTTCCATTCATTAAAGTAGACAACTGCTATAAAATATTACCATTTTGCTGTTTATTTTATATTAATTAAATAAAGATAAATAAAGTGAGTTTCCCGGTGTTCCAGTTTAAGTTTGGTGAATTCAATTCCCGTTCTGCCACAGAAACGTCACACTGTGCCTAAGCCTCTTAGTCTAATTACAAGAACAAGTCAAGTGGAGCAGATTGTATATTATTATATTTTGGATTTATTATTTGTTATACATTGAATGTATCCTTGTAAAAAAAAATACACCGCAGAGTGTGACATCTCACGACAGTGTCAGTAGATATTTCATATGCTGAAAGTCTAGACTGATCGCGGCTTTAACTAGTTTTAAATTAACTATTTTTAAGAATTATCTGTGTCCTACATGTGCCACTAGATAAAAATTAAATTAAATAAAAGCTTAAATGATATTTAGTTTGAACTGATGTTGACAATAAATATGAAAATTTCTCAAATCTCACTTTACTGACCATTTTTTGAAAACCAAAAATTTAACTTTTGTACCCATTTCATAGTTTAACTGTTTATCTAAATGTGATGAAGTGCTTGAATGTTTCTAACATGAATGTTCTTCAGCATCATGAATGAATGAAGAATAAACACCAACCTCTTTGTTCTTCAGGATCTTCAGTGTGTTTCATTCTGCAGGGTTCTGGATCACTCATGTTCTCACTGTCCTCTTTAATAAACTAAGTCTTTGCAGATTTCAGCTTTTCCTGATGCTTTCATGCTCGTTCTTGCTTCACTTGCAGCTGATGGGAATATTCCAGTATTTATGAGTGAATTGCAGTGGGAGGGGCTTCACTGATGATGTAATTACTGTGGGAGGAGCTTCACTGGTGATGTAAATGACATGGGAGGGGCCTCAGTCATGGTAAATTTTTGTGGAAGGAGCTGATCTGTCCAAAATAAAAATAAAATATCAGTTACTGAGTTTGTGTCACGATCCACACAAGAACAGAGGAAAAGTAGATCCAATAGCAGTAAGTTTAATTAGGGAAAACCGTTACATCAATATCCAGTCCAGGCAGTGGTCAAAACCAAAGTAACAATCAAACATAAACAGGCACAAGACAAACGGGCAAGAACAGAACTCAGATGTGGCGTGATAAATACAAGGACTTTGTGACACATACTAAAACATACAGGGTTATATACACAGGGAAATGACAATGCTAATGGGGAATTGGCTGAGTGCAATGATTAATGACAAGGGACAGCTGAGTGCAATGATTAATGAAAAGGGACAGCTGAGTGCAATGAGGAAACAAGGATCGTGGGGAATGTAGTTCAGAATGTGACAGACACTGTGGGGAAGGAGGACATCTAGTGGATACCCAGGGAACACAAACCAGACACTGTGACAGTTTGTTTTTATACTTATTGATAACAGAATATAAATGTTGTAATACAATTATTCCGAATATAAATAATGGTTAGAAAAAAAGTTCAATGCATAAAGACAGAACAGTCTGTTGTCACCAATGAAATGAGCTTTAAGTGTCAATTTACAGGAGATCTGAAGACATCAGCATAATAAATGAGGTGAAAACAGGAACTATTGTCATGAAATAAAGAGTGTTTTCAGCAGATCTGTTAATATTGATGAGCCTCAGACTATCAACACTCATTCAACAAGCCATTCAGGACCATCAGCAGATCATCTCACTTTATTCTGAGTGTTTGCTGTTAGAAACACATTATTTGAGTCAGGATAGATGATAAAAGCCTATAAAACTGCTCTATTGGAAGACAATACTGTTATTTCTCACAATATGACATGGATAAAACATCAATAATAATAAAAAATAAAATAAAAAACACTATTGACACTCATCTTCATCAACCACTGCAGATAAGTAACTATGAATTGAAACATGGCTTGGCTTTATGATAACTCAGTGTAATAAAGTATTCAGATCTTTGACATGTAACAGTTTTTATGTGCAAAAACTAACAGTGATCGGTGGCAATTATGTTTCCCGTGGCAAACTGTATTCATATTTCTCCGTATTTTAACATTTATGAATAGATTTATGTAGCAAAATAAGGAAATATGTATAATTAATTAAAGATATTTTAATCAGCTTTCAGAATCAACTGTAGCAGAATTAATACAACAATTATTTAGTTTGTTTGTCCAAAGTAATATAATAATAACAATGCATTTATTTTATATAGCGCCTTTGAAATCGTGTAATGATGAAAGGTCGCGGATGTGTTGGGGGATAGAATTCCAGAGAGTTGGGGGCAGCAACACAAAAAGCCCTTCCACCAAAAGATGACAGTTTGTGTCTACGGATCGTCAACAGACCAGTATCGGAGGATCTAAGTGTGGAACTGGGGAGGAGGTATGGATGAGATCAGCTTTGAATGTGACAAGGAGTATCTTGTACTGAATACGAAAGCGTACCGGTAGCCAATGAAGTCTGTTTATAATCGGAGAAATGTGAGAAGATTTCTTTGTGTAAGTGATGACCCTAGCAGTGGAGTTCTGAATATATTAGATCTTATTTATTGATGAGTTGGGTAAGCCATAGAAGAGAGAATTGCAGTAGTCAAGCCGTGAAGTGATGAAAGCCTGAACCAGAGTTTCAGCATCATTGATATTCAGAAATGGACGTAAGGGAGCGATATTGCGTAGGTGAAAGAAGGCAGACTTAGTGAGAGAGGAGATGTGTGGAAGGAAGGAAAGAGAGGAATCAAATATTATACCAAGGTTTTTGACAGTGGTGGAAGGTTGAACCAAAACTCAAGCAATGTTAACATTGTCAACACAGAAACGGGATGTAATTTGAGGTGAACCAATAAGAAGTATATCTGTTTTATCAGTGTTGAGTTTGAGACAATTACTGGTCATCCAAGCATTTATATGATTAATACAAGCTGATATGGAATTTGAGGGGAAAGGAGCATTGTGTTGCGAATGGATGTATAGGTGGGTGTTGTCTGCGTAGCAATGGAAGTTAAAGCCATGATGACGGATGATGTTACCTAGTGGGAGCATGTAGATGATGAAGAGAAGAGGCCCAAGAACAAAACCCTGGGGAATACCATGTGAGGTAGAGGCAGTACTGGACTTAGCCCATGGTGGATAGAGATGTAATGGCGGCGACCAAACAGGTAGGAGGTGAACCAGGACAGTTCCAGAAATACCAAGAGCAGCGAGTCATGAGATGAGAATACTGTGAGAGATTGTGTCGAATGCAGAGGAAATATCTAGAAGAATTAGAATACTAGTGGCCATAAGGAGATCATTGACAACCCTAAGAAGTGTTGTCTCAGTGCTGTAGAGGGTGCGAAAACCGGATTGAAAAGTAAAGTAAAAAAGTGTGTTTCAATTTATGTGAAGATAAAGATTATTTGGGATGAGTATGTTTACTATCTTGATATAAATAAACAGGAATGCTCTGCAACATTTGTTTCGTTGACTTAATAGATTCTCATGTATTTTTCCAAAACTTGCCCAAATGTTGTCCCAACTTTACAAATTGAGTTATTTGAACAAACAATTTTACATTCAACAATGTTGTGCCAGTTCCCAGCATGCATTGCAGCTTGAATAAATTATGGGGTAATTGTTAAAATAAAAAAGATTATTGCTTTGCATTAACCAGCATTATTTACGCACGCTGCTGTTATTTAGCTGCCATATGTTTCATAGTTCATATTTTTACTGAATTACAATTGTTGATCATCACCATGTTTAAAGTTAGTAGTTAACTTTGAAAATCAAACATGGAGATGATTAACAAGGATTGTTGATTAGCATTTTCCCCAGGGTAGAGCAGTTTTACAGGCTTTTATCATCTATACTGACTCAAATAATGTGTTTCTAACAGCAGAATAAAGTGAGATGATCTGCTGATGATCCTGAATGGCTTGTTGAATGAGTGTTGATAGTCTGAGGCTCATCAATATTAACAGATCTGCTGAAAACACTCTTTATTTCATGACAATAGTTCCTGTTTTCACCTCATTTATTATGCTGATGTCTTCAGATCTCCTGTAAATTGACACTTGAAGCTCATTTCATTGGTGTCAACAGACTGAGGGGATTTGTTGGTTACTATATGTTCATTTATTTCTGTGTTTATGTTATCATGTTTTTCTTGCTGTTCTTTACCAATTTTCTAGATATCTGCAATTATTTTAACAAAGAAAGAGAATAATGTTAGAATTAGAAATACAGAATTGTGAATTAGCATCAGTTGCTTTACAGACAGACAGATTGATATAAATGCTTAAATGTGTCAAATAATATATGGGTCATAGACAAATATTGCAAAACATCTTTTCAGGCATGTTTAGAAGAATAATTATTTGATGACATATTCAAAGGCTGTATTTAAGGATCATAGTGAAACCACAAAATACTCATTCATTGTAAATGTAAGTATTTATACTTTCCTTCAAACCACTAGGTTTTACCCATTTGTCAGCAAGATGTTTTAATATAAGTATTTAAAATGTAATAACATTTAGTATGATCACTTATTTGATATATTTCAATAAGTACAGGTAAGAATAACTATTTAATTGAATTTTTACATAAATGTATCTTATTTTACCCATATTTTGACATTTTGTTTTCACCAAGGTTATTTGAAACATTATAGTTTTTCACAATTGCTACGACAATTCACAAATGCATCAGTGTCAAATTATGTTTACCATTTACCACAAAGCCCCTCCCATGTCAATCACATCACCAATAAAGCTCCTCCCACAACAATGACATCATCACTGAAGCTCCTCCCACATCAATTCTCCAATAAATGCTGTAAATTCCCATCAGCTACAAGTGAAGACGAGCATCAGAGCATCAGGAAGAGCTGAAATCTGCAAAGACTGAGTTTATTAAAGAGGACAGTGAGAACATGAGTGATCCAGAACCCTGCAGAATGAAACACACTGAAGATCCTGAAGAACAAAAAGGTTGGTGTTTATTCCCAATTAAAAAAAACAACAAAATGCTGTTTTTTAAAGGAGGAAAATCAGACACACTTGTTCAAGGGGTGCTATTATGCTTTTTCCGAAAAGCATAGGAAATGCTGAAATCTGTTAAATAAAATATCCCTTTGGATTGGACTTTGAGCTTTGTAATCAAGAACTACAACGAACTGCTTGTTTGGACTACAACACGTTTTTTCTATAATCTATAATAGCAACGGCTCGCATGTCATACTGAATGCGGGTTTCATGTTTAAAAAGTAACTATACATAAGAGACAAAAAGATGATAACTATTCATTACTTAAGTTTATTTCTATTCGTTACGATATTAATCAACTGTTGTTGTCAAGTAAGCTTCATGCTTTCCCCGTTGCGATCGTGCACTCCTCTGAACTGTAGCCTACGGATGCCGCATGCTCTAGTTTACTGCTGCGCCTTTCTCCTTGAAAATATCACGTTAACAACAACCCTTTAGAAAACGCAATTCCTTTGTGGATCCTGTTGATCTGCTTTCTCCATGTTTCTTTGACAAATCTCAGTCTCTCGCACGCTGCATGTGTGTTAACCACGCCCACTTATTTACATGTCGCGGTATCACGGCATGAAAAAATCTGTTACGGTTGACATTTTCTACCGCGGTAACGATATACCATCATACCGCCAAGCCCTACATCTTACCACATAACTCCTATCCTATGCAGACTCCATTGGCTACCCGTTTGCTTTCATATTCAATACAAGATGCTCACATTCAAAGCACTCATGGTCATCTCCTTAGATTCCTGAATCCTTGCCGAGTCCAAAGATACCAAGATGCCTTACGATTTGTGTAAAGTTGTGATTTAGCGCTTAAAAAAACATTTGCCAATATCTTCGAAACCGTTAGACCGATTGAGATGAAACCACAGTAGGAAGTTCGTAAACATAGGTCGTTGGCTATGCGCTAATGCCCAAATGTCAAAATATTAATAGTAAGTGGCAAGAAAATGCAAAGTCAGGTGTGGGTAATTTATGTATTTATATATATAAATGTCCATAACTCCCAAACGAAATTACGAAGATATTTTCACCAAATTAGACACACATGTAGGGTTGGGTATTGAGAACCGGTTCCATTTTAGATCCTATAACAAATTTACGATTCGATAAGACGCAGGCATTTCTATTCCGCTTATCAATTCCTGACTTCGGAGCCGTTCACATATTTTTTTTGCGCTTGCAAATTCGTTATTTCAAATGTAGGCGCACGTTTATAATAGAAGCAACTAGGGGTGGGAGAAAAAATCGATTCATCAAGTCAAGTCAAGTCAAGTCATCTTCATTTATATAGCGCTTTTAACAATGTAGATTGTCTCAAAGCAGCTTTACAGAGATAAGCGTATAATTTAAGGTAACAGAGATTGTTTCGGCTTTACAGCAGAGTTAAGTTATTTCCATCTAAAGTTAGTTTTAATTGATTTGGTTCCGTCGCAATGATCATTTGTTATTAAATTAGGGGCCGCTAAGACGACACCATTCTCTCTACACAGACTTTAAACGCGAACCTGTGAGAAACGCTGATGGCGGTCACATGCGCATTTAGAATGGGTTCTATAGTTATGTGCGTTAGAATATACGCAGGTTTGGAATTCCCTACAAGCCAAGCCTAAACAAAATACTTGTCTTTCCTTATAAATTTTGATAAGGAATTTTATTTTATTTGTTGCTTTGGGGTAGGACCGCAAGACGAATTTTCCCGACAACGCCTTATCTGTAGAGTGGTAGTGGGATCCTCCATAGGGAGAGACTAGTTGGCACTTCAGCACTGCGTTGTCATCGGTCCAGGGGAAGGTCCTTCGTCAGATCTGGATACGGCCTGGATCCGGCAGGCTGCAGGAAAAACCTTGGGATAAACACAGACACTAAAATTAGCGTAGATGCCATTCTTCTCATGATGTAACGAGTACATCAGGATTTTTGGGAAGTGTTCCCGAATGAATCAATGAATCGCGATTCTCTCTCCAACGATTCTGGATCGATTCTGAGAATTTCAGAATCGATTCTGAGCTTAGTTTTTAACCAGATATGCGATGACGCTGAGTTTGCTTTAGAAACACCCCTAATATGCTTTCTTCCAATTCCTCACACACATACATACACCAATCAAACTATCCGTAAAATAATCTTTCAGAAATTCGGAAAGGTAGAAGCGAATTACAAGGACATTCACACAGGCTTCATTGCACAGGATGCGCTGTGAGAGACGCGCGCTTTGTTTGATGTTACGTTACACTTGAAGTGTGCTGTCTCGCCTTTCGGTGGGCTATTTTTCTTACAAATGCTCTACGAAGTCATCATTTATGTGGCTAGGAATGCAGTGGACTTGTATATTTAAAATATGAACCTCACTAACAGAAGGCTGCTTTCAATTTTAAATGCTGACGCGCACTTTGTTTGTGTAGAATGCTCGCGCTTGCGGCGGCGCGACTCCGTGCAAAATTAACGTAAACACAGCCAGTTATGTTTTAAGGGATTAAACGGACAGGACAAACCACTTTACTTCTTATATTTCAAAAGAGATCAGTGCGTGGATTCAGCTTAATAGATCTCCCGCAGTCTATGATGTCATAGTAAAAAACAACAGTAAAGATCACTCGTTTGAATGGAAAACGTTCAGATAATCTATAGGCTACTGAAAGCACTATTTGTTTGTTTGTGAAGTTTCTATGCTCCTCTTCATTATTTGCTACTTACTTGTATGTTTTGAAGTTATATTAGTTTAAAATTCTTAACATACAACTGTTTTAATTTATTTTTTTTAATTTGTAATTTTTTAAAGAAAATACTTAATTACCTATGTAAACTAATTAATTAATAGGGGGGAGGAGTAGATAAAGAATCGTTCTGGAATCGGATCGTGAGGTGACTAAAGATTCCCACCCCTAACATTTACATACTGTGAATCGTTTATTTGAATCGAGAATCGTTTTTGAATCGAAAATCGATTTTGAATCGAATCTTGAGCCTAAAAATCGGTATCGAATCGTGACATTTTCAGAATCGTGCACCCCTAGAAGCAACGTGGTTGCTACAAGCTTGTTTTTCCATGCGCACCTATGCCTCAGCGAGATGAAAACATCTTAATTTTTCAGAATGCCGCAAGCGGTACGCAGGTCATGTGACAAAAAACAAGCGACCTTTCCGTAACAACATCGAAAGCTCGGCCGAACAGCTGATCATAGCTGAACAGGGCGGGTTTTTATTTCTCATCTCCATGAATATATCTAGTAGTAAAGCTAATGCAAGGGCTAGAAATCAATTAATACTTTGCTGATACTTCCTCGTCGTCATCATGGAGAGCGCAGTTCATGGTTGCATAGCAACGACAGAAGCCACGGGAGCGCAAGCGCTTTGGACAATGGCAAAGCTGCGCTTTCCACACGTTTTTAGATGCAATATGTGAACGGCCCCTAATTCAGGATAAACTGAGAATCTATTTGGTTTAAAGTCGTTTTTGTGTTGTTTAAAATGGAGATCATGATTAATACACCAGAATAACACAGAATAACATGTTCCAGTCTATTTTTTTAAAAAAATACTCATTTGAATCATTAATTCAAACACTTTTAAAATTAATTAATTCAGTGTCTCATTAATTAATTAATACTTGCTTATATAATGAATGATTCACCATTTTTTAATGAATCTCTCGAGTCTTCTTGATTCAATGAAAAAAAAATGTAACAATGGATTTCTGCCACCTACAGGAATAATAATGTAATCAACACCTTTATTTAAAGAGACTCCTTTCACTTAAAGGGTTACTTCAGGATTTAGCATTAAGCTTTGTATTAGTAGAAAACCTGTAGTATTTTCGAATTACCATGCTTTCCCCCCTCATATCCCCCTGAGAGGAGAGATTTATGTATTTTTTGTCTGGAAAAAATCCTCCGATGACGCAAAAATCGTCATTTTGCGTCATCGGAGGATTTTCTGTCCAGAGGCTAAAGACTACAGCCAGTAGATGGCGTTGTTCCGCATGTTTTCAACCCGCCCATACAGGGTGGGATCTCACTCACAGAATGTACACAGTATCAGCCGTCTTTCTTTGGAAGCTAAGCTAGCATGCTCTTGTTCTGTGGAGAAAGCTGAATAATAGGAGAAAGCTGAGTAAGTAGGGGTTACCATCTTCCTTTTCCCGGACTTGTCCGGCGGGCGAGACTGTTAAAAATGTCCGGGATTCGGCTTTTGCGTTCTGCGGTCGCCATTCATTGTTTACATGCACACCTCTCGTTTCAATCTAACTGAATTAATTCCGATCGGTGAATCTGACTGTAGTGTTTACATGAACGCTAAACAAGTGATTGGTTGATGTGCATTTTAACATTGCTAAGAAAATTCCCGCTCCTCCGTGAGAGATGCGAGACCCGGCGCGTCTTAGTAATGAAGCCACCGGCCTCGCGCCGTTCTCCCGCGGCCGTCAGCCTCGTCCTGCTCGCCACAGTAAACATGATGAATGGCGACTGTAGAACGCAAAAGCCGAATCCCGGACATTTTGGGCATCTCTAAATCCCTGGCAAACTCATCACTTACTTAGGCTAGCCTTGTTGTTTTCAACTGTGCTCTCTAACCGGTAGGCGTGGCCTCCTAAGGCAGCGAAGCAAGTGCATTCTGGGAGTTGTTGTCTTTCATCCACATAAGCCAAAAATACATTTTCTGGCTTTTCTCAGTCTAGAAAGCTCCAAATTCAAAAATTTCTCCACATTTCTTCTACTTAAATGACCTATTTTAAATACACATTCATCTTCCCAGAGGTGAAGTATCCCTTTAAGCCATTTTATTGGTTATTGCTTAAAATTGGCAAGAATAAAAGTTAGAAATATTTATTCATGTGTTTGCCCTTTTTTTTTCCCCTCTAAAAATATTGGAATAAAAAAGATAGTGGGATTGTGCCACTTATTGGTGCTATAATAGAGCAAAACATGAAATTGCCATTGACTTCAATACAGTATTGTGATATAAAATACTTAACTTTATGAATGCATTAGCGTATCGTTACGAAACTATGTATGAATCATCGGCACCATGCCCTGAAGGTACTCAATTTTTTGGGGTAGCGCCACCTTGTGGGAAAAAAGTTTTAACAATTTCCCAAAATGCTAATAACTTGAATAAATTTGCCTATTGTAATGACATTTAGTAGTCTTAAGGGATGGGCATTTTTCAAAAATATTGAATTCGAATATTCAGGCTCATAAAAATCGAACATTGTAATAATCTTTTATTTAAACTAAGTTTATTTTTTAAATAAAAAATAAAAAGTTTTTTTTTTCATTTTTTGTCACCATTTCTGAACAATCTTAAGATTACGCAATATACACAACAAGCTTACAATATATGTTAAAGTTTTCTTTTAGTTGAAAACATTAAACAGTAGGCCTATGTGTAAACAAAAAATATATATAAACAAAAACATTTAAGCTCAAGCAGCACAAATGGAAACAGCGACTAATTAAGCAGACTGTGCAGTTATTGGACAGAACATACACATACAGTACACTCAAGTCAGCATATGAACATCGTGTTTATATTGTTTCACGTTTATGTTGAGAAAAACAATAATATCCACATGTAGGGGCGCCGCCAACAATTTATGCTTAGCTCGAGTGAGAAAACTGAGCGGGTGTTTCTAAGTTTCTAACAGCACTTTGCGTTTTCTGTTCTTAAACATGTCTCCCTTAAAGGAAACTTAAAAGAAGTATATGTCTCAAAATCATTTTGCTATCAGAAGATATCATATCTGATCACTCGCGCTACAGCTGAGTTTACCTGCAGTCATGAATGCAGTGATGGACTTTCTCATCTGTCTTTCCTCATTCGACTGCTGTTTGGATTTCATTTAATTATAACTTTGAGTTAGTGCTTGGGATTTATCATGGATTTACTGCATTTACAGCCAGCAAAGCAATGTAGTCAAATTTGAATTTTATTTTTCGAATAATAATTACAGATCGAATATATTCGTGCACACTAGAGGATGGATACCCGACCCGAGCCCGACGGGACCCGTCGGTACCCGACGGGCCGGGCCGGGTTCGGACAGATATTTAGAAATTATGTTCGGGTTCGGGTCGGGCTCAGTCACATCAGCGCGATTAGGCATTGAACATTTTAAATTTAAAACAGCTTATTATGTAGGTAACGTTAGCCAATGTGCCTGATGCTTTCACTTGATGCAAACGTTCGTTTTTGTGATTAAAATGCATGTAAAATTTTACCATAACATCTGTCTTCCTGTGTGCGCAAATTTCAAATTTGTTTATGTAGCCGTGACAACCAAACACGTGCATGCGCGCATATGTTAAGTGCGCTTGTTTCTCCGTGCGCGCTGATACACTCATCCTGTTGACATTCCCGAATGCCTTGCTACAGTTGCTTAATAAAAGCGGGCTATCCACACAAACAAACGTACATGTGTCATTAGTATGAGAAAAAAATGGGATTTTAACTGTCGGTCTCGGGTCGGGCTCGGACATAAATATCTTTATGCCTGTCGGGCTCGGGTCGGGTTCGGTTACTGCTCTGTCGGACGCGGGCCGGGCTCGGACAGAAAAATTCGTCCCGATCCGCACTCTGGTGCACACCCCTACTTAATAGATTCCTTTGGATATGCCGAAAACATAGATACCAATTTTGCCATAGTCAGCCAAACTTCCTGTCTGCCATCTTGAGTTTCTTTTAATACCTACTTTTTCAAATTCCTCCTAGAATGTTTGTCCGATTTTCACAAGGTTTTTAAAATCAACTGTATCAGGGTTGAGTGACACATGTGGGACGCAGATAATTCTCAAAAATAGGTAATTTAAAACTAGTTAAAGGACAAGTTCGGTATTTTACACTTAAAGCCCTGTTTACAGATCGTTTCTGATGAAATAGAACGGTTAAGATTAAAATTTAGACACATGCTGCTGTCCTGAGAATTTTAGGTTTCTTTCGCTCCCCCCCCCCCCCCACCTCCAGAATGGCAGCCTATGGGCACTGGAACAATCCTTACAAAAAACGCATTAAACTTTCATATACAAAGACGTGAAGCTCACCGAGTGGTCAGGGGTGTTCACTGATATGCTCACACAAAAAATTGCTGCAAAAGATGCTTTCCAACAGGTTTTATCATAGTTTTTGTCAAACACAAACAAAAAAAACTTGGACAAAAACTACGATAAAACCTGTTGGAAAGCATCTTCATTTTTTTTTTTCTTTGTATTATTTTGATGATTTCTTCTTTGATTTTAGACCTGATGGAAGTGGAGGAGGAGAGTGAAGAACTGAGTGAAGTGAAGGAGGAGAGTGAAGAACTGAGTGAAGTGAAGGAGGAGAGTGAAGAACTGAGAGAAGTGGAGGAGGAGAGTGAAGAACTGAGTGAAGTGAAGGAGGAGAGTGAAGAACTGAGTGAAGTGAAGGAGGAGAGTGAAGAACTGAGTGAAGTGAAGGAGGAGAGAGAAGAACTGAGAGAAGTGAAGGAGGAGAGTGAAGAACTGAGTGAAGTAGAGGAGGAACATCATGTCAAACCTGGAAAAAAAACTTTGAGTCGCTCAAAGACTAAAGAGACATTTTTAAAGAAAATAAGAGCCAAGAAATCTAAAACCTGCACTCAGTGTGGAAAGAGTTACACAACCAAACACAGTCTTGAGATTCACATGAGGATCCACACCGGAGAGAGACCGTTCACATGTGATCAATGCGGGACGAGCTTCACACAAAAAAAACATCTTAATGTTCACATGAGGATCCACACTGGAGAAAAGCCGTACGCATGCAATCAATGCGGGAAGAGTTTCACACAATCATCATACGTTAAGATTCACATGAGGATCCACACCGGAGAGAAGCCATTCACATGTGATCAGTGTGGAAAAACGTTTCATAGTGGATCAAACCTGAAGAAACACCTGACAGTTCATATGAAGGAGAAGCCACATTCATGTTCTGTGTGTGGAAAGAGTTTTTCACAGCAGCAAACTTTACAAAGACATCAGAAAACTCATACTGGTGTGAGAGAGTACATGTGCTTTGCGTGTGAGAAGACTTTTACTACAGCTCAATCTTTAAAACAGCACCAGATGAACCACACTGGAGAGAAACCTTACAAGTGTTCACACTGTGACAAGAGATTCAATAAGTCATCAAATCTGAAAAACCATGAGAGTATCCACACTGGAGAAAAACCTTACAAGTGTTCACACTGTGACAAGAGTTTCAGTCAGTCATCAAATCTTAAATCACATGAGTGGATCCACAGCAGAGAGAAGCCGCACACGTGTGATCAGTGCGGAGAGAGTTTCTATTTTAAAAGTGACCTGAAGATACACATGTGGATCCATATTATGAAGAAACCGGATCACCATGATCCATGTGGAGAGAGGTTCCTTCAGTTATCTTCAGTGACTCACTCAAATGGAAAACAATCACAGTCTGAGATCACAGTAAGTAGTTCATCTTTATGTGCTGAGCATTAAAGTCTCTCCTGTGTAAGTTAGTTTCCTAACAGCCATGATGAGCAACAGGACATCTTGGTGGTTGCTTGCTATCTGCTTTACATTTTCACATTATTATGAGAAATTGAGTTATACTTAAAAGAAAGTATCTCATCATTACGTAAAATTTTCATTATGAGAAAGTATCTCATTATTATGAGACCGTTTCTCATTATGAGATGTTAAGAAACATATTTTATTAGATTGTCCTGGTCTTAACATAAGTAGAATGCTTTGTTATGAAGTTACTTCAGTCAAATACATTTTTAATGAGATTATACCTGAAAAGGTTTTGGATTTTTTATCATGTTAACTTGAAAAAATATATTGTATAATATGACTTGTTGATTATCTTTGTTCTGTTTTTATTGTATTTATATGATATTTGAGTTTTTGTAATTGAATTTTTGCCATGAAGATAGCTCTGATTGCTGACATGGCATTAAATAAAAAAGGTGATGATGTGATGTTAAGTCGTTATGAGAAAGCATCTCGTTATTTTGCAATGTTCAGTTATTACGAGAACGTTTCTAATTATTATAAGATACTAAGTCATAATTATGACAACATTTCTCATTATTGTGACTTACATATTTAGGTTTCACTTTTTTTTTTGATGGTCCCTTTAACACATTCTGTTGACTATAAGTAGCGTTGCAACTACATGTCTACTAACTCTCATTAGACTCTCATTCACTTTTTATTTCACATTTGTCTCTCATTTGAAATCTCATGATTTAATGTTTCTTTTAGACCTGATAGACGTGAACAAGAAAGGAAAAACAGGAGCCAAAAAATCTGTCTCCTGCCCTCAGTGTAAAAAACGCTTCACATGAAAATCAAGTCTGAAGATTCACATGAGAGTTCACACTGGGAAGAAGTGGCTCAGACTTTCGCTCTGAAATCACTTCAGCTTCTCATTCTGAAGAAAGACCATTTAACTGATCAGTGCGGTAAACAGTTTTACTGAGCATCAGTCCTGAAGAAACACCGGAAGATTCATACAAAGGAGAAGATTCATTCGTAATATTACAGCAGAAAAGACACAGCGGTGTGTGTTTTAGTGCAGAAGTCCTTTACTACAGAAGATTAACTGAAAGACCACCAGAAAAGTCACACTGGAGAAGAAGGCCATAACACTTTTATTACTATTTTTTTCATTGTTTTAATTTCATCAGAACATCTAGTTTCTCTTCTGCTTCTACTCTTCCATGCAAACGCAAGATATACTTTCATGTATCTTTGAAACTGGACACTTTTCTTCTTTTCTTCTTTTCTTCTCTTGAGATGCTTTTGAGTCAGTAAAGAGAGAGATCTGTCTCATTCAATTTCACTTAATGTTTGTATTTGCTTCATGTAATGATTGATTAAACTCATTACTAATTTTATCAACAGTGTATTATTGTTCACATTTATTATTTACAAGTCAGAACAATTACTATGAACTTTAAACAACACAGTTTTTACAAAATAAACTGAAATGATTACTGTCTCCATCTCAACACACAGTCAAAAAAAAAAAAAAACTCATTGGACTCATTGGACAAACTCAATTTAATTGAGGGCAGGTGTAGCCCCAACTAATTCATGCAATGAAATGTAATTAAGTTGGTCCAACTCAATTTTGACCAACTTAAGTGAGTTGATCCAACTCAGTTTTGACCAACTTAAAGGGATACTTCACCTCTGGGAAGATGAATGTGTATTTAAAATAGGTAATTTAAGTAGAAGAAATGTGAAGAAATTTTTGAATTTGGAGCTTTCTAGACTGAGAAAAGCCAGAAAATGTATTTTTGGCTTATGTGGATGAAAGACAACAACTCCCAGAATGCACTTGCTTCGCTGCCTTAGGGGGCCACGCCTACCGGTAAGAGTGCGCAGTTGTAAACAACAAAGCTAGCCTACGTGATGAGTTTGCGAGGGATTTAGAGATCGTCCAAAATGTCCGGGATTCGGCTTTTGCGTTCTACAGTCGCCATTCATTCATCATGTTTACTGTGGCGAGCAGGACGAGGCTGACGGCCGCGGGAGAACAGCGCGAGGCCGGTGGCGTCATTACTGAGACGCGCCGGGTCTCGCATCTCTCACGGAGGAGCGGGAATTTTTCTTAGCAATGGTAAAACGCACATCAACCGATCACTTGTTTAGCGTTCATGTAAACACTACATTCAAATTCACCAATCGGAATGAATTCAGTTAGATTGAAAGGTGTGCATGTAAACAATGAATGGCGACCGCAGAAAGCAAAAGCTGAATCCCGGACATTTTGAACGATCTCGCCCGCCGGACAAGTCTGGGAAAAGGAGGATGGTTACTTACTCAGCTTTCTCCTACTATTCAGCTTTCTCCACAGAACAAGAGCCTGCTAGCTTAGCTTCCAAAGAAAGACGGCTGACACTGTGTACATTCTGAGTGAGATCCCACCCTCTATGGGCGGGCTGAAAACATGCGGAACAACGCCATCTACTGGCTGTAGTCTTTAGCCTCTGGACAGAAAATCCTCCGATGACGCAAAATGACTATTTTTGCGTCATCGGAGGATTTTTTCCAGACAAAAAATACATAAATCTCTCATCTCAGGGGGATATGAGGGGGGAAAGCATGGTAATTCGAAAATACTACAGGTTTTCTACTAATACAAAGCTTAATGCTAAATCCTGAAGTAACCCTTTAAATGAGTTGGTCCAACTCAATTTTGATCAAATAGTTTAGATGAAATGGATACATTTATAAAATTAGTTGTATGCTTCTTAAACTTAAATTAAAACATTTCATTGAAAAATCAATTAGGAAATCCTTATTTTGTACCCCATAGAGACAAGAGACAAATCTTGATCGAGATGTTTTTATTTAAAACTCAATAGTGCAATAGTTATTTAATGTGAAAGGTACTTATGGCTCGTTTCCACTGAAACCAAAAGCCGCCGCTGACATTAGGCGTTTCTCAATAGCAAGTACGCAAAGAAATTCTGCAAATGGACGCATTCTTGAAAGCGTCAGTCAGCTCGCTCTGTTAACGTTACTCCGGTTATCTCTGTATGTACATTTTAGACAACAATGAAACGAAATATGTTATAAAACACCACACTGCCTCTTTACGTTTTCATTTAAAGAAATAGTCCAGGCAAAATAGTGTTTTACGACAGACTAATTGTAAAAGAATTTTTTTCAGCATAGATCTTTTCTATGAGGTGTCCAGAACAACATACTAAAAGTCCTAAGAAATCCTAGTTGAGGAAATATGTTAAATTCTCATAATTTCGAGATGTGTGCCAATAAGGCCAGGCAACAATACACCCCAATGGGGCTATTTTTTTCCTTTACTCCTATCAAAATGAAACTTTTCACAATGAAAGTACCCATGAAAGGTAACATTTTTTGTATTACAAGTTTCTTTGAAAATTAATTGTATTATGCAAATGAGCTATAGACTAATCGAATATGCCCAAAATACACCCAAATAGGCTTAATTTTTTTCTTTACTCCTAACACAATAAAACTTTACACAATGAAAGTACCCATGAAAAGTAAATTTTTTTGTATTACAAGTTTCTTTGAAAATGAATTTTATTATGCAAATGAGCTATAGACTAATCGAATATGCCCAAAATACACCCAAATAGGCTTAATTTTTTTCTTTACTCCTAACACAATAAAACTTCACATAGTAAAAGTATACATGAAAAGTAACTTTTTTTGTATTACAAGTTTCTTTTGAAATGAATTAGAATATGCACATGAGGGCCACACCTATTGAATATGTCCTAATTTGCATATAGGCAGAAACACCATTATGACAAATACATCAGCCCAATATTCATCCAATCATACTACCTACTGCCAATGGGTGATGGCAATGCTGCTTTTAGACTGGCCTCTAACCTGAAAACTGCCTGGCTTGGTAGTGCCTGCCAGTGGTATAACTCCCGCCGGTATAGTCTTCAGGGTAGGGCTGGGCGATATGGATTTTTTTTTTATCACGATATGTTTTTCCATATTGATCGATCTCGATTCTTATCACGATATGTAGTTTTTGCAGATTCTGCCAGTGTAAGGGACATCCTGAAGCTTGAAGAAACAAGATATTCACTGAAACTTTAGAATAAAGATTAATAACATAAAAAATTAAACAATATGCCTTTCAATAATGAGCACAAAATATTTTTGTTAAGGTCTTCATGCAGCCAAAGGATTCACATTACACTCCCACATTGTATGAATCTTTCTATTGGTCAAGAGAGCAGCGTATTTGGAGGTATTGAAAAATGCAAAAATAAAAGGTTGTGCACATCATTTGTAATTGCAAACATCATGAGTCATCTCCCTTTATACAATAATACAAACTTTTACTTATTGAAACATTGTATATAAACTAACAGCTGTGACAACTATAACATCAAATTGCTTTGGCTGGACAGTGAACATCTCAAGTACAAAAAGAGTAAACATGGCCCTGGCACAAATACTACCTGAAAGATTAAGGTAGATCTCTAGAATTGTTTTATAAGTAGAATGAAATCTGAGCCAAAATTGCACAAATATGTAAACATAGTAAACCAAGGGCTGGGCGATATATCACATGACATTGTTTATAGGCACATCTCGTCAGTAAAGCCGGTTCCTTGATTAGAAGTAAATCGCCATCACCTGCTTTCAGATGGAGTGGCATTTACAACACAGAGACGTAGTTAACTGGCAAGCTGAGCCATATCGCATTAATTATCACGGATCGCCTGTGATAATTAATGCGATATGGCTCAGCTTGTCAGCTGTCTGCCATATCCAAACCACGTCCACACAATTGACGTCGTGTTACCTTTTTTTTCAACAATGTCTTCGGTCTCGAGTTATGTAGTGATGTCGCCTTCACGGTCGGCATTATTTTCGCTGTCCTCAACTTCAGTTTCGCTAATTTTTTTATCCTTTTTACAACTTTTTTCCCTCTCTCTCAGTCTCCTTCTGTTTACTGTAGTAGCCACGCTGCTCGCTGAGAAGTGGGCGTGTCCTACCGGCAGCCGGCAGGCGGCAGATACTGTTGCGCTTAGTTTTTCATGTGATATGATATCGAATAATATGTCCCAAGCATATTATCGAAATCGTTCAGAATATTATCGCGATCCCGTATCGAGATCGAATTATCGCCCAGCCCTACTTCAGGGTCACGGAGGCACACAAGCCTCCCCACCACGACAAGCTAGCAACAACAGGGGAGGTTTCTTTCTGGTGTTTTTTATTTTATTTTAGATTTTTTTTTAGTTTTTCTTTAACTAAGTAGATATTGCTGTTGCTAGCTTCTCATAACACTGCAAAGCTACTTCACAAATGGTAGAAGTCTACTATTATTATTTATTTTTATTATTTTCTATAATCACGAAAAATAACTTTTGTTACCCGCAAGCTATTTGTGAGGTGGCTTTACTCTATGTATGTGTGCAGAGAAAAACAACATCTCTGAGACAGCGCGCAAGTACCGAAAAGTTTAAAATACGCGTGAATGTTTAAACTGGTAAGACTCAAAAAGACGTGCAAATGGTAAACTTTAGTTACTCGTGATGCAATGCTGGCCCGATTATGCAAGTGACAATTCCGTGTATCCCGACTCCTGAAACGCGAGAGTGTATTATCGCCGCCTGCTGCGCGCTTAACGATTGCCTTGTGCAACACACAGAGACGAGAGATGGAAGACGCAGCACCACTGAATCACTCACGCTGTTTGTGAAATTGCGTCTCGCAGACAGTTTTAAAATGACTGATTTGATTTTATAATCTGTGTGGATTAATTTACCAATACAATCTACATGCTAAAGTGAATCAATGTTTGCGGGAATTTCCCACATTATAAGTGGGAGACCTGCGGGAATGATTAAAATTATGCGCAATACCCGCAATCCCGCTCCGAAATTCAAGCCCTGCGGAGGGTGTGGAGGAACTCGACAGGGTTCAGTTTAAGAGGGAACTCTACTGGAGCAAGAATTGCACACATATCCAGTCCATAGGAGGGGAATGGCGCAGTAAGCCGACACTTTGAACCGGGCTCAAGCTTCAACTGGCCTCAAGAGAAGGGAGCAACGGTTCGAACATAGGTGTCGCCCAGCCCCCAACTCTAGAATATCTGTCAGCAAAGCACACTGTGTCAATGCCTAGGTGGGAGCACACACTCACTTCAGAGGAGCTCACCACGTAAGTGTACACGTGCATCTCGGAATTGAACACCAAGATGAAGACAACCACCATTCAGTGGGCCAACGTCGCTGGGAAACAGCCTTCCCTGGGCAGCAGTGGATCAGTGGTGGTTCAATCCCCGGTTCCACCTGACCAAGTGTCCATGACCAAGACACCTAACCCCAGCTGCTCCCGACGAGCTGGATGGCGCCTTGCATGGCTGACACCGCCGTTGGTGTATGAATGAGTGAGTGAATGTGAAGTGCAATATGTAAAGCGCTTTGGTGGCCATTGGGTCTGTGAAAGTGCTATATAAATGCAGTCCATTTACCATTTCTGCTGATTTCCTTAACAGACAAGAGCTGGTCTGAGGTCCTAAGGCTTGCATTCTGTGCACGTATAACCGCAATGAAGTGGACGGACAGAGAAAGCCAGGACTGGCTTATATTTGTGTACACTCGCAACAAAACAACACCTTGTGCTTTTGTCAAACTGTAAACTTTTTTTTGCAATCGTACACGGTCTAATAATTGGTCTTCAGTGTTAGACTTTGAGTGAAAAGCCTATGGATAGTTTTTGGGGATGCACATAAAATATTGTATACACCTTCTCACACACAAATAAAAAAAATCATACAGACTTGCAAACCCAACCATGCATCCACAAA
This sequence comes from Scardinius erythrophthalmus, assembly GCF_964197995.2. Classification (NCBI taxonomy): domain Eukaryota; kingdom Metazoa; phylum Chordata; class Actinopteri; order Cypriniformes; family Leuciscidae; genus Scardinius; species Scardinius erythrophthalmus. The sequence continues at coordinate 11,059,757 of NC_138221.1, forward strand.
TAAACAAAAACAAAAAATGTATAAAAACCTTGAAAATGCAAGCACAACCATGCAAATAAACAATGCACTCTTCACTCATACAGATGCACACACATTCACTCACAAATATCAATCACACTCAAATCACCTCTCTCTCACACACACACACACACACACACACACACTCAAATATAAAAAAGTCAAACTCAACCATGCACATGCAAACAATACACTCTTCACTCATACATATGCACACACATTCACTCACTCACTTACTTTAATCATACTAAATCAAATAACTTCTCTTTCTCTTTCCTTTTTTTTTTTAAAGGAAACATAGAACCTGAGGATATAAATGTTCATGTTCCATAAAGGGGATGCTTGTTTGAAGAATGCCATTTGGTGGCATAGAAACCATTATAATTCCATTGATTAATACGTTTGAAGTTCTGCAATGTTTGAAGAATATTTAGGTACAGCAGCTGTTTAATATTTTGTATGCTTTTATGTTGGCATAATTTCAGTTACATTTTAGGCTATGTAGTTTTACATTTTATTTATTTTTAGATTTGTATTGTGTTAACAACTCAACTGTATGTGGAGTCCTTTTGAGTAGAAATGCATATTGCAATTTTTTGTTGCAAATAAAAATCCCATAGTCCGTAACTACTACAGTTTTAACTTATTTTAATATATGAATTCAGTTAAATCAAGCTACGACTCGACTTGAATTGCTTTCAAAAGCAGTGACTAGACTTGCTTTTCACAAAATTGACTTAGACTTGCTTGAGACTTGAGGGTTAAGACTTGAGACTTACTTGTGACTTGCACATGTGTGACTTACTCCCACCTCTGAAATAACACACGCAAACTCGCAGCGGCTTCTGTCAACAGAAATCTCGCGCTTTTACCCGGAAGTGATCGGCGCTTCCAGAGAGGTCCGTCTGATGTGTGACGCGAGCTTAGTTCCGGTTAGATCTGTATCCTAAACGATTGTCCTTAGTAAAGGCTCGCGCGCTGTAAAGATGGCTTAGAGATTGTGTAAATGCGCACAGAGCTCGTTTCCTCTCAGTTCATTCGAAAAGTTTTTTCTTACCAACGAAAACACACAGAAACGTGAAAATTGTCTCATTTGAAAGGTAACATCCTAAACTAAAAGGTGATATAGATTATGTTTGCGGCTGGCTGAAGCCGTCATCTGAGCTGGAATGTGATAATTAGGGCCCGAGCACCGATGGTGAGAGGACCCTATTGTTTTTGCTCCGTTTATTATTCTTCTTCTTCTTCTTCTTCTCCAAAGTGAATCGCTTTTTAGAGGGCCTAAACATGCTCGAAAACTCATGAAACTTTGCACACGCTTCAGAAGTGGTGAAAATTTACGTGTGATATGGTTTTCAGAATTGGGGGGGGGGGCAAATTCGTTAAATTATTGCCCCCACATTTTGCCCCGGCTCCTGGTTTCACGTACAGGTATGAAATTTGGTACATACATGTAATGACCCAATACCTACAGAAAAGTCTCTTGGAGCATAGCCCTAAACACAACAGGAAGTGAGCTATTTTGAACTTCCTCCTAGATTTTGGCCATTTTTCGTAATTTCCTGATGTTGTACTTTAACGAACTCCTCCTACAGATTTGATCTGATCCTCTTCAAATTTGGTGAGTGTAATCTTAAGGCCTTTGTGACGTTAAATTGCGAAGATCTAGAGTTTTCTTCGAAGGGTGTGCCCTCGGCGGCCTGACAAACATCTATCTATAAATTACAGGAACGTCTGTCTGTGTGTGTGTGTGTGTCTGTTCCTCGCATATCTCTCGAACCGTTAGTCCGATTAATTTCAAACTCGACAGGTGTCTTGCCACGGGCACGAGTAAGTGCAGTGCCAAGTTTGACATTGTTTGGATGAGAAATGCAAAAGATATCGTTAAATATATCATTTTTAGAAGGTTGTGGTTTAAAAATAAACATTCTGACATTAGAGAGTTGTATCGGTCAAAGAAGCCCCAAGAAGGCTGTGGTTTAAAAATAAACATTCTGGCACTTTGCACTGCTCCCTGAATCGAGGTGCTTATTCATTTGTGGATGTAAACTGAATCTGTAAGTCAGCTATGCTGTTAGTGTTTACTTCTGAATATTATATTTCATTCTGGTGCGCTTAATGTTGTCGCTACTGTGTAATAGTAGCCTATGCTATTCACCAACTAAACATATCCTATTCAATGCGTTCACAGTCTCTTTCACGGGCATCATTTGTAGTTGCCTATTCACAAACTGTTTGCTCAAGCGTAGCGTTTTCTCGGAGTTCACTGTGTGCTTTTTACCATGCACAAATAAAAATATCACTGAACTTTTGCTGTGTAATTGTAACAATGAGCACACACCAAACCAACAATTACTAAAAACACACACAAAAACTGATTTTGCACGGGCATTTTTTGCACTAGTTCACCCAATTTCGGCCTTTTGGTGATATATGCATGATCAGATAAGTTCAATATTAATGTTGCTTGCAGTTCTGATGTTGCTAGGCAACCACAGACAGCCTGCAGTAACTCAGGCATACAATTTTCAATCTGCCCCAAACTTCACATGTTTGATAAGAGTCCTGTCCTGAACACATGCCAATGCTCATTATGATTATAGCAATAGCGCCACCTGCTGGTAGCAGGAAGTGTGGCAAATACAAAACGTGCTCGAAAAATCATGAAACTTTGCACACGCTTCAGAAGTGGTGACAATTTACGTGTGATGTGGTTTTAAAAATTGGATGGGGCAAAATGGCTTACTTATTGCCCCTACATTTTACCCCGGCTCGACGTTTCACGTACAGGTATGAAATTTGGAACACACATGTAAGGACCCAATACCTACAAAAAAGTCTCTTGGAGCATAGTCCTAAACACAACAGGAAGTCAGTTATTTTGAACTTCCTGTCAGATTTTGGGCAGTTTTTGCCATTTCCTGATGTTGTACTTTAACAAACTCCTCCTACAGTTTTGATCTGATCCTCTTCAACTTTGGTGAGTGTAATCTTAAGGCCTTTCCTAAAGGTGCCGGGTGGCGGTGGCAGGGGTGCGAGGGCCCTTTCCATCGCTGCTTGCAGCTTTAATTTTCTCTGTTATTCCGTTTGATTCTATTTCACTGGGCGATTCTTTTGAAGATATTTAGATCTATAAACTAACTTACATCTAGGGGTGGGCGATATGGCAAAAATATAATATCACGATTTATTTTCAGGAAAATCACGATTTTATCACGATTCTTTTTTATGTTGGTTTTACTATTTTGTGACTGAGCATTACAGCCAAACTAATGTCCATATTTTAAAAACAAAGCCTTAGGTAACAAAATATAAAATAAAAAAAGAATGGTAGACAGGGGCGAAGCTAAAAATATTTGTCATTATTTTCTTTGTTATTAAATATTAAGATCAAAGATTACACATTCACAACTTAATATACAAATTAAATAAACAGTGATTTATGTTTTCAGCTACAGTACGTTAGGTGTATTTAACAGTAGCATTGAAGAAAGTATTTAAATGAACAAATATGAAAATAAAACAGACTTCACTGTATAAATTATACATTGATACTTATTAAAGCTACTATTAAAGTTATCAGTCAAGAGCAGTGAGTGATTTTCTCTTTGCATTTTGTTGTTTTATTAACATTAAAGGAGTTCTCCTAAAAATTCAAATTATCATAATTTACTCTCAAGTTGTTTTAAACTCGAATAAGTTTCTTTCTTCTGTTGAAAATAAAAGTTATTTGAAAGGATGTGGGTAACCAAACAGAGTTGATGTACCTCAGTGACTACCATAGTATATTTTTCTCCTATTTAAGTCAATTGGGACCAGCTACTGTTTGGATAGCCACATTCTTCAAAATAGTAATATTAGAAAATATTAGAAGGAAATTTATACAGGTTTGGAACAACATTAGAGCGCGTAAATAATGAGATTTTATTTGTGGTTGAACTATCCCTTTAAAGGTTTCCGGTAGTGGTCAACACGCGTTCACGGAGATGGATGCTGGCGTAGGACGTAGCATAGGAAGTGTCGTGACGTAGAACGAACGTAGAGTTTTGTTTTGCTCTGCTCTCTGGCTGCGCTGTGACGATCATGTTTGCCCAACACTAACTGACATTTGTTAAAGAGCACCTATTCACTTTTACATGGTGTTTGAACATAAATGTGTGTTGGCAGTGTGTGAGCAAAACCACCCTAGAATGATAAAAATCCACCCAGTGGTTTTTTTACAATCTCAATAAATCATAAGCACTGACTCAGAACGCCCTGTTCTAAGATTGCTCTCACTGTGACGTAGAATTGCGCAAGCCCCACCGACGTGGTTTGATTGACACTGTGGTTTTGGCATAGACCCCGCCCTCGGTGATCTGTACACCATCCTCCATTGTTTCAACGACAGCCGGTAATGTCTTCTAAGAAACATAAGTGTTCTGTTGTGGGATGTAATAATGTACATAGTAGTTTTCACTTACTTCCGACATCAGAGCCACTGAAAACGCAATGGATGGATTTTATTTACAAAGGAAAGGCGCCACTTAAACTTCCAAAATACGTTTATGTTTGCGCAAATCATTTTCTGACTGACTGTTTTGTGAACGAGGGTCAGTTCAAAGCAGGTCTTGCTTCAAAGTTAATCCTCAAGTGTGGATCGTTTCCTACTGTTCGCGATCCAACGTCACCTCCAGAAGAAGTAAGTGTATTTTATGATTTTTGAGCAAATAGTAATTTCAGTCGATGTCAGCCAATTCAACAACAAATGCGTCTAAAGTTGTTGTTGTCCTCATAGGATGTCTGTGTATATAATTTAAAGGGTTAGTTCACCCAAAAATTAAAATTCTGTCAGTAATTACTCACCCTCATGTTGTTCCAACCCCGTAAGACCTTCGTTCATCTTCATGTCAAATTAGAGAGCTGATCACTCCTCCATAGGCTTATAAGTGATTGAAACTTGCTGGCCCAGAAAAGCCCAGACGTGCAACACAGACGCGCTACGCTTAAACACTACGTAAACTAACTCGAGGCCCAGAGAGAAGGAAATTAATAGTAGAATAAAGTCGTTATTTTTGTTTGTTTTTGCGCACAAAAAGTATTCTCGTCGCTTGATAAACTCAAGATTAAGCCACTGGAGTCACCTGGACTATATTAACGATCTCTTTAATAACTTTTCTGGGCCAGCAAGTTTCAGTCCCTTAGAAGCCTATGAAGCAGTGAGACAGCTCTCAGATTTAATCAAAAATATCTTAATTTGTGTTGCGAAGATGAACGAAGGTCTTACGGGGTTGGAACAACATAAGGGTGAGTAACTGACAGAATTTTCATTTTTGGGTGAACTTACCATTTAAACCTTGTTTGTATAGTGTATAACCACACGTTTATAATTTTTTTAAAGATATTGTATTAAAAACTGTGTATGTTTTCTGTAAAGACATCAAAATTGCTATGTTTAATACAAAGGCCAGCACATCGACACGAAGCTGTAGAACGAGGGATATTGGCGTGCAGACAGAAACATCACAGCTATGCAGTGTTGGTACACAACTGTCAATGCTTCAAACACACCACAGGAGTATCGGTATGTTGATGTTTTTAACTATATTTATATTATATAGTATGCAATATAATATTATATAATAACTAACTGTATTTTTATATGTACGTTTCGAAATTCATTTTCTGTAAAGTTGCTTTAAAACAATGTATTGTGAAAAGTACTATACAATTAAATTTGAATTGAATTGAATAGCCACAATAGAAGAGTGAATCTTTGCTGAATTATATATTCCAGGTGTCCAGACAGAGACAACATTGTCAAGTTTTGATGTTAGCACAAACAGCTGTTCTCATACAGCTGTTGCATCTTCCACGACTTCATCAAAGAGACCTTGTCTGGACCTTGAGGAAGAGGAAGATATCCTACAGGAATGCTCTTCAATACTAACAGCACAAGAGACTGATGTCACATTTAATCCTGCAGAGGCAGACACATCAATAACAGAGCCAAAAGACTTGTCGTAAGTTTATATTATATTTTAGAATAATGTTTGTTTTAATTATAGCATATCTAATTTTTATGTAGTGCTTATATAAATTAACGTTTTTTTTGTTTGTTTGTTTTTTTCAGAGCTCAAACATCCAGCCCTATTCAAAACATCTGTAAATATATTGTCTATGAGACCTGCATCATGGAACTGTTTGAGGTGTGCCCGGTATGTCATAGAAGCTGTCATATAAGATCGCAAAGGATTGGAACATTTCTACGTGTTGATCAACTCTGCCACCATTGTCAGTTCTCACGGAAATGGAACAGTCAGCCGATTTTGGGCAGTACTCCAGCTGGAAACCTTCACCTTTCTGCTGCTGTGTATCTCAGTGGTGCTTCATTTGTCACAATTGAAAAGGTATTTGTAAATGAAATAATTAATAGCTTTGCAGTTACATTAGGCCGTGAGACAGAGGGTTGATCGGTACCATTTTGAGGGATTAAACCGCATGGTGATTTTTGTGTAGGTATTTGACCCTGTATTTGAAAAATGTGTGATAGCATTAGATTCAAGGTAGTTTTTGGTTACGGAGGATGATTTTCAAACATATGTCAAGAAAAAGGATAAATGAAATTTGTATAGGAGTTTGTATAAGAGTGTTGAGTTTGTACAAATAAATAATTTGTATTTGTATAGTATCAGAGCCTGAGAAAGCATGGTGTATGATACACTTGTTTTCTGGCATTCCCTTCTCCTTTTCCATGTTGAAGTGGATAGCACCACCACTAAGCCTGAAACAGCATAAAACATTTGATTATCACACCTCCAGAAAAGTACTTGCACAAAATTCTCAAGTAGAATTCCGTGAAAAAGTCCAAATCAGAAAAAGCATGGGATCAAAACACAAAACAAAACAGCCATATCACCATAAACTGTTGTTCAATAGAACGATAAACTATTTTCAACTCAAAGTTTCTCAGCGCCCCAGAGGCCTAGAAAGGTGGTTGACACCAGTGATGCGCGGGTTGATCCGAAATGAGCGGGTGCCTGCGGTCACCCGCGGTAACCCGCAGTTACGAGTCATCCAAAAATATTTTTAATGATATTCGGGTCGCGGTCGGTCGGGTCGTTTGAAATAAAGATGCCAATTAAACCTTTGTAATTTATATAGTACGAGAGAGCATATGAGCGGAGTGGAGCGGTGAGAATCTCCGCTCATCGCTCACGGAACTGTTCACCCCTCCGCTTCCCCGCTCAAAGCTACATCAGGCCGCTCCGCTCATCATCGCTCAGCGCTCAACGCAGTTTGCTCCGCGCTCCACTCAAATCAACCCCGCTCGCTCCAAAAAAGGAATAAAAATCTACATGTATATCACTTTTAGCTTAGACCACAGCCTTACCTCCTAAAGAACTAATGAGCAACAACAACATTTTTCAAATAGAAATGTTTTATTTCAAATTACAAGTAAGAAGGAATATATAGCCTACACAAAGTCCTGTAAAATTAAACGAATAAATGGGCCTAATAATATAAATAACAATTATATAAACAAAAATATAGCCTACATAAATTTTTTAAAAGTAAATTTATTAGGCCAGAATTTTGATAAGTGAACTTTTGCGCAACGCGCACGATCAAAATTTAAATGGGCTTATATCCATTGTACACACAAACTGCTGTAAAATAAAACGAATAAATGGGCCTAATAATATAAATAAAATCTATATAAACAAAAATATAAAAAAAAAATACATAAATGTTTTAAAAGTAGGCTAGGCTAAATTAACTATTAGGCCACCATTCTTATAACTGAACTTTTGCGCAGCGCGCAGGATTAAAATTTAAATGGGCTTGTATCAATTGTTTGAATATTATGCTATATTTAATTTACACTTTGTTACAAGTTACCGTATTCAATTTGCTAACCTTTTGCTTTCTTCCTAGCGTGTTCACATAGCACACTGCATGTTTACGAGAGATGTGTCTTTTTAGATTCCAAAATTAATCTTTACTGACTGAAACGATGTCTCCACATTCGTTTTCTTCTACCACATTATAGTTAGTTTTATATTATAGTACACCGTATGACTTCTTATTTTCCTTTTTGAAGTAGCCTACTTTTTTAACTCCATTATTGAGCCGAGTTTTGACTGAAAATAGAATCCATCTTACAGTCATCAACAGTAGACTGAGTCAGGCTTGACTGAGCATGCTTCAGAATCGTGGTGTGCGCGGAGCGAAATTGGAGCGGGAAACAGGGCGACGCTCCGTACGTCCTTTTAAAAATGCCGCTCTGTCCAAGATCCGCCCGCTCCCGCTCACATGCTCTAGGCCTACATTTTATTGGCGGAATAACTGGCACGAAGATGACACACAAGCTCATCTGCAGGTAGAGATGGAGGCGGCAAGAGAAAGGGTGAAGACTGGGGAGTGGAAGCTACTTTTAAAAAATGCGGGCCAGGAAGCGGGTCGGGTACAATATTTTCTTCTCTTTTTTTTGCGGTCCGGGTTGCGGGCGGGTTAGCTGAAAACGTCGGTCGGGTGCGGGGTTGTTTATACATTGACCCGCGCATCACTGGTTGACACATCATTTTAAAGCCCCGACACTGCAGTGCCTCTTCCAATGCAAAAACAACCGTTTGGATTATAGAAGCATTTTTCTCTCTTGTAGTCACTGAACACCTTACCTTGAGATAGGATGATATAAGTGTTGATTTCTCATGAAAGCTACCATGGATCGGATGCAATCACACATTTTCCAACACTAGAGATGTGTACCTTCATGAAAATCAAAAAGAAATGTAATCCCTCAAAATGGTACTGGTAGCCCAAATTTGGGGTCCCGTCTCATGGCCTACATGAGACTAAATACAAAATATTATGTTTATTCATTTATTAATTTACTGTTTACCAACTTTTCTCTATCTGTTGTCAGATATTTGCAGCTATGAAGTTACATCTTTTCAAGTACGAGACCTTTCGTCGTCATGCACAAATGTGCATTGAGCCTGCTATTGTTTCCAAATGGAGAAACTGGCAGGATGAGATGCTACAGCTGTTGGCTCAAAGGGAAAAGGTCATTGTTGGAGGAGATATGAGGGCTGACTCACCAGGTACATTGTGGGACAAATTTACATAGTTTTTTTAGAAAGAAAAAAAAAATAGAATTTTTTCTTCGAGACAAGGCACATTGCGTAATAAGAGGTTATGTATTTTTGTTTTTGAAGGGCACTCTGCCAAATATGGCAGTTACACAATGATGGACCTGGAGACAAACACCGTTGTTGATGTACAACTCGTCCAGGTAAATAAGCAGAAACCTTTGATGCAACGTCCTGGAAAACTTGTATATTTTATTTTAAACGCGAAAAACTAATTGTATTTTGATCACTTGTCAGAGTAATGAAGTGGGAGGAAGTTACCACATGGAAAAGGAAGGTTTGAAGAGAGGTCTTGACTTTTTGGATGCTCGTGGTGTGACTCTGGACTGCATTGTGACTGACCGACATCCGCAAATACAAAAATTCCTCAGGGAACGCAATGTCAACCAATTCTATGATGTCTGGCACGTAGAGAAAGGTAAATAACCTTACTACCATCATATAATTTTCTAGATTTTTACAGACTAATGATTGCGATGAAACTGTATTAGCGGATGATTATGTGTTAGTGGAACATTTATTTATATTGTAAGGACTGATTTTCCTGTTAAAACAAAACTCACCCTGCAATAATGCCATAAAATGCCCCCTGGACAGCAGATAGCAAAGACAGAGCACAGAACCTTGTCCTGCCCAAACTTATCTCCTTGTCCCTTTGTTTGACTTCAACTCATCCCCCCTCTCCCTCCCCCTCTCCCTCCTCAAGGCACTGAAAGTTCATTAAGAATGTCTATATATCACATATGATGTATCTTGTGAATATGTTGTTTTTCCTTTTCATGTTTGGTGTCATTTTAAAGGGCACAGTGCGATTGGTAAAATGGTCTTAATTTCATTGCAGTCATTGGTTTAATGAAAAAGATTGAAGAACTTAGGAGAATCCTGTATCTCCTCTCTGGCTGATATCTCTTTACGATATCTCAAGAAACCAGGTGCTACCCCCCTAGGGTACATGGATTGGCCCAACCAACTCTAAACAACATTTGTTTAACCCCTTTTGTTCTGGTCTGGTATTTAAGGTGAGGGGACAGAGCAATCATTGGGAATCTTTTACCAGGATCTTTCCCCCACAGTAATGTTTCAGTATTTTCCTGTTGGAAGGTCCTGACACATTACTGTGTGTCTCTGTCAGGAAAACATTACTTACTTTTAGAGTCATCTTTGAGTAAATGATGTCATGTATTTTTGAATTGGCTTTTAATAATTTACTTCTGTAATTGGCATGATACATTTTTACCTGACAAATAAATGTTAACCTTGATTTATTCTGCATTCTTCTGAAATCATTATTTCCAGTAGATTAATGTGTAGTCTGGTGTTTCCGCAAAACCTTGTCCAGAATAGATCAAACTGAAGGCACTTTGAATGGACCATGGGGCACATCTTAGGAGACCTTCTGATTTCTGACTATTCCCTGACTTAGCATGTTGTATGCTACAAATATTATATAAATTACACCTATGGGTCTGTAGTGTGCGACCGCATAGGGTAAAATATTTGTACTACACCCTCTGACTATTTCAGGACTGGCTGGTTTGTGATCGTGAGCGCGCAGTCGCGACGTGACGTCTCAAAGCGACACTAGGTCCGTAATGAACGAATAATTGAAAGTATGGGATAATCAGAATAATCAAAGATCTAAATTAATTCATAATCAATATTTATGAGTATTTTCTAATCAGAAATACGATCTAAATTTGGTTATCATTTGAAATTGGAGTCAGATTACGCATAGAGCTAAAGTAATACTAAAACGAAGTTCCAATAAATTAAGTGAACTTCACTGGATCGCTGAAAAGACATACACGCTTTAAACCTTCGCCAGGCCGTTGGATTCCGTCGTTGGGCCAATGGATGGTCCTTACAAAGTGGTGACCTCGACGTGATTCTCCAGGTTGCGAGTGTCTTTTCAGCGAAATATTGGGACTTGCAACAAATAAGAGAAGTAAGATGTCCTTCTCTTTCTTCAGCCGTTTGGTAAGTCAATTCTCTTTTGCCTTTTAGAAGTGTTGAGGGAAAATTCAGACGCACCTCACATAGACACATTTGTAGAATGGGTCGGCATACCCAGTTAGACCGGAGAACGCAAAATCCGGTGGGGCTTGAGAATTAGATAAAACCACATATCAGGGACATGATAGCGGCAGCGTAGATGAGAAAAGATATCCCTTGCTTTAACTTTAAATACCTCCTTGTTTGTCTGGGCCGGTGGTTCCCGGTTCCAGTCCTCGTGACCCACTGCTCTGCGCATTTTGTAGGTCTCTCTTATCTGACACACTCAGTTCAGTTCATGGAGTCTCTCCTAATGAGCTGATGATTTGGTTCAGGTGTGTTAAGTGGGGGAGACATGCAGGGTGTGTGGAGCGGTGGGTCACGAGGACTGGAATTGGGAACCACTGGTCTAAGCAACAAGTGATGAAACCTAAATTGGGATAACATCATCCAAATTTTATTCTGGTACTCAACAGAGGGTTGAAACTAAAAACTTAAATTCTGAGGTAATGTCGTTACATTTAATTATTTGTTTTGTTGCAACAACATTGCAACATTGGAAATAAGAAAATGGTCACGCTAACTTGTGAAAAAATCTTGTGATTTGATGAGCTAAAAGATAACAAGTAAAATTGTCTCACTTGAATCCTTTGTGTGTGAAGTGTAAAGTTGGACAAAACAGTGCAATGCAATTAGAATATTTCAAAAGAAATTATCTGGGAAAATGATTCCAGTCCTAGAGAACAGCTGCTATGCAGGAGTCCTAGGCTGAAATTTGGAAAAATACGCTAAACTTTACAACTGATGTATATAATGAAAATTATTGTGTTACTAGAGGCTTGTAACCAGGCCTGATAGTGTCAGAGGACATGCACAGCTTGTCCTTATCTTATGAGATAATTTAGACAAAGACCTATATGAATTACATCAAAGTAATCATGGTTCTTTGAAAATCTTTTAATAGTGTCAAAAAGTTCATGACTGATGTCCCGTATATGGTTTAAACAACACCATTTAAGGCTCAGTCTTATAAAACATAGCTTTTAATTTGGTTTTATACCAGACTTTGCAATCACTGCATTATTGTATGCTTTCGAGGTCTCAAAAGAGACTGATAAAAGCAACAAACCATAAAACAATCTTGGCGCCCTCCATGAGACCTGTTTGTCCAACCTTTCTTTCATATTTAAATAAGATTCTTAAAAGAATGCAACTGATAACATCTCAGCCTAAAATAAGATAATTGTGTCCAATTCTAAATTGTAGTCACAAAAATCTTTAAATTGAGCAATGATTTGACCCATGTTTCTCAATGCCTGCAGTCCATTGAATGTTCACAGCATCGAAGCAGCTGTAACTGGTTTCCAGTTTGGGTTGTTGCTGTGTACACAATGCTAATGCCAGCACAGCTGGAGCTGCAGGGCCAATCACCTTCTAAAAGATCAGTGAGAAGATAACAAGTCAGTTTGGACAAATTACTCAGTAGAAACCCCCGAGACCAGTAAATAAAATTGGTTTGATTTATTCAATTTTATAAAATATAATTTATATTATGACCAGATTGTAATATATATTATATTGTAATGGCCAAGAATGGCTTTAATCTCGTAATGATTCAGCATTGGGTTGGAAGAGGAAAGAATGTTTAATGAGAATTAAAAGAATCAGAATGTAGAAAGATGGTACGTGTATGTAGGGAACAAGAAGGAACACTAGTGTTGGGAGGAATGAGATAATAGATGGTTAGAGAAAGTATTGGAAAGGAAACTGAAAGGAAGAATGAATCAGAAAGAACTTCTTTACCTTCTATTTGTGCAAGAATCTTTAATGAGAGAAATTACAATGCTCAGTATATACCAACTAAAATGATCAACCTGATTACCATGTCTTAAATATCCATCCAAATCCACAGGATGATTTCATTTTGATCTAACAGATCTTTAACCCAGTAACAAGGGGAGGTACAAATTTTAATTTTCTCTTGCAACAAAACCACAAACGAAGTGGTGCAAGTGTTATCAAACTCCCCTCTGGGGGCTTCAGCTCACATGGAATCTGATCAGGGAAGGTATTTTACTGGACATGTAAGAACAGTTGTGTGAAATGTAAATATCAGGTAGAAAATCTAGTCTTTATGGACCACAGAGATCCAAATGGTCAAGAGTTGAATGGCACCATAAATTCCAAAGGCTAAAACAAACAAGCACCACACCTGGTGATCTAATTGCTCTAAACACAGATCTGGCTAGTGTAAATAAACAGCATCATGCAAAGAGATTTCCCTAGCAGACCTGAGGGTCCTAATGCTCACAACACAGCAGACTGTGTGAGTTTAGATGCAATAGCAGTAAGATCTGACCATTATCACTGTTTAATTGACCTTTTCTTTGCAAACACATGATCATGAGAATGATACATGTCTTTGTAAACAAAAACACATTTTCTTCTAATGGCGTAAAATCTTAACAGATCAAAGCCATCAGTAACAACTGTCTGGCTAAAGCCATCAAATAAATATTGAGATAGACCATCTATCTTAAATGCAATTTGTATAAAGGCTCAAGATTAAACTGTGTTTTCCTCTCTAGGTCTATTTCCCTACAGGCTGACAAATGACTTTCTTTAGAACCAGATTCCACAAGGGTCTGGTTCTGCCTGCCTTAAGCAGGACACACAACTTTACATTAGGAGATGGGGGTGGAGAAACTTCAAGGGGCCGCTCACACCTCACAACACTACAGAAGTAGCTCCTGTATGTGGCCTCCCCGGTGTAGCATCGGAACTAAATTATGCAACACAAATTATGGTAGGATAAAACCAAGGCCGTAACCAGGGTTTGAAAATTAGTGAGGTCCGGGGTGAGGTGCAGGGCCGGTTTAAGAATTCAGAGGCCCCTGGGCACAATCAATGGCCCCCCCCTTAGGCAGGCCAAATGTATAGTTTGTCCAAGGACATTTTAATTTTGCATTAAGAGTTTTAGTTTATTGACTTAAAAGGAACTTTGTTGTACTATGCTGGAGTAAAGTTCATAAATGATCGATCTTTCCCATAGGATTTTGTAAAACTATGTTGGGTAAAGCTCTGTTCCTCTAGGGGGGTTCGGGGGCATGCTCCCCCGCAAGAAAATTTTGTACATTTTTAGGTTAAATGCATCAATCTGGTGCTCTTTGAGAGCTCAAAATTAAGAGCTTCAACAGGCTTCAACCCATGAACTGTGCACAAAGAAAAAACATTGACTTGTACCGGGACATTAAAGGGGGCTCAAACATATTTTTTAGTTATGATATAGAGTTTCAGCCTACATTACATTATCACTGGTGTTTTAGTATGCCAAACAATTAGTATAATAATATAATAATGATTTCTATCATTATCCATATAGCCTAATAAATGAAAATGAATATTTCTCAAGTATATTTTACATTACACTATAGGAAAATTACAATACGTTTGTCCTAATGGCTTCACTTGCAAGAAATAAACCCTTTGATCGCGTGAGCAAAGTGCGCACTTTTCTTTAAATCACGCAGCACAAACATAATGTAGGATACAAAGTCTTGTGCTGTTTTATAAAGCACAAAACCATATCACGGTTTCGATATTAGTTCGTTGGCAAAATATAACGCTAGAGACCTTTATGTTAGGCTATACATTTTACATCTCATGTATTGGTAAAAGGGAGAAGAGGGAGAAGAGCGAGTTCGGCAAAAGGCGGATTCGAACTGGAGTCGAACGCGTCAAAAGCTACTTAGTTTCAAACACCTCACGCACGCCCAACGACCCGTGCAACTGTAGCTATTTAGTAAAGGGTGTCTTATTTTGCTAAAAAGACAGGCACTTAGTGCAAATTATACGCGCCATTATCGGAAATGTAAAAGAAAAAAAAAAAGTTTATTTGCACTTTTTGGTCATTTCATGACTTACAAATTGACATCAACTACGATGCCGTTGCATCATGCTTGTAGTTTCTTTTGCACTTTATTTATAAATTATAATAAAGTGGCATAAAGCGCTCTGCCGCATTTTTTACAGTCTGCTCACAACACGCTCTCAAGCCCCGTTCACTGTTCTACCTTCTCGCAGCGACATAAATCGCAAACACACATATGACGCGGTTTAAACGGCTAATTAATCATTCAGAAATCTTGACATTTTATTTTTGAATATAAAAAATTGACCGAGGTCCGGACCTCGGTGACCTCATAGCTGGCTACGGCCATGGATAAAACACCACCCATCTCCTGTACACAAACATACACAATACACACCATCACTATGACAATCTTAGAACATCTCTACCTGGCATAGATCATAAGACTATCCAGGCCAAAATTATTCACATCATGCAATACATCATTCACCTTCATACATATAGGACAAGGGAAATTATTTTAATAATTTCTTTTCAGCATTACATTCTTGTCAACTTCCTGTATGTAAATATTGTGCTGTGCATAGGACATGCATGGCTGTGGTCACACATCAATTGATTTAAATCCACATAAAAAATCTTATTGAGACCTATTAATCAATGCAACTGGTCTTTGGACAAAATATTTTTTATGTCCAGTCGTTAGCGTTGTTGCAAACCAGGAGGGCCCCCTAGTTTCCAACAAATGACTAATGACAATGATCTAAACAGCTAAATCTAAAATGCAGGCATTTATATCTGTCAACTAAACGATTCCCAGTCAGACCTGCACTATTGAGTGTGACCTAGTCTGTACATCAAATGCACAGAGGATAATTACAAAAGTTAAACCAGAGAATTTAAATCTCTGTTTCTATACATTTCATTCTCTAATTGAATCTATTAAAACATTAAGTTTCATTGATGATTTGCACTTATAACAACTAATGTAGACAATTTTATAATTATGAAATTGTGTATTTCCATGTTTAATTATGTGATATACTCTAATTGCTCTAATAATGCATACTGCTAGTAAATATACTATGGTGACTTTCTGTTACCCTCCCTTGATTATCCAGACCAAGTCTAAATTCCACTACCAGATCACTGCGGTAGTGAAGAATTTGGTGATCAAATTACACCTGTTCATTAAATATATGATTCTGAAAAAGAGACCATATTTGCCACTCGCACCTTTGACTTTTGGGTTTCATATTTTTGAGTACATCATGTTTTGTTATCTTGTGTTCTTGTGTTTATCCAATAACTTTTCCTCATCTTACAATAACCACAAATATATCAGTGTTCAATTATTGCATGGTCATTCAGAAGTTGTTCAGGTGTCTCACACGCAATGGAGCGTCATCAGTGAAATGAGTCCTTCAACTATGGAGCTCTGATCTACCCGGCAAATGAAACCTTCTGCTTGAAGGTGACCGAGGACTTCTCAAAGGGTCAGTTAAAACATCCTAGGGAGGACAAAGATGTTTCCGCAAAGCGTTATGACACTTTCCAATGACACTTTCTGATCATGCTGACCAACGCAAACAGACTTGATACAACGAGATCATTCTACAGACTGAATACCAACGCAGCCAAATGCAGGTGGAAGCAAACCCGGCCAAGAGGGTCATGTGACACCCAGTCCGGCTGCTGCAGAATCCACACATTCTGCCATGCTTTCATTTTAATGTTCAACCTGTCGTAATGTTGTTATTTCAGGTGACGACTGGATTCCTGCACCAATCGACTAACACTGCAAACTACAGTGGTCAGGTCTATGAACACTGAAAATGTGGAAACAGGAAAATGTCCAAAAAATGTCCCCTTTGGCCTGATCTAAATCTGTCCCAAGGGGCCAGGGGCCGTCTGTAAGGACTGATTTTCCTGTTAAAACAAAACTCACCCTGCAATAATGCCATAAAATGCCCCCTGGACAGCAGATAGCAAAGACAGAGCACAGAACCTTGTCCTGCCCAAACTTATCTCCTTGTCCCTTTGTTTGACTTCAACTCATCCCCCCTCTCCCTCCCCCTCTCCCTCCTCAAGGCACTGAAAGTTCATTAAGAATGTCTATATATCACATATGATGTATCTTGTGAATATGTTGTTTTTCCTTTTCATGTTTGGTGTCATTTTAAAGGGCACAGTGCGATTGGTAAAATGGTCTTAATTTCATTGCAGTCATTGGTTTAATGAAAAAGATTGAAGAACTTAGGAGAATCCTGTATCTCCTCTCTGGCTGATATCTCTTTACGATATCTCAAGAAACCAGGTGCTACCCCCCTAGGGTACATGGATTGGCCCAACCAACTCTAAACAACATTTGTTTAACCCCTTTTGTTCTGGTCTGGTATTTAAGGTGAGGGGACAGAGCAATCATTGGGAATCTTTTACCAGGATCTTTCCCCCACAGTAATGTTTCAGTATTTTCCTGTTGGAAGGTCCTGACACATTACTGTGTGTCTCTGTCAGGAAAACATTACTTACTTTTAGAGTCATCTTTGAGTAAATGATGTCATGTATTTTTGAATTGGCTTTTAATAATTTACTTCTGTAATTGGCATGATACATTTTTACCTGACAAATAAATGTTAACCTTGATTTATTCTGCATTCTTCTGAAATCATTATTTCCAGTAGATTAATGTGTAGTCTGGTGTTTCCGCAAAACCTTGTCCAGAATAGATCAAACTGAAGGCACTTTGAATGGACCATGGGGCACATCTTAGGAGACCTTCTGATTTCTGACTATTCCCTGACTTAGCATGTTGTATGCTACAAATATTATATAAATTACACCTATGGGTCTGTAGTGTGCGACCGCATAGGGTAAAATATTTGTACTACACCCTCTGACTATTTCAGGACTGGCTGGTTTGTGATCGTGAGCGCGCAGTCGCGACGTGACGTCTCAAAGCGACACTAGGTCCGTAATGAACGAATAATTGAAAGTATGGGATAATCAGAATAATCAAAGATCTAAATTAATTCATAATCAATATTTATGAGTATTTTCTAATCAGAAATACGATCTAAATTTGGTTATCATTTGAAATTGGAGTCAGATTACGCATAGAGCTAAAGTAATACTAAAACGAAGTTCCAATAAATTAAGTGAACTTCACTGGATCGCTGAAAAGACATACACGCTTTAAACCTTCGCCAGGCCGTTGGATTCCGTCGTTGGGCCAATGGATGGTCCTTACAATATATATATATAAACACCACCATTACGTTATATGTAATGACACATTGCTTTACTTATTGTGAGTGTTGTCATGTTTGTATTTTATTGCAATCTCCAGGAATTTCAAAGCAGCTGGAAAAAGTGTGCAAGATGAAGGGTTGTGAGAAAATACGTAAATGGTTGCATAGTATAAAAAAACACATCTTTTGGACTGCTACATCATCAAGCAGTGGACCTGAAAGAGTGGCTAAATGGACGTCTATGCTAAACCATATGCAAAATAAGCACACACATGAAGACAGCAATTTTCCAGCATGTCTACATGGACCAAGGAGAAGTCGAGACACAAAAAAAGTGGCTAGCTGCTGGTATGTAGGCTAAAGAAGCAATAGTTACTTTTAAAAATATGTATGCAGATCATATAGCTTGGCTTTTTTTGATTTAAAATTACATATCATACTTCCAATAATTTAGGAACGCTGCCATATTTCAAGTTGGAGAAAGTTCTCTCCAACAAGAGAATTTTGAAGGATGTTGCCAAGCTAAGTCCACACTTCCAGACTTCTTCTATCAAGGTTTTCCACAGTGTAATACTACGGTTTACACCAAAAAATTTGGTTTTTACATTTCTGGGAATGTTGTGCAGGTAATGTTATTGTTGTAAAAATAAATTTACTTTTACATACACTGTAGACATTGTATGTTGAACATGTATTTATTGCTTACAGACTATACCTGGCTGCACTACATTACAATGAGAATGCCGGGCGTCCTCAAGCCACAACAGCAGCTGGTCGACCGGTGTTCAAAGTGACCTTTCCAAAGGCCAAGAAGGGAGAATATTGGGTCAGAGAAGTGAAGACACAAGCAACCTTCAGTATGTATAAAATGAGTTTACTTAAAGGACAAGTTCGGTATTTTACACTTAAAGCCCTGTTTACAGATCGTTTCTGATGAAATAGAACGGTTAAGATTAAAATTTGGACACTTTCTCCTGTCCCGAGAATTTTAGGTTTATTTCGCTTTCCCCAAAACCTCTGGAATGGGTGTGTAGGTGCACTCGAACATATCCTTCATAAAACGCATTAAACTTTCGTTTACAAAGACGTGAAACTCACCGAGTGGTCAGGGGTGTTCACTGATATGCTCACTCAAAAATCGCTGCAAAAGATGCTTTCCAACAGGTGTTTTACCATTCGTTTTAAAACTGTGGATCTATTTTTCCAAACGTCTCACACCCGTAGATTCTTCCGTTGAGAGCTTGAATAATAGACACTCCAGCCCAGTTGGTGGCGATAATGCACCTTTGCCAATTGCAAGCAAACCACTGGCATTTCACTGAATACACAGAAGAAGCAGAAGAAGAAGCGGCGGAGTAATACCGTACCGCACACAGCTCTTTCAAGAGAAGTCAATGGAGTTGGACAAAAACTACGATAAAACCTGTTGGAAAGCATCTTTTGCAGCGATTTTTGAGTGAGCATATCAGTGAACACCCCTAACCACTCGGTGAGTTTCACGTCTTTGTAAACGAAAGTTTAATGCGTTTTAGGAAGGAATGTTCCAGTGCCCATAGGCTGCCATTCTGTAGGTGGGGGGGAAAGCGAAATAAACCTAAATTTCTCGGGACAGGAGAATGTGTCCAAATTTTAATCTTAACCGTTCTATTTCATCAGAAACGATCTGTAAACAGGGCTTTAAGTGTAAAATACCGAACTTGTCCTTTAACACATTTACTACAAATGTACATATCTTTTTTGCATTGTTTCTTACAAGCTATTTGAAAACTCAATATTTTACTAATTAAAAATAAAATAAAATGTTATATTGCACAGGATATGTGGATGACCTGCTGGACCTCATATTTGACAAAGTCTTTGTGGATCCTGCACCATATGTGGATGATGTTTTGAGGATACCAAAACCACCAGCGTTGTGTGCTGAGTATGACCGGCCAGAGAAGGAGGAGGCCATCTCTAGTATCTCGGTTTAATCAATAGGTGGTCGAAAACCTACATAAGTGCCCTGGGCATCAGGAAACTCTCTTTGAATCCTCAGGACCACACAGGCTGGAATCACAACTCAAACTTTTCGTCCAAGGAAACCCCAGCACCAGCTCACAAAACTCAGATAAGCTAAAAATCTGTAACGACTAACGCACACACACAGGCACATTCTCAAAACAGGGTTCAAGGATTTTTCCGGGTTTTTTTTTTTTTTCAAATATATATCATTTGTTGTCTGGAGTTGAAATATTTTATATTTAATTGATCATGGTTCAATTTATTTTTGGAATGTCCTTTTATTAAAATTATTTTATTTCTAAAATTATTTGTATAGTTAAGTGTCTTTATACATAATGTAAAAAAAAAAAAAAAAAAATTAATATATATATATATATATATATATATATATATATATATATATATATATATATATATATATATATATATATATGCAAGTTTTTGTGAAATTATTTAAAGCTATAATATGTTTTGTTTTCACTATAATTTCCTTTGAATATAACCTGGGAAATATTAGACTAAAAACTTAAAGATTTGTAATATTTAGAAGAAATAGACATTTTTTCTTAAATGTGCTAATCATTAACACTCACTGTTGTACTCCACGAAGTCGCAGGGGACCATAGTCAGCCCTGTAAATGTTAAAAGCGTTTGTAAGGAAACACATTGAAACAAACTGGATCCATTCTGGGATGGTCTACCATACATGATACATGGAGTGACTTGAAGTTGTTTCATCCGTCTTGTTACCTTCGATACAACAAATAGCGTCAGACAGTTTTATGTCACGTATTATTTTTTGTAACAATTACAAATGTAAATAAATTAATACCTCTTCTATCTCCCTGTAGCATATATTTTCTGGTTCTGTAGCCATCTTCTCACATTTGCCACATAAGCACCTGTACGACAAGTAATTTCAACATGACGCAACAGGTCTCTCGCATAAATATAATTTCGCTGGTACGTAGCAAACGTTATCACAATATTTGTGTTTGTAGTTTCAAAAAATTGCGTGAACGTTATCACAGTTTGTGTGTGTGTTGCACATCCATAATTGCAAAGGGGACACGATTAAAACTCTATAAGTACATAAATGTATCAAATAACCATTCCGAGACGTCCTGGTCCATTCCAATTTGTGTTTCTTCTGCCGGAGTCTCGTCATCATCTGGGTCTGATTCTGGTTCAAACATGTATGGCTGAATGCCATACAAAACAGCAGGTTTCTCACTCTCAGCCATTCTGCTTCTACCGACTGTTTATTGCCATAGGTATGCAAGTTACGCCCTCATCCAAAGGCAGGGCGGGGGTATGCAGCTCATTTACATTTAAGGTGGTACACACCAAAACAGCTCTTTTTAAAACAGGCCCCAAAAATGTCATTTTCAAATGGTTAGAATAAATTAACTGTGGGGTATTTTGTGCTGAAACTTCACAAATACATTCTGGGGACACCCGAGACCAATATTACAACTTGTAAATAGGGGCATAATAGGTGCCCTTTAAGACATCTGGTTTAAACATTACAATCCTCATGATAACTTTTGTTAACTTTATATGAAGTAAATCCACTTCAAAAGCTAATTACTCCTGGACAGCAATGCCATAGGAATATACAGAGTGAGCGCAAAAACGGAAGTTCAATGACAATTTTCTAAAGATGGCGGCGCCCTTGTTTCTCTGGCACATAAGGTCTATATTGCCCCTGTATGAGTAATGAACGTGGGAAATTTCAAATCTATACATGCATGGGAATATAGATATATGAATGAAGTTTGACACATGGAACGTTACATTTTCTTTATTTTTAAGAGTTTTATGATCATTGTCAGTTTCTGTACAAATATGTAACAATTACTTTATTGCAATTAATAGTAATTAATAGTTATTATAAAGTCAAACTATATTTAGAGATCTCCTGTAATTTGCCACTTAAAGGGTAACTAAACCCTAAACCAGTGGTTCCCAAACCTGTCCTGGAGTACCCCCAACACTGCACATTTTCTTTGTCTCCCTAATCAAACACACCTGATTCAACTCATCAGCTCATTAACAGCTCATTATCACATGGGTTAATGAGCTGATGAGTTGAATCAGGTGGGTTTGATTAGGGAGACAAAGAAAACGTGCAGTGTTGGGGGTACTCCAGGACAGTTTTGGGAACCACTGCCCTAAAACAACTTTTTTTAATTCATGATCTGTAAGAATGGGGCTTTATTAGTGCTGTTCATTGATTCGAGTAACTTTTTTGACATCTGGGTATAAAGTGTTTTAATTTTACAATATATGGTGTAAAAAACGTCTGAGTGCTGCCCTCTTCAGGTTGAACGGTGGCTACTGCAGTTGAATTTTCCTATTGGATGTTTGCGGTGGCAACGCGAGTGACGTAAGCGGTGGCAGGTGACGTCATAGATATCATATAAAGGCTAGATGTCTTAAGGCGGAGTCACTTCCTGCATCACCGGCGGCCATCTTACCACAGGGCTCTGTGAATTAAGGTGAGTGAGCAGCACGAACACAAATCCTCTTATCTCGGTGAAATCTTGACGGATTTACAAACGATTTGGTTTCTTACAAACGTCATTACCGTGGCTATAAATCTTTCATATGGAAGTCCATTTGTATAATTATTCATATGTATGCAGTTTCATAGCTACATCTCTGACGTTTATAACAAACCAAACCGTTTGAAAATCGGTAGAAAATTGAGCAAGTTATGGTTATGTAAAAGTACATACACCATGTTACGAGTGAGCGAGCACCCTGTGGTAAGATGGCCGCCGTGTGTGGACGTCGACTTCCATTGGCCAGCAGCGCGGACGAGACATCTAGCCTTTATATGATATCTATGGGTGACGTAAGCAGGTTCCAGCTCACCACGCCCCTGGTACGCCCAGGTGAAAAGGAAATATATTTAAATTGTGCTTATTTTGATATACTTAATGTATTTTAAGTGTACTGTATTAATTATATATTTAATTGTGTTATTTTTTAGACATCTTAAAGTATACTAAATGTACTTTAATATGTATTTAAGTTAAATTTTAAGGTAATAGTAATATATTTTAATATACTTAATTGTGTTAAAATGGACCTATTTTAAGTACATTTAGTGTAATTTAATAGCACTTCTTTAAATTGTATTTTTAATACACTTTAAATATGTTTTAGAACTACAGCTTAAGTATATTTTTAGCTTCATTAATGTGTTCCCAGTATATTTTAAATATAATATCAGCTTATTAATAATGTATTAGAAAAACACTATAAGAGCCACTATTAGTATAATACAAATACATTTTTATAAAACCATTCAGTATGAAAATAATATATTTTAATGTATTACAAATACATTGAAAAATTATCATTCCGTAAAACACAGTACAAAATATTTGTATAAAACACACACACACACACTTTGAAAGCTAGTAAACTTTAACGTACTACACCCAGTGTACATCAGTACAGCAGCATATGTAAACTGTACAAAAAAAATACATTAACATAAAATACAGTGATCTGCAGAGGTGTTATAAACAACAACAAAAAAAAAACTAACTTGAGTCAATAAATCGTCTCCGGTTACTTTCGTAACCTCGGTTCCCTGAAAGGCAGGGAACGAGACATTACGGATGTCGTATATGGGAACTCCCTCTCTTCTTCACATCTGCTGAAATCTTATAGGCTAACGCCAGCTGACACAGCTGGCCAATTGACGCAAAATATGCAAATACTGACAAGGCACCTGGCAGTATAAATTGCATTAAACGCGCCAATTGCATCAGAATAACGAAAAACGCTAAAATCTGAAGCGAACACGGCGGCTAGCGTAATGTCTCGTTCCCTGCCTTTCAGGGAACCGAGGTTACGAAAGTAACCGGAGACGTTCCCTATCAAGGCGGAACTTCGACATTACGGATGTCGTATATGGGAACTGTATAGAATCCCGCCGTGGAGAAACATACCACTTGAGACTGACAGAACCCACAACCAATAACCGTCCTTCTGGGATGCGATCATCTGATAGGGCGAGACTGTGAAAGCAAGCCCCTTACCCTGATAGGCCGAAACTGGCCAATAGCAAGCTCACCTGAACCTTGCTAGAATTTGCATATCCCAGGCAAAACAATGAGGAGGAGGATGCACTGACAGTTATTCAGGGCAACACAACTCAATAGAGAACAGTTCAACGCATAGCGGCGACAGTGCACTAAGCATAACACAGTAAAACACAGATGACTCATGAGCAAAGCGCAGAGTAGAACAACTGTAACTGTGTAAGGGTTAAATTCTTAACTCACCGAAAGCACTTGAGATGCTACAGAGGGTATATCCAACTTGTAAAATCTGGCGAACGTATTGTGAGAAGACCAGCCAGCCGCAAGGCATAAATCCTGAATAGACATACCCTTGGCCCAAGCCCATGAAGAAGCACTCTCGTCGAATGGGCCTTGATGTTAAGGGGGCATTCCTCCCCCATGCAATCGTAAGCCAAAGCAATAGCATCCACAATCCAGTGAGCAAGCCTCTGCTTCGAAACTCCCCGACCTTTGTTACACCCGCCAAAGCACACAAACAGCTGGTCCGATTGCCGAAAAGCGGCCGAGCGAGTAATATACATCCGTAACGCTCTGACCGGGCAAACAGGACTCTGAGCATCAGCGTCACCCGAGGCTGACTGCTCAGCAGATAAGGCCGGCAGGGAAACTATCTGCGCTCTGAACGGGGTATTGAGCGATTTAGGGACATACCCAGGTCTCGGTCTCAGCGTAACATTACAGTCTCCCGGTCCAAAACGAATGCAGTCGTCGTTTATCGAGAATGCCTGTAAGTCCCCGACCCGCTTTGCCGAAGCGAGAGCTATAAGAAGAGCCGTTTTTGGACTTTCGGGTAGCCCTATGGTCGAGATGCACGTGTAGTCGAAAGCTCCGTCTCAGGTCTTGTGTTTTTTGCTTTAATCCGACCGATTTTACTGCTGAATTCAAAGATAATGGCTTCTGAAAACAAGAAGACAAGTGCGGGCACACAAATGAATCTAAAATCATACACTACCAGGCTTAAAAATACTCAAACTCCAGCCAAAGACCCATCGGAAGACCAAACGGACCCGGCTGTGTTATTGGCGCTAAAACAGCAAGAGACGTCGATGCGTGATATGATGAAGCAAGTAGTAAAGGAAACTGTTCAGGAAGTTTTGTCAGGTGAATTTAAGCAGATGAAAGAGATGTTCGAGACGTCTATTTCAGCCATTGAACAGCTTTCAAAGGATGTGAAAGCGCAGGCCGAAGTCTCCGACATCTTAAAGATGCAGCAAAACACCATGGATGTCTCGCTCCGCGCTGTGAAGAAGGATATAGCTGAACACGGCGGAGAAATCAGTCAACTACGGGAAAGAATTATAAGCCAAGAGGACAGAGCCAGACGTCTCAATTTACGGCTCGTGAATCTACCAGAAGGTGCTGAAGGCTCTGACCCAATTGGGTTTCTCCAAGAAAACCTCACCAAATGGTTTCCTGCACTAGCCGGTCGTAAAGTTGAAATTCAGAGGGCACATCGGATCTATGGACTCCGCTCCGGTGGACGTCCGCGCACGCTGATCTTTTGCTTGTTGAGATACGGCGACCGAGTGAAAATTCTTCGAGAGGCCAGGGCCCTAAAATCTCCTCCATCCCATGCCAGGTCGAATCTGTACTTTTTCGCGGATTACAGCCCCGAGACGACTTCCCGGCGGAAGGCATTTGACGCGATCAAGAAACAGCTCTACGCAAAAGGCTATCATCCTTTCTTGGTTTATCCTGCGGTCTTGAAGGTTAGAGAGGACGGCGGAGAAGTCCACGAGTTTCACTCACCTTCGGACGCCGAAAACTTTCTAGCCGGTAAACTGAATGCTGATCGTGAAGACCCGGAATGCAGTAACAACTTTGACGCACTTGCTGATACGGAGAGCGGTCATGCTCCGTGAAAAATCTGCGTCATAGGCTTTGGCGGACGTCAAGAATCGGCACTCAAAACATTTGTGGACTGTTCATTAACATTTAAGCAGTTTGATGTAGCGATCTGAGTTAGAGGGGCCTGGGACGGTCGCGTCACGGTCAAGGAGCTACGCGGAGTATTTCCCTTTTTTTTGTGTGTGAGAGTTTAACCAAAGACAGAGTCAGGCAAGTTCTGCCGCCTCAGTTGTTAACGGTTAAAAGTTCTCCCGGTTGGGAGTTTAGGTGTTTGTCAGAGTGGATCTTTTGTTTCTTGGATTTGAAAGTGTTTTTTATTTTATTTTATTTTTTGTGGTCTCACTACATGCAGAGTCACATTAAAGCGCAAATGTATCCGTTCATTTCTCCATTACAAGAATTGGTAGAGTGGTGCAGGATTTAATATTGATATCATAGAATGTCCGAGGTCTGAACTCGAAAGTAAAACGGGCTAAATGTTTACATTATCTTAAGCAGAACAAGGTGACCATAGCATTAATACAAGAAACACACTTGAGACAGAAGGATGTGCACTGCTTTCAAAACAGACACTATAGGTCTGTTGCATATTCCTCTGCTAACAATAAAACAAAAGGAGTACTAATTCTATTTAATAGGAAGTTCAACGCCCATGTCGAATATATTGGATCTGATAATGTGGGTCGAATGGCTTATGTATGTGTTGTCATTAATAATAATAAGTTTTGTATAGCATGCATTTATGCTCCAAATGATCATAATTCTAACTTCTTATCACTTTTGACAAAAACACTGTTAGATTTTAAAGACTATTATTTAATAATTGGAGGTGATTTCAATCAAGTGTGTAATCCTGCTCTTGATAAATCTTCAGGTCCATCTGTAGATATTGCGCACCCTCCTAGTGAATTGAATATATTCATGGAAGAGCTCAATGTAATTGATGCGTGGCGCTCTAGGAACTTATCCATTAAGGATTATTCCTTTTATTCATCTCGCCACAAAACATATTCTCGAATTGATTATATTTTTGTTTCTCCTCAACTTGATGAATGCATTGTGTCCACACAGATATTGCCTATTCTTATATCTGACCATGGTGCGGTTCTGTATACACTTCTCATAGGGGATAGAGTGAATTCCAAGACTAGGCGTTGGAGATTTAACAATGCTCTCCTGAAAAACAGCGACTTCATTTTACAGCTTAATTCTAATCTTGCTGACTTTATTCTTCGCAATAAGGATTCTGCTTCTAATCCGCAATCCCTGTGGGAAGTAACTAAATGTTTTCTACGGGGCAATGCTATTTCCTTCTCATCGCGTCTCCATTCGGCTTGGAAAAAGACATTATCTGATTTACAAACTCAGATCTCTCTAATCGAAAATTGCCAAAAGTCTGCATATTGTGAATCGAGAGAGAAACAGCTGACAGCACTGAAAAAAGAATATAACACTGCTACGCAACATATTGCAGAATTTATAATTCATAGAACTAGAGTCAACTACTATTATTATAACGAGCGGTCAAGCAGACTTTTGGCTTTAAAAATGAAGGAAGGGGAGTCTTTGTCGTTTATTAGTAGTATTCAAACACTCCAGGGGTTGATCACTCACAATCAGCAAGAAATAAACTGTACATTTAAGGAATTTTATTCCGCATTATACACCTCAGAAGCGGATCCAAATGAATGAGCGATGAGGGAATTCTTAGCTGAGCTAAACCTTCCCTCCTTATCTCCGGAGGAAGCTATGGCTCTAGGAGCTCCTATCACGCTAGAAGAGCTGACAAGAGCTCTAAAATCGTTGAAACTGGGCAAGTCCCCGGGTTTAGATGGGCTTCCTCCTGAACTTTTTCAGGAGGTATGGGATCAGGTGGGACCACTGGTCCTGGCTTCAATAAATTATGCCATTGAACATGGGAGGTTTCATAGAGACCAAAACACATCCTTAATTACTCTACTTTTAAAAAAAGACAAACCTCCGTTTTCCCCCAAAAGCTACCGGCCTATTTCTTTAATATCTTCAGAATTAAAACTTTTTGCAAAAGTACTTGTAAATAGAATCGACCCACTGATTGGTAAACTGATACATGAGGACCAGACCGGTTTTATCAAAGGTAGACTGGCTTCTGATAATGTCAGACGACTTTTTCACATTCTTAATATTCTCGAAACATCTAATAATCCAGCAGCACTTTTCAGCCTAGATGCTGAAAAAGCCTTTGACAGTCTTGAATGGAGGTATTTATGGGCAGTTCTTGATGTATTTGGCTTTGATTGTAACTTTATACAGATGATAGGAACACTATACAGCTGCTCACAGGCAGTGGTTCAAACAGGGGAGGTTATCTCCAACTCTTTTCCTCTTAATAGAGGGTCTCGTCAAGGCTGTCCACTTTCGCCAGTCTTATTTGCCCTTTCCGTGGAGCCTTTAGCACAGGCCATAAGACAAAATTCCATGATCTCACCAATAATTATTAAAGATACAAGTCATAAAATTTCATTATATGCTGATGACATTATCCTTTATTTTTCTGATATTACTAATTCGCTTCCTCAGATCATGAACCTTTTTTCTAATTTTAGTTCCTTTTCAGGATATAAAATAAATTGGGATAAGTCCCTATTAGTTCCTTTAAATGATGCAGCGAAGAAGACTCCCCTCCCTGACAGCTTACCTCTCGAGTGGCACACTTCAAAATTTACTTACCTTGGTCTATGTATTCCTCCCTGTTTTTCAAATATCAGCTTTGAGAATTATGTTACACTTAAGGGTAAAATACAGGCGGATTTACAAAGGTGGTCATCCTTGAAATTGACATTACAAGGGAGGATTGCGTTAGTAAAGATGAATGTTCTTGGGCGCTTAAATTTTTTGTTCTCCATGTTGCCATTTTCTCCCCCTAAAGATTACTTCACAGACCTCCAAAGGATGACTTCTAAATTCATTTGGAATAACAAAAAACCCCGTATCAAATTCGATACCCTAAAACGTCCTAAGTCTTTGGGTGGCCTATCATTGCCAGACTTTAAGTTGTACTATTGGTCTTTTCAGTTAAAGTCTTTAAATTCATGGTTAGATGTACAACCTTTCCGGGCTCCCCAGTGGAAATTAATTGAAGAGTCATTGGTTTCTCCTCATAGATTGCAGGATGTGCTATTTTCAGGAATCAAACTTAAAAAAGCTTCTAAAGAATTTGGCCCAATTATAGCTAATTCTATATCTACATGGC
Source organism: Scardinius erythrophthalmus (assembly GCF_964197995.2). Classification (NCBI taxonomy): domain Eukaryota; kingdom Metazoa; phylum Chordata; class Actinopteri; order Cypriniformes; family Leuciscidae; genus Scardinius; species Scardinius erythrophthalmus. The sequence continues at coordinate 11,089,210 of NC_138221.1, forward strand.
GTCTGGTAGAAAAATATGTTAATCATTCATCAAAATTTTGCATGCAGTCTCCCATTTGGAACAATTTCTACCTATTACGAAACATGAAACCATATACCTGTTCGCTGTGGTCAGATAGAGGTATTAATACATTAGATAATATTTATGATCAGACAGGGCTAAGGACATTCCGGGATCTGCAGTCCTGTTATAATCTGCCTGGATTCTCATGGTTCTTGTATTTACAGTTAAGATCCTCACTTAAAGCTTATGGAGTTCCTTGGGACAGACCTTTGACATCTCACCCCATGGCTCACTGGTTTGAATCCATGAAGGGGAAAACAGCCAAGGTCTCTATTATTTATGGTAGTCTTGTCGTGGAGAAATGTGGAACTCTTGGTATCACCCGAATTTGGGACAGAGAGCTTTTGGCACAGGATCGCAGTTTTGATTGGGAGACAATATGGCAAAATGTCTCGGTCTCATCTAAAAACCCTGCTCACCAGCTGATAAACTACAATGTAATCCACAGAATATATTATACTCCTCTGAAACGTTTTAGAATGAAACTTATTCCCTCCCCTGTGTGTGATAAATGTAGCACTGGGGCAATCGGCAGCTTTCTCCATCTGTTCTGGGAATGTCCTCTGATCTTCAGCTTCTGGGTTAAAATTTCTTCTGTTCTATCACAACTTTTGGAACTGACAATTGATCCTGAGCCATGTCTTTTCCTTCTTAACGATGTCTCTTCTGTTGCTCTTACGTTAAATCAAAAACGGACTCTCTTCTCTGGGTTAACTGCTGCTAAGAAAACCATAATTAGTTCTTGGTTTCCCCCTAATTCACTATCAGAGAAGCAGTGGTTGTCCTATTTTATAGATATTGTTCGTTTGGAGCGATCCTCTGCCTTAATAAATAGGGCAAAGATTAAAACTATTGAGCACTGGAGCCAAACACATGACAACTTAATGTCTATTCTTTAAACTTGACTGTTCTAAAGGGATAGGGGAGTACTTAGATGGGGATCAGGGCTAATGGGATGGCAGATTCCCTCTTTTTCCCTCTCTATTTATTGTAACTTTTAATTTTTATTTATTTATTTATTTGTTTATAGGGGCCTTAATTATCTTTATCTCATTAGACACTTTCTATCTGTAAATCATTTATCTCTGACTATGTATATAGTTCAAAAAATGTATTTTATTTTATTTTACTTATTTTATTTTATTAGTCCTTCTGTATATGCACATGTTTCTCTTCTGTATATCTGTTTTGTATTTGTTATCAGTTATGTCCTCCGCATTGAAGTAATTTTGTGAAAATTTGTCAATGCTAATGCTGATAACCTTGTGCGTAAGAAATACAATAAAATATTGGTCACAAAAAAAAAAAAGAAGAGCCGTTTTTATGGAGAGTTCCTTGATCGCTATCGAGGCTAGGGGCTCGAACGGCGGAAGAGACAAAGCCTTCAAAACCAGAGCCAAATCCCACGGCGGTACCGAAGGCGGTCGCGTAGGGAATAATCTCCTAGCTCCCTTAAGAAAACCGATCACAGATGCATGCTTACCGATCGACCGTCCGTCGACCGGGGGGCGAAACGGCGCAATAGCGGCCACATACACCTTTAGCGTGGATGGTGAACTCCCGTTATCCATCCTGTGCTGAAGGAAGCGCAGGACATCCGACACGGAACAGTTAACCGGGTCGATCTCGACATCCTGGCACCATTTAGAGAAAACACCCCATTTCAGAGCATACAAACGTCTGGTCGACGGCGCCCACGCCTCAGCAATGGTGTTCAAAACCCGCGAGTGCAGCGCGTCCTGACCGCTCAGCGAGACTGCAGCGGCCACACATGGAGGTTCCACAGCCCAGGATTGGGATGCCAGATCGTGCCGCTCGCCTGGGACAAAAGATCCCTCCTGAGTGGAATTTCCCATGGCGTTCCCGCTAGTAATTCCTTCATGTCCGCAAACCAAGGCTGGTTTGGCCAGTTGGGAGCTACAAGGATTACTGATGCTTTTTCCTCCCTGATCTTGCACAACACCGTGGGCAGAATTTTTACCGGAGGAAAGGCATAGAGACTGGTCTTCGGCCAGCGCGAAGTCAACGCGTTGCCCAGCGGGGAACGAGTCAGCGAGAAGAACACCCTGACAGTGCGTGTTCTCGACCGTGGCAAAGAGGTCGATCTCTGCTCTGCCGAAACGGTTCCAAATCAGTTGGACCGTCCCCGGGTGGAGCCTCCACTCCCCTTGAGGGATCCCGTCCCTCGACAGCATATCCGCCCCGTGGTTCAGGACACCGGGGATGTGCGCTGCTCTCACGGAGAGAAAGTGCCTGTCTGCCCATAGCAGGAGAGCCTCCGCCTGCTTGAAAAGGGCTTTCGAATGCACTCCGCCTTGGCGATTTATATAGGAAACCACGGACGTGTTGTCGGTCCGGATCAGCACGTGTCGTTGTTTCAACTGAGACCGAAAAGCTCTGAGGGCTAGGGAAACCGCCATGAGTTCCAAGCGGTTTATGTGCCACTTCCCCTGCAGTTCTGACCACTGACCCGAAGCGGGTTCGCCCAAGCAGACCGCTCCCCAGCCTGAGGTCGACGCATCCGTCAAAACCTCTATGCTTCGCGTCACGATGCCCAGGGGAACTCCTGAGCTGAATAACTCCGTGTTTTTCCACGGCGCCAGAGCGCGAACGCAGCTGTGGGTAACCGTGATGCGCTTGTGGCCGGAGGACCACGCACTCGGAGGGACTCGATCTTTCAGCCAGAGTTGAAGCGGTCTCATATGCAGCAGACCCAGGTGACAAACCGAGGAAGCCGCTGCCATCCGTCCCAGTAGTCTCTGAAAGTCTTTCAGCGGGACCGACCTGCCCAGTTTGAAGAGACCCAGAGATGATCTTAGAGCCTCGACTCGCTCCGGGGAGAGACGGGCTCGCATCCTCACCGAATCGAAACACACCCCCAGAAATGTAGTGGTTTGACTCGGCGTGAGCACACTCTTCTGGACGTTTACCCGCATCCCAAGCGTACTCAGATGGTGAAGCAGGGCTTCCACATGACCGATCAGCGTTTCTTTCGAGTGAGCTAGAATCAGCCAGTCGTCCAGGTAGTTTAGAATGCGCATTCCGCTCGACCTGAGGGGAGAAAGCGCCGCATCTACACATTTCGAAAATGTGCGGGGGGCTAGAGCCAGTCCAAACGGAAGCACCGAATACTGGTAAGCCGTGTTCTCGAACGCGAATCTTAGGAAGCGTCTGTGACGCTTCACTATTTGGATGTGAAAGTATGCGTCCTTTAAGTCCACTGAAGCGAACCAATCCCCGGGACGAACCTGTGCCAGGATCTGCTTCAGCGGCGTCATTCTGAACGCGCGTTTGTGGAGCGCTCTGTTGACGGGTCTCAGGTCGAGTATAGGACGGAGACCTCCTCCCTTCTTCGGCACCACAAAGTAGCGGCTGTAGAAACCGCTTTCCCTCTCGCCCGGGGGGACCGGTTCTATCGCTCCTTTCTCGAGCAAGCCGCGAACTTCCTGTCTCAGGACATGGGCGTTTTGGGGCAAAGTCAATGACGGAATCACGCCGCGGAAGCGGGGTGGTCTGCGTTTGAACTGAAGCGTATACCCGTGCCGAATTATGTTCATTACCCACGGCGAAACGCCGATCAATTTAGCTTGGAGGACCTGGAGAACAGCCATAGCATGGAGGGCTGACACTGCTTCTCCTGCCGCTCCGTATGCCTTGTCAGCCTGATGGGCGGTGAACCTGCAGGGCTTGGACGGCAGGCTGCGGTCCGAGCCCAGAGCAGGCGTCGATGGGCAGAGATGGGAGGCGACGGTCTCTTCCACGGGCGGCACGTGAAGATATCCGTGTGTCTCTGCGTCGTCGACGTGGGGAAACAAGGCCTGGGTAGAGGCGAGGGTGCGCGCAGACTGGGGCGCAGCCCACGACTTTACCACGTGGTCGTGCACGTCCGGGAAGAAGGGGGTTCCCCTCTTCGATGCGGCCTGGCGGCGGCTCGAGTTGAGGAACCACGAATCGAGCTTACTCCTGGTAGGCTCATCCGGAGCACTCCAAGAGAGGTCCAGCTCGGACACCGCCTTACTGAGGATCCTGAAGAGGTCCTCTTGGAGGTCTGCAGGGCCCTCCTCTGGCTTGACGGATTCAGATGCCCAGTCCTTCTCCGAAGCCGACAGGGACATCGAGTCGTCTTCCACGCTCGCACCAAAGGAGATGAAGTCCGCGACTTCGCGAGGGAGGTGGAAGGAAGCATCCAGGAAGCTTACCGCGTCCCGTTCTTTGTCCCCGGGGGTGGCGGGACCCACCAGCGGCTCGCTGGCGGCGGTGGGCCCAATCCCCGCTACTGTACGAGCCATATCCCGCCTGGCCTTGAGTGCTCTCATGGGCATTTCAGCGCAGATATCGCACGCGAGGCCGTCCGTGAGCGCTGACTCGGCGTGAGCCAGGCCCAAGCAGGCGATGCAAAAGAGGTGTGAGTCGGGCTGCACGATGGGGCCCGCGCACAGATTGCATACGGTCGCCATCGGATGCTGAAGACAGTAGGTATCTTCGGTGCACCTTCAACGATGGCAAGGTTGATTTTTATTTCCAGTCGATAAGTATAGCACACTTGATTTGAGCGTGAAATGAGAGATTCTGATGCAATTGGCGCGTTTAATGCAATTTATACTGCCAGGTGCCTTGTCAGTATTTGCATATTTTGCGTCAATTGGCCAGCTGTGTCAGCTGGCGTTAGCCTATAAGATTTCAGCAGATGTGAAGAAGAGAGGGAGTTCCCATATACGACATCCGTAATGTCGAAGTTCCGCCTTGATAGGGAACTAACTACAGTCAATAAAGTGCTGTCATTAATAGCTGCAAACAATTACAGTACTGTTACAACTCAAACCATCTTCATCCTTCAAGTGAATTGGAGTGATTGGTCTTTGAGTTTGCCTCGTTGTCGACGTTTTGGAAATTGTTTGATCTCAGTGTCTGTGAAAGGGGAAAAAGAGGAGTTTATTTTTATATTAAAGCAAAATTAACCTCTGTTAAAAAAGTAACTGTTCCCTTTCAAAAGGGAACTTGCACTGCTTCAATGATGCTATTGGGGAACGATGTTCTCTAGGTGCCTCTTTAATACTTCTGTCATCGATGCAGTGTCTCATTCCCTGTTCTCAGGGAAGAGAGGTCGTAACCTAGAAGTTTTTTACTACAACACAGTATGATGTTTTGACATTTCCCTCTGTTGTACATACAAGGTGAAAAAGGCGTAGCCTACTGTTAAATGTATTATGAATGCATTAAAGTACATTTGTTTTGTACTAAAAACATACTGAAGTACATATTTAATACATTTAATTGTAAGTCTTTTTCACCTGGTAAAAATGGAATTCTTTAACATGGCATATAATGCTTTGTTCATATTTTAACAGTAGACATTCAATATAAAATGTTAATGTAATTCAGAAAAGGAGTTTAATAAAATATCTCTTGAACAACTGTGAAGTCTACTCGTGATATTTTGCGCACGCAATTATATCAATACAGTAGCACAAAGTATTGCAATATTTAATTATAAAATGATCTGTTTTACTTTCGGGTTATAGGGCTGTGACGGTGGGAGTTTTTTTTACCACTGTCAAAAAGGTGGTAATGGACCAACTACCGGCGGTGGTGCAGTGGTTGGGGGGTTTTGAAATAAAAAAAAAAAAGTGTTTATTTGAGCAAAAAGTGTTTATTTGAGCAATTCCGTCAAAAAAAAAAAAAAAAACCACTAAAGCCTGTAAAGCATTGAAATAAATATCAGTAAATATTGGCAAATTAAATAATATAATTTTAAAAAAAGATGCGTGATACAGCCTGAAATGGACGTTTTGCTAACATTTGTCTACCAAGACTGACCGAATAGACAAGCAGAAAAAAATCTCTATAACAGAGGAGATATGAGATTAAACCATACTTACTACTCTACTCTTTGTTTGTCACTGCACTCAGATTTCAGTTTTTCTTCTATAACTGGTCTGAAAAACAACAAATATTAATATTTAAAAAAAGAGAGAGATTTACATAAATATTTATATATCAGTCAAGCATGGCGCGTTTACATTTGTTCACATTAAGTAGCCTCTGTATCTGGATAACTGATCGGATTTCTGTTTCCTGCATAAATTAAAATTAGGTCTGAAGCAGGACACCAGATTAGAAGAAAAGATGATACAAATTAAACATCTTTAACTCAATTAATAATAGAGTATCATCTATCATCATTCTATCATTATAATAAATCAATCATCTTTAGCCTAATCTATAATAAGATTTTGTAAACAATCTTTTTTTCAAAAAGTTTGCAAAAAACTGACAAGCCAATTATGGAAGTGTGTACTGATTGGAAATTGATTGCAAATAAAGAAGCGCGTTTACACGTGCCTTTTAAATGTGTAAGTGGACAACTTCCGGATACAGGTCGCATATTAATGTCAAAAAGTGTAAACACAGCCATAGAAAGTTATTAAAAAGGCAATAAGGTTGTCAAGCTTGAACAAATATAAACACCAATCACACACTTCCATAATTGGCTGGTCAGTTTTTTTTTTTTTTTTACTTTTCAAAGATCATTTACAAAATAACAATAAAGCCAAAATTTTCAGGTAATCAGAAATAAATACAGCTTCATTTTGCAAATACAAACAAAATGAATGTCATGCTGTACATGTTATAATAACTAATTCTGTTTTTTTGCAGATGCATTGGACAATGTTTTATAGTTGTTTTAAGACAGAGACAAATCTCTCCACATAGATTTTAAACACATTTACCAAAAACTTTAGACTTTGACTATATACCCAGTGCTGAAGTTGCTAGAAATCAGTATCAGCATCATGTTACAGCGGTTAACGTCAGTATTACACGTACACGTCATATTAGCAAATGCATGAGACATATCCAACTAAGAAAAAAAAAAAAAACAGTGAGCTATATATTTATGTCTACCTTTCATGGCTTCCAGCACCGTAGAAAGGTCCCAAACGGGGACTGAAGGCGGTCTGGGAGGATTCAGTCTCCTAGCTCCCCTAAGGAAGCGGATGACTCAATCGTTCTTTCCTATCGACTGGCCAAGCGTTGTCTTAGAGATCGCCGCTATAGCCGCCACGTAAACTTTGAGCGTGGATGGGGACCTGCCCTTATCCAGCAGCTGTAGGAAGGAAAGCACCTCCGTCACCCCACAGGCAGTGGGGGACTCACCGCGGGCTGTGCACCAGCCCACAAACACCGACCACTTCGAGGAGTAGAGCCGTCTCATAGACGGAGCTCTAGCCTGTGCGATCGTGTTCAATACTCCCTCAGGGAGACTGACATGTACCCGTTGATGGCCCAAACATGAAGGGACCAACGCTCCGGGTGAGGATGCCAGATTGAGCCGTGCGCTTGAGAGAGGAGGTCCCTCCTCATTGGCACCGGCCACGGTGCGGTGCTCGATAGCTGCATCAGGACTGGGAACCACGGTTGGTTTTTCCAGAACGGAGCTACGAGCAGCACCGCACAGCCCTTTTCCCTGATCCGCTCTAACACCTGAGGCAGGAGAGAGACGGGGGGAAAGGCATAGAGCGGGCGGCGTGGCCACACATGAGCCAGCGCGTCCCTGCTTTTGGAGAAAAATTCAGGGCACTGAGCGTTTTCTTGAGACGCGAACAGGTCTATTTCCGCTCTGCCGAATTTCTTCCACAACAGTTGGACTGTCTGTGGGTGCAGAGACCATTCGCCTGCCGGAACATTGTTCCTGGACAGCCTGTCTGGTCCCTCGTTCAGGGCCCCTGGTACATGCGCCGCTCTCAGCGAGCGCAAGTTGAGCTGGGCCCAAACCAGGTGGCGTTCCGCCAGCCTGTACAGGTTTCTGGACCTGAGGCCGCCCTGGTGATTTATGTAGGACACCACAGACATGTTGTCCGAGCGGATCAGGACGAGGTGTCCTTTTATCTGGGGACAAAAGCGTATCAACGCGTTGTTCACTGCCAACATTTCGAGGCAGTTTATGTGTAGAAGCTTTTCCCGTTCTGACCACTGGCCAAAGAACGGTCTGCCCTCGAGCAGCGCTCCCCATCCCGAGGTGGATGTGTCCGTGGACACCACTTTCACTCTCGAGGAAGTCCCCAGGCTTACACCTGACTGGTACCAGTCGTTCACTTTCCAAGGTTTCAAAGCTGCTATGCACTTGTGAGTGACCTTGAGACTGAACAGACCGGATGCCCACGCTCGGCGTGGGACTCGCGCTTTCAGCCAAAACTGCAGTGGACGCATGCGGAGCATGCCCAGCTGTAGTACTGAGGATGCTGAGGCCATGAGACCCAGCATCCTTTGGAATTTTCTGAGCGGGACCGTAGCGCCGCAGCGAAAATAGTTCGCTGCCCGCTGAATGTCTACCGCGCGCTGTGTCGATAGCCGTGCTACCATAGACAGCGAGTTCAGCTCTGTGCCCAGGAACGATATCGTTTGGCTGGGGGACAGAGAGCTCTTCGCCCAGTTGATACTGAGACCCAATTTCTCGAGATGGTCGAGTAAAATGGTCGAGTGCTCCATGAGCTCTGAGCGGGATTGCGCTAGAATCAGCCAGTCGTCCAGATCAGTACTCGCACGCCCTTCACTCTGAGGGGTGCGAGCGCTGCATCCATGCACTTCGTAAATGTACGGGGTGCCAGGGATAAGCCGAACGGTAGGACTGAGTACTGATAAGCCTGGCCCTCGAAGGCGAATCTCAAATATCGCCTGTGACGTGACGCTATTTGTATTTGAAAATACGCGTCCTTCAGATCTATTGACACGAACCAGTCTCCCTGGTGAATCTGCGCAAGGATCTGTCTGGTCGTGAGCATCCTGAAACGTCGCTTCACAAGCACTTTGTTCAGATGCCTTAGATCTAGTATGGGTCTGAGACCCCCGTCTTTTTTGGGTACCAGGAAGTATCTGCTGTATAGACCCCCTTCGCTCTGGGCTTGAGAGAGAGAGATTCTATGGCCCCTTTGCTCAATAGTTTCGCTATTTCGGCTCGAAGTAAGTGTGCTACTTCTGTTTTTACCGTAGTCTCGGCGCGTGCTGTAAAGCGGCGAGGGCGTCAGCGAAACTGCAACGAATAGCCTCTTTCTATGATGTCCAGCACCCATTTCGAAACCCCGGGAAGCTCTGCCCATGCGTCTGCACGGAGAGCTAGGGGTTGAAGGCAAAAACGCTCCGATCGCTCGGCGATGGAGGGGCTTCGCTGTGCTGTATCACAGGTGTAGCGCTCGCGGCGCTCGAGGCGGGGGCCGCGCTGATAACAGCGGGCAGAATGCCCGCGCTCAAGCTCTCTGCAGCAGTGAACTGAGAGAGCGAGTGCTGGGCTTTCGGTTCTGTGAGTGGATGTGGGCGCGTGGCAGCGGGCACATTCATAACACTGAGAACACTTCTCGCTTGAGTGAAGCGAACGCCTACTGGTTTAGTTTTTACAGAAACCGTGAGGCTTATTTGACGTGGTGTGTGTACCACGTTTGATGCGCAATCGAACGATTTCGAGTCGATTTTATGTGCGCGAGCCTTGTGTGACAGGCTGTGCTTGTGTGTAGTGATTGGCACTGAGCAGTGGGCGATCTTTCTACACATAAAACACCATCGGTCGTGGCCGGGACACCAGAAAAAATGCTCTCTTGGAGATTTCTCTGGGTAGCCGTAAAAACGGCTTTTGTGTGCAGGCAAGCGGGCAGTGGGACCGGCTTGTTGACTGCAGGAAACACTGGACCAGTCGCAATTTCTGGAACTGGTCGAGCGAATAACTTTGGTGGAAGTCCGGCGGCAGCGGGACTCGAACACCGTCGTTTTCCTAGCTGTGCTAGGATGACTTCGGGGCCTCGGGCTTGACCGCTATCTTGGGCCGCGGGCCGCGCATGGTGGGGCGGTGGCTAGATGAGCGGGAGCGCGGTCTCGCGCTTCGGGCCTGGCGGCGCTGCGAAGTGGCGGCGGTGGGCGGCGGCTGGGTTCTTGAGCTCTGCGCAGACGGTTTCGCTCGGCCTGCAGCTGAGCTGGAGCGCTTCGGAAGGAAGTGCTTCATCGCCTGGGACGCCTTCTGGACTTCCGCAAATCTCTCCGTGAAGTCCTTCACGGAGGACCCGAAGAGGCCGGCAGGGGAGAGCGGGGCGTCGAGGAACGCGGTGCGCTCGGAGTCGGTCATTTCGGACAGCATGAGCCATAGGTGCCTCTCTGCCACAGTGAGAGAGGCCATCGCCCGCCCAATGGCTTGTGCCGCGGCCTTAGTAGCACGGAGAGCGAGTGGTAGCCTCTGTTTTTAGCATCCTCGACGCTGGAGAATGCCGGGGAAACAGAGGAATGCACTCTCGCTGAATAAGGAGCGTTCCAGGATTTAGCGACTTCCCCGTGAAGCTCAGGCAGGAAGGGCGCTGGTTTCGACTGGGCTGAAGTACGCTCCTTGGGCAGGTAGAAACCATCCAGCCGGTTGTGAGCGGGCGGCTCGGGCGAGGACCACTCGAGGCCGAGGTTCCCCGCGGCCTGTGCGAGTATCCGCATGAGCTCCGCCTCAATGGATGCTCTCTTACCCGACGAAGTGTGGGCAGTGGGCGCGAGGTCTTCAGAGCTCGCCCAATCCTCACTGCCTGACGCCAGGATAGAGCAGGAATCCTCTTCTCCCAGCGGGGCTTCCTCGTCAGCGAAGTCGATGGACGCGGCGGCGGAACGCGGCCGCTGTCCATCCGGAAGAGAGGCTGACGAAGCCGGTGAAGCAGGCGGGCGAACCGGCGAGCTTTGGCGGCTGGGGGGAGGTTCCGGGGCCCGCTGGGCACGGCGCTTTTTACGGCGTGAGGCCGCGGCGGGCGGTGAAGCAGTCTCGTCGAAGAAGGCCAGGCGAGTCCTCAGAGTCGCCATGGAGAGTTGCTCGCAGTGAGGGCATCCGCCGTCAGCGAGCGCGAGAGCTGCATGTTCCTGACCCAGGCAGGGAACGCACACGATGTGGCGGTCCCCGTCGCTGAGTGTGGCTCTGCATGAGCTGCAGGAGGGCATCTTTAGAAAGACGCTGGCTCTTTTAGGATGTGTGTTGCGGTGGCAACACACACACACACACACACACAATACAGTGCAGTAAAAGAGCGAAAAGGATATAAGCGCCGGAAAGCGCAGCAGGAAGGCAAGGAAGGCGGTGCGGCCAGCGACTTCTGTTGACTCGTCCCGCTGAAGGTGCTCTCTGGTCAACGGCGCGGCTTCTTCTCCAGCTCCAGCGATGCGTGTGCTTCGCTTGAAGGATGAAAAATCAGATACTAGCTGCCTGCGAGCGATATTTATAGGCCTAGACCACGCCCGTTTCGGCGGGACGTGACGCAGCGGGCGCGAAGTGCCCTCATTGGATCTGGCGTCACGCCAGGCCTCGCTCGATAGGCTGCTGCAGTTGCCGCTGAACAGCCAATAGGCGCGCGAGCTGCCTCGCCTATGTCTGTATGCTGCTGCTGCTGCTGCAACGCGTTTTGCATTATTACAAAATTAAGGATAATTTTTGGCTTCAATATCTCGCGGAAAAAGGATTTTCCCCTAGCGTAAGATACTTACGCAGTACGAGAGACCTCTCGTAAGAGAACTCCAGTGTTAAATTAACACTTAAGAGTGTTGAAGTTAATGAGATAATTAAGTTATTAATTGAGTGATGATTGACTATTATTGAAGACACCTGATGTTAACAAGCAGAATCACTGAATGAGAAAATCACAAATTGTAAGTTACCATTAAGGTGATGGGTATTTGCTTTAGTTGGGCTCTAGACCATTATATGTTTACTTTAGATTTTGTTTGGCTGCTGTATCTGAGTAATAACTGCCAGATGAACAAAGAAAAAAAAGTGATCTGATGGTGCTTATTATATAATGACAATCATCATTTGAACTTGATCACTGAACTCATTAAGATCCTTATTTCTGACATAGGTTTATGTTGTTGATTACAGTATAACTGTGATTCTGCATAAATATCCAGAATTTTAGATGTAATCTAAAGGATTTCTTAAAAGTTGTTTTGAAAAAAATAAAAAATCTTTCTTTTAGGCACACACAGATTTCAAGATTCAGTCTATGCATCTCAACAATGATGAAGAGCAGAATATTCAATTAGGAAAAGTAAATTACATAGACAATTCAGATCATAATTTATTCATACCGCAATGCATGATGGGAGCCATTAATAAGTTGTGATTGGTGGCAGCCACTGCAACATGCTTTAGTATTGTCACCATTGTTGAGATGCACAGGCTGATTATTGATGTCTGTGTTTTTAAATAAATTAATTTGAAAGTCTTTTGATTAGAACAATGTTTATTAAATATTTTGGATTATTTAATCACATGCTGTAGAATCACAGAGCTGCTGAAATTAACAAGTTAAACCAAACTATCTCAATAAGTTTGGTTTTTCAGATCACAGCATGATTATGTCAAAACATAACCAACACCACACTTTTCTTTGTTCATCTGACTGTTATAAATCAATAACAGCAGACAAACAAAACCTAAAGTAAACATATAAGGGGTCAAGAGCCCAACTAAAGCAAACACTATTCTCCATAATGGTAACTTACAATTTGTGATTTTCTCCTTCAGTGATTCTGCTTGTTAACATCAGGTGTCTTCAATAATGCTCAATCATCACTAAATTAATAATTTCATTATCTCATTAACTTCAACACTCTTGAGTGTTAATTTAACACTGGAGTTTTTGCTGTGTACTTTGGGTAAAGGTAAAACTTAAAATTTTGGTTTGACATTAATCAAAATTTATGCTTTTAACTACATCATAAACACAATTTGAGAAAATCTAAAAAAATTAGCTATAACAAATTACATCAATTTTTTTAAGTTAATCCAAAGTATCATTTTTTTCAGTGTAATGAGGTCCCGCATAAGGCTTTTTCACACAAAACACGTTGTAAAATTTTTAAATCAATATATTGTCTTATCTGAATGAGCAGTCAGGGTGATTTTCACATCGTTTTGGAGCAAATATTCTAGGCTACGTCATACAATTTTCAAAAGTCTTGTGAAGAAATAATCAGTATGGGTTTCATGGCCTTATTTCAGTGAGAATTTTTAAATTTTTTTATTTTCACAAACCACGCATAAATGTCATTATCTCAAAACAACAAACTTTTACATACATGCTGCTGATATATTATTGTTGCAGAGTTTGTGCTGAATACAGTGTAATTAGACTTTACCCATGAAAATGTCACAAGTAACAGAAACAAGCACAAATGTCAGAGCATGTCAGAACACCTCCAGGGCCCAGAAAACAGCTCAGACCTCAGAGGGTTAAGTACACTTAAGTGGTCTTTCATTTTAATTATATTATATCATCTGCAAGTGCACTTTTCAAAAAGTATACTTTTATGATTTAAAGCACACAAAAAAGTAAGCTTTTAATACAATTAAGCACACTTCTTTTTCACAAAGGTTAGCTTAACTTATAGGATTTGACATTGTGTGTGATATTGTGAGCTAGCAGTAACTGCAAGAGCTTAAAAGATCGGTAATACAATATTTAAATGCAGTGTAAAGTTTAATTGTGTATTAAGAAATATCCTATCAGGGTACTTATAACTATTGTGTTTTATAAACTTAATTGAATTGATGTAATCGGTGTCCTCAAATGAAATGAGTTGGCTTAACTTGTTGGGTTTTAATTCATTTTGCAAATTAACTGATTTAACTATGAAATTGTTCACTCATTCAAGTGGACTATATTAGTGAACTAATGTAGGGAATAGTGAATGAGGGTATAGGGTGTGATTGTAAAAAAAACAGCCTCTGAGTGTCGACTATGAGCACTGTTAATTCACGGTATATTCCTGTAGGCTACTTTCTCGAAAATGACAAATATCACTCAGAATGCATTTTTGTATATGGTATATTGCTGTTTTAATGGAAAACAGCATGTTACTGTCAAAATTTGGCCATATTTTATCAGCATATTTGTTATATTGAACACTGATTTAGGGTTGAAACCTCAATAAGAATCCGAGCTCTGCGATCAAAGCTCTCCTGGAAGGCTCTACGGATGGTTTCTGCTGGAACTTCATCAGGCACGATGACCTGAGACACGGTGGTGCTTTGACCAGAAAACCGGAATGTGTTAATCTGGATCTGCAGGTTGTAGTATCTTTGATTGTTGCGGTTAAACGTGCCCTGCATGTCGATACGGAGATGATCAGAGTGGATCAGGTTTGAGCGGGACTGGTCCACCAGAAAGCCATTGTCCCAGCGACTGATTAAGTTGTCCGCCTCGTTCCTCAATCTACTGCCATCAATGATGTCTTTAGGCGCTGGCACTGCAGTAAGGGTGTATGTTATCTTGTTAGGCTCGTCGTTAAGTGTGCATATCAGTTCTTTGTCACTTGGAGTTTTTTGTTTTTTCTTCTTGCCACCTGGGGCTCTCCTCTTGCGATGTTGAGAGGTGATGTAAGTGCACTCTCCAGATTCAATGGGTCCACAGTAATCCCAATCTGACTCTGAGGTCCCCGTCCAGCACCAGTTGTAACTATTATCATATAAGCCACAGGAGTGGTCTGAGCGACAGGGCTTGCCTTTATAGGTTACATCTACATCTGGAGAGCAGTGGTCCCAGCTTTTGGCAGTGTGGCACCAGTAGTAATCACCACTCGCATAATACTGGCACTCGTCTATGCAACTATGAAGCTGTTTAGTGAGGTAGATAAACATCTTTGGTTCCACAAGCCCACAGTAACCCCAGCTTCCCTCCTTCAGCTTGCACCAGTTGTAGTCCTCACCCCACTTTCCACATGGACTGTCTTCTTTACACTGCTTGTTCTTGTAATCTGTGTTTTCAGATGGCGAGCAGTAATCCCATCCGTCCGCAATATGGCACCAATAGTAGTTTTCTTTTCCTTTGCCACAGTGGTCGTAACACAGCGCACCTGTCTTAGATCCATAGTGGTTTGTGTCTTCCATCACCAGCCCACAGTATCCCCAATGCTTGGAATCAATTCTGCACCAGTAGTAGTCTTGACCATGCTTCCCACACTTACTGTCATCTCTACACTGCCTACCCCAGTAGTCCATGTTTTCCTCAGGTGAACAGTACATTTCTTGGCATTTTCCGTCTTCATTAATAGACTTGCACTTGTACTCGCCACCACCATCGGGCTTGCAGTCTTCTATACACTTTGTTCTGAGATAAGTAAGGAAAGTTTTCCCAGCACATGGTGAACAGAAGAGGAGAAGCAAAACGAGAGAAGTGTGTAGATGTCCCATTCTTGCTGTGAAGGGGACAAAAAAAGTGAAGATTAAGGGTATATTTACACGATACCGATATGCTTAAAAACTCAGAAGTTTTTCCTTTGAGTTTTCCGCATACAGATGACACTATGGAGCTTATAATATGACAAAATTATTTGAATTTGAACTGTGTAAATTAGAATTATTGACAAGTGTAATCTAACAAAAATATGTGGAATTTTAAATAGGTCTGAATTAGATTTCTTTAGACAGATATTGAACATTTGAAATTTAACGAATTGAAATGTTTTTTTTTTTTTTTATGGCTGAATTGTTTTCAAACAGCTGTTTTTTCCCCCTGAATTCTTAGACTGCAAATATCCAGTTTCAAGTTTCAACAAATACAGATTCAAGTTTTCAAGATGCAGAAGAAATTCGGAACTTAAAATTCAGTTTTCTAAAAATCAAAATGCGGAAATTCAGATCGTACAGAAAGTAGGTAACAGGTCATCCACAGGGAAGAGTCCCAGCCAGCACAGCCATGTGGGGCCCAAATAGGGCTGGGCGATTTAAATCGCGATTTTGTTATGAGTATCTCGTCAGTAAAGCCGGTTCCTTGATTAGTAGTAAATCGCCTTCACCTGCTTTCAGATGGAGCGGCATTTAGGGCTGATGAGATAATTAAGTGATTAATTTAGTGATGATTGAGCATTATTGAAGACACCTGATGTTAACAAGCAGAATCACTGAAGGAGAAAATCACAAATTGTAAGTTACCATTAAGGTGATGGGTGTTTGCTTTAGTTGGGCTCTAGACCATTATATATCTATATTTATATTTACTGTTGTTTGTCTGCTGTTATTGATTTATAACAGTTATATGAACAAAGTAAAATATTATTTTATAATGTTGGTTATGTTTTGACATAATCATGCTGTGATCTGATTAAAGGAAACTTATTGAGATAGTTTGGTTTAACATGTTGGCAGCAGTTTTGTGCTTCTTCAGCCTATGATTATCAGTACTTTACTTATAATTCAAAATATTTAATAAACACTCTTCTGATCAACAGATGTTCAGATTACTTCATTTAAAACACAGACGTCAATAATCAGCCTGAGAATCTCAACAATGGTGACAATAATAAAGCATGTTGCAGTGGCTGCCACCAATCACAACTCATTAATGGCTCCCATCATGCATTGCGGTATGAATAAATTATGATCTGAATTGTCAATTTACTTTTCCTAATTTAATATTCTGCTCCTCACTATTGTTGAGATGCATAGACTGAATCTTGACATCTGATTCTTTTTTAAACAACTTTTAAGAAATCCTCTATTATATCAAAAATTTCAAACAGAAATAAAGAATTAAATTCAGAAAACCAGAATACACGGGTGTCTGGCAGAGGAGTGGGTAGTGATGGCCAAATGAAGCGTTTTGAAGCATTATTGCTTTCTGATACAATTGTGTCGAAAATGGTTCATTACTCGAAGCTTCATTCAGATAGAAATTGCAGCACCATCTCCTGGTGAAGTAAATGTAATGCAACAAAGCTGACAAACATAAAATGCAAGTAGGCTTATATGTTAACACCCCGTTTATGACGTGTTTACCGAGGCTATCAAAGCTGAAACAGTGTTAGCGCTGTGAAACTCATTTATGTAGGTGAATTTTACAGATACTGATGAATTTCATGTGTTCACCTTGATAATAAAACAATAAGCATGATGCGTGTGTGTAATTATTTCTTTACACAAGTACAGAAGATAAGACCAGCTTAAAAAAAAAGTTGGAAACCATCACAGAAATTAAAATGGTATCTATTAAAATACCAATAGGAACCATTGCCTTTTACCATTTAAACCACTACAGATTTTTTTTTTTTATTGTGTTTGGGACATATTCCATTAGGATTTAATGCCCCCACCAATACAACCCAACACATATCAGTAGAGACCCACAGAGACCACTATAATTCCCATTACAACCAATAAAATTCCCATGAAAACCATTAAATACCAAAGAATTTCTGTAATGGTTTCTACAGTTTTTTTTTTTTTTTTTTTTTTTTTAGCAGGGCAGTATTATGTGTGAAAGCTTTATCTTGTTTGGCTGTGGGAAGCAGAACTCTATAACTTGTTAACTGGTGGGACTGATATTTTGGAAATTTTGATATTTGTTGAAAAGGATGTGCTTGTGTAATTGGTTGTACTTGTATAATGTAGCAGAGGGTTTTTGAAGTTTCTGTCTTTGATGCATGTTTTTATGTAACAATGTTCATATGTTCTCTAATTAATAATAATTAAAAAAAACACTGAAATAAACTCAATCCACTCGACTCAACAATAACGGCAATCCAAACACCGACTAGGCTACTACACGGTGTTGCCATGGTTTGGCTTCACTTTTATAAGAAATACAGCCGCCAGGTTTCAAACCTGTCAACACTGGATTGGGCTGTCAAAGCAGTCAGGTGGTTCACTACAGGAGTGAAGCAGTGTGTTTGCTTCAGAAGTCATTTTCTCGTCACTAGTGACGTAATGATACAAGCTCCGAAGCAGTGGTTCATTGCAAGGACCGTCCGAGTTTGAAGCAAGCTTCGGAGCGTCGGTGTCAGACGTAACATCACTAGGAGTTGGCTCTGAGTAGGCAATAAGGGACGGCTGATTATGGATGAGATTACAGGTGCTGCAGAATCTGACCCTGGTGCTGGCTCCTCTAAGCAAGTTACACTGGGTACGTGTGCAATACATTACTATTTTTTTTAAAGTTTTAAATATGGCTGACTGTATGTTCTGCAGGGAAATACAGTGTCCCTGTTGAAGCCAGCACACATACACACACAGTCTCCCACACAGAGGTCAGTATGCAGCAGACAGAACACCAAACATAACCTGCAACAGTTATGCTTTACATTGCCTACTTTTATTTATTAGGGTGGAGGAAATGAAGACTCTGTCTGTGTGTTCTCAGACAGTTGCTGATGTGGGGCTTTTTATTATGGCAAACATTTGAATGTGTGGCATTAAAAAGGGACTGGCCCTTAAACATCTCTTTTATTGTAGGATTTTTCACAACCTGCCCCAGAAACTGAAGCCTCTACCTCAATGGGCTTCAGAAGAAATGTGTAAGGATTTAAAACCCTTGACATAAATTACAGTCAGTCCTGTGTTTGTAGGAAGTCAAGGAACTTTTTGTGATTTGATGAGCCTCCAGAAAACTTGTAATGATCATGTTTGTGGTGGAATTATGTTTCAGGTGGAAACGGACTCAGTCAGGGCCCTGTACTAAAGGAGTCTTGAACTAGACTGCACACTAAAGGAGACTTGAACTGTTCACTAAAGGAGCTGGACTGTGAGCTGAGGAGGCTCCAAAAAAAATTGGAGATCAAACAGCTGGATAAAACTGATCTCAGTATGTGAACTTATTTAAAGTGAACTTATTTAACTCTTTAGTATGAATATTTATTAATGCAACTTTCTCTTGCTCTATTTCTCCCTCTCATCCCACAAAACCAATAAAACAGTTTGAGACCTATCTGCAGTTTCAATGTGCTTTTATTAAGTGTAATATTGTAATTGTAATATATATATGTAATATATATCTGCACCAGCTGGGTGGTCAAGTGTGATCAGGTCAGTTTCATCGGGGAGAAGCTGGTTTTGTGGTGTCTCTCGCTCCTTTCTACTGGTGGCTATATTGTGCAGAATGGCACATGCAGCCACTATCTGTGCCCGCTCTGGTGACTCTGAAGCGCCGAACACAGTTGAAATGTGCCTTTAGGATGCCAAAGGTCATCTCTATCTTCACTCTGGTTTTACTGAGGGCCGCATTGAAGCGGTGCAGGTTTTTCTATCTCAGTTAAAATTAACAGTGTTTTGTGCTGACACAGCACAGACTCAGGGAAAATGTGTGAGATAAGTTATTTAAACATAAGTTAAATGTGTGAGATAAGCACTGGAGCCAGGCCATTTGGCATCCAAACTTGATCATATGTTCATGACCACAAGTCGTCTGCAGATGAAATGTTTAGTAGATCATTGTTATATCTGTTAATGTTACTATTAATTTAAAGATTCATCTCACAGAAAATAATCATCCCACATATTCACATCATCTCTACCTGAACATTAAGGCTGTGATAGGACTTCCTATTAACATAATCTGGCTCATGTTCCCTAGAGCAGTGGAGATTGGAGCAATAGACTGCATACATGTTGCAATGACTTTAGGGAATCCTATCATAAGATTAACAGAAGAATAATAAAAAAAGATTAAAAATAATTCTTAACATGTATTATATTGTATAGTACATTTGTGAAATTTGCTTTTTGAAAAAAACAGAGCCTATATCACCCTATCAATAGCCTATATCTTACCGGCAATTTCATAAAAGCCCTCTTTTATGGACATGGTCGGTAAATGTCCGGGGAACACTATTATTAAAACTATTCATATACTCCTGAAGAGTGACCTTGCGAATGGTTTGACAAACCGTGTTTTACCCTAGCTTCTGTGCGTCACCCACCGTGCAAGTATGTAACACTTGCAAAAAAAAAAGTGCAACGCAATATTTGCGGTATAGTAAGTGCATGAATTCGACGTGTTAAATTCTTTATGTGCCACTCAAGAATTTCGCAAAGATAAGACATTGCTTCTGCGGAAAATCTGTATGTTTTATACAAATAACTATCAGGAAAGGCATTGTTACACAAACACACTGTTACAGCAGCCAAAGAAAAGTTAAAGTAAAAGGAACGGGGACCAAGAGCCCAACTAAAGCAAATGTTGATCACCACAATGGTGACACTTCAAATTAAACAAATATTAACATCTAAACCTCTGTTAATTCTCACTAAGATCATCTGACAGCAAAAGTCAAAGTAATTATATCTAAATGAGACCATAAATGATGTTGAAATATGTCCACAATGGCCACATTTGAACTAGTTTTTAAACTTGTACAAAGGTTCGTAGAACGTCTATATCGGACGTGCAGAACACGTCAAAAAAAGACGTCATAAAACTTTCATTCTGGCTCCTCAGTGGACGTCTCTTCAACATCCGATTTTTGTAACAAAGACATTGAAAAGACGTCTTTCGGACATCATTTTGCTTAGTGGGTAGGTTTAGGTTTGGGAGTAGGGTTAATGGATCTTACATTTATCTATAAAAGGGGAAATTAAACTTATCTTTATGATATGAAAGATACGTAAATAGTTTAACGTTTTGTAGCTGTAAAATCGTAATAATGTTACGTTTAAATGTTGCAAATACGTCCATATTATACGTTTCAGCATCTATCCAAACGTGCAAAAAAGTATGTTTTCTATTTTTGAAAATTACGTATAAATACCTACGCATTAACAATGAGGCTGGTTAAAGATAAGGTTAAGGATTAACGAAAATCACAATCAAAGTTATCAGAACAACTTTTAAGAAATCTTTTGGATTATTTTGAAAAAGCTTGATATTATGCTCACATTTGATGCTATAATCAAGTATTTAAATTTAAAAGTAGTTGCAATTAACTCTATAATAATAATAATTATTATTATATTTAATAAAATCTGATGATAGTTCTTAATTTGTCAATACTATAAATGAAAACCAACATATAACATATATTATTACTTAAATAAAGTCTGTTTGTCTACCAAACGTAAAATTATACTCACCATGAAAGGTTTGTTCTTATGTGTGATCCCCTTTTGGATGCAATGCACTTTTTGTGTTTGTCTTTCTTTCAGGACTTTGTACTGATCAACTGCAAACATTAAATTATTGCATAAGCTATTTCAGGATAGCACTAAATTTACATATAAAACTTCAAGTCTTAAGTTTTTACTAGATTTTAAGAAATGTCCATTAACAGGCCATATTATCCACTATCCAGTGACCTCCACTAATATTAGCACCCTTTGTAATTATGAGCAAAGTCGGCTGTGAAAATAAATCTGTATTGTTTATCAAAAATTAAGCCCCAAAATTAAATAAAAAACTTTGTTGAACTAATGCCGAGTTCAGACTGCACGATTTTAGCCCCGATTTTGGCTCGCCGACAGGTTTTGAGAAATCGCGGACAAATGCCCGAAATCACAGGCAAATCGGTGCTCGTTCACGCGAGTGACAATCACGCAGTGTGAATGAGCAAAGACGCGATCTGAGAGAATCACCGAAGAGTCACCGACACCCGTGAGATATTTGGCATGCTAAATATCTGGACCTGTCGGCGATTCAAAATCCTGCTGTGTGAAAGTGTTCTGACTGAAAACTACATCAGCGATGACTGACAGCCAATGAGAGAACAAGATACAGAGCAGCGGGGAGTTCGGGGAGGAGTTATAGGACACAATATCAGTATTTTAATAGATATATTTACAATTATATCAAACAGAAACAAAGCACAAACATTTGCTTGAACAGCAGCAACAGCAGCACATTGCAACATTATTTATTTACCCCAAACTCTCTTTGCAGAACACACAGTCCTTGCTCCCCTTGTCTTCCCAGCCATTTCCTCACGCATAATGTTTTTCTTTTTCTCCTTTTCGCTGCAAATCAGTGTACAGACAATTGGGATCGCAAGCTTCTTGCAGGCTATCATTTTTAATAACAATTTCAAACTCGCGCGAGAACTGCGGTCTTACGCACGCGGGATTTTGCGTTATTTCCTTATCTATAAAGGTAAAATGATGCCATAAAGTATTGCATGCGCAGGGTAAGACTTGTGAAAGTGTACATAAGATTGCAAGCGTAAATTAAATTTGCATACACAAGAGAAGATTTGTAACGGCGTAAATCGCTTTTCAAGTGTAAGAAAAAAAATTTGCAGCATTTAACTGTTATTCGTAAGTGTAATTCATACATGGTGAAGCTAAAGCTTCATGCTAACGCAAAATAAATAGGATCTGTATTCTTCTGACCTCCATTTTTCCGCGCTTACACTTTTGGCACGGTTTTTACGCTCAAATACGGCCAAAAGTATTGCAGCCCGTGAACAGCAATTTGCGACCGAAAACAACAGAGTTAGGAACTGAAAAACAGATTTACTGCATAAAATCTAACTTTGTGTAAAAAATAAACTGTTGCAAATTTCTAAATGTGTGCATAGGGCAACAAAGTTACCGAAATAACAAATAAGATTTGTAGCCTACAGTTTCGTCTTTCTTTTACCTGCGCTTCCAGTTTTGGCACGATTCTCTCACTCACTGAGTTTTGCAAGAGCGAAGAGGAGGGCGGGTCCACCTTCTTCATGTAGCCAATCAGATGAGCTTCTCGCTGACTCTAGGTTTACTCTTATCTGATTGGTCCAATAAACACGCCAGTCACCAGAACACATCTTTATCTTCATTTGGCTCAGAAAACTTCTGGTTGCCGAAATGGTACTTTTAATGCACACATGTTAAATAAATAGATAAACAAATAAATAAACATATGATTGCTTAATAAACTGTGCACCATTAGGTGGATTAAGGCTGACTAACATTCATACTGAATTTCAAGCTGGTGTTAACGTTACTGGATTGAAATTTGATATATTATATAATCTGTTACACCACTGAACAGATGTTAAACTTTACAATCAAAACATTTAATACCCATTCTTTATGTAATAATACAATTCTGATGCAGTGTTTTTCACATCATGTCTCTGTTCGTGGCATTTAACACTCAATTATATATTTTGAAATATTGTCTTGGTCGCACTGTCAATATTGACTCTGATTAGTGATTAGTATTACTTTCGTGTGACTGATCAAGCTATTATTATATGTTGCTAGTATAAATAACAAAATGCTTTCTCTGTGTCCAGATTTGACTGTAATGAAAAACTGATACTAAATCAACATAAACTCAACTTTGTCAAAAAGTAACTGATTATGTCTGAATAAAAACCCAGCAACCAGGGAATATACAGCGTCTTGATATGTTCATATATAGGGCTATACAGCCACCTAGTGGTTACACGATGGCATTGCAGGTGATAAATGGTGCATAATTTAGAGATGCTTATAAACGAAAAATACAAATATTATTGTAACTCATTTGAGTAACATAATAATAGTGGAATCCTCCCAATGAGTAGACAGGTGAAATTATGCATGCAGTAGTTCAGATACATTTTTTTTTTTTTTCTTAACACACCAGCTCGAAATTCAGTATGGACTCATATAGTCATCCTAATGGTGCACAGGTTATTAAGCAATCATGATCTATTTGTTTATTTATTTAACATGTGTGCATTAAAAGTACCATTTCGGCAACGAGAACGTTTCTGAGCCAAATGAAGATAAAGATGTGTTCTGGTGACTGGCGTGTTTATTGGACCAATCAGATAAGAGTAAACCTAGAGTCAGCGAGAAGCTCATCTGATTGGCTACATGAAGAAGGTGGACCCGCCCTCCTTTTCGCTCTTGCAAAACTCAGTGAGTGAGAGAATCGTGCCAAAACTGGAAGCGCAGGTAAAAGAAAGACGTAACTGTACAAATCAGGTTATTTCAGGAACTTTTTTTGCCTCATGTTCACAACAAGTCATAGACATTTGCAACAGTTTATTTTTTACACAAAGTTTGATTTTACGCAATGAATCTGTTTTGCAGTTCCTAACTCTGTTGCTTTCGATTGCCAATTGCGGTTCACAGGCCTGCAGTGCTTTTTGCCATATTTGTGCGCAAAAACCGTGCCAAAAGTATTAGCGCGGAAAAATGGAAGTCAGAAGAATACAGATCCTATTTATTTTTGCGTTAGCATGAAGCTTTAGCTTCACCATACATGAATTACACTTACGAATAACAGTTAAATGCTGCAAATATTTTTTTCTTACACTTGAAAGGCGATTTACACCTTTACAAATCTTCTCTTGCGCATGCAAATTTAATTTACGCTTGCAATCCTATGTACACTTTTACAAATCTTACCCTGCGCATGCAATACTTTATGGCATCATTTTATCTTCATACACAACACAACGGAAATACGCCACAACACAACGGAAAATCTACAACACAACAAAATAAAGCCACAACACACTACACAGCCTGACCACTAGACGGCTCTCGGAGCGCGATAAAGTTAGTTTGACGTGCTACCACAGCGCTTGATCCCTGAGGGAACGTCTGCCAATTCCTCCAAGTTGTTAAACGTATTATTTGTAGTAATTTAAATTACTTTTAACATTCAAAAACAGACATGTTCAAAATTCAAAGCTTGATTGTATTTGATAGTAGACTGACTTAATACAGGTGACTCTTTTCCAATACCCTTCTTGTATTTACAGAAAACATTATTATTATTTTTTAGGAAATTTCTGTAAAAATTATTTTTTTATTATTTATTTTTTATCATGTCACAAAGCTTGTGGTTCCTAGTGACCAGACTGACTTATTATAGGTGGAATTGTGCCAATACCTTCCTATTTCACCTAATGTTTTTTATTTTTATTTATCAAATTATATTATAATAAATTATACGTTTTAACCACTTGATGGAATTGCCAGACATTCCCTTATAGATCATGCGCTGTGGTATTGCGTCCAAGCGTTCTCGAGTATAAATCAAATGCGCAGCTATAATTCATGTAGGTTATTTGAAGTAATATTTTATGTCGATATACACTGTTAAAACTAATCGTGGTATTGATATATTAAGACTGCTGACTCTATAGAACAATGGCTAGGAAAACTACCTTTACCGCGCTCCGAGAGCCCTCTAGTGGTCAGGAGCATTTCTGTTGTGTTGTGGCTTTATTTCGTTGTGTTGTAGATTTTCCGTTGTGTTGTGGCTTTATTTCGTTGTGTTGTGGCTTATTTCCGTTGTGTTGTAGATTTTCCGTTGTGTTGTGGCTTATTTCTGTTGTGTTGTAGATTTTCCGTTGTGTTGTGGCTTATTTCCGTTGTGTTGTGGCTTATTTCCGTTGTGTTGCGGCTTTATTTCGTTGTGTTGTAGATTTTCTGTTGTGTTGTGGCTTATTTCCGTTGTGTTGTGGCTTATTTCCGTTGTGTTGCGGCTTTATTTCGTTGTGTTGTAGATTTTCCGTTGTGTTGTGGCTTTATTTCGTTGTGTTGTGGCTTATTTCCGTTGTGTTGTAGATTTTCCGTTGTGTTGTGGCTTATTTCCGTTGTGTTGTGGCTTATTTCCGTTGTGTTGCGGCTTTATTTCGTTGTGTTGTAGATTTTCCGTTGTGTTGTGGCTTTATTTCGTTGTGTTGTAGATTTTCCGTTGTGTTGTGGCTTTATTTCGTTGTGTTGTGGCTTATTTCCGTTGTGTTGTAGATTTTCCGTTGTGTTGTGGCTTATTTCCGTTGTGTTGTGACTTAATTTCATTGTGTTGTGAACTTATGTTTGCTTTTTACATTTCGATGTGTTGTGCACTACTGGGCCACCGTATAAATGTATTCATAAATAAAATGAAGAAAAAAAAAAAAAAAGTCAAATCAACTACTATAACAATTGCGTCAAAATTAAGTAAATCTAGCATAACATTTTAAGTAACTATACGAGCCACGTGATATGCAATTTCCCGTGATGCCTTTCCAGCCAAAAATTGGAGCCATTTTGTGAAGCACATGAAGATGGTGAAAAGGTAAGCTTAACTTTCTATAAACTTAGTAAAATATTAGATTTTGACGTTTTATTTAACATGAATAGGCTAAAGAATCGTTTATTGTGTTAGTGGGTGAAGATTTTCTGAAATGCAACGTGATGAAGACACTGAAAAGAGGTAAGCTTAACTTTTTTCACTTTAGGTAGGCTACACTCGTTTATTGCATTTTTGGTCAAGAAATTAACTTTTAAACTGAATTTCAGAATTGCTATGAATTTTCAACAAGAAACGTGTTACTTACGAATACTTATGAAAACGTTTGTAGACATATTAGTTGATGTAGCCTATGAAATGAGTGACTGTGTGCGAGTATTCAAAAACATAGGCTATAGGCTATATTTTATTTGAATTATTAAGCGAGTGAGCTTCCATCGAATGTAGGGATAAGTGTTTATAGTAGTCAGAGTATTTATTGTTTATTTCGTGGGATATGACCATGCATCGCATTGGCACATATGCATTAAGATTGCATTAAGATGACTATTCAGACGGCGTTATTGGGAGGCTCGCTCACCCGCACAGAGAAATTCGTACTTTACATTAACGAGTTGTCACGTAGCTTATACTTCAGTAATTTTAAGTAAATGTAGTTGTCATTTATTATATATGCATATAAGTTGTTCTTTGCATGTTTACATATATACATTTACATATGCCTGTGGCCTTGCGCGGGTTACTTTTGGTAACGTTAATGTAGGCTACTGTATAAATATTAAATTTGAAAACACACTGGCTACAGCTCCATATGTGTGCACTATTTATCATAAAACAAATGGCGATCTTGATTCAAGAACAATATGATTCCTAAATGACAACAACGAATGTCTATTAAACCTTCGAAATTATTATCAAAATAAGTAAATGCAAATAAAGATTGTAGATCTATTACATTGTTAGGCTATTCCAGTAGTTACTGTTAAAATGTTTTCAATGAGATTCGTTCAAAACCTCTGGACAAAAGTCTATATTAATTAACTTATAGTTATTTATATATATATATTAGGGTTGTCAAAATTAGCGCGTTAATAACGCATTAACTCAAATTCATTTTAACGGCACTCATTTTTTTAACGCGCGATTAACGCAGCGCGCATTATCTGTTTGACCCGTGGCCTGGCCCGTAGTTGGAGAGATAGAGATGCACGTAAAGAGATAGACGTAAAGAATTCTGCAGCAGAAATGGAGAAAGAAAAGGGTCTTCTGAACGGAAAATTCATTTTCAAAACGATGTCTGATGGTTCTGTCGACAAGACAAAAGTTGTCTGCATTTATTGTCGCTGTGAGTTAAGTTAAGAATTAAGTCACCGCAGCATGTCGAGTTTAAAATATCACTTGATGGCGAAGCATACAACGGACACTGACCACTGATAGTGCACGCAACATGATTGCAGCTCGTTCGAGCATATGCCTTGCATTGCACACAGCCCCCACCGAGCTATCACAGTTTCTCTCCAGAACAGCCCGTTTGACAGCGCTTAATTTGGCAAAATGTAAGAAAGTAGTGGGTCATTTCAAGCATAGCCCTGCAAACGCAGCCGAGCTCGAACAACAGCAAGTTGAACATCTTCAAAAGAAAGAGTCACTCATACAGGAGGTGTCAACTAGATGGAACAGCACCCTAGAAATGATAAAGCGTGTTCAGAGAAATCAAGAACCATTGAGAGATGCACTGGCCCTTCATGCAAGCAACATCAACATGCCAACAGCAGCTGAATTTGATAAACTGAAGAGGTTGGAGACTGTGCTGGAACACTGCAGGTAATTTATTCAAACTTTATTTATTAAAAATTATTTATATGTTTCTCAAAGTAAGGTTGTGTCAAAAGTGGGGAAGTGTGTGTGTGTGTGTGTGTGTGTGTGTGTGTGTGTGTGTGTGTGTGAGAGAGAGAGAGAGTGAGAGACTCATTATGTCTAATTAAAGTGCTTTTCTCTATTATTCCAGGTATATGAGTGAACTTTTAGGAGGAGAGAAGTTTGTTTCTTGCTCAGTTGTGCTGCCCGCGTTGTGTCATCTATCACGTGTGATGGAGGTCTCAGAAGATGACCCAGCATACATGGTTAAGTTTAAGGAAACTTTCACAACAGACATGGACAAACGGAAGGAAAAAAACAACACCACATGGCTGAGGGTTGCAACAGCACTGGACCCTAGGTTTAAGGACCTCAAATGTCTGAGCAGGGCTGACAGAGCTGAGGTGTGGAGTTCAGTCTGTGCCTTGCTCCGGAGGGAGGGGCTTGCACAGCCAGATAAACCAGTGACAACTGAGCCACCTAAAAAGATATCATGTCTCATGTCTGTGCCAGAGTCTTCATCTGATGATGATGAAGAGGAATGTATTGAGAAATGTGTGGAGCGCTACAAGGCAGAGCCCTCTATTGGCATAGAGGACTGTCCCCTGCAGTGGTGGTCCAAACATGAAGGGGCACACAGTGAGATGGCCTACCTTGCATGCACATACTTAACACCTGCCACATCCATACCTTGTGAAAGATTGTTTTCACTGTCAGGACATGTTGTTCAGAAAAGCGAGCTGCCCTGTCATCTGAAAATGTAAACAGGCTCGTCTGTTTGAGCAACTGGCTCAGTGCAAAGAAAGAGAAATAATGGGAACCTGTGGTTTTTCTATATTCTTTTTCCCATGTGTTTAATAGACATGAACACGTTCTTTGAAAAACATGTCGATGTTCTTTATGCTCTATGTTTAGGGTGGTTTCAGTAATAATAAATGTAAATTTTACATGTTCAGAAGAAGTGAGCTGCCCTGTCGTGCGAAAATGTAAACAGGCTCGTGTAAGTAAATTGAGTAAAGAAAGAGAAATAATGGGAACCTGGTATTTCTATGTTATTTTTTTCATGTGTCTAATAGACATGAAGTTCTTTGAAAAACATGTATGACCTTTGACACTATGATACCTTTGATAGATGTCTAGTCTTCATGCTATGTTGAGTATGGTTTCAGTAATAATAATCATAAATAAAGCATCCATATTTGTCCACACCCATGTTTATTAATGTATTGAAAACTTGAAAAGTATTAATTTAAGGTACATTTAGAACTGATAAAAATGTGCGATTAATCGCGAGTTAACTCATGACAATCATGCGATTAATCGCGATTAAATATTTTAATCGATTGAAATCCCTAATATATATATATATATATATATATATATATATTATTGAATAGACTCATTTTTTTATATTTATAGGCATTTAATAATGGACTAATTTGTAACATTTAATTATTTTTTTTTATTTTTTTTAGATAGATTTTTGATCAACAGACAAAATAATAATTATATAGATATAGATACACACACACACACACACACACACACACACACACAACCAGTAAGATTTTTTTAATGTTTATAAAAGAAGTTCCATCTGTTCGCAAGGCTTAATTTATTTGATCCAAAATACAGCAAAAACTGTAATATTGTGAATTTCTTTTACAATTTAAAGTAACTGTTTTCTATTTGAATATATTTTAAGATGCAATTTAAAAGTTTAGGGTCAGTTAGATTTTTTTTTTTTTTTTTTTTTTTAATAAACAAAATGAATACTTTTATTCAGCAAGTACGCATTATACTTACATTATAGAAATTCTATACATTTCTTTCTAATTTTGTGATTCAATACAATGTATTTTCAAAGCAATGTATTTTTCGCGACCATCTGAACAATAGCAGGTGATGTTGCAAGTAAATGCAGATTTGCTGGGGTTTTTTTTAAGGATACTCGTGGGAATGAAGAGGAACTGGAACAGCTCACATTGAGGATCATCATGAAAGGTGGCTCAACAGAAAATCATTTAAGTGTTGCAAAGGGTGAAAAAGTGACCTGTTGTAAGTGAACTTCCATTTGTCAATTTGGCATATGTTGTTGTATATTTCATGATGTGTGGTTTCAGGCTTTGCAGCCTGTGGCAAAAAAATAAAGTGAAATGCTTTATTGTGTGTGATTTGCATGTTTTATTTATTTTAAGACATTGAAAGCAGTGCAGTAGGCAGACCAATAGCTGACGATCTAAAATAAGTTAAAAATGTTTAGTAAAAATGTTAATTCATTTAATTGTCTTATTTTTATTTATAAATCAGCTTAAATGTTAAGTTAACACAACTAAGATTTATTTTTATCTCACATGGCCTGCACTGTGTTGGATTTACTTAAAATGTATATATGTTGGATTTACTTAAAATGTATATGCACCATTTTTGCATCACACTTTTTAAGTAATCCCAACTTGGAATAATTTTACTTAAAACTAACAAGAAAACCTTTGTTATACGTACTTATATTTTTAAGTAAAGAATGTTGCATGAACTCAAATATTTAAGTACAAATAACAAAGGTTTTCTTATTAACTTTAAGTAAAATTATTACAAGTTGGGATTACTTAAAAAGTATGATGCAAAAATGGTGCATATATATTTTAAGTAAATCCAACACATCATTTTTTTAGAGTGAGGGTTGATGAATTCTACAGATTAATTTCTTGTCTTCCCATCATGCAGTAGAAAGAGCCCAGATGATATCACAGTTTTAAGAAATGCTCTGTTTTTTAAAGGAGGAAAATCATGTCAGGAGTAACATGGTTGAGTGAAACATGTTGGACACAGATAATGCTAATAAAAATTGTTAATTTAAAACTAGTTAAAGCCGCGGCCGCTCTACACTTTGAGCATGTGAAATTTCTACAGACGTGCTGTGCGACGGCCGTGAAATGACGTCACTGCTGAAAACACTCTTTATTTCATGACAATAGTTCCTGTTTTCACCTTATTTATTATGCTGATGTCTTCAGATCTCCTGTACATTGACACTTAAAGCTCATTTCATTGGTGTCAGCAGACTGAGGGGATTTGTTGGTTCCTCTATGTACATTTATTTCTGTTTTTCATGTTTTTCTTGCAGTTCTTTACCACTTTTCTAGATATCTGCCATTATTTTAATGAAGAAAGAGAATAATATTGGAATTAAAATAAATTTTGTTAAAATAAAAAAATGTGAATTAGCATCAGTTGCTTTACAATAGACAGACAGATTGATATAAATGTTTATGTGTCAATTAGTATATGGGTCAATGACAAATATTGCAAACTATCTTTTTAGGCATATTAAGAAGAATAATTATTTGATGACATATTCAAAGACTGTATTTAATGATCATAGTGCAGCCCCAAAATACTCATTCATTGTAAATTTAAGTTTTTATATTTTCCTTCAAACCACTAGGTTTTACCAGTTTGTCAGCAAGAAGTTTTAATATTAATATTTAAAATATAATAACATTTAGTATGATCACTTATTATTTTATATATTTCAAGAAGTCAAGTCAGAATAGAAACAAAAAATTGAAATCCACAGATATACTGCGCATGCGTCATGACTGAGTGTGTTGTTGTGTTTGGAGCTCCGTCGAATTAATTCAGAAACCTTGATTTTCTTCTTTACACTCTTTTACAAACGAACTTTTTCATTTTTTATAGCGTGTGAACATATCTGGAATACTATTCTCCTTAAAAAAAATCGGATTGCTCTGATATCGCTCTGATTAATATTTAAAATATAATAACATTTAGTATGATCACTTATTATTTTATATATTTCAAGAAGTCAAGTCAGAATAGAAACAAAAAATTGAAATCCACAGATATACTGCGCATGCGTCATGACTGAGTGTGTTGTTGTGTTTGGAGCTCCGTCGAATTAATTCAGAAACCTTGATTTTCTTCTTTACACTCTTTTACAAACGAACTTTTTCATTTTTATAGCGTGTGAACATATCTGGAATACTATTCTCCTTAAAAAAAATCGGATTGCTCTGATATCGCTACTTATATCCAACCTTTCGAACTTCCGCTACTAGCCTTAGCCCGCTAGCATTACACGCGTGGTCGCGCCTATCGATCGACATATTTATACCCATATCACTGAAAGCTATAATTCGCCATTATAGCACATCGGCTATAATGGCGAACATAACGGATGTGTGTCTAACGTTACCTTTGAGTGCAGGTGAGGACACCTTCGAGCTGCATTCTGTGCAGTTAGAGCTGGAATCCGTGGAGAAGCAGATCCGCGACCTACTAGAGAGACAGGCCGAGCTACGAGATCGATGATTCGCGCTTGAAACTTCACGCGCCGATGCTCACAAGTCAGTGGTTAGTAACCTTTTGACTCCGACCTCGTCTACTCCATGTGTTTCTCTGCCCAGGATGCGATCATCCCTGGTTTCATTCACTCCGGCACCGACACAACACCACGGACCCTGGGTGATTCCACAGCGGAAGACGCGGGCCAGGACCAGAGCTAGGACCTCTCCGCCCCTCCCGGCCTTCGAGATCTCCACCCGGAACCGTTTCTCCCCTCTACGCGAGACGGAACGCGACGCTGTGATCATCGGCAGTTCCATCGTCCGGCATGTCCATGCTGCCATAGGTAAAGGTAAGGTGCGCACTCACTGCTTTCCTGGTGCTCGTGTTCTCGATGTCGCTGCACAGGTTCCCGGGATTCTGAATGGTGACGAGCCCGTCGGAGCTGTCGTGCTGCACGCGGGAACGAACGACATCAGGCTGCGGCAGTCGAGGTTCTGAAGAAGGACTACAGGGGCCTGATCAATACGGTACGCAGCACATCGCCTGAAACAACGATCATTGTGTCTGGACCGCTTCCCACTTACCGACTAGGACACGAAAGGTTCAGTAGATTATTTGCTCTAAATGAATGGTTAATGTCATGGTGTAATGAACAGAGACTGCTCTTTGTAAATAATTGGAATCTTTTCTGGGAGCGACCTTGGCTCTTCCGTGCTGATGGCCTTCACCCCAGCAGAATCGGAGCGGCTCTTCTGTCGGACAACATCTCCAAGACGCTACACACCATATGACTAGTAAGTCAAAGTCCAAATCACACTCTTTGCTGTCCAAACTTAATTGATATAAGTACCAATGTAGGACATTATATTGAAACTGTGTCTATTCCTCGTTTAGTGAGATCAAATAATAAATCTACTGCAGGATCTAGGAAAAATCTAATTGTGATTAAACCAGAAAATCTCAATATTAGTGAACAAAAACAAAGTGATGAAGTCACCGACCATTACATGGTCACTTGCATACTACATACCGCTGAAATTTGTCATGTTGCGCCACGTTATCGACCAGGCAGAACAATCCTTCCAACAACTATAGATAATTTCTCAAATAGCTTACCTGATCTATCTCAGCTGCTCAGTGAACCCAAACAAACAGATGAACTAGAGGAAATGACTAGCACTATGAGCACCATTTTCTCTAGTACATTAGACATCGTTGCACCAATTAGATTAAAAAAGGTTAGAGAGAAAACTAAAGCACCATGGTACAACAGTGCTATGCATGTTACCAAGAGAGAAACTCGTAATTTAGAGCGTAAATGGAAACAAACTAATTTAGAGGTCTTTAGAATCGCATGGAAAGACAGTATGTCACGTTATAAAAAGGCCCTAAAAGCAGCCAGGGCAGAGCATCTCTGCAAACTAATAGAAAATAACCAAAATAAACCTAGGTTTTTATTTAACACCGTGGCTAGACTAACAAATAAACAGACGTTACCTGAGCAAAATATTCCGTTACAGTATAGTAGTAATGATTTTATGAATTTCTTCACTGAGAAAATAGAAAGCATCAGAAATACAATTGTAAATGTACAATCTTTAATGGTGTCTTATGATTCAGCCTCAATTATCACCCCTCAAGAACAATTACAGTGCTTTACAACAATAAGACAGGAAGAGCTAAATAAACTTATCATTGCATCTAAACCAACAACGTGTTTATTAGATCCTATACCAACTAAACTACTGAAACAAGTGTTACCTGTAGTGGAAGAGCCTCTCCTCAATATTATTAACTCGTCTTTATCTTTAGGTCATGTTCCAAGAATATTCAAGTTGGCAGTTATAAAACCTCTCATTAAGAAACCACAATTAGATCATAATAACCTAGCAAATTACAGACCCATTTCAAATCTTCCATTTATGTCTAAAATACTAGAAAAAGTTGTGTCCGCTCAACTAGGCTCTTTCTTGCAAGAAAATGACATCTATGAAAAGTTTCAGTCTGGGTTCAGGCCGCACCATAGCACTGAAACTGCGCTCGTTAAAATCACAAATGATTTACTCTTAGCTTCTGACCAAGGCTGTATCTCAATACTAGTTTTACTCGATCTTAGTGCTGCGTTTGACACTATAGATCACAAAATACTCTTAGACCGACTACAAAACTACACTGGTGTTCAGGGACAAGCATTAAGCTGGTTTAGATCGTACTTATCAGACCGTTACCATTTTGTCTGCGTAAATGGGAAAAATCGAAAAAAAAGTCAGTAAACTACGGTGTTCCGCAAGGATCTGTGTTAGGCCCTCTGCTATTCTCAATATATATGCTATAAGAAAACATGGAATTAATTTCCACTGTTATGCTGATGACACTCAATTATATATTTCATCACGACCAGATGATAACAATAAATTATCTAAATTAACAGAGTGTGTTAAAGATAAAAAATACTGGATGACATGTAATTTTCTGCTATTAAAGGGATAGTTCACTTTGAAATTAATTTTTGGTATGTTTTAGCTTACCTCAAAGGCATCCAAGATGTAGGTGTCTTTTTTTCCGGAGTAGTTTCAATTTTTATATTTTTAGGTCAAACCGTTCTTGTCTGTCAGTCATATAATGCAGGTCTGTGGTCACGGTCTCAAAACAGCATGGACAAAGTCCAAATTAAACAATTCCCCATCGTCCAAATTAAACAATTCCCCATCGTAAGTACACATTGATGTCTTAAGACACGAAATGAGCGGTTTGTGTGAGAAAACGAACAGTATTTATATAGTTTTTGTCCTCTTGTAAACACACACACCCAAATGATCAGAGGACGCGGGTGCTTCGGTCTGCGCAAGCGCCGGAAAGCGTCGGAAAAGGTCAGAGGGCGCGGGCGGTTCGATCTGTTACATCATCAGTGAAGCTCCTCCCACTCCAGTTCTCCAATAAATGCTGTAAATTCCCATCAGCTACAAGTGAAGAAGAGCATCAGAGCATCAGGAAGAGCTGAAATCTGCAAAGACTGAGTTTATTAAAGAGGACAGTGAGAACATAAATGATACAGAACCCTGCAGAATGAAACACACTGAAGATCCTGAAGAACAAAGAGGTTGGTGTTTATTCTTCATTCATTCATGATGCTAAAGAACATTCATGTTTGAAACATTCAAGCACTTCATCACATTTAGGTAAACAGTTAAACTATTGAAAAGGAACTGCATTTTCAACAAATGGTCCAGTAAAGGGATGTAGTCAAGTCAAACTAAGTATAATTTTAGCTCTGGTTTATGGTTCACATTTTTTTGCAACCATGTTGAAATACCAAATGTTTTACGAATTATGAATTCCAAAAAGCAAATGAATTACCCAAATGTTGGATATTTCTCAGCAAAACTCATTTATGATGAATTTACAGCATAACTTTCTGTAATTATAGTGTACCTTAAAGTCCTTACGTGTAAGTATTAGGGAACAATCTGTAAAGTTTTGGGAATAAAGGGGGAACAAGCAGCAGAATTGACAAATTATTTATACTGTTAGTATTTTAGAACTTTTTAGAATCTAAAGCGCTCCCGATAATTAAAAAAAAATTTCCATTCAACACTTGTTAAAGCCGTGATCAGTCTAGACTTTCAGTATGTGAAGTTTCTACGGACACTTTAAACTTGAACTACAACACTTGACTTCACTTGATCTTGTGTTTCTGGTGTCCCATATTCACATGCGTATGAATGGACGTCAGTGGAACAAAAACAGTATAGTGTGACCGGCCCTCAGGTATTAAAAGGTCTTTAGTAAAATAAATACAGAAGCATGGAATTAATTTATTATGTTTTAAACATTTTGGAAATTGGAAGATCAATGTACCTCATTCATGGAAGGTTTCAGAGATAATTTATAAAAATGCATCAAAAGGATCATAATATTTAATAGCAGTTGTCTATTACATTACTTATGTCCTCACTTCATATTCCTCTCTTAGAATTATTTTGATTGTACTGAAAATAAAAATTTATTTCTTTGATTTCAGACCCGATGGAAGAGAGCGAGGAGAGTGAAGAACTGAGCGAAGTAGAGGAGGAACATCATGTCACACCTGGAGGAAAACCTTTGAGTCGCTCAAAGACTAAAGAGACATTTTTAAAGAAAAGAAGAGCCAAGAAATCTTTCACCTGCACTCAATGTGGAAAGAGTTTCACAACCAAACAAAGTCTTCATGTTCACATGAGAGTTCACACTGGAGAGAAGCCATTCACATGTGATCAATGCGGGACGAGTTTCACAATCAAACATAATCTTGATGTTCACATGAGGATCCACACCGGAGAGAAGCCGTTCTCATGTGATCAGTGCGGGAAGAGTTTCACACAATCATCACACCTTAATAGTCACATCAGGATCCACACTGGAGAGAAGCCATTCACATGTGATCAATGTGGCAAATCATTTCTTAGGGCACATGTGTCAAACTCAAGGCCCGCGGGCCAAATCCGGCCCGCCACATTATTTTATATGGCCCGCGAGAGCATATGGGTGTCTTAAAATTAGGGATGCAACGAAATTTAGGCTGCCGGAAATTTTCGGCCGAAAATAACATTTTCGTTTTTTGGCTGAAAGATACTAAAAAGCCGCCGCGCCCCTCCGTGTTCGGCGATGGTTTGACTCTGGCTCAGCGTGTCTTATGACTTTGCGTGCGAGTCCGCTTCCGAAGATGCATAACTTCTAAGCGCGTTCCGCTGTGTGTGTGCGCTGTGCTCTCCGCTCCAGGTTCACAGCGCGTTCTGCTCAATGTTCCGCAAGCAACGTCCTCCGTGTGTGTGTGTGTGTGTGTGTGTTGCGAGCTCTACTCACGCTCACCGGAAAGGCAAAGTCCGCTAAAAAAAACGTGCCAACATGAAATTTATCTGGACTTGTTTCTTTTTGCAATAGCACTACTGTGCTGTAATGGTGTGTATATCCGTGCTGGGCAACACTGGTAAAATTACACGAATCACGATCCTCTCGTTCTCCCTGCTCTGCTCATGCTCTGATAAAATATCTTTGTAGGACTATACTTTATTTTGACAATTGGTCAAAAAATAAATCTGTTAAATCTGATTCTTCTGCATAGAACTGATTGAAGAATAATATATTGATATTTTATATTATTTTAATCACCATTTGTATCACTCCGCTTGTCTGTGTTTGTGCCACTTGCATCATTAAACCAGTAGGTGGCGACAAGTGACTGTCTTTATGAGTGAACAATTGAACTTTAAACTGATTAGTGCCAAAAACATTGATTAACTGAAAGAAACAAGTAGCTGAAACCAATCTATAATGGTAATATAAAATGCAAATTTGCCTCTGGACACAAAAAGATTGCACTGGGTTTTGATTGAAATGTAACATCTATGCAAAATAATCCTTGAAAGATTTCTTATTTAAGGCCATTCTTGTTTGGAATATGTGATTGTGTATTGTCAACAATAAGCAGAAACATTCTGCATTTCCATTTTGTAGTGTGGATCATTCATTGCAATATTTATCCTCATTCTCATTTTTAAGAATCTGTTATCTTGACAAATAATTTATGCTACTGCCCACTGACATGCTTTTAAAGCTATTGTTATCCAAATTTTTTGGCCTTTAAACACCTTAAAATGCACATATGTAGGTCCGAGAAATCCAAATTTTATCGGGGGAGCATGTCCCCGAACACCCCTAACTACCTCACATTTGAATGAGTGTGTCTGTGTGGTAATGTGGGCTGGTGTGGCTATAGTGCCAGGGCTGAATTTTTGAGCCAGTTTACCCCTGCATATATACAATAATACATTATTCTCTGTATCAAATCATTATTACCCAGCCCCTCATGTTTCGGGCTCATCCCCTTATGTTCTTAAAACCTAGAAACACCCCTGCAAATGCATATACAATATTTGTAACTTAAGTAACAATCAAATAAACAGACAAATTAACATTTTAAAAGTCTTACAGTTACAACCGGCCCTTTGAGGGCAGCCATAATGCTGAAGTGGCCCTCAGTGAAAATGAGTTTGACACCCCTGTCTTAGGGCATCATTCCTGAAGGGACACCTGGCAGTTCATATGAAGGAGAAGCCACATTCATGTTCTGTGTGTGGAGAGAGTTTTTCACTGCTGGATAGCTTTCAGAAACATCAGAAAATACACACTGGTGTGAGAGAGTACATGTGCTTTGAGTGTGAGAAGACTTTTATTACAGCAAACTGTTTAAACGGCACCAGAGAATTCACACTGGAGAAAAACCTTACAAGTGTTCACACTGTGACAAGAGATTCAATCATTCATCAAATCTGAAAAGACATGAGAGGATCCACACTGGAGAGAATATCAATGTGGAAAGAGTTTTGCTTTCAAACACTACCTGGAGAAACACATGAAGATCCATGCAGTGGAGAAACCTCTTAGGCTGCGTTTACACTGCAAGTCTTAATGCACAGATCAGATGTTTTGACCATTTTTTTTTTTTTTTTTGCCCACTTTTTTACATTCACTATATTTATAATTCACAAAATTTGAAATAAGG
This sequence comes from Scardinius erythrophthalmus, assembly GCF_964197995.2. Lineage (NCBI taxonomy): Eukaryota > Metazoa > Chordata > Actinopteri > Cypriniformes > Leuciscidae > Scardinius > Scardinius erythrophthalmus. The sequence goes on from NC_138221.1 coordinate 11,127,691, forward strand.
TTTCATTTGTTAACATTAGTTGAAATATTAACTCACAATAAGCAATACATTTCTTACATAATTTTATCTTTAAGTTAAGTCAGTTGATACAATTACAGTTTTGTTCATTGTTTGTTAATACATAGTTTTTCATGTATCATCATATATTTCAAGGAGTTTTACTGTTCTCTAGCAGAAAACACCAGCACAAACACACACTTCATTCATTCTTTTTATGACTCTTGATTCATATTTCTTTTTTTTTCTGACAGAAATATCAAAGTGAATAAAGTGTATTGAACAAACACTCTTTGTAGCCATGTTTCTCGAAGCTTCTCTGTGTTTTTATTTTTATTTTTTTGCAGTAGATGTGTTCAGCTTTAGCTCATGCGATTCATGTGATAATGTCTTGTTTTATGGTGGGAAATTTGAGACCCTTACCTTATTTGTGTAATATTGTGTTTGTCTTGTAATAATTCCGACCACAGATGAAAACTGAACTGAAGATCCTTTATCTGTTATATCTCTCGTCACATGTAGCTCTCGCTCTTCCTACGTACAGCTCATCACGTATTACACATTACATAGAATACATTACATCCCCCCTTTTTTAGATTATTATTGATATTTTTAGAAATTCAACAATTATCTCAACATTCAATAATGCATTCACCAACAAGCATTATTTCTCTGATATGTCATATAAACATTTACTCATGAATTACTGCATTTTATAGTCTCTAAATCTTGAAGGAATTTTAACCTCCCTTCCTGATCCTGTGATTGTAACGTCTCAAGGTAGAAGAAGATGAAGTTCCAGGCAAAGATCCAAAATACTAAATATTTAATTAAACTGAAGAATATACGAAACAGTGTGCGTGCACAGACAGAAGAGTGCTAACACAAACATTGACCGACAAGGACAGACTGAACAGAGGATCCTAAATACACTAATGAAGGTAATTAACATGACACAGGTGATACAAATGAACTAATGAGGGTAACCATGGAAACAGATAAACTAATAAGACAAGACTAGACTAGACAGAACAGATGAAAACAAACTAAAAGTCCAAGAAAACATGACAGTGATGAAGTTTGGCTTGATTTGTCCTTCATTTGAACAATCTTGATGTACACACACACACACACACACACACACACACACACACATTAGAAACAGCATCTCTAAACTCTCTCACTTCTTTTACATTTTGTTCTGTTTCTCTGGACACGAGAGCATAGTACCAGTCGCACTGACATTTCAAATGATACCAAACATGTAAAGATCATTATATTCTGCTATGATCACTCACAGTGAACTGAGAGAAGGGAAGAATGAAGTGGGAGAAGGAACAAATGAGAAGGAGGGACCGGAGCAACTGTAGCATTGACTATATTCATCAACCCTGTTATCAAAGTTACTGTAAGAAGAATAATCTCTTCACTGTTAGAAAAATCTGTAGAAATTACAGTATTATTGGCAGCAACTTACTGTAGATTTAAATTGATGTTATTTACTGGCAACAGTTTGTTCAAAGTTAAATGAACATTAAACATTAACAAGTCTTTATCTTTACAGAATAAAACTAAAACAACAGCCTCATGCAAAGCATTCTGGGAACCAAAATCTGAAGAAAAAAAAAAAAAACAGAAAAGGTTGATGAAGATTTCTGGTTCCCAGAATGCTTTGCGTTAGATTGTTATTTTATAGTTTTATTCTGTAAAGATAAAGACTTGGGTAACACTTTATTTCGATAGTCCACTTTAGACATTCTACTAACTATAAGTAATTTTGCAACTACATGTCAACTATCTGTCATTAGAGTATTAGTAGACTGTCTGCTTAATATTTGCTAACACTCTGTTTTGTTGGTACCCTAACAGACATTATACTGACTATAAGTTACTTGGCAACTACGAGTCAACTTATTCTCCTAACCCGAATCCTAACATCTAAACTTAACCTACCAGTCTATTACAGCCTACTAATACTCTAATGAGAGTTAGTTGACATGTAGTTGAAAAGTTACTTATAGTTAGTAGAATGTCTAAAGTGGACTATCGAAATAAAGTGTAACCAAGACTTGTTAATGTTTAATGTTCATTTAACTTTGAACAAACTGTTGCCAGTAAATAACATAATTTTAAATCTACAGTAAGTTACTGGCAAATAGCTGCATAACTACAGCAATTTTTTTTACAGTGTAGATCTATGAATAGCTTCTACTATTTATGAGAAATGCAACTTCAGCAGCAACTATAAATCAGATTTAAACTGAATATAATGATGATCTAATAATTTTATTGCAATTAATGCAGCTTTGAGAAAATCAAACAATGTTTAGATTCATAGGGATATATAATGGTGTAGTTATTTACCTGAGTGTCATTCATGTTTTTGTGTTATTGGTGTTTTGTCCATGTCATAGTGTGAGAAATTACAAGTAGAGCAGTTTCACAGGCTTTTATCATGTATCCTGACTCAAATAATGTGTTTCTATCAGCAAACACTCAGAATAAAGTGAGATGATCTGCTGATGATCCTGAATGGCTTGTTGAATGAGTGTTGATAGTCTGAGGCTCATCAATATTAACAGATCTGCTGAAAACACTCTTTATTTCATGACAATAGTTCCTGTTTTCACCTCATTTATTATGCTGATGTCTTCAGATCTCCTGTAAATTGACACTTAAAGCTCATTTCATTGGTGTCAGCAGACTGAGGGGATTTGTTGGCTACTATATGTTCATTTATTTCTGTGTTTAACTGTTTTTCTTATCATTATTTGTATTTGGAAGACTTTACCTAAATATATTAATGTTTTTCTTTATTTCTGCATTTTGTAGAATATTATTAACTGGATTAAGTGAAATCTATGACAATGTTAACAAAGACATTATACTTTATTATGCATTAGAGAAGCAAAGCATACGACTGGAATGGATGGAAATGCTCTTATATGGTGAAGCTCTTAATCTCATTTTCACTGTTTAAAACACAAGTATATGATATGTATTGATTACCTTTGAGGTGTATATGTTCGATACCGGACTCTGGAGTTGCTTTTGCAAAAGCACTTGACTTTGTTAGATAAAATAATTTCTTGGATAGTAAAGCTTATTTTCTGGCATCAAAACCCCAAGACTTCAAGATTGATTTTTAATGAAGTGACAGACTCCACAATAATTTTTGAATGAAGATGGAGAATAATTATGAGAATAATTAGGGTTATGAATTAAATGAGCATCAGTTACTTTATGATAAACAGACATGATGTCCAGTTTTTTTTACAGATGTGTCATTTAGTTAAAAACCTCATTTACTGATTTTTGGCAGATCAGCTCCTCCCACAGCAATCACATCATCAGTGAAGCTCCTCCCACTGTAATTCATCATCAGTGAAGCTCCTCCCACAGCAATTCTCCATTAAATGCTGTAAATTCCCATCGGGCTACAAGTGAAGATGAGCATCAGAGCATCAGGAAGAGCTGAAATCTGCAAAGACTGAGTTTATTAAAGAGGACAGTGAGAACATGAGTGATCCAGAACCCTGCAGAATGAAACACACTGAAGATCCTGAAGAACAAAGAGGTTGGTGTTTATTCTTCATTCATTCATGATGCTGAAGAACATTCATGTTAGAAACATTCAAGCACTTCATCACTTTTAGATAAACAGTTCAACTATGAAATGGGTAAAGATTTTCAACAAATGTTCAGTAGAGAGAGGTTGGAGAAACTTTCATATTGTCAACTTCTGGTCATATTATCTCCCTTATTTACACTTATTTTATATCTGGTTCACATCTCTCTTTTTTTTTCTACATACAGTTGTAACAGTTCTAAAAGGCTGTTCCATTTCTTGTGCTGTAATGCTACTCCCCGCCTCAAGGGGGATCTAGGGAGGTTTCTACGGGAAGGGCTATCCTTTTAAGAGAGTGAGAGACAAGTAAGAGTGTTTAGAGCAGTGGGTAAGCGTTTCATATTACTTTGAAGGTACCCCCGGGAGCCGCCATTGGCTAACAAGCCTTCACCTGCTGTTAGCATCCCATTGACTCCCATTCATTTTGGCGTCACTTTGACAGCGAATAACTTTACATCTGAGGCGTTTAAAGACTTAATTTGTCCATGGTTTATTTCTAAAGAAACACGACAATGTATAAAAGGCTCCATTACCTTGTATCTTACGTTATGGCCCCGTAGAAGCAGTTTTTGTAAAAGTCGGCTAACGATTGCGTCATAACCACGCGACTCTCTGGAAATTACCGTAGAGACAGGAAGAGAAGCTCGCATGCAATCGGGGGGACGTGGAGGCATAAAGTCCGATAAAGTCAAGGGAGAAGGCCATAGAGTCATGACGTTGCTCCTGCTCCTAGCTCATGGACAGATCCTACTCACGCTTTCCATCTCTGCCAGATTCGGAAGGGAATGGTTCAGATTTCGTTTGGCACAGCTACTAGAAAACTTACAACTGTCAGGCAGGCTGCTCACGTCACATCCACGTTGTCAAGCTCAGTTTGAGTCTGCGCAGTACGCTTGGCAATCAGGAAATGAGGGCTTCTAATGTGCTTCACTTTCTCTCCGTTGAAACCTATGGGGTCGCTGTGTCCAGTTTATATACTGTCTATGGTTTAGAGAGGTACTGGCATGGCTTTGAGTGTTTGCTTAACTGAGCCAGATGCAAGAAATCCTATTATGAGGAACTTTATTGGTTCAACAGCTCAATGTAAGTTGTGTATATTTTGTAATTCTGTTTATTATGTGTCAGTTGCATATTTTGATTTGTGTGAGTATTTGTTCAGAGGGTTCATCAACACATGTGGTATCATCCACACATGCATTGATAAAGTAGCCTAACTGCAATCACTGCAAAAAATGCTTTTCTTACTTAGCATTTTTGTGTTGTTTCCAGTCCAAATATCTAAAAATTCTTAAATCAGGAAGCATTTACTAGTGAAGTTAAATGACATAAGAAATTCTAGTTTGTTTTCAGATAAACAGAAAGTAATTTAAGTCATTTTTGCTTAAAACAAGATAAATTATCTGCCAGTGGGGTAAGAAAAAAAACTTAATTAAAAAAAACTTAATAAAAACATAATCTTAAAACAATATTATTTTTCTTACCCCACTGGCAGATAATTTAGCTTGTTTTAAGCAAAAATTACTTAAATTACTTTCTGTTTATCTGAAAACAAAATAGAATTTCTTATGTCATTTTACTTCTCTAGTAAATGCTTCTTGATTTAAGAATTTTTAGATATTTGGACTGGAAACGACACAAAAATACTAAGTAAGAAAAGCATTTTTGCAGTGATAAAATAATAGCCTAGTTAGCATTTACTTGTTTACATAGGATAATAATGCATTTTATTTTATTTATGCACCTATTGCTAAAAGCACTATATAAATAAAAGTGACTTAACTTGACTAACGTATCAGTTTAAAGTATTTTTTAATCAAAGTGCTATGGTAGGTCAAACTACCTTTTCTTAACATTTAACATTTTCTTATATTGATACTTTCCTGTCATCTCTTGTAATATCTGAAAGCCGTGTTTTGGCTAATACGTGTCATTATTAGCAGAACACATTTTTGTGGAAATTTATGTTGGTGCAGGATGATGTTTTCCCCTCTTTTAATGAGTCTTTTTTAGTTTATGTGGCTGTTTCACATCATGCTTGACATTCTCCATTGTGTTTTAAAGGACACCTATTATGGCATTTAAAATGTTCCTAATATTGTTTTGGGACTCCTACATGCATGCAATGACAAAAAAAAAAAAAAAACTTTTGTTTTTTTATAATATGCATTTACTTTTACCTGATTTGCTCACCGACTCCCAAATGATTCGTTCAACGACTCATTTTTCCAAACCCCTCCTTTGCGTGACGTTAATCTGCAGTGATTGGTCAGATGACCCAGTCAGTTGTGATTGGTATACTACGTAGTTTGTAGTAAAAAATTCTAAATCAGAGAAGGAATTTGAGTTGATTTATTTTGGCGATCATAGCCCAAAGTTCGGTGGTAAACACCCAATCAGTTATTGTTTGCGTTTGCTCAATGCATAAACATATTGATAAAGCACTGCAGTACTACAAGGTATTGCTCTATGACAAAAATTTCACGTATTTAAAAAAAAATTGACATTGGAGACCTAGAAGCTGTGCTGAGCGTAACTTGCACAACACACAAAAATACTTATTGAGCATGCTACAGAACACATAAAAGCAACAATTATTAATAATACTTACAGGTTGTGATTCGGAGGAGGAAGCTATTCCAAATAAACTTGGTACTGAACCTTCTTTCAGTAGCAACCGGCTCGCGAATCCACACTTGAAAGCATTTATGTTTGTAAAGCAATCGTCATTAAAATGACACGAACACAGCACAAGGTCCGGGCTATACTTGTGTGGTATAGTTGTAAATATAAACTCTAGTCACTGATTCTTCACATGCCTGTCCCTGTGCAGTGAAAAAAAGGTTGCTTTTGATTCGCACGTAAGAACACGGCGTCTTGTTGTCGACATGATGTTTTCAAGTTTTCACTGGTGTCTGCGCTCGCAATGAGTGGGCACGGCCAATTTGATCATTTTTTGTCTTGACGTCACAACGAAAAGGAAAATGACTCATTGGAAAAGAGATTCATTAAATTGACTCAGATTCGACTCCTACTTTTGAGAGACAATAACTTTTTTTTTTTACGGTGAACTTTCATATATAAAACTTTGCAGGGTGTTTTTGTTCACTTAGATCTATGTTACACACTACATGAAAGGTAATTTTTTAATTCCATGATAGGTGCCCTTTAAAGTGACAAATTCTCAATGGAATTCAAATAGAACATTTTAGTGCGCTGGTGAACGTGTGCTGAGTAGCGGTGATTCACGCACGTCACTCATTCACATTGCTTGTTTTGTTATTGGGGGGGGGGGGTTACCTCCCCCCTCCCCCCCACAAACTACGCCCCTAGAGGAGGTGTTGTGTGCGCGGTGTAGGGGTGGGAGATATTGACAAAAATGAATATCTCGATATTTTTTTCCAATATCTCGATATCGATATTCAGACGATATTTTTGCCATCCTTCAAAGAAATGTGTGCAAACTGGCAAAGAAGGTCCAGTTGGTCTTTTGACTTGCTGCATTTGACTTATTATTGTAGGCTATAGAGAAAAGAAAAAAAAACAATAAAGGAACTAACTAAACAGAATCTGAGTTAGCCCCTACTTTGTGCACTTACAAAAAAATACAAATAAAAAAAAACGGAACTAGGCACCTCTTGCAACAGTGATTATTAAATCAAACAACAATATTGTTGATGATAAATTCAAAGTAAAAAATTTTCTTTTCAAAACGCTATAAATCCCTCAATTTTTCCCCCAAAACGCTAAATCCATCTTTTTTTTTTTTTTTTTTTTTAATTGATGGTTTGTCTTTTTTAAAAAGTCTTTTGTCTTTTATTTTTCGTGTTTGCATTTATGAGGAAAAAACAATATTACGTGACAGTTCTCCATTATGGACGCGAGCGCTCTGAAAGCGCACTAAGACTTTCAAACTTTCACGGAGACCTCAAAACAGAAAGCACAAAGCCTTTCTTTAAAACGAATTTCGTTTTGTATTAATTGTATCTTAGTTTTAATATTTTTTTCATTACTAATTTCTGGATTTAATGCATAAAAAGAAAAAGAAAACTATGTAGCCTAATAAATGTGCATTTCTCCGGTGCGTTCACTAGCCTACTGCAAAGATCGCGAGTCAATAGCCTATCATAAACTTCATCTTTGCAGCCGACACAGAAATTAATAAACAATTAAAATGTCTTATTGCAATATTTTACATAATCATTACTTTTGCTGGTTCTTTGAGGCAGCTTTTTAGGTTTATGGCGTTTTGGAAAAGCTCTGCACGTACAAACACCGTTTCACCAAGGCACAGCAGCCCTTCAGCACATAAGAACAAAAAGAGAAAAAGCACGGACTTACTAATTACGAAACTTTGATGTGGTTGAACAGGTGAAAAAGTCACAAATTCCTCTGCAACTCAAACCTTCTCAGTACGAGTTATGAAGGAAGAGAACAGCATTAGTTTTCACCGCGTCCTCCTCTGATTGCTGTGTTGTGACTGAAAAGTGCGTGCAGGAGCACATGCGCAAAACGTAGGTTTGTAAAATGTCCTTTTCTAAAATGACATATTATAAAATAAAAATAATTCTTATATCATTTTACAAAACGGTTTTGCGCATGTGCTTCTGCGCGCACTATTTCGTGCGTTTTTGACGACACGGGACCATGGGCTGGGCCACTCGTTGCTTCCGGGAATAGTACTGCCCTACAGTGTTAAAAATCGCTACATATAATTGTTTAGAATGTTATAGTGTGCGTTATTTGTTTTCTCTTTAACTTCTTTCAGCTCTTTTCATGTTTGGGGGGTTGGATTGTACAAATTATGAAATATTCGATATCCCAATTTTGCATATCGTCCAGACAACAATTTGGATATTATCGTCTAAACGATATATCGCCCACCTCTAGCGCTGTGTAAACAAACATTATGGTTATTTTAGTCCTAGACTAAATGTGAACATGTAGTTACTAGGGGTGGGGGAAAAAATAGATTCTTCGATGCATCGTGATGCGGACGTGGACGATTCTGAATCGATTCACAAATGTCAAAAAATCGATTTTCTAAAAAAAAAAAAAAAAAAAAATGTTTCTAATGTAATATTGACGGAACGCAAAAGGCGGAAGTATAAGCGGATGTGCAGTGCGCGGACAGTCTGTGGCGCGCACATAACAGAGACGCGCACATACATAACATAACAGACTCATGATGGCTGAGCGCCAAATTCGAACGGCACCTTCTTCATTAAAAGCTAACGTATGTAAAATTGGCAATTTCATTGTTACCTATTTAGTATTTTTGTATGAGAGCTGCTTTCTGTATTGTTTAGTTTTCACATCAGTACACTGTGTAAACCGATCTGTTATGTACGTTATACTGCAAAATGTGCAATGCCAGTCACAAAAAGTTACATTTTGACTCTGCTCTCTGCAGATGTTCATTCACTTTTTTTGTATAAGCTGTTTTTGATTGTAGTATACAGCAAACATTTCAAGTCATAATTCTTTATTATTTAGTTGTGTATAAGAGTGGCTTTGTATGTTACTAATTGAAGCTACATTAAGTTGTTCAAAAATGTTAATTTTGTCTTCTTAATGATTAAATTGGACAATTTTCTTCTAGAAAGACAAGGTGTTCAGGTGGAGAAAAAACTTTCTTTTTTGTCTTCCTCCACCTGAACACCTTATCTTTCTAGAAGAAAATTGTCCAATTTCTACAGTATGTTGGTTCTGATCTACTTCCTAAAGGAAATAAGCCTTTCATTTATTTGTTATTGTTTAGTTCAACTTGATGAGTCACAACACAATGTGATGTATTCATTTCTGTGTTCTACAGAACATAAGCTACATACAAATAATTCTGAAGTTATAACTACACGACACAGAAAGTGCTTTGAGTTGTTGTTACTCAATAAAAGTGTTAAGTAATTCAGCTGCTGACTTTTTTTAATACTGCAATGTGCAATCACTTTGTAGTGTATTTTCGTTTACTGTTGTGAAATGGAAAATCAATAATCGCTAATCGAGAATCGTTAATAATCGAAAATCGACTGTAATCGAACCGGGACTTCAATAATCGTAATCGAATCGGGAAATCAGACAGATTAACCACCCCTAGTAGTTACTCATCTCACTTGCACGATAACATTCATTATTCCTCAAAACTAATAAACAGTCAAACGCAATCTCAGAATTTTATATTTTGAGATTGAGATTTTTATAATTCACTATTAAATTACACAAATATACTTTATGTACTTAATCTCACTTTATTAACCAATGACTTTGCTGCTGACCAATATGCATTTCCTTTAGCCTGAGAATTATTCATTCCACTTTTGGTGTGAAAGGGCCTTAAAGGTGCTGTATTGCCAATTTTCTTTGTCTAATGCACTCTTTCCTGTTGCGTGTCCTCAAACCCCTGGCAACCCGTGTGAGCGTCGAGTCTGAGGAAGAAGTAATGTAACATTACTTTTCATAAAAAAAAAAAAAAAAAAAAAAAAATATATATATATATATGTATATATGTATATATGAAGAGTTTGGTTCCAAAACGCGATAAACGCCATTTTTAAAAAAATTGAGTTCCCGCAAAAATCTATATTGTATAGGGTCGGTATTGAAAAGTCCATTTTAAATTTTACATAAAATGCGATATCCGCCGTGTTATTGTGTCATGTTTTCTCCCTTTCTTTCCAAACCGCGACAAACGCCAGTCTCCTTTCTCTGCAGAATGCGATAGATCCGCTCTCAACCAATCACAGCGCACCATTCCACGCACTGTAAACAGTAACGGCGGCGCTTTGAATACACCCGGCATCCTAGTTTTCCTGATCTACTTTGTACTTTTTGATCAACAAACAAACAAAAACATTAATAATTTTGAAGGCATTGATGAACCTGTGGTGGTTTCTACGGTAGGGAAGAAACGTAAGCCATCGAAATCTAATCATTTATACGTGAGGAGATTAAGAAGATGAGGCACGCGGGAGGAAGAAAAATGCAGACTGTTGCTTATCACACGACAACATCAAACTTCTGTCACGCTGACACGTTAACCCCAGGGGATCTTTTAAAAAACTTTCAATTGTTTTACTCAAAGTCAACGAAATCCGAGCAGGAAATTTTACAGCTGATCGCCGTCAAAAAAGTTCAGAAGGTATTTCCACGATGGCTGATTTAATAGTCCAGTGCCTGTATTATAAGATATTGACCGAGTTCAGAGGCTGTCATATGTGGATCAACTTACTTTGTTGTGTATTTTCAACAGTTTCAATATGAAAAATAACTTTCATATTGATTCAATGGATTAATTGCAAAAAAAAGTGTCATGAATTTATTGCATTTTGGGGGAAAGATTACCCGTTTTTATAATAAATCTTTGAAAATCAAAATCTGGATTTGAATTTTTAATGTTATTATAACCTACAGATGCTATGTGAAAGTTTGAAACAGAAAATAGTGGTTTTCATCTTGCCACTTTCTTGGTAAAGAAAACACATTTTTACTCAAATTAATCAAAATGGATTTATCGCGTTTTGGAACCAAACTCTTCATATGTTTATATGTATATTAGGGGTGGTTAATCTGTCTGATTTCCCGATTCGATTCGATTACGATTATTGAAGTCCCGATTCGATTACAGCCGATTTTCGATTATTAACGATTCTCGATTAGCGATTATTGATTTTCCATTTCACAACAGTAAACGAAAATACACTACAAAGTGATTGCAGTATTAAAAAAAGTCAGCTGCTGAATTACTTAACTCTTTTGAGTAACAACAACTCAAATCACTTTCTGTGTCATGTAGTTATAACTTCAGAATTATTTGTATGTAGCTTATATTCTGTAGAACACAGAAATGAATACATCACATTGTGTTGTGACTCATCAAGTTGAACTAAACAATAACAAATAAATGAAAGGCTTATTTCCTTTAGGAAGTAGATCAGAACCAACATACTGTACAAATTGGACAATTTTCTTCTAGAAAGATAAGGTGTTCAGGTGGAGGAAGACTGCAGGTTGCAGTCGAAACATGTCAAGGTAAAGAAAAAGTTTTTTCTCCACCTGAACACCTTGTCTTTCTAGAAGAAAATTGTCCAATTTAATCATTAAGAAGACAAAATGAACATTTCTGAACAACTTACTGTAGCTTCAATTAGTAACATACAAAGCCACTCTTATACACAACTAAATAATAAAGAGTTATGACTTGAAATGTTTGCTGTATACTACAATCATAAACACCTTATACAAAAAAAGTGAATGAACATCTGCAGAGAGCACAGTCAAAATGTAACTTTTTGTGACTGGCATTGCACATTTTGCAGTATAACGTACGTATAACAGATCGGTTTACACAGTGTACTGATGTGAAAACTAAACAATACAGAAAGCAGCTCTCATACAAAAATACTAAATAGGTAACAATGAAATTGCCAATTTTACATACGTTAGCTTTTAACGAAGGTGCTGCTCAGCCATCATGTGTCTGTTGTATGATGTATGTGCGCGATTCTGTTATGTGCGCGCCACAGACTGTCCGCGCACTGCACGTCCGCTTATACTTCCGCCTTTTGCGTTCCGTCAATATTACGTTATTTGAAAAAAAAAATATATGTATTTTTTTTAGAAAATCGATTTTTTGACATTTGTGAATCGATTCAGAATCGTCCACGTCCGCATCGCGATGTATCGAAGAATCGATTTTTTCCCCCACCAATAATGTATATATTGTAATGCATTACATTTACAAGTAACTTTGTTTTATATTTAAACAGAATAAACATATGTTTACCTAAATTATTGGCGTTCCAACCTAAATTTGAGGATGTGAAAAATTGGTCAGATAAACAACTAATTGGAATTAAATTACTTTGTGCACCGAAAAGACAGCATGCAGGAAACCTTCTACCACACCATTGGATTCAGACGTTGGTGCAATTGGTTTGACCTTGCATTTAAAAAATGTGTCTACTTTCTGCTATTAAATCAGGCTCATTTTTACATCCTTTATCTTCATATTTCTATCTTATAAGACATGGCCTTGTCGCTTTCATATTCGTTTCTTCGAATTATTGATGTGCTGAAAATTAAATTAAACCTTTTTCTTTTATGTCAGACCTGATGGAACTGAAGGAGGAGCGTGAAGAACTGAGCGACGTGAAGGAGGAGAGAGAAGAACTGATTGAAGTGAAGGAGGAGTGTGAAGAACTGAGTGAAGTGAAGGAGGAGAGTGAAGAACTGATTGAAGTGAAGGAGGAGTGTGAAGAACTGATTGAAGTGAAGGAGGAGTGTGAAGAACTGAGTGAAGTGAAGGAGGAGTGTGAAGAACTGAGTGAAGTGAAGGAGGAGTGTGAAGAACTGAGAGAAGTGAAGGAGGAGAGTGAAGAACTGATTGAAGTGAAGGAGGAGAGAGAAGAACTGAGTGAAGTGAAGGAAGAGAGTGAAGAACTGAGTGAAGTGAAGGAGGAACATCATGTCAAACCTGGAGAAAAACCTTTGAGTCGCTCAAAGACTAAAAATACATTTTTAAAGAAAATAAGAGCCAAGAAATCTTTCACCTGCACTCAGTGTGGAAAGAGTTTCTTAAACACACGTGATCTTGACAATCACATGAGAGTTCACACTGGAGAGAAGCCATTCACATGTGATCAGTGTGGGAGGAGATTTACTCAAAAAACACATCTGACCGGACACATGAGGATCCACACTGGAGAGAAACCGCACACATGTGATCAGTGTGGGAAGAGTTTTTTTGAGAAGCGTAATCTTGATCGTCACATGAGAGTTCATACTGGAGAGAAACCACACACATGTGTTCAGTGTGGGAAGAGTTTCACACAATCAGCAAACCTTAGGAAACACATGAGAATCCACAATGGAGAAAAGCCACATATGTGTGTTCAGTGTGGAAAACGTTTCACCTTAAAACACAATCTTGATGCTCACATGAGAATTCACACCGGAGAGAAACCTTACAAGTGTTCACACTGTAACAAGAGATTCAATATGTCAGGAAATCTGACAACACATGAGAGGATCCACACTGGAGAGAAACCACACACATGTGATCAGTGTGGGAAGAGTTTCACACAATCTATATCCCTTAAGAGTCACATGAAAATCCACACTGGAGAAAAGCCACATATGTGTGTTCAGTGTGGAAACAGTTTCACATTAAAACACAATCTTGATGTTCACATGAGAGTTCACACCGGAGAGAGACTGTTCACATGTGATCACTGTGGAAAAACATGTTTAACTGCATCACACCTGAAGACACACCTGAGTGTTCATATGAAGAAGTCACATTCATGTTCTGTGTGTGGAAAGAGTTTTTCACGGCTGCAAACTTTACATAGACATGAGAAAATTCACACTGGTGTGAGAGAGTACGTGTGCTTTGAGTGTGAGAAGACTTTTATTACAGCGGACAGTTTAAAACAGCACCAGAGAATTCACACTAGAGAAAAACCTTACAAGTGTTCACACTGTGACAAGAGATTCAGTCAGTCAGAAAATCTGAATACACATGAGAGGATCCACACTGGAGAGAAGCCTTTCACATGTGATCAGTGTGGGAAGAGATTCACACAAAAAGCAAATCTGAACGAACACATGAGGATCCACACTGGAGAGAAACCACACACATGTGATCAATGTGGGAAGAATTTCACACAATCATCATCCCTTAAGAGTCACATGAAAATCCACACTTGAGAAAAGCCACGTGTGTATTCAGCAGGGTTGAGGAGTAACGGAATGTAACGGTGTTATGTAATCAGGATACAAAAATCCAGTATTTCGTTACAGTTACATCAAAAGACGTTGTAATCAGATTACAGTTACATTTTGAAAAAAGGAGAAATACATTCAGGATTACAATGGTTTAATTTAAAACTAAATAAATCAGTATTTTGGCATAATATCATTATATAAACCCTCTAGGCGCCACGGTCAAGTTTACTCGACAAGATGCGGCACTGAATAAAATGGCCGATTTTGTCAAATAGGGTGTCAAATTTCATTCGACCTCCCCTCCACTAGATGGCAGACATGTCATACTTCACCCCCGACTCAAAAAAAGTCATGCTTCTATACAAAATCTTCGAGCTAGAGCGCATTGAATCAGTGCCAACAAAAGCGGAGCTAGTGTGCGAGTGAACCATTTTATCAGAGCAATATTGTCAATGTCAGCAAGTATTTGCATTAAATTATTATTATTATTATCTAATGGCATCAATAAAGCCTACCCGCAATGAAGTGTTGGGTCTTCTATTCGCGGACCCTGATTCTGAAGGGGAATATCTGCCTTCAGAAGATGATGGTGATTCTGAAACTGAAAGTATAGCCCTACACCAAGCACAAACGGTGAATCCTTTGCCCAATGTAGATGGTCCTTTGCCTAATGTCAGTGGTGGGAACAATGTTTCCCAGGGATCAGAGTGTTCATCGCGAAGTTAGCAGGCCTGTTAGTATTGTGGGGAACGAGGCGGGAGATTTTTACCGTGCTAGCCATGTAGCTTTGTCTTCTGACCGTGTGCCTCTCCGCAATCGCGGCAACAGTATTGTGGTGGAGACTTTGTCTAATGCCACTGGGTATGTTAGACAAGGTCGAAGTATTCATAGGACAGATAGGGGGCAATGTGGAGGCAGGATGGGGAGTCACAATGACAGTGGTCCGAGCTGTGCACACTTGACACGTGCGCGAGGCAGATCTGGCCGCGCTGCTCGTAGCAGAAGCAGAGGCAGTGTGACATGGGGCAGAGGGGCTATTATGTGTTTGTGTGTCATATGAATAATATATATGTGCCCCATACATGGAATCAGAGTGCCTACTGTATGTAGTAACTGGAAAATCTCTACAGCAAAAGGCCAACCGCTACATGCATTCGGTTTGTTTCTACCATTTATTAGTAATGATTTACACAGTTTGTATACTATATACTATTTACCTGAGCATTCAGTATTGTGCAATATAGCATACAGAAGGTGAGGGACATTTTGGGGGGAAAGAAGTGCTGCATTTTATCATTTAAATGTGACTTTTCATGAAAATTCTATAATCCAAGATGGCTGCCACCATATGATGTCATAATATGCAAATTAGATGGGAAAATGTAATCCCTACATAAACTTTGGGTCATCCTTAATATTTCTCTAATTTACAGAAAGTCTCTATCCTTTATCATTTTTAAGATATAGCCTTTTGAAATTAAGATGTCAAAATCGAACGGTTTAGGAAAAAAACTCTGGTGCCTAAAGGGTTAATATCATAAACCCTGTGTTCCTGCAGCATGAGATCAAGCAGTATTATACATATCTGTTAAAATATTTGATCAAACATGAGAACAAACATTTTATCTATAGTGTGACACACACACTTATCAACAATCAGCGTATGTGTCTCAACAATGGTGACAATCAAAAATATTCAGATAAACTGATCAACTCTGAACATTACAAAAAAGCTACTAAATGTCACTACAAAAACAACAGCACAAAATAAAAGCAAATATTTAGAATTAAACAAAATTATAGGACAATTCAGCTGCATAATTTATTCATGTTGCAATGCATGCTGGGAGTTTTGTACTATGCTGGTACCCAGCATGCATTGCAGCAAGGTACTTTTGATTGTCACCATTGTTGAGATTAATATGCTGATTATTGATGTTTGTCATAGTAGATTAATGCTTAGTGCTCAAGTTTATAAAATTCTTCTAACTGATTCTTATAGTACTGCCGTAACTCATACTGCAATAACTCAGGGTTTGTGATATGAAAAATATTAATGAAACACAACTGTTAAATTTGAAAAGTGTCGGTGGAGCAGGATACTTCATGATGATTATAAGGCCATCACCAGGTAACCATCATCACCTGATCTCATTTCACTTTAGCTTTCTTTGCTGCTGCAAATGTGTTTAACAAACACACTGTCACAACTGCAAGAAAAGATAAAATATATAATCAGAGTTAAGAGCCCAACTAATGGAAGATCTAATCACTGTTATGGTGACTTCAAATGAAACACATTAGAGTTAAACCTCTGTTAATTCTCAATAAAACTTCTGTAGACGTCTGACAGAAATAAAGTCAGTCTGGTTAGTAATAAGTGAAGCTGGTAATGCTGTTTGTGGAGTTGTTTAATCCTCCTCTGCTGAGATCTTCACAGATTTAATGTCTTCTTTTTTCTTCAGTTGATTTCACCTGAGGCTGTGGCTGAAATTACTATTTTTTGGCTACGGTAATGTCCAGTTCTGGTTTATTTCTTTGCTCTTGGCTGACATGTGGCATTGCTATGCGGAGGTGTAAAGTCCAGGTTCAGAAAGTAAAAGTCCTCAGTATTTTTTTCCAATCACCTGGATTTGCTAATTCAGACAGGAGAGAGAACTAATTAGTGAAATCAGCTGACTGAGTTCATGTGTGGAATAAACTATGGCAGGACTTCTACTTTCTGACTCCTGGACTATACAACTCTGATTCTCAATAAGATCTTCTGTAGATGTATGACATAAATAAAGTCAGTCTGGTTAGTAATAAGTTAAGCTGGTAATGTTGTTTGTGGAGTTTCTCTTCAGAGAGTTAATATATTTTATCTTCAGTTCATCGAAGGCTGTGTCTGAATAAAGTTGTTGTTTGTGTTCTTATTACTCTTTCGAAAGATGATTGAAAGAATGTTTCAGGAACATCATACTAACCTTTAAATAACATTCCAGTAACATTAAAGAAACTGGATATTTGTATGTTCTTGGAATGTTAGAAATCAACGTTCCTTTAATGTTGAATTTTAAATCAAAATGAAGTTGAAAGAACGTTTGAGGAACATTATACCTTTTAAAACACGTTCCCCTAACGTGATGACGTTTTTTTACATTCCCAGAACCAACACTGAATATTTGGAGAATGTTCTTATAACAAAAGTCTGTTAGCTGGGTAATAGAGAGTCAGAAAACTCTTTAAGTCTCTATTATATCTGACATATCATATAATCAAATAAAATTATATCTAAATATCTATTCAATATTTTCTCAGTTGCAACATATTAATTAAATTTCGAAGTGCAAACTTGCTTAATTGTTATCTCTTCATGAAGATTTCATAAAAGCAATTAAAGGAGCTGTATGTAAGATTGTGGCCAAAACTGGTACTGCAATCACTTTCAAATTACTTGTAGAGCGGTGTATCCCCTCCCCCTCCCCCCTGACTCGAGGTTGCCAGATAAGCTGCAGGATCCAGCAGGAACATAGGCTGCTACAAGGAGCTGCAGCTGTGGTAACTAGACCAGAGCTGGCAACCCGGATGCCGAAACACTACTGACTTCGTGATTGGTAGATAGGTGGAGGGTGGGGCATCAGGCCAAAATACAAGATGACAACATCAACATGAGTTGAGGGCTGCAACTTCACTTTTTAAATGACAATAGCCTGGCCGTACTACTGTTGTCAGTGATATAAGTATTTGAAATGAACATGATTTCTTAATGTCTAGTGACATATCAGGGCCATTTTATGATTAACTGAAATACATTTCTTACATTATCCATACAGTGATTGCAGTACCCGTTTTGGCCACAATCTTACATACAGCTCCTTTAATTTCTTCTCACTTAACGGGATGTTCGCTGTATAGGTAACATAGGAACTCCCACTGCCAATGCCCCAAGTTCAATCAGGCAAATTAAGAAAGATCACGGCTTTAGTCAACATGTCGGCCTATTTTAAAATAACCTATGAAGATTGTGTAGAAATTTTAAATGTTGAGTTTTTATTTTTTCATTGTACATTGTAGGACAATATTTGAATTTTGATAGATATTTTGGACCTACAAATACACTTCCAAATACATTAGCACGCACACACTTACACAAAGGCCCAAAGCGCAGAGGATGAAAAAGACGGAAGAATGCTCATTTAAGGGAGACAATGTTGTCACCAAAAACCCCCTTGACTGAGGCAATAGAAGGTTGATGTCACAAGATTAATTTTCTCTGGAAAAAACCTAAGAAACTGCATAGGAACAATGTAACCCAGTTCTGTATATATATGACTACTTCTTTGATTTTAAGTTGTTGCATTTTTTTTATTTTTTATTTCGTGTGCATCCCTGGGGATAAATTAGTTCTCTTCTAGCTCAGTTTTTTTGCTTAAATTGCTCTGCTGTATTATTATAACTTGAAAAAACTCGGATGAGAACAAGTTATTTTTTATTTCTATTGCTTGAATTGCTTACAAGGTAATTAGCCTTTGTAATATCCACTCATACAGGACTGCCCTGTTGAGATTGGATAAGGTGAAGTTTTATAACCTGTAACTTGATGATTTGCTACAAATATTAATTATTGTGTAACCACTATTTTATCATTTGTTTAAATAAATTTTTATTTCATAAAGACAAGCACTGTAAATTTTTTACTTCAGCTTACAAAGACAGTTCTATTAATATACAGAGCATTATGATAATTTTTGCAAGACCCAGGACAACAAAGGTTCCAGGGACGATTCTTCTGGAGGTTAAGCATTAATTTAATCCATATGCCTAGTTGTTAATTAATATTGTTTACAAGGGTGATGGGACATCCCTTAGATTTACTGGTATAAATTTAACAAGCTAGTGCTATTCTGACCTGACAGCAAAATAATACCTAGCAACCTCGATACTAGGGGTTATTCAGGAGGATGACATAAATACCATAGGGTTGTTCCATAAAACAAGATTAGAATACAAGCTAGGCTTATTTCGGTTAGTCAGACTTATTGTCAATTTATTCTGTTTCATAAAGCAAACTTAAAATAGTTAGAACTCAGTTACTCTGGCAACTTATGCTGGGAAACGTCTCGGTTACTAATGTAACCCTCGTTCCCTGAAGGAGGGAACGGGAGACATAACGTCGACGTGACAGCGTAATTGGGATCACTTCAGGGAGACCTATCATCTTCGAGTGTCTACAGAATGAGCCAATGAACGTTGGCGTGCATGAATCGCGTCACACGCCCCCGCCCCGCAGCGTGGGTATAAACAGGAAGCGGGCGCACGCACACATTGTTTTTTCGCTGAGGAGCCGAGATTTGTGACGGCCATGCAGCGATGGTCAGCAACGGGGGCGATGGGACATTACATCTCCCGTTCCCTCCTTCAGGGAACGAGGGTTACATTAGTAAATGAGACGTTTCCTTTCAGCCGCTCATGTTCGACGTGACGCCGTAATTGGGATCCCTTGGAAAACGCCACGGTTGCTGCCACATCCAGCGCCCTACGCAACACTCTCAGACCCCCAATTGGCTGGGGCGGAAGATCTGCGTAGAGGGAGTTCAACTGCTGTTCCATTATACCCCACACAGAGGAACTCTTGGATAACACTGGGAAAGTGTGCCTTTCCGGGGAAAGGACGCTGTGGAGCCACATCCTGCCCGAAGGGAGGTAACGTGTAGAATACAAATATGGACTGGCCGAAGGGGCAGTACAACATATGGAATGTCACTGGGAGGGAGTTGGTCGTTGAAGAATACACATATGGAACCCAGCCTAGCACAAGTTACACAAGCATACGAGCACTAGGCCTGGCGTCGGACGAACTCACAGGGTTCGCCAAGTGGGGAACTCGACTGGAGCAAAAAAAACGCACATATCCGTTCCTAGGAAGGGAGTGGCGCAGCAAGCCGACACTAGAGCGGGAACTTGTTACTGGCTGATTGAAGCAAGCACACAGAAAGAAACCGACTCAACACGTAGGCTATAAAACCTAGCGAACATGTTCGGTGTCGCCCAGGAACCTGATGATCAGGTCATGCTTTTCCAAAGACTTACCATCAACAGCATTGTGATGTGCGGCAATAGCGGCAACATACACTTTAAGGGTGAATAGAATAGAATAGAATGAGGCATTTATATAGCGCTTTCATATGTACTACTGTACACCCAAAGTGCTTTACAATCATATCAGGGGTCTCTCCTCAAAGGGTGGAGGGAGACAGCTTTCGCTCCAGCCCTTCTTGCAGGAAGGAAAGCACGGCTCTGATCGGGGGTTCTCCTCGTTAGGGGGGGCTCTAGTGGAAGTGATGGTGTCAACTACCGCAGGGGGTAGGTCACCTAGAACCTCCGCGTCCCGTCCAGGGAACAGACATGGAGTTTCCAGAGGTCTGGACGCGGGTGCCATAGGGTTCTCCATATCTGAGAGAGCAGGTCCTCTCTCAGAGGGATGGGCCAGGGAGGGACTGTCGCGAGGAGCACTAGTTCCCGGGAACCAGGACCGGTTGGGCCAATACGGCGCAACTAACAAGACCTGCTCCTCGTCCTCCCTTACTTTGCACAAGGTCTGTGCAAGAAGGCTCACTGGGGGAAACGCATACTTGCGTAGGCCCCGGGGCCAGCTGTGTGCCAGAGCATCCGAGCCAAGGGTCCCCTCGTTCAGGGAATAAAACAACTGGCAGTGAGCCGTGTCCTGGCGGCAAACAGATCTACCTGTGCGGTCCCGAAGCGCCTGAAAATCAGCTGGACCACCTGGGGATGGAGTCGCCATTCTCCCGGTAGCACCTACTGCCGTGAGAGCTCGTCCGTTGTACGTGGCCCCCCAGCTGGTGGCAGAGGTATCCGTGGAGACCACAGAGTGCCTGGACACTTGTTCCAGGGGAACACCTCCCTGCAGGAACGAAGGGTCCGACCACAAGCTGAGAGTTTAGTGACAGTGTGGAGTCACTTGGACCCAGCACGAGCCGCTCTGCCATGCCCATCTCGGGACTCGATCGTGGAGCCAGTGTTGGAGAGGCCTCATATGAAGCAATCCGAGTGGCGTTACCGCTGCTGCAGATGCCATATGCCCCAGGAGCCTCTGAAAAAGTTTCAGTGGTGCCGCTGTTCTGCGTCTGAGCGTGCTCACACAGTTCAACACTGACTGGACGTGGGCCTCGGTGAGGGACGCTGTAATGTTGATCGAGATCAACTCCATACCGAGAAAAGAGATCCTCTGCCCGGCGGTGAGTTTGCTCTTTTCCCAGCTGACCCGAAGCCATAGGTGGCTGAGGTGACTGAGCACCATGTCCCTGTGTTCGCACAACTGCTCTCTCGACTGGGCCAGAATGAGCCAGTCGTCGAGGTAGTTGAGAATGCGAACGCCATGCTCGCACATGGGAGCAATGGCCGCCTCCGCGACTTTCGTGAAGACGCGGGACGACAGGGCCAGCCCGAAGGGTAAGACCTTGTACTGATATGCCCGTCCCTCGAATGCAAAGCGAAGAAATGGTCTGTGTCGAGGGAGAATCGAGACATGAAAGTACCCGTCCTTCAGGTCGATCGCTGCAAACCAATCTTGGGGAAGGATGCATTGGGGAAAAATGCGATTCTGCATAAGCATCTTGAACGGTAGCCTGTGAAGTGACCGGTTCAGGACGCGCAGGTCCAAGATTGGTCATAACCCACCACCTTTCTTGGGTACAATGAAGTACGGGCTGTAGAAGCAGGTCTTCATATCAGCTGGAGGGACCGGCTCGATCGCGTCCGTCACAAGTAGGACAGCGATCTCTGCCCTGAGCACAGGGGCATTGTCCGCCAGAACATAGGTGAACAGAATGCCCTTGAAAGCAGGGGGGCGCCGGGCGAACTGAATCGCATAGTCTCGCCGTTAGACTGGACGAGAACTTGCAGGCCTTGGACGGGAGGCGTGGACTACCCCACCAAGAGGAGGTGGACGCCGGACACAATTGCATCGTGATGGCCCGCTCCATGGGGGGGATATCCACAAACCCCTTAGCTGCCCCGCCCTTGAGGGTGATGAGGGGGGAGGAGCCACTAGGACGGCTTCGGGCACTATACGGTGCCTTCCACATCCTAGAAAGCTCCTCATGCACCTCCAGAAAGAAAGGTACCAGGGTCGCATACTGAGAACCAGCACGGCCCACCCCGAGAAACCAATCGTCCAACAGAGAAGGTTCGGGATGTGGTGGAGGGTTCCATGCAAGCCCAACCTTCTTGAAGGCCCGGGAAAGCATAGTGCCCATTCTGGATCGGTCTCGGGCAACGCTTCATGCCCCGAGGGGGGTAACGCAGCCGAGTCATCATCTCCAGAGGACTGAAGCTCCCCCTCCGATGCTGCAATCGACATCTGGTCGTCAGCAGTTGGTCATTCCAGAGAAGGACCAAGATGTTCGCTAAAGGACTCCATTGGCAGCAGCACTTGTGAGGTGTGAGGGGCCTGCGGAGGTTGTCTCGACGGGGAAGCCCTCACGGTAATCCTCTGATCACCCTGGTCATGCGCCGAAGTAGGTCTGTTCTGCGGGGCAGAATAAACACTAGATCGGGGCATAGGCGAGGGGACTTGCACCTCCCTTGAGGTAAGCGAGTCTCAATCTAAATGTGCTGAGATAGTCATATTCCTGCAGTGGGAACATGAACTATCCACAAAAGCTGCCTCAGCGTGTTGAATGCCCAAACATGAGAGGCAACTACTGTGGCCATCTGCTGACGCCAGGCAACAACGGCATCCAGAAATGCACAAGCGGAATGACATCTTGAAAAAGACACAGGGTCATGCTTGTGTTTCTCTTTTAGTGAAAACAAAAAAATAGAAACACTCTCTCAATGTTGAGGCAACCAGGGGTAGCCGCAGTGTGAATAAACATACAGGGGAAATACCCACCGATACTGACACACACACACACACAATACACAAACCGCAGTGCTGTGAAAACAGCAGTTGTGAGCTGCAATGCTCGCGTCCACCGCTGATCGCGCCATCACACCAACACAAATGAGAGTCTTCTCGTTCTCAGTAAGCAGTCTGTAGGTTCAGAAGTCAAACAAAAGCTTGGCTTCGAAGTGAAAGACAATGTGTGCGTGCACCCGCTTCCTGTTTATACCTGCGCTGCGGGGCGGGGCTGCGTAACGCGATTCACACACGCAAACGTTCATTGGCTCGTTCTGTAGACACTCAAAGTTGATAGGGCTCCCTGAAGTGATCCCAATTACATCGTCACGTCGAACGTGAGCGACTGAAAGGTAACTAGCCTGGTCCAGGGTAGGCTAACTATCAGGCTAAGCCTCAGTAGTCACACAGATCCTCTAACACTGACCAATAGGAACACAATGACTGACACTCTCTCATACCATTATTTTACTTTATTAATCATTATCAGTCCAAAAATAAATATACAGTAAAGAAAATCAACTTAAATAAGGCTACAATGATAAATGAGACAATATAGACCTACAAACATGTTAAACTGATATACACACAGTATTGTGCAAAAGTCTTAGGCATGTTAATATCCCCCCCCCACCCCCCCAAAAAAATGGTTTTAAGTCAGTTTTTTATATCTTTTGCTGTAGTGTGTCAGTAGGAAATATCAGTTTACATTTCCAAACATTCTTTTTGCCATTAAATGTAATAATCAGGTCAGATTTGTGTATGCACAAGGAGTCTGACAACGGCCGGTATGATTTGACCATCACTGAGTCCATCTGTGATTACATGAAGAAACAGAAAAAACTGAGACAGACTAAATCCAGAAGAACTGCGGTAATGTCTCCAAGATGCTTGAAGAAACCTTCCTGCAAGTGAACTTAACACAAATAACTTAACAGAATCTACTATCTCATCACTCCTGCGAACAGGAAGGGGGTCAGAGCAAATTACAGTTCCTGACAATGTACCTGCAAGTTCACACACCTCTTTAATGTTCATTTTTGTAAATGTAACATCATTAGTGCTGACGTGAATAATAATCTTAAAGAATTTACGATTAGCATTAGCCAGCACTTTTAAATTTGCTTTGATGTCAGGCGCTCTGGCTCTCGGCAAACATGTGACTATCAACATGACATCATGACTTTGCGTATAAATAACACGGCACTTTCAAGTCAAGTGGCGTGTTATTTATACGCATTTTGAGCTTTCCGCGTGTATGTCCACGCGCGTGTATGTGTACGCCGTTAAACGTCCGAGTGATTCCGCGTGTATGTGTACGCCGTTAAATGTCCGAGCGAAACGGAGGAAAATGTATATCTACATCTGGGGAGCAATATTTTTTTTCCTAGGATGGTAGGAGAACACTCATAAATGGTATTAACCCGAGTGATGGGTAGGTTTAGGGACGCGGTTGGGGTAGGTCATATATATTTATATACAGTAATGTAACTGCGTGTTGATAACATGCCAAAAATGGAAATACGAATTGGCGTGTCATACATACGCTCTCATTTCATGAGATCAGTCTGTGACTATGGTGGCTGGTAGGGGTGTGCGATATGACGATTTTTGATCGTGGACTATTAAAATGTCTCCACGATCTGCTTTTGAAGAAATATCGTAGAATCGTGCATTATATCTGTTCTGGCGCCTCTGTCCCAACATAGGGCCTACTGAACAACGCGACGTATTCACATAAAATGTTAACGCAGCGGAACAGGAGACTGCAGTTCACAAAAGGTCATAATTTGCATGTGCTTTAATGCCTTGTCGGTTAAACATTTAATTCGCGTGCTGATGCGCTGTTCTAACGTATGCGTTTCTCAGCGCGTACATGTGAAGCTCACATGCACTAAAAGCCTGTCTACCAGCGCCTGGATACTGGACTAAGTTAAGTTATCTTTCGAGTCTTATTTGTTAAATACACACAAGGTTTACATGAACAAAGTCGGTTATGTCTAAAGTGAAAGCAAACTTGAGAAAATATAGAGAAAATCTGCTTGTCAAATGCGTGTATATTAGACGCGTCGCGTGCAGCTCTTAAAGAGACAGTAGCAATTGTAAACACGCTGCCGCTTGTCCTTAAAGGGATAGTTCACCCAAAAATAAAAAATATCTCATCATTTACGCACTCTAATGTTGTTCCAAACCTATATTAATTTCCTTCTATTATTTTCTAATATTTTTCTAATATTAATATTTTGAAGAATGTGGCTATCCAAACTGTAGCTGGTCCCCATTGATTTCCATAGGAGAAAAATATACTATGGTAGTCACCGGGGTACATCAACTGTTTGGTTACCCACATTCTTCCAAATAACTTTTATTTTCAACAGAAGAAAGAAACTTATTTGAGTTTAAAACAACTTGAGAGAGTAAATTATGATAATTTAAATTTTTAGGAGAACTATCCCTTAAATGTTAATAAAACAACAAAATGCAAAGAGAAAATCACTCACTGCTCTTGACTGATAACGTACTTGGTTACTTACGTAACCTCGGTTCCCTTAGAGATAAGGGAACGAGTACTGCGTTGAGAACGCTTTGGGAAAACTCCTTTTCTCGAGAATATTGAAGCCTTTATTTTAAAACGCATTGCTGCAGCATAAGCGAGAGCATCAAGCTCGCGCGAGCTAGCTGATAGGCTGTGCTGCAGGCAACTGCACGAACCAATGGCGAGAGAGCAGAGGTGCGCGAACCAATCAGAGAGCTTGGCGCCCTGCCATACTCGAGCGCGCCAAATAGGGCGTGGCAGGAGAGTATAAATACAGAGATATCTCGCCATAAAACAGGTCTAATCGACTGAACGAAAATACCTGATGTTCGAGAATAGCACGGCAGGGCAACGCAGTACTCGTTCCCTTATCTCTAAGGGAGCCGAGGTTACGTAAGTAACCAAGTACGTTCCCTTACGAGAACGTTCTCTCGTACTGCGTTGAGAACGCTTTGGGAACCCTTTTTAAAACGCCGTGCTAAGTCTCGTGGCTACTCTAATCCAGGAATCCCGGGATAGGAAAGTAGCCAGAATACCACAGACCAGAACATCGGGCCTAAAGATATATATTGTGTACATAGACTAGGGCAAAAAAGGCCAGCCTATGTAAAGTTCCCTTACAACTTAGAGAATTAACCTGGATCCAGAGAGCCAGGGTTAGATGGAGAGAACTCGTGCTTGTAAAGCAGGGACCTCTAAGTTATAAAATCTTGCAAATGTGGACGGAGCTGACCAGCCTGCCGCCGCACAAATGTCTTCAATAGGGACACCACTAGTCCAAGCCCACGAGGAGGCGATGCCTCTCGTAGAGTGAGCCCTGACACCTATGGGGCAGGAGAGGCCCAGTGAGGTGTATGCTAGAGCAATAGCATCAACTATCCATCTGGATAGCGTGAGTTTCGTGACCGGCAACCCCTTGGTTCGGCCCCCGAAACAGACAAAGAGCTGTTCAGACTGTCTAAATGAGGCTGAACGCTCCAAGTAAATTCTCAACGCTCTAACAGGGCAGAGCGTGTGAGCATCACTGTCTTCCCCCGAAGCTGGGAGAGCTGACAGCGAAATTACCTGTGCTCTGAACGGAGTAGAGAGCACTTTAGGCACATAACCGTGTCTTGGCTTTAAAAGGACTTTAGAGTCGTTAGGGCCAAACTCAAGACAGGAAGCGCTTATGGAAAGCGCATGTAAATCCCCCACTCTTTTGACTAACGCCAGTGCCAG
Source organism: Scardinius erythrophthalmus (assembly GCF_964197995.2). NCBI lineage: Eukaryota > Metazoa > Chordata > Actinopteri > Cypriniformes > Leuciscidae > Scardinius > Scardinius erythrophthalmus. The sequence goes on from NC_138221.1 coordinate 11,154,694, forward strand.
TAAAAGAGCGGTTTTCAGGGAAAGGGACTTTAAGTCCGTTGACCTTAAAGGTTCAAAGGGAGGTCCCTTCAGGGCCCGTAGAACCAGTGAAAGATCGCAGGCCGGCACTGAGGGCGGCCGAGGCGGGTTGAGCCTCCTAGCTCCTTTAAGGAAGCGAACAATAAGGTTGCATTTTCCCAAAGAAGAGCCAGCCACCAAAACGTGAAAAGCCGCGATGGCTGCCACGTATACTTTGAGTGTGGACGGGGAACGTCCGGCGTCCAGCATCTCTTGGAGAAATGAAAGAACCATTGGCACTTCACAAGTGTACGGGTCGAGGTTTCGAGCCTGACACCAGCTGGAAAACACTGACCATTTAAGGTGGTAGAGACGTCTAGTAGACGGAGCTCTAGCCTCTAGAATAGTATTCAGGCCGCCCTCTGGGAGGTCCTGGGGTAGCCGTTGAGTGGCCAAGCATGAAGGGCCCACAAGTCTGGACGGGGGTGCCAGATCCTTCTGTTCACTTGAGCCAATAAGTCGCTCCTCAGAGGAATTGGCCAAGGGTCTGAAACAGACAGCTGCATCAACTCTGGGAACCAAGATTGGGACCGCCAGAGAGGAGCTATCAAGAGGATCGCACACCCCGTGTTCCTGATCCGTTCGATGACCTGAGGTAACATCGAGACCGGAGGAAACGCGTAAAGGGGACGATTGGGCCAGTCGTGGGCCAGCGCGTCCTTTCTCTTCGAAAAGAAGATTGGGCAGTGACAGTTGTCTTCTGAGGCGAAGAGGTCTACCTCTGCCTGCCCGAAGACTTCCCATAATAGGAGAACTGTCTGGGGGTGGAGTGACCATTCCTCTGGGGGAACGTTGCCCCGAGAGAGCATGTCTGCTCCTATATTCAACGTGCCCGGCACGTGAGCTGCTCTGAGCGAGCGCAGATTGGTCTGAGCCCAAAGTAGCAGCTGAGTAGCTATGGAGAACAGATTGCGGGATCTGAGGCCGCCCTGGCGATTTATGTAGGACACCACTGACATGTTGTCCGTCCGGACCAAGACATGGTGTCCTGCCAGGTGTGGAAGGAAGGTTTTTAGGGCTAGAAAAACTGCTCTCATCTCGAGGCAGTTTATGTGTAGGCGTTTCTCCGAGCTCGACCAGAGGCCGGAGGCAGGCCTGCCCTCGTACAGGGCTCCCCAACCTGAGTTGGAGGCGTCTGTCGAAATAACCCTCCTTTCTGAGACCACTCCCATGCTTACGCCCTGCTGATACCAGCTGGCGTTCATCCAGGGGGCCAGTGCTAGAATGCAATGCTGGTCCACCCTGATACTCAAGATACCTGAACGCCAAGCGTGAGGGGGTACCTGAGGTGCTAGCCACAGCTGAAGAGGACGCATGCGCAGTAGGCCTAGTTGGAGTACTGAAGCTGCCGAAGCCATAAGGCCCAAAATCCTCTGATACGTTCGAGGGGGTACATAAGCGCCCTTCGTGAACGACGCGGCGAGCCGCTGAATCGAGAGAGCACGGGTTGATGTGGGCCATGCTCTCATAAGTACGGAGTCTAGAACTGTTCCCAGGAACGTGATACGTTGACTGGGCGACAGAATACTCTTGGAGAAGTTCACTCTGAGCCCCAGGCATTCCAGATGACTGAGAAGCCAGGCTTTGTGAGTATTGGACTCCGCCTCTGACTGAGTCAAAATGAGCCAGTCGTCGAGGTAGTTCAGGATGCGCATTCCCCGCTGTCTTAGGGGGGAGAGAGCCGCATCCATACATTTCGTGAACGTACGAGGTGCCAGTGCCAGTCCAAAAGGTAGAACTGTGTACTGGTATGTCTGCCCCTCGAAGGCGAATCTCAAGAATGGCCTGTGGTGGGGGTTCACTTGGATGTGAAAGTACGCGTCTTTTAGATCCACTGAGAAGAACCAATCGCCTGGGCGAATTTGCGCCAGGATGTGTTTGGTTGTAAGCATTCTGAACGGCCGTGTCATGAGGGCTTTGTTCAGATGTCTGAGATCTAAAATGGGTCTTAAGCCGCCGTCCTTCTTCGGAACGAGGAAGTAACGGCTGTAAAACCCTGACTTGCTTAGTGCAGCGGGAACTCTCTCGATAGCCCCCTTTGCCAGCAGACCCTGTACTTCGGTGCGGAGGACGTGAGACAATGTGCTCCTTACCGAAGTTTGAATAACAGCTCGAAAGCGTGGTGGTCTGCGGGAGAACTGAAGCGAGTAACCGCGCTTTATAATGTTCATTACCCACTCTGAGACTCCGGGTATGGCCTGCCATGCCAGAGCCCGATGAACCAGAGGTATGATCATATCTGAAGACTGAGCGCCTGGAGACGGGGGCTCGACTAGACATGAAAGTGAAATTTTGCTTGATTTGTGCTTTTTGTGGGTCGCTGTTAAAACAGCGTTTGTGTGCAGAGGTGCATGACGAATAACAGGCCCTATTTCTGCATTTAAAACCACTCCAGCCGCCTGAACTGAAGAGGGGGCTGTGAGAAGCGTTCGAGCGATCTTCGGGGCTGGTCCGGCCACGGCGGGACATGAACCCCTCTTCCTGTCGGTTAGGACGGCTTCTTAGGCTCGTGGTTACGTTTCACTGAAGCACAGAAGGCTTCAAGTGCTATGAAGCACTTTCTCCCCAAACGCTCCAGCTCGGCTTCACGGCGTCCCAAGAGCGCGCCGCGGCCAGAAAAGTCAGTGCCTCAGGTACACCAGCCCCGCCCAGCGGCTGAAACCGGTCAGCACCTAAAGCCGGCGAAACGGTACCCGTTCCCCAGTTGCCAGGGTAGGTGCAGAGCGGATGGCATGAGGAAGTTTGTTCCAGAGTGATGGTGCACCCACACAGAACGCTCTATCACCAAACGTCCGTAGCCTGGATTTAGGGACAGCGAGCAGGTCCTTGTCTGAGGACCGCAGAGACCGAGCTTGATTGTAGGGGTGGAGTAGATCAGAGAGATACTGGGGTGCAAGTCCATGGAGCGATTTGTACGTCAGGAGGAGGATTTTATATTTGATCTGTGATTTAACTGGCAGCCAATGAAGCTTCTTCAAGATTGGAGTGATGTGAGATCCGAGTTTAGTGTGGGTAAGCATCCTAGCAGCAGAGTTCTGTACGTACTGGAGTCTGTCAGTAGCTTTGCTGGGCAGACCAAGCAGGATACCATTGCAGTAATCTAGTCTAGTAGTGATGAAAGAGTGGATGAGGGTCTCGGCTACAGAGTTGGAGGGGCATTGTCGGAGTCTAGAAATGTTCTTGAGATGGAAAAATGCTGTTTTAGTTATGTTTTTGATGTGTTGCAGGTAGGAGAGAGTGGAGTCCATGATGACGCCCAGGTTGCGTATTTGGGAAGATGCTGATATTGAACAGCCATCCACATCCAGTATAAAGTCATCAACTTTTTTAAGAAGTGACTGTGGAGCAAACACCATGAGTTCAGTTTTGTCTTTGTTGAGTTTAAGGAAATTACTGTCCAGCCAGAGCTTTATGTCCTTCAGGCAGTTGATAAGTGTCAATGGTGGAAGAGGAGTGGAAGGCTTAGTACTGATGTAGAGCTGGGTATCATCAGCATAACAATGGAAATGTAATCCATGCTTCCGGATGATCGACCCAAGAGGTAACAAATAGACATTGAATAGTAGTGGGCCAAGCACCGATCCTTGTGGCACGCCATGTGAGACTGGCGCCAGTTCTGAGCAAATATCCTTAATGGTGATGTATTGTTGCCTGTTGGTGAGATAGGATTTAAACCAGGAATACACAGTACCAGTGAGGCCAATGAGATTTAAAAGTCGAGTGAGAAGAATGGAATGGGAGACCGTATCAAAGGCAGCAGAGAGGTCAAGAAGTATTAAGATGCTGACATTCCCAGAATCAGCTGCCATGAGCAGATCATTTGTGATTTTAATTAAGGCAGTTTCAGTACTGTGCTGTGTTTTGAAACCAGATTGAAATGGCTCATAGAGGTTGTGTTGTAGCATATGATCGTTAAGTTGGGAAGCCACGACCCTTTCCAATAACTTGCTGATGAATGGTAAGTTAGAGATTGGGCAGTAGTGGCTTGGATCATCTTGGTTAAGGCCAGGTTTTTTAAGTCTAGGGATCACTGCAGCAATTTTAAAGCTGGTGGGGACCACACCGGAAAACAACGAGGTGTTGATGATGTTGATAAGGGTGGGAGCCAGAGTTGGAAGACATGCCTTAACCAGTGCAGTCGGCATTGGATCCTGTTTGCTGGTTGTAGCCTTTGCCTTTGACACCAGCTCAAGAACTTGAGCTGTGTTTAGCATGGAGAAAGATGAAAGGGAGTCCTCCAGCGTGAAGGCAGTAGTGAGGTTTGTGTCAAGCAGCGGTAGTGTCGTTGAATGAAAAGGGCTGGACTGCTGCAATTGCTGGTGGATAGATTCTACCTTTCCCTGGAAGTAATCCTGGAATCTGGAGCATAAGCCAGGAACGTCAGATGGCAGAGGCGTGTCAGGTGGGCAGAGTAGGCGATTGATGGTGGAAAAGAGTTGTTTAGGTTGATTTTGTTGGTTGCCGATGAGTGTAGAAAACTCGTTTTTGGCCTTGGACAGAGCATCTTTGTAGCTCTTAACATGGTCGTTGTAGGCTTCCCGGTGGACAGTGAGGCCAGTTTTTTTATGATACCTCTCCAGCCTCCGTCCTGTGGCCTTCATAAGGCGGAGTTCAGCAGTAAACCAGGGAGCAGGGCAGGAGAAGGAGACAGATCGAGTGATGAGAGGGGCAACAGAATCCAGACTACGCAACAAGGCCAGGTTATAGTCATTAACCAAGTCATCGACTGTACAGTTTGAAGGATAGCTGATCAGATGGCCTTCAAGGATGTTTGATAATTTTTGAATGGATACTTGTTTGATGTTTCGATATGTAATGATCCTTTTCGCACACTTCCTGTTTGCTGTGAACAGTAACAGAGAACATGACTGCATAATGATCAGAAACAGCCAGGTCCATAGTTTGTAGATGGGTTGGGGTTATACCAGAGGAACATACCAAGTCCAGTGTATGACCTTTAGTATGTGTGGGGCCAATTACATTTTGTGTAAAATTAAAGCAGTCCAGTAATGACAAAAAGTCTATAGCATAGGCATTTTTGGAGTCAACATGAATGTTAAAGTCTCCAAGTAAGATGGTTGCTGGAGAGGTTGGGCAGATCAGAGCAAGAAGGTCAGAGAGCTCAGGCAGGAAGCTAGTAGATGCTTTAGGCGGGCGATAGATAAGAACCACTTGTAGCTGCAGAGACCCAGATAGAGCAAAGTGAATGCACTCAAATGAATTGGCATGTTCTGGAATTTCTTGTATCTTGAAATCAGCATGATGTATGACAGCCAGTCCCCCATCACGTCCAGAACTACGAGGCCTTTGAATGTATCTATAGCCTTGGGGGGTAGCTTGGTTAAGTGCAAGAAAATCCATTTGATTCTGCCAGGTCTCAGACAAAGAAAATCAAGTTTCTTGTCAATTATAATGTCATGAATGAGTGGTGCTTTGTTATTCAGTGAGCGAGTGTTCAGTAGCATAAATGAGACAGACATCAGAACAGAAGCATTAGAATGAAAGATGACGTCATCAACAGCCCGTTCTATGGGCCGTAGGTTGAAGAAGTGTAGGCGCGGCTCGTTCTGATGACGTCGTCGCTGAGTAGTGAGAGACCGAAGAACAGGAATAGCTTGTGATGTCTCCATGTAAACAAACTTTGTCGCGCAGCCCTGTGCACATAGCGAGGGCGGCGTAAAAGATGAAGAGATTTAATCACCTCAAGGCTGGCAGTACTCGGTACGATGTGAGAGTTGAGATTCTTGAGTTCCATAACGCAATATCTGAGGAAAGCCATGATGGCCAGGAGACCACTAGCTTGCCACTAGCGTTAGCTCAACTTACAAGTTAGCTCAACTTACAAGCCACAAAACCATCCACCAGAAAGTAACACGTCCGAACTTCAACAGAGAACACCAAAGGGAATCAAGCCATTACCAGAGGTAAAAATTACTTCCATTGACCGAGATGAATTACTGCTGTTAGCAGTTGCTGTTAGCAGTTTTAGAATCATCAGAAAGTAGCCAAGATTGATAAAATAGCCTGTCCGTTGTAGCAGGAGCTTGAAATAACAGAAGAATAATCGCAGAATAGCTGGAGTTTAGCGATTTTTTGTTTGTGAGCATGAGCAGCGGCAACATACACGCCAGCGTCCTCTCACGCGTCCGACTTGATCCTATACCAACTAAACTATTGAAAGAAGTGTTACCTATAGTGGAAGAGCCTCTCCTCAATATTATTAACTCATCTTTATCTTTAGGTTATGTTCCAAGAACATTTAAACTGGCAGTTATAAAACCTCTCATTAAGAAACCACAATAGGGTCTATGTCGAACGTCGCATGACGAAACCGGAAACCTGGTCTCATCGCATCCGCTTGTCATAGAAAGTGTTAACAGCCGTATGAACTGATGCCGATATCTATGGAATTTTAAGGTAATCAGCTAACCTACCTATCTCACTTTGTTATTGGCTTTTTATTCTATTTAAATATCTAAACGTTAGTGTGAAGATTTTTTTTACTTTTAAATATCGATCTTCACATGCGAGGGACATTGGTTATGATCATCTTTGCTCGCTCCTTTTAAGTTATCTTGAGTAAAACAGTAAAAAAATGCATGAAGCACATACAAAAGACCTGAACCGGAAGCGATGCGTTCTGTTTTCCGGTTTCGTAATGCGGCGTTCGACATATACCCTATTAGATCCACATAACCTAGCAAATTATAGACCCATTTCAAATCTACCTTTTATGTCTAAAATACTAGAAAAAGTTGTGTCCGCTCAACTGGGCTCTTTCTTGCAAGAAAATGACACCTATGAAAAGTTTCAGTCTGGGTTCAGGCCGCATCATAGCACTGAAACTGCGCTCGTTAAAATCACAAATGATTTACTCTTAGCTTCTGACCAAGGCTGTATCTCAATATTAGTTTTACTTGATCTTAGTGCTGCGTTCGATACTATAGATCACACAATACTCTTAGATCGACTACAAAATTATACCGGTGTTCAAGGACAAGCATTAAGCTGGTTCAGATCATACCTATCTGACCGATACCATTTTGTCTATTTAAATGGAGAAAAATCTATCATAACTCCAGTAAACTATGGAGTGCCGCAAGGATCTGTGTTAGGCCCTCTATTATTCTCAATATATATGCTGCCACTTGGAAATTTTATAAGGAAACATGGAATTAGTTTCCATTGTTATGCTGATGACACTCAAATATATATTTCATCACGACCGGATGAAAACGCTAAATTATCCAAATTGACAGAGTGTGTTAAAGATATAAAAGATTGGATGACACGCAATTTTCTTTTATTAAATCCAGACAAGACAGAGGTACTACTTATCGGTTCAAAAAACCGCCCACAAAACCTCTTACAATACAACTTTAACATAGTAGGGTGTCCTGTTACTTTATCCTCTACAGTAAAAGACCTGGGTGTTATATTAGATTGTAACCTGTCTTTTGAAAATCATATTTCATATGTTACAAAAACAGCCTTTTTCCACCTTAGAAACATTGCTAAGCTACGTAATATGCTATCTGTTTCTGATGCAGAAAAGTTAGTTCATGCGTTCATGACCTCGAGATTAGATTACTGTAATGCTTTATTAGCTGGTTGTCCTGCATCCTCAATAAACAAGCTACAGTTAGTCCAAAATGCAGCCGCTAGAGTTCTTACTAGATCAAGAAAATTTGACCATATAACACCAATTTTATCATCACTGCATTGGTTACCTATAAAGTTCCGTATTAATTACAAGGTATTGCTACTGACTTATAAAGCCCTAAATGGCTTAGCTCCAGTTTATTTAACGGATCTTCTATCGCCCTATAATCCATCATGCTCTTTAAGATCACTTAATTCGAGGCGTTTGGTCATACCTAGGATATCCAGATCAACCAAAGGATGGAGATCATTTTCACATTTAGCTCCAAACTCTGGAATAGCCTTCCTGATACTGTTCGTTGCTCAGACTCGCTCTCCCAGTTTAAAACTAGATTAAAGACGCATCTCTTCAGCCAGGCATTTATATAATATTTTTAATCTTACAGTTAAATCCGGTCTCTACTTCATAAATGCCAGAGGAGAACTGGCCTCTGACTGAGCCTGGGTTCTCCCAAGGTTTTTTTTTTCTCCATTAGGTCACCTGATGGAGTTTTTCGGTTCCTTGCCACTGTTGCCTTTGGCTTGCTCAGTTGGGGATACTTAATTTAATTATATTAATAATTTAATACTTAATAAATCAATCAACAATACTATTGATCAGCATTACCAAACGTGGATGTTTTACACTAGAAACAAACACTAGAAACTGATGTACTATTTTATCTAATACTGTGAAGCTGCTTTGATACAATCTGTATTGTGAAAAGCGCTATATAAATTAAGTTGACTTGACTTGACTTGAAGCCCTTAATCTCATTTTCACTGTTTAAAACACAAGTATATGGTATGTATTGATTACTTTTTAGGTGTATAAATGTTCAATTCTGGACTCTGGAGTTGCTTTTGCAAAAGCACTCGACTTTGTGAGATAAAATAATTTCTTGGATAGTAAGGCTTATTTTCTGGCATCAAAACCCCAAGACTTCAAGATTGATTTTTAATGAAGTGACAGACTCCACAATAATTTTTGAATGAAGAAGGAGAATAATTATGAGAATAATTATTAGGTTTATGAATTAAATGAGCATCAGTTACTTTATGATAGACAGACATGATGTCCAGTTTTTATTTACAGATGTGTCATTTAGGTAAAACATTTTTTTTTTTACTGATTTTTGGCAGATCAGCTCCTCCCGCAGCAATCACATCATCAATGAAGCTCCTCCCACTGTAATTCATCATCAGTGAAGCTCCTCCCACAGCAATTATGCAATAAATGCTGTAAATTCCCATCAGCTACAAGTGAAGACGAGCATCAGAGCATCAGGAAGAGCTGAAATCTGCAAAGACTGAGTTTATTAAAGAGGACAGTGAGAACATGAGTGATCCAGAACCCTGCAGAATGAAACACACTGAAGATCCTGAAGAACAAAGAGGTTGGTGTTTATTCTTCATTCATTCATGATGCTGAAGAACATTCATGCTAGAAACATTCAAGCACTTCATCACATTTAAAATAAACAGTTCAACTATGAAATGGGTAAAGATTTTCAACAAATGTTCAGTAGAGAGAGGTTGGAGAAACCTTCATATAGATTGTCAACTTCAGGTCAGATTAGCTCCCTTATTTACACTTATTTTACACCTGGGTCGCCCTTTTTTTTTACATACAGTTGTAACAGTTCTGAAAGGCTGTTCCATTTCTTGTGCTGTAATGCTACTCCCCGCCTCAAGGGGGATCTAGGGAGGTTTCTACGGGAAGGGCTATCCTTTTAAGAGAGACAAGTAAGAGTGTTTAGTGAGGTACTGGCATGGCTTTGAGTGTTTGCTCAACTGAGCCAGATGCAAGAAACCCTATTATGAGGAACTTTATTGGTTCAACAGCTGAATGTAAGTTGTGTATATTTTGTAATTCTATGCTTATTATGTGTCAGTTGCATATTTTGATTTGTGTGAGCCTATTTGTTCAGAGGGTTCATCAACACATGTGGTATCATCCACACATACATTGATAAAGTAACTGCAATAGCCTAGTTAGCATTTACTTGTTCACATAGGATAATGCATTTTATTTTATTTATGCACCTATTGCTAAAAGCACTATATAAATAAAAGTGACTTGACTTAACTAACGTATCAGTTTAAAGTTGTTGTTTTTTTTATCAAAGTGCTATGGTAGGTCAAACTACCTTTACTTTAACATTTTCTTATATTGATAATGTTAATTTCCTGTCATCTCTTGTAATATCTGAAAGCCATGTTTTGGCTAATACGTGTCATTATTAGCAGAACACATTTTTGTGGAAATTTATGTTGGTGCAGGATGATGTTTTACCCTCTTTTTATGAGTCTTTCACATCATGCTTGACATTCTCCATTGTGTCTTAAAGCGGTAAATTCTCAACCGAATTCAAATATCAGGATATATTTTAAAGCGTCCAGACTAATACTGCATTATGTTTCATGTACTTAAGGAAAGATGTACTGTAGTTTTGTCCGAAGTTAAAGTGCAACACAAAGGCACAAGCATTATTGCTGTTAATTTTTTTGTTGTCGGATTATCGTACAGGAGGTCTGTGCATGCTGAATGACACTGTAATAGCAATTTTTATCTCACTTGGAAAAACAGCATCACAGGTGTAAGACAACACTCAAAAAGGCAAAATTGTAATAAAGAAGAAAAAGGCTTTATTCTTTGAGGAATCTTTTCGCAACCGCAGCCACCCAGATGTGAAACAGAAAGCCTAAAGACATAATAAAACTGAGACATTTTATACAGGTTTCTAACATCTTGACCACACCCTTCTGTTAGTGGAATTTTACAGAAAAGACACCTTCTAATTCCCACTGGTTTGGACTGGTTTCTTATCTCCCCCCCCCCCCCCCCCTGAGCAGACTATACTGTTCTTTGATTCTTGATAGTTCAAAAGGCCTTCATTTATGACCTAAATTGCCTCCTGCTAGATTACCTCCTGCTTCCCCTAAGGGGAGGGCAGGGGACCCCACGTTTATTGCTAAACGACCCCTGTATTCTCCTGCCTGGACCCTTTCTCGTGTCCAGGTGCAAGATATTTTATTATCCAGTCTTCCTGTCACTTTTTCAGCTGTTAGAAAAGAAAAACCCCCACAGAAGCACATGGTCAATACACAGTTAAATGAAATCAATAAGTTCAAATGAACAAAACACAGGAACAATGAATTTTTCACCTACAATTCCCCCCTTTTTATCATTCTCTGATAACCAACAAAAAAAAAAAAAAAAAAAAAATTCATTTCTACTTTCTAAAATTAATCAAATCCATTTTACTATTAAATTCTCAAGAAAATACAACAACTTCAAGTTTTCTCTTCACATCACAGTTATACTCCTCATTACTGACTTTCATATACCTGATCATTTTACTTGAAACTTGTAGGAAAATCTGAGATGGAAAAGTTTAGGCTGTTTTTGTAAGGGATAGGCCCTCAATTGTTTAGCAAGCAAGTAAAGATTCATACGAGGCCGGGCTAGTCGGATAAATACTGTCATCGCAACCCCAACACCAAGTCGGACCCTCGGACACCCTATATGAAGGAAAAATAATACTATGGAAAAACTTCATTTACCCTGTATCCGATTTCACAGTTTTAAAATAGAGAAAAGGTTTAAACACAAAATACATTAAAGGAAATCCCTCATTTCAAACCCTTACACTTGTACATCACCTCGTAACACGGGCGACCGCTGCTTTAAACCTTCTGAACACATCATCACTCTTGCAATAAAAAAAACAGAACAAGAAACAGTAATAATAATAATAATAATAAAGGAAAACACAGTAAATAGAACTGTCAATCAATGATATCACATCCTAAACAATCAAAGTTTAGAAAATCCCCTTTCATGATCCCAGAAAGGCAAAAGGAAAACACATTTAACCCATGTCGGCATACACTTCATCACTGTCATAATCATCACCCTGCTCCCCATCAGTTATTGGATACAGAGTCAGTTTCACTGCTTGAACTGGCGCTGCTGTCCCCGCCTTGATTAATCTCTGCACTGAGCTGGAAACACACTTCATAATGCATGGTAAACAAAACAGAATTAATAATCCCATACCCACAATTGGCACGACAGTTTGAATTATTCTGAAAATCCACCCAGACCATGCGGACATCAGCCACTCCATCCACTCACTACCAGCAGCCTGAGGCGGCTCCTTTACAGCTTCTCTCATGTGCTCGATGATATTGGTTAAGTTGTCACTGTAATCAGGAATGTTAAAACAACACGATACTCCCAACATTTTGCAAACTCCACCCCTCTCTGCCGTGAGAGTGTCCAAAACCAATCTATTTTGAATGACGGCTTCGCGAACTAATTTCATCTCATCGTTTATTAGGGTAAAGGCATTTTCTGTGCTATTGGCTATTGCTAGTACCGTCCATGCTAACCCATTGATCTTGTTGATTGCTACAGTTGTTCCCACCCCCAGGAAAATTGACCAACCTATGTTTGCCCCTGGTGTTGTCCACGGGTCTGCCAATGTATATCCTGCATAATTATTTGGCAAAGCATCAGGCAAAATGTTAATATCTCTTTTTTCTCTTTTACCCCCTTTGTTTGGCAAGTACACAGAAGTACCCACATTCATTAAAGCTGGATAGCAACACCCTGACCAGTTCTTTTTTGGCATACGGTGATATGCTCTATCACCACAGACCCAAACTGCTGCAGGTGAACTTTGATACAGTTTACCAAATGGACACTTAAAGGCGATCTCTTTGTCGTTGACGTTTGCTGTGCAATTGTCCATTGTCCCATCCAGCACGTTGATTTTGATCCTGCAATCAGACCACCCAACTTTCAGTGATCTCGGTCTGTTGAAGCAAACACAAACATCTCCCTGTGCGGAGGTTACTCTCAGAGGTGGAATTGCAATCTCAGTGTTGTTGTACTGCTCAACATGATCGCAGTTGTCAGCAGGCTGTTCCGTTGGTGTCCCTCCTCTCTCTAGCTCCACAGCAGCTTTTAGCACATCAGTCATCTGCTGAGGAATCAGACACTTAGTTTCATTAACAGTAGCCGCCACTAGGGGGACAGCTTTCCATGCATGTGACATTTGAAGACACATCCAGCAGCTCGTCTTGATCTGTAGCTCCTCCTTCTGCAAAAGTGCCAGTGCACACGCCTTGTTTCCCTGGCATTTCATCATTGCTTTCTTTACTTCAGGATTTATCTGACCTTTGCCTGTGTCTTCGTCCCCCATCCAGGCCAGTTCTTCTTCAGTAGCCTGTTCGACCTCGGGTGGCACAGGTGACAAGAAAGGTGCCGTCGTTGTTGCTGCTTGTGGTCTGGTTGCCTCGATTACCATAATGTCTATTGTCTCATACCAGTCAGTTTCAGTCAAGTCCAGGGCACAGTAGTACCTGCCTTGGTCAGCACGTGTCGCATGTTTCAATTCCACTCTCATCCCGTATCTGTTGTTACTCATTTTGTCTTCAGCGTACACCTGAAATCTTTCATCGTATTCTGTCCTGTAGTGATGAGCGTATGCTTTTACGTCGGTCCACTTACATGGGCTTTCGCAGAAGTAGAAATGTGCGTGCTCTTGGTTATGTCCATCGCACCCAAGACAGTTCTTTTGGAATGGGTTACACTTGAAAGCCACACTTGATCCCTCCTCTATCGTGATGATGCTTCCGTGCAGTCCTTTCACCAGCTCCACTTCCGTGAATGTGTCTCTTTTATCACGCTGTCTGATGATGCTGTTCAGCACAGATGTTTCAGAACAAATAGTCACTGATATCAAGGTTAAGATGAACGTGCTTTTACAAAGTCCGCACATTCCCGGTATTCTGAATGGATGCCATGGCTTTGAATGATCCATCTTGTCTAATTCTGCAACTGTGTTTTTACCACTCAGAGTCTTATCAGTCTTTGTTGATGTGCAGTGTGCAATCTGATACTGCCTGTGCAATCAGAACCCTCCTTTTCTCCCAGCTTCCTTCTCACAGCTCGTATTCCACTCCGCTTGTTGCTGCTGCTAGAATGTGGGGATCTGTTGCCAGTAAATCTTTACGTTCTGTTAGTTCAATGGTCAATGTCTCTGACTGTACAAATGGCTTTATTCTGCACACTGGTCTCACCACTTTCTCTGAGTGATCTTGCACCTGCTTGTCTTTAGGGCTTATTGTTGAGCTTGCTGCTGTCTTTGGGACTCCTCCTCCTGTTGCTCTTCCGATATGGGCGGAACCTTCCTGCAGTGGCTGGCATGAACCCAAGTCGCTCGTTCCCCGACCTTCACCGCCGTGTACGTGACCAGCAAGACTTGGAACGGTCCTAGCCACCGTTTCGCTCTCCAGCTTTTCCTCCTGAGGTCGCGGATCACCACGTAATCACCTGGTCTGACGTTGTGCAGGAACGTCTCTGCCACCTTGCTCTGAGCTGCCTTTACCTGCACAGAAACAGCAGATAGCAGACACGACATTTTTTTTCAGTAATTCAACATTTCATTCTCACACACATCTGTTGATGGAAGCCGCCTTTTTTCCCCCACTATACCCATGAATGGTGGTCTACCAAATAGAATTTCAAATGGGCTCAAATTCGTTTTTACTCTCTTTCTCATTCTCATGTACATCAGTACAATGGGTAGTGCCTTCACCCATGACAATCCCGTTTCTTCGCAACATTTTGCCAGTTTGGTCTTCACCGTCTGGTTCTCACGTTCAACCGCACCTCCGCTGGCAGCGTGATATGCACAGTGTGTTCTCAGATCGATTCCCAAGAACTGACCCACCTGTTTGATCGTCTCATTGACGAAATGACGCCCGTTATCTGAGCTTATCTTCTTTGGCACGCCCCATCGGGGCAGGATCTCGGTTAGCAGCGCTTTCGCCACTGCCGCAGCATCCTGTTTTGAGGTGGGAAAAATTTCCACCCACTTTGAAAACATATCAACAAAAACCAGACAATATTTCTGTTTTCCACAAGGGGTCAGTTCAATGAAATCGACCATCAAATATTCGAATGGCCCGTCTGGGGCTGGCTGGCTTGCCAGCGGTGTTTTGATGCCCCGTGCAATGTTGTATGCGGTACAAATCACACATTTTTTGCAAAAATTTTCAGCATATATTGTGAACCCTTTGGTAAACCACAATTCTCTCATTTGCATAATCATCCCCGCCTTTGACACATGATCTTTCCCATGTGTCAATCTAGAATAATGCTGGAAAAAGTGGCTTGGCAGGCACGGCTTCCCCCCCAACAGATGTCCATACATCATCCACAAGGCGGCAGCCTGCCGCCTTCCATTTGTTTTTCTCAGCTCCTGTGGAAAAAGACTGCATGCTCTGTAAACAAGGAGAAATGTTGTTATGAAGGTTAATGTCAATTGATACACAGGTGGCGGCGCTGCTATCTGCTGCAGTCTGGGTTGTTGCCGCTGTTTTTGCCGCCATATCTGCTCTGGCATTGCCTGTGGAGATAGAAGTCTTATCGTTAGTGTGCGCTGCGCATTTACAGACTGCAATTTTGTCTGGAAGCAGAATGGCCTCCAAAAGGTCAGATACCAAAGTAGCATTCAGTATGGGTCGACCGTCAGACTTCAAAAACTTCCTGTGTTTCCACAGAGCGCCAAAATCGTGTGTGACCCCAAAAGCATAACGCGAGTCTGTGTAAATCGTCACGCATTTACCAGTCATTAGTCTGCATGCTTCAGTCAGGGCGACTAACTCAGCTGCCTGTGCTGAGTAGTGAGATGGCAATCTGCCAGATTTTACAGTTTCAAATTCAGTTGTCACCGCATAACCTACATTATTCTGTCCTGTTTGTGGATTTTTTGACGCAGATCCATCCACAAAGAGGACATTGTCACAGTTTTCAAGCGGAATGTCTAACAAATCTGGCCGTGGCGTGCATAGTTGTTCGAGAGCAGACAAACAACAGTGGTGCTCTTCGCCATCCTGCTGCGTTGGCAAAAGAGTCGCTGGATTCAGTCTCGTACATCTTTTGACAGTGACATTTGGCATATCAAGCAAAATCGTATGATACCTCAGCCATCGGGCTGTAGACAAGTGTGAGGTTCTCTGCTCCTGCAAGATCAAAGACCATATTACAGCATATTACTGTTATTGGTTGTTATAGACCCCCTTCTGCTGTTGCCGATGCTTTACCAAATTTGATGAAATTTCTAAATGAATTTGATTGCAATGATATTGTTTTAGTGGGAGATTTAAATTGGGATTGGTTATCATCTGTGTCTGATGATTTTAAAAATCATTGTAATGGTTTAAATCTTACACAGATAATAAATACTCCTACTAGACCTAATGTTAGAAATCCTAATAAAGCTACACTTATTGACGTGTTCTTGACAAACACACCTCATAAATACTCCAATGTAGGTGTGTTTGCTAACGATTTGAGTGATCACTGTGTTATTGCAGCAGTACGAAATACAAAACTCTCTAAGACTAAACCTAGAATAATTTTTAAAAGAAACTTGAAGCACTTCTGTGAGCAAGCGTTTTTGCATGATTTGTCTTGCTTTGAATGGGATAGAATTGCATTTATTGATAATGTGGAGCTTGCTTGGAAATATTTTTATGATGGTTTTAGTGGAATTGTGGATAAGCATGCTCCCTTTCGGAGGTTAAGAGTAAAGGGACGGGATAACCCATGGTTTACTCCGGAGTTGGCTAATCTTCTTCGGCAGAGAAACCAAGCCTGGGCTAAAGCAAGGCAATCTGGGACAGATTCAGATTGGCTCAGTTTTAGACAGCTGCGCAACCGCTGCACATTTTGTATCAAAAAAGCAAAATCTGATTTTTATTTAGCAGCTACAACAGAGAACCTAAACAATCCCCGTAAATTCTGGAAAGCATTGAAATCGGTATGCTCCATGAATGCTTACAATGAGTTACCTCCATATATTATCAATGATAAAGCCGTTATATCAGAAAAGCCTGCAATGTTGGATTGTTTTAATAAGCACTTTGTGGAAGCTGGTTCCTTGTTTGAGCGTCAGCTCCCTGTAGGAAATTCAAACGTGACAAACTGTTTGAATTCATCAGTACCACCAACGAAATCTGGGGCAAGCAAAGAGGTATTTTGTCTAAAGCCTTTCTCTGTCGCAGATGTGCAATCAGCTCTTGTTGCTTTGGACCCTAGTAAATCTCCGGGCCCTGACAATTTAGAGCCTTATTTTTTGCGAATAGCTGCTAATTTTATTGCTAAACCAATTTCAATTATTTTTAATCTCACCTTAGTCTGCAATGAGATTCCATTAATCTGGAAATCGGCCTATGTACTCCCTCTTTTAAAGGGTGGTGATTCTGCCCATTTGGATAATTATAGACCGATCTCTAAGTTATCAATTTTAGCTAAAGTTTTAGAAACTCTGGTTGGTGATCAGTTAAAGGATTATTTGCTTTCCAACCACATTTTGTCTGACTTACAGTCTGGGTTTCGAAGGCAGCATAGTACTACTACTGCAACAATGAAGGTCATTAATGACTTTATTGAAGCAGTGGACTGTAAGAACACCTGCGTAGCTCTTTTTATAGATTTATCTAAGGCATTTGATACAGTGGATCATTGCATTTTATTGGAAAAGCTACATAATATTGGTTTTTCTGACCATACTGTAGATTGGTTTACCAATTATTTGGCAGATAGAACGCAGTGTGTTTATTCGGACAATCTTAAATCAGCAACACTGACTGTATCTAGTGGTGTACCGCAAGGATCAGTTTTGGGTCCAATTTTATTTACTATTTATATTAATAACTTGGGTCAAGACATCCCACAAGCTCATTTTCATTTTTATGCGGATGATACCGTTATTTATTGTAAGGCTGCAACTTTACACCAAGCTTTTTCACATCTACAAACTGCTTTCAATCTTGTTCAGGCACAACTGTATCATCTTAAATTAGTTTTAAATGTTGAGAAAACTAAGACTATGCTCTTTTCAAAATCTAAGAAGTCTTTTGAAAGTCTTCCAAATATTTTTAATATACATGGAGAACAGATTGAACAAGTCAAATTGTATAAGTACTTGGGTATAATAATTGATGATCAGCTCTCTTTTAAGTTGCACATTGAAAAACTGGTACAGAAGCTCAAATTAAAAATAGGATTTTATTTTAGAAATAAAGCCTGTTTTTCTTGGAAAACCAGGAAGAGATTGGTTGCTGCAACATTTCTCACTGCACTTGATTATGGTGACCTGCTCTATAGAAATGCGCCTGATAAATGTTTATCTTCATTGGATACAGTCTTTCATAGTGCACTAAGATTTGTGACTGGATGTAAAGCATCAACACATCATTGTACTTTGTATAAAATGACACAATGGCCTTCATTATCAATGAGGAGGCACATTCATTGGCTTATGTTTATTTATAAGTCTATGTTGGATATGCTCCCTTCTTATCTTTGCACTTATATGTCTCGTAGCAACTGTTCCTACAATTTGCGTTCTGGTAATTTGTATTTGTTGTCTGTACCTATGGTCCGTACAGAGCTTGGTAAGAAGGCCTTTAGTTATGCAGCCCCTTCCACATGGAACACATTGCAGATTGATTTGAAGTTGCAAAATTTGATTTCTTTTGGTCAATTTAAACATTACATGAAATCTTTGGAAATAGATGCTATAAATTGCTGTCACTGCTTTTAATATGTATTTTTAAGTAGTCTTATGCTGATTGTTTATGTATGTGTGTTTGTTGTTTATATTTGTTACTGTGCGCTGTCAATACACTGTCATCTTGGCCAGGTCTCTCTTGGAAAAGAGGTTTTAAATCTCAATGAGATAACCTGGTTAAATAAAGGTTAAAAAAAAAAAAAAAAAAAAAAAAAAAAAAAAGACACCGCATGTGGGACCTCTAAGGTCAAATCAGCATAGCCCACAAACTCTCTTGAAGCCATTACGGCCAGCTCAGCTGCCGCCACTGCCCGGAGGCAGTGTGGCAGTCCTGCTGCTACAGGGTCTAGTTTGCTGGAAAAATAGGCTACAGGTCTGGAACGATCTCCGTGTTTTTGCAGGAGCACAGAAGCCATAAAGCCATTTCTCTCATCGACCATTTGCGTGAACGGACGGTCAACGACCGGAAGGCCTAACGATGGAGCCATACACAACTGCCTTTTCATGTTATCAAATGCTATCTCAGCTTCACTTGTCCAAACAAGTCTGTCACATGATCTCAACCCCTTCCCTGTTGTAAGGGCTCGTAGGGGCTGTTCTAAAATGGCATAATTGGGGATAAACGTCCTGCAGTAAGCACACATCCCCAAAAATGACAACATCTGTTTTTTTGTTACAGGTTTTGGGGCTTCTTTTATGCCCTGCACCCTTTTCTGTGACAATGCTTTGCTATTCGGTCTGATAACATGCCCCAAGAAGGTCACTTCCTGTTTCACAAACTGCAGCTTGGAAAGGCTGGCCTTGTGGCCCTCCCTCTCGAGATGCTTGAGGAGAGACACACTGTCAGCCCTGCACACAGCTTCATTCACTGAACAAATCAAAAGGTCATCAACATATGACAACAGTGCTGTTCCTTCTGACAAAGTCAAATTCTCAATACTTCTTCTGAGCGCTTCATTGTATAAAGTTGGGGCCTCACAAAAACCCTGACATAATCTCGTAAATGTGTACCCCTTGCCATTGAAATCAAATGCAAACCAAAACTGGCTTTTCTCATCAACTGGAACGCTAAAGAAAGCATTAGCCAAATCTACCACAGTAAAATATGTTGCATTTTCTGGAATCTGAGTTAGAATGGTATAAGGATTGGGTACCCGGGGGGCGCGAGCGATGATTGCTGAATTCACCGCCTGGAGGTCCTGAACAAATCTCCATTGCAATGGCTCACCTGGGTTCTGTGCTTTCTTTACAGGAAAAATGGGGGTTCTGACAGGTGAATCATTGCAAGGTCTAATTACTCCCTCCTTCAGCAGAGCATCAAACACTGGTTTTATGCCCTCTATTGCCTCACGTTTCAAGGGATATTGCGCTTTACATGGTCTGAAATCAGATTTTGGTGTTATCACAACTGGTTCACATCCCTTAATGAGGCCTACGTCATATTTGGTTTTTGCCCACAGGTTTGGTGGTATTTGTACCAAAGAAATATCGATTTCTGAAGCAGAAATACCCCCCTGTGCTGTCACATTTTTCCCAATAGCAATCATGTCTCTTTTGACCTCAAGTTTAAAATCACAGTTTGACTTAAATGCCCCCACACTCTTGCTCTCTGCTGTGTGTGTGTCAACTTTCACCCAGTCTGTGGCTGATA
Organism: Scardinius erythrophthalmus; assembly: GCF_964197995.2. Lineage (NCBI taxonomy): Eukaryota > Metazoa > Chordata > Actinopteri > Cypriniformes > Leuciscidae > Scardinius > Scardinius erythrophthalmus. The sequence goes on from NC_138221.1 coordinate 11,174,638, forward strand.
AACACTTTTTCACAAACAGCCCTACATCTCTCCATTGCTGGCTTATGGCCTTCGAGACAGATAAGTGGCATGCAGTGTTCTCCGTCATCAGATAGCAAGCCTTCTGACTGTCAGACAACACTGCAGACAACGCACACACATTCTCTGTCCAGAAAATCTTGTCAAATTTCACACTCTCATCCTGCACAGCAGTAAACCACATTTTCTCAAAATCTGAATCACGTTCGGCCACCACATGTGAAGTACAATGCATTTTCTCATTTGTCATAAACTCTGTATTGACTGGGTTTGTGCGATTCTTTGCCAATTTCAAAATCTTTTCTGCCCCATCAATATTTGTAACCTGCCAGACATAAGCCCACTTCGGCTCAATTTTAGTGCAAGTAATTTGTGATGTCTCCTCTATGCTAATTCCATACTGATCGGCACAGAGAGACAAATTTAATTTACACATTAGATCACGGGCCATCAGAGGTGCGGGACAGCCGGGTGACCAAACAAACTCGTGTTTGAAAAAGCGTCCACCCTCCGTTTCGCACTCTAACGGCTCGGTTAACCGGTCAGAAATCAAATGGCCTGAGGCTGAAGTGCTCTCAAACACTTTTCCGGTTAAATTCGGAATGCATGGTAAATCACATGGTCGTAATGTTGACAGGCTCGCTCCAGAATCGACTAAGAACTCAATAACTACCCCTTTGACCCGTAATGGATAAATAGGCATTTCAGAAAACCCTGCGCTTTTGTACAATCTCATACACTCATCATTCACAGCTTTGTTCACAGTTTCATCAGACACACAAAGTGGTTTGCAAGCAGTTTCTTCATTGCAAGAAGCAGAAAAAGAATCAGTGTATGTGTTTGTGTTTGCGTCGTGTGTGCATGTGTTAGTAAGAATATTTTCACTTCCCTTTGCTGTAGCCAGAGATCCGCCACCAAGAATCGAACTCTCTCCGTCCCGCTCCCCAGCCCCCTCGTTTCAATCAGCATTCATGACCGGACACGCGGTGCTCCAATGCCCTTCCTTCTTGCAGAATCTACATTTTGTACAGTCTCTGATCATGTGGTCATTCGTTGCACAAATGTAACAGCTCCATCTTCCCCCAGCAGCTCTTCTTCTCTGTCCTTTTCGATTAGCGTGGTTTGAACCGGAACTTTCAGGCTTATTGGGTTGTTGCGATTGTTGTTGCTGCACAACTACCATTGTGACGGGATTTTTCCTCCCGCTCCTTTCTTCGATGTCTCTTTCGGCGTGAATGGCGTGTTGCAGCATTCTGTTCAGACGACCGTCTTCCCAGCCTACGTAGCTGGTTTTCGCTCCCCTCCTGATCTCGGGTTTCAGACCTTGTAGGAAATAGCCCATCAGATGTTTCTCCCACGTGCTTGCCTTTGTTCCCCTGTCGCCTGGTTCAGTTATGCCACTGTACTTTGCAAATGTCTCAAAAAGTCTGAAATAATAGCTTCTCACCGTCTCGTTCTTTTCCTGGACGCACGTGATTTTTTCGGTGTCCACACGCGCAGGGAAAGCTTCTATGATGTGCTTTGAGAAGTTTTCCACTTCGTTCCTGTACGGTTCGTTGCTGACATGGTCCCAGTCGGCGTGCACTCTTCTAACGTCTGTTTTTGTCAGCTTGCCAGCCACTTTGCCCCAGTTCGCAGCGCCCATTCTTATCGTTAGCAATCGTTTCAGTTCTTGTGTGGTGGGGCTGAATTCCCTACACACTGCGAGCAGTTCGCTGGCAAAGTTCTCGCCCGCGTCTCGCGGATCTGGCAGATGTGCCATTGCATCCTTCATGTCTGACATAGTCCATGCTCTGAAAACTAGCATTGGGCCGTCCGTGCCCGCAACTTCAACCATCGGAGCAGTCACATTCGACACTTTAACCTTTGCCGCTGTGAAACTGACCTTTTCTTGCTTCATTTGTGATCTTGTGAGCCTTGGCAGACCGCTTGTCCCCGGTCTATCGTCTTTCGGGGTGTCCGGAACTGTCTTCCCGGAAACTTCCCCCTCTCCGTCGTCTTCGCTGCTTGCCGCGGCCTGTGCTGAGGAGTCTGCCTCCCCCTGCTGTACTGGCGGTGCTGGTAGCTGTCCCTGAAGCCTTGCTGTTACCATTTGTGCAACTCGCTCTGCGGTCTCCGCCTCTGCTTGCGCTGCTCTTGCCTCTGCCTCTGCTCGCGCTGCCTCTGCTTGCGCGGCTCTTCGGTTGGCTTCCTCCAGTTCGATTCGCGCTCTGTCCTGTGCCAGTTGTTCTGCGGTTCTCGGGGGTAATGGAGAGCGGTCCAGATCAAGATCGACCTTTAGGGCCGAAATCTCTGCCACGGGATAGTGATTTGTGTTGTACGCTGGTGGCGGAGCTGTTGCCACCTCGGACACATGTGGAAAAGCACATACATTCGGTTCATTAGTAGCATTCTGTTCCAATGGAACTGTTTTTACACACACAACATTCTCAGCACTAAATGCTAATTCTTTTTGTATTTGTTTTCGTTCCCGTCTATCAGCTTCTTCTACCCAACACAATATAGTCGTTTCGCAATCCACACAAATATGCTTGACACGCATACAACAGCTTCTCTGTTTTCCTGCGTTCTTTTCCACTGACTCTTTCACGACATTAAGTCTTATTTTACTCAATGTTCCCGCTTCAGGGAAATCATGATATTTGATCAGTTTCTGTATGTCAGTCATACATTTACCACCATAATTATTTCTCATTTGACAGAAAATTGGTGTATAAAAATTATCTGTTTTACTGCTTGATGATCCCATTTTGGCTGAGTTTCCCTTTTGGATTTCACAGTTCGACACGTGCCTTACAGTATCTGTCAAACGTCTTCGACAGACCCGATCTTTTCGTCACCCCAAGATCGGTCGGGTTTCAATTGGTAATTACGCTCTACTCAAAGTTTTCTCACGTGCGCTTTGCGCTTAATTAACTGACATAAATTTTGAGCAGAACACAATCACTCACCAATTTGTGATTATCTGAATCACGGTGGATCCCCGTCCACTAACGAGCCAAGCGTGGCAGAAACCGGTCTGAATCTGTCAGATCGATTTCTCCCTCAAAATCAATTTGTGATTAACTGAATCACCAATCACCTCGCTCGTACCAAAAGCAGAACTCAGCCAACATGGTTCATGTTCACCCACAATTATCAAATTACACTTAACTTCAATAAAACAATTTGCCGTGTCTTACCCAGAGATGCTTTTTCTGTTTCTCCCGCAATCCGCGGATTCTTTATAGTCCTGGTGGGAGCTTCCTCCAATGGTCCTGAGTGCGGGGTTTTGCCTCTCTCTCTCGTAATCTGTTGAGTTTCTATCTCAAACCGTCGAGGTATGAGACGGCCGCCTGTTGCTGCCGAGGTCGTGCACTTTCCCGTCAAATCCGCTCTCAGGACCAGGAGAAGAAGCGTCCGCACAGGATCCTACTTCTGACACCAGCTGTAATAGCAATTTTTATCTCACTTGGAAAAACAGCATCACAGGTGTAAGACAACACTCAAAAAGGCAAAATTGTAATAAAGAAGAAAAAGGCTTTATTCTTTGAGGAATCTTTTCGCAACCGCAGCCACCCAGATGTGAAACAGAAAGCCTAAAGACATAATAAAACTGAGACATTTTATACAGGTTTCTAACATCTTGACCACACCCTTCTGTTAGTGGAATTTTACAGAAAAGACACCTTCTAATTCCCACTGGTTTGGACTGGTTTCTTATCCCCCCCCCCCCCCCTGAGCAGACTATACTGTTCTTTGATTCTTGATAGTTCAAAAGGCCTTCATTTATGACCTAAATTGCCTCCTGCTAGATTACCTCCTGCTTCCCCTAAGGGGAGGGCAGGGGACCCCACGTTTATTGCTAAACGACCCCTGTATTCTCCTGCCTGGACCCTTTCTCGTGTCCAGGTGCAAGATATTTTATTATCCAGTCTTCCTGTCACTTTTTCAGCTGTTAGAAAAGAAAAACCCCCACAGAAGCACATGGTCAATACACAGTTAAATGAAATCAATAAGTTCAAATGAACAAAACACAGGAACAATGAATTTTTCACCTACAACACGTTTTTGGATATCATGGTGTGTGCATAAACGTGTGTGAAATGCCTGCTAATTAAAACACTTTTTGTTCTTAAATTGGCTCATTCTTACTGTTGAAATTGAGAATGATGCGTTTTTCCAAGAGTTAAAGTCATCGGTTAATGAGTTTTTCTTGGAGTGGGTGGGTTTTGGTGAGCTTTTGAGCTGATGCTGTGGCAGAAACAGCCGAGTGTTTTTATATTCATCTCAGAGTTCGTACAACTTTTTGAGAGTTAAATTTAAAGTTCTTAATATTATCCCATTTAAATGTTCTTTTTAATGTGATGACCACAAATATACAAATTAGGTTTGTACATGTAAAATGTTTATTCCAAGAATTAAATGTAATATTATTAGTTACTGCATTTTTTAATGCAAAACAATAGTAGTTTTATGATTGAATTACCTTGATGATTAAATATATCCCCCCACCCTAACCTAAACTAAACCATAAATACTTAATTGGAATTAAATTACTTTCTGCACCGAAAAGACAGCATGCAGGAAAGCTTCTACCACACCATTGGATTCAGACGTTGGGACAACTGGTTTGACCTGCATTTAAAAAATGTGTCTCCTTTCTGCTATCACATCGGGCTCATTTTTACATCCTTTATCTTCATATTTCTATCAGGGACATGATGCCACCTAGTGGTGGTTTAATTGTCATATTTATTTATCCATGACAGGCCTGTACCGAACAAAACACTCAGCAAAATAGTTTTTAATTATTGTTATCGGAAAATTCCTAACAAATATCGAGAGATAATTGTATTTCAATATTGCACACCCCTTGGCACTATTGTATAAATGTTAATATCACATAAAATAATTCTGTAATTAATCAAATATATTTAGTATTTCTCACTTCAGAAACGCGATTTGTGCCTTAAATGTCTTGAAAATAATAATTGAAATATCAATGTACCTCATTCATGCAATTCATATGAAAACAACACCAGAATTATAATATTTTATAGTAGTCGTCTACTAGTACTTTCTGCTATTACATCACGGCTCACTTTCATATTCGACTCTTCGAATTATTGATGTGCTGAAAATTAAATTAAACCTTTTTCTTTTGTGTCAGACCTGATGGAAGTGAAGGAGGAGCGTGAAGAACTGAGCGAAGTGAAGGAGGAGAGTGAAGAACTGAGCGAAGTGAAGGAGGAGAGTGAAGAACTGAGTGAAGTGAAGGAGGAGTGTGAAGAACTGAGAGAAGTGAAGGAGGAGAGTGAAGAACTGAGCGAAGTGAAGGAGGAGAGTGAAGAACTGAGTGAAGTGAAGGAGGAGAGTGAAGAACTGAGTGAAGTGAAGGAGGAGTGTGAAGAACTGAGAGAAGTGAAGGAGGAGAGTGATGAACTGAGTGAAGTGAAGGAGGAACATCATGTCAAACCTGGAGAAAAACCTTTGAGTCACTCAAAGACTAAAAATACATTTTTAAAGAAAACAAGAGCCAAGAAATCTTTCACCTGCACTCAGTGTGGAAAGAGTTTCACAAACAAACATAAACTTGAGTGTCACATGAGAATTCACACTGGAGAGAAGCCGTTCACTTGTGATCAATGTGGTAAAACATTTGTTGTGTCATCAAACCTGAAGAGACACCTGAGAGTTCATACGAAGGAGAAGCCACATTCATGTTTTGTGTGTGGAAAGAGTTATTCACAGTGGTGGCATTTACATAAACATCAGAAAATTCACACTGAGTACGTGTGCTTTAAGTGTGGGAAGAATTTTATGACAGCTCAACAATTAAAATGGCACCACAAAATTCACACTGGAGAAAAACCTTATAAGTGTTCACACTGTGACAAGAGATTCATCCTGTTTGAAAATCTGAAAACACATGAGAGGATCCACACTGGAGAAAAACCTTACAAGTGTTCTCACTGTGACAAGAGATTCAAGCAGTCAACAGCTCTGAAAACACATAACAGGATCCACACTGGAGAAAAACCTTACAAGTGTTCACACTGCGACAAGAGATTCAGTCAGTCAGCATCTCTGAAAGCACATGAGAAGATCCACACTGGAGAAAAACCTTACAAGTGTTCACACTGTGACAAGAGATTCAGTCACTCATCATCTCGGAAAACACATGAGAGGATCCACACTGGAGAAAAACCTTACAAGTGTTCACACTGTGACGAGATTCAGTCATTCAACAACTCTGACTAAACATAAGAGGATCCACACTGGAGAAAAACCTTACAAGTGTTCACACTGTGACAAGAGATTCAGTCAGTCAGCAACTCTGAAAACACATGAGAGAATTCACACTGGAGAAAAGCAGCGGAGAGAAGCCGTTCACATGTGCTCAATGTGGGAAGAGGTTCACACAATCATCATCCCTTAAGAGGCACATGAAAATCCACACTGGAGAAAAGCCACACATGTGTGTTCAGTGTGGAACTAGTTTCAGACACAAATCAACTCTTAAGCGTCACATGAGAGTTCACACTGGGAAGAAGAGACTCAGGCTTTCGCTCTGAAATCACTTCAGCTTCTCATTCTAAAGAAAGACTATTTAAAGACCATTTAACTGTGATCAGTGCGGTAAACAGTTTCATTGGGCGTCAGTCATGAAGAAACACTTGAAGATTCACACAAAGGAGAAGATTCATTAATAAATTACGGCAGAAAAGACACGGCAGTGTGTGTTTCAGTGCAGAAGTCCTTTACTACAGAAGATTAATTGAAGATCCCCAGAAACTTCACACTGGAGAAGGCCATAAAACAGATTTTTGTCTCAGTGCATGTATTGTTTTAGTTTGGCAGTGCCGCCGCTAGCTTAGCTTAGCATAATGAATGGAATCCTTTGTTGCCAGCTAGCATGTCGTGAGTAAAAGGTATGTTAGAGACCTTAGATTATTTTGGTTTTGGAGTATACTTTAAAAAAGCTATTCAACCACTGTACAATGACTGTAACAGCTCAGTTAAGTTATCATATGAAACGTCATCCAGGTTTAAAATCAATAGAGGTATCCAACAAGGCTGTCCCATTTCACCGTTTCTTTTCTTTCTTGTAACACAAACCATGGCCTGAAATAATAATTAAAAAAAAGCTATTGAGTGCCTTAATATTTTCTCTTCTGTATCTGTTTTTTTAAACATTAAAAAAAATGTTTGTTATTCCATTTGAACACATGTAATCATAATAACATACTTGGTATTCCAGTAAAGGAGATAGTAGATTATTTAGGTATTAATATCTGTAAAGATCAAAAACTGAGAAATAATTAGCATTTTACACCAATTATTAGGAAAATTAAACAAAAATTAAACTCATGGTTAATGAGAGATCTTTCATTAAAAGGAAGGATATTATCCAAAACTGTAAAAATTTATAAAAGAGGTGGATATTTTGTTCAATTTAATTTGGAAGCACATTATTTAAAAAAAAAAAAAAAAAAACAGTTTTATGCTAATTGCGTATTTACCGGTAAGAACAAGTGGATAAAGAACTCTGCTTGAACTCTGTAAATAAGGTTCCGATATCATAAACAGCAAACACTCCCATGAGCAAAGCATGGTAGAGCGAGCCTTTGACATGCTGAAAACACAAACAATTGAAAGCATGAACAGAAATAAATGTACATATTTGTAGCAAACAAATAAAATTTCCTCAGTCTGTTGGCGCCAATGAAATGAGCTTTAAGTGTCAATTTACAGGAGATCTGAAGACATCAGCATAATAAATGAGGTGAAAAAAGGAACTATTGATGTTAAATATGGGTATAACTAGCCTATTTACTGCCCTAGTACAGGAGTTATCACTTTAAAAGTATGCATGTGAATACAATGTGGGACAATGGTCTTCATCATCACAGTATGCCAGGGTTCACCAATCTAGGTCCTGGAGGGCCGCTGTCCTGCAGAGTTTAGCTCCAACCCCAATTAAACACACCTAAACCAGCTAATCAAGGTCTCACTAGGCATACTAGAAACTTTCAAACAGGTGTGTTGGAGCTAAACTCTGCAGGACAGCGGCCCTCCAGGACTGAGATTGGTGAACCCTGCAGTATGCTAACGCTGTGAATCTGATGCGAGGGAATCGTCATAATGCAGATTGAGGACTGTTATGATCCAGTGTCACATGCATGTGAGCCAGCGCTCATACCTGTATTTACATCCTGTTTTCGGTTGAAGTCCAAAGTAGTCGATTGTCGAGTTCATGCGCGTGATCATGGGTAACTAAACCTATGCGCGTGAACTTGACAATCGACTACTGTGGACTTCGACTGAAAACAGGATGTAAATACAGGTAGGAGCGCTGGCTGAATTAACATCATTTTTATTCATATCTTTCACATCTACTGCAGTCAGATTTACCCGTGTTCACTCTGAAGGAATCACTCACATGGCTGGGCACTTGTAATGACACATCAAGGATGTTAAGAGGCTAAGAGCAGGTTTAAAGTTTGAAGTAATTGAAGTCAACATGGGTGCAAATTTTAAAAAGAGGATAACAAGTATAGGCAACACCGATTTTTCTCGTTGTTCTTTGTACTGACAGCACTCCAAATTTACAAAAAAATTAGCTCAATGTTAAAATTGACCGAAGTTCTCCTTTAACAAATGGGACTTGCAAAGTGCAGGGTTTTTCCTGCATAGAGAATTATGAGGCGGTTGCCTCCGTCAAATTTCATGCTGCCTCCGGCTCTCAACAAAACTCGGACAGACGGTCATGGTCAGATACACTTTTTCCACTGTGACGGCTCTGTTGCGGTTACCGCTCGTGTCCATTCTCAAACCGCATAGTGCTGTGCGGATAATCCACGGGCGGGCAGGTAAAAAAAAAAAATCCAATTATTCGAGGGTGGATGACAGATAAATCATTATGTGTTGAGTTTAATAAAGACACGAAACTCTCATCACGGTAAAACGCAATGAACATATAGTTAAAATTAAGTCACTTGCATTTTAGACGCAATCACTGTTTTTGTTCTGTTTCAGCTGCGAAAATAGTTCATAACAAAGATCACAGCAGAACCATAGCGCATCTCACAGCAACACTCCTGATGATTACTATCACATTACTGAATGATTCAGCATTTTGAACGAATCGGTTGAGTCAAAGATTCAATTACCTATCCACAAGCTGTGTCCCAATGTGAAGGCTGCATCCTGCGAAGGCTGTGTTTGAAGGCCGTTTGCGTCACAGTGGCGCAACGAAGGACGTCCCAATTCAATTCTGCATCCTTCGAAGGCAAGGCCAGGCAAGTTTATTTATATAGCACATTTCATGCACAATGGCAATTCAAAGTGCTTTACATAGAAGAAATTAAAATAATAAAAAGAAATAAGAATAATTAAAAGAGTTTAGAAAAATTTTAAATAAAATACAGTACAGATAGTCGGACGAGCATTGGCACAGTGCTCATTCAGTAAATGCATAGCTAAACAGAAGTGTTTTGAGTCTGGATTTGAATGTGACTACAGTAGGAGCATGTCTGATCTCCTCTGGAAGCTGGTTCCAGCTGCGGCTGGCATAATAGCTAAAAGCGGACTCGCCATGCTTAGAGTGAACCCTTGGTATTTCTAGCTGATATGATCCTAGTGATCTGAGTGATCTGTTGGGTTTATATTCAGTGAGCATATCTGCAATGTATTGAGGTCCTAGGCCATTGAATGATTTATATACCAGTAATAATACTTTAAAATCAATCCTAAATTTAACTGGGAGCCAGTGTAAAGACCTGAGGACTGGTGTGATATGTTCATAATTTCTGGTTCTGCTCAGAATACTGGCGGCAGCGTTCTGTATGAGCTGCAACTGTCTTATGGTCTTTTTGGGAAGGCCAGTGAGGAGTCCATTACAATAATCCACCCTGCTGGTGATGAAAGCATGCACAAGTTTCTCTAAGTCTTGTCTGGAAACAAAGCATCTTATTCTTGCAATATTTTTCAGATGATAGTTTGCTGATTTAGTTATTGCTTTGACATGACTACTGAAACTACGGTCTGACTCTAGTGTCACACCAAGATTCCTGACTTGATTTTTAGTTGTTTGACTCCTAGAGTGAAGGTATGCGTTCACCTTGAGAACTTCATCTTTGTTTCCAAACGCTATGACTTCAGTTTTGTCTCTGTTTAACTGAAGAAAGTTTTGACACATCCAACTGTTGACTTCATCAATGCATTGGCACAGGGAGTCAATGGGGCTGTAATCGTTAGGCGATAGGGCTAAGTAAATCTGTGTGTCGTCTGCATAGCTGTGGTAAGCATGTCATGGATGTCCACTCAGACTTATGATCTCCTGTACTCACATAATAACCTCTCCCATCTAAGTATGACCTGAACCATTTTAGGACTATCCCAGAAAGCCCCACCCAGTTTTCCAGCCTATCCAGAAGTATGTTATGATCGACAGTGTCAAATGCAGCACTGAGGTCGAGTAGTACCAGCACTGATATTTTGCCTGAATCGGTATTTAAGCGAATATCGTTTATTATTTTTATGAGCGCTGTCTCTGTGCTGTGGTGCGGTCGGAAACCAGATTGAAAATTGTCAGAGTATCCATTCGAGCATAAGAATTTGTTCAGCTGATTGAAAACAACTTTTTCAATGATCTTGCCTATGAAAGGAAGATTTGAGATCGGCCTATAGTTGCTTAATATGGTCTTATCCAGATTGCTCTTTTATAAAAGTAAATAAAAGTAAGGTGCATAGTCACTGCTTTCCTGGTGCTCGTGTTTCTGAAATCGCTGCTCACGTTCCCGAGATTCTGAACGAGCGCGTCGGAATTGTGGTCCTGCACGCGGGAGGGGCCGACATCAGGCTGCGCCAGACGGAGGTTCTGAAGAAAGACTTCAGGAATCTGATCGATACGGTACGCAGCACATCGCCTGATATAACGATTATTGTGTCAGGACCGCTTCCCACGTACCGACTAGGTCATGAAAAGTTTAGTAGATTATTCGCGCTAAATGAATGGTTATTGTCATGGTGCAATGAGCAGAAACTGCTCTTTGTAAATAATTGGAATCTGTTTTGGGAGCGTCCTAGGCTTTACCGTGCTGATGGCTTACACCAAAGCAGATTCGGATCGGATCTTCTGTCAGATAACATCTCCCAAATGTTAAATACCTTTTGACTAGTAACCAAAAGTCCAAATCATATTCTCTGCTGCACCAATTTAACTGATATAAATAGTGTAGAACATTGCATAGAAACTGTGTCTATTCCTCGTTTAGTGAGATCAAATAATAAATCTACTGCAGGATCTAGAAAAAATCTAATTGTTATTAAACCAGAAAATGTTGCTATTGGTAATCAAAAACAATTTCTAAAGCTAGGTCTTCTAAACATTAGATCACTCACACCTAAGGCAGTTATTGTAATTGAAATAGTCACAGATAATAGCTTCGATGTACTTTGCCTTACCTGGCTTAAACCAAATGATTATTTCGGTCTAAATGAGTCTACTCCATCAGGATATTCCTATAAGCACGAGCCCCGTCTGAATGGTCGTGGCGACGGTGTTGCAACAATCTATAGAGATTTTCTCAATGTTACTCAGAAAACGGGTTATAAGTTTATTTCATTTGAAGTACTTGTACTAAATGTTACGCTCTTAGATGTTCGAAAAACATCCCTATTATCTCTAGCCTTGGCTACCGTATATAGACCGCCTGGGCCTTACGCTGATTTCCTAAAAGAGTTTGCAGATTTTCTCTCAGACCTATTAGTTAACTTCGATAAAGCATTAATTGTTGGAGACTTTAATATCCATGTAGATAATCAAAATGATGCGTTAGGGGCTTTGTTTACAGATTAATTAAACTCCTTTGGGGTCAAGCAAAACGTTAACCGGACCAACTCATCGATTTAATCATACACTCGATTTAATTATATCACATGGAACCGATCCAACCGATATAGATATCATTCCACAAAGTGATGATGTCACTGACCATTACATGGTAACTTGCATATTACGTACTCCTGTAATATATCATGCTGCGCCGCATTATCGATTAGGCAGAACAATCCTTCCATCCACCATAGATAATTTTTCAAATAGCTTATCGGATCTGTCTCAGCTGCTCAGTGAACCCAAACAAACAGATGAACTTGAGGAATTAACTAGCACTATGAGCACCATTCTCTCTGGATCATTGGATATTGTTGCGCCCATTAGATTAAAAAAGGTCAGAGAGAAAAGTAAAGCACCATGGTAAAACAATACTACGCGTGTTCTAAAGAGAGAAACCCGTAATTTAGAGCGTAAATGGAAACAAACTAACTTAGAGGTCTTTAGAATCGCATGGAAAGACAGTATGTCACGTTATAAAAAGGCCCTAAAAGCGGCCAGGGCTGAGCATCTCCGCAAACTAATAGAAAACAACCATAACAATCCTAAGTTCTTATTTAACACCGTGGCGAGACTAACAAATAAACAGATGTCTCCTGAACAAAATATTCCATTACAGTTTAGTAGTAATGATTTCATGAAGTTCTTCACTGAGAAAATAGAAAACATCAGAACCACAATTGTAAACGTTCAATCCTCAATCGCGCCTTATAATTCAGCCTCAATTATCACCCCGCAAGAACAATTACAGTGCTTTACAACTATAGAACAAAAAGAGTTAAATAAACTTTTTACTTCATCTAAAACAACAACATGTTTACTAGATCCTATACCAACTAAACTATTGAAAGAAGTGTTACCTGTAGTGGAAGAGCCTCTCCTCAATATTATTAACTCGTCTTTATCTTTAGGTTATGTTCCAAAAACATTTAAACTGGCAGTTATAAAACCTCTCATTAAGAAACCACAATTAGATCCGAATAATCTAGTAAATTATAGACCCATTTCAAATCTACCTTTTATGTCTAAAATACTAGAAAAAGTTGTGTCCGCTCAACTGGGCTCTTTCTTACAAGAAAATGACACCTATGAAAAGTTTCAGTCTGGGTTCAGGAGGCATCATAGCACTGAAACTGCGCTCGTTAAAATCACAAATGATTTACTTTTAGCTTCTGACCAAGGCTGTATCTCAATATTAGTTTTACTTGATCTTAGTGCTGCGTTCGATACTATAGATCATACAATACTCTTAGATCGACTACAAAATTATACTGGTGTTCAAGGACAAGCATTAAGCTGGTTTAGATCGTATTTATCTGACCGCTACCATTTTGTTTATTTAGTAAAACTCCAGTAAACTATGGAGTGCCGCAGGGATCTGTGTTAGGCCCTCTATTATTCTCAATATATATGCTGCCACTTGGAAATATTATAAGGAAACATGGAATTAGTTTCCATTGTTATGCTGATGACACTCAAATCTATATTTCATTTCCACCTTAGAAACATTGCTAAGCTACGTAATATGCTATCTGTTTCTGATGCAGAAAAGTTAGTTCATGCATTCATGACCTCGAGACTAGATTACTGTAATGCGTTATTAGCCGGTTGTCCTGCATCCTCAATAAACAAGCTACAGTTAGTCCAAAATGCCGCCGCTAGAGTTCTAACTAGATCAAGAAAATATGATCATATAACACCGATTTTATCATCACTGCATTGGTTACCTATAAAGTCCCGTATTAATTACAAGGTATTGCTACTGACTTATAAAGCCCTAAACGGCTTAGCTCCAGTCTATTTAACGGATCTTCTATCGCCCTGTAATCCATCGCGCTCTTTAAGGTCACTAAATTCGAGGCTTTTGGTCATACCTAGGATATCCAGATCCACCAAAGGAGGGAGAGCATTTTCACATTTAGCACCAAAACTCTGGAATAGCCTTCCTGATACTGTTCGTTGCTCAGACTCGCTCTCCCAGTTTAAAACTAGATTAAAGACGCATCTCTTCAGCCAGGCATTCATATAATACTTTTAATCTTACAGTTAAATCCGACTTCTAGTTCATAAACGCCAGAGGAGAACTGGCCCCCAACTGAGCCCGGGTTCTCCCAAGGTTTTTTTTTCTCCATTAGGTCACCTGATGGAGTTTTTCGGTACCTTGCCACTGTTGCCTTTGGCTTGCTCAGTTGGGGATATTTGGGGATATTTAATTTAATTAATCAATCAACGATACTATTGATCAGCATTACCAAACGTAGACGTTCCACTAGAAACAAACATTGATGTATTGTTCTAATTTATTACTGTGAAGCTGCTTTGATACAACCTATGTTGTGAAAAGCGCTATATAAATAAACTTGACTTGACTTGACTCTTTTTCAGGAGGGGCTTGACAACTGCAGTTTTCAGGGAGTTTGGAAAACTCCCAGAGAGAAGTGAGGCATTTACCACTTCTAGAAGATCTGCTTGTGGGAAAAATGATGTGGGAAGTGTGTCAAGAGTGCAGGTTGATGTTTTAAGGTGCTGTACGGTTTCTTCCAAAATTTTGCCATCAATTTCTTTGAAATCAGACATAGTAACTACTTTCTCAGGCGGTTTGATCTGTCTGACCCCAGGGCAACTCAATGATGTGCTGATCACCTTTCTGATATTATTGATTTTCTCAGAGAAGAAAGAAGCAAACCCAGTGCACTTGTTGTCTGAGAGCATTTCACTGGGAATCTGGCTTGGGGGTTTGTCAGTCTCTCTACAGTAGCAAAAAGAGTGCGTGTGTTGTTTAAATTACAGTTTATAATATTTGAGAAGAAAGTCTGTCTTGCTTTGCCTAGTTCCATATTGAAAGCATGGATGCTGTCTTTGTAGATGTTATAATGGACTACAAGTTTTGTCTTCCGCCACATGCGCTCTGCTTTTCTGCATTGTCTTTTCATATTTTGCACTGCTGTTGAGTTTCTCCAAGGAGCTTTTTGTCTGCCACTCTTCTTCCTGACTTTAACAGGAGCAATATAATCAATTACACTTTTAACTTTTGAGTTAAAAGAATCAAGGAGAAAATCAACAGAGTCAGCAGATATACTTGGTGTTAAGGATATAGCCTTCATAAATAGTACACTAGTGTTCTCATTTAAGCATCTCTTCTTGACAGACACAGATTTAGCTTCAGTGGCAGGAGAGATCAATATATCAAAGAAAATACAGAAATGATCAGATAGCGCTACATCCTTAATAACAATCGATGAAATGTTTAGACCCTTACTGATAAGTAAATCTAGAGTGTGTCCACGATTGTGTGTGGGTCCATGTATATGCTGAATCAGATCAAAAGTTTTTAAAACACTTTTGATTTCTTTAGCCATGTTGTTTTCTGCACTATCAATGTGGATGTTAAAATCTCCAGCAATAGCAAAATAGTCAAACTCTGATGTAATTGTTGATAATAGTTCTGTAAAGTCCTCAGCAAAGGCTGAAGAGTATTTTGGAGGCCTGTAAATAATGATAAGTAAAATGCGTGGAGCACCTTTTAACACAATACCCAGATATTCAAAAGACAAGTAATTCCCAAATGATATTTGCTTACATTGATAGATATCTTTAAATAGAGCAGCTAGACCCCCACCTCTCTTAACAGCTCTGCAGACACTCATAAAAGCAAAGTTAGGAGGGGCTGCTTCATTAAGGATTGTTGCACTGCAGCTGTCTTCTAGCCAGGTTTCATTCAGAAGCATAAAATCCAGATTGTTTGTGGTTATTAACTCTTCAAGGTCTAAGGGGTTTTAAGTCCGCCTGGCACTATGTTGATATTTTGGCTTCTGGAAGGGTCAATTTTCATAGCAGAGAGAAGAGAATTTTTGGATTCTATAGACTCTCAGCTACAAGGTGGATGCATTGACAATACACTTCTTGAGAAACTTGTATGAGTTCTGATGTGATAAATCACCAAAAAATACAAAAACGGAAGTTCAAATCTTTAGTTTTTTATTATATAAAAAGAGTAAACCATAATGAATAAGGAATTTTACATTAAATATTGATTCCTCAAAGGCTTTAGAACACCTGTAATAAATTTTGTGAAAAAATATAAAGAAACAAAATAATTATTTACATTTCTGTGACTAGTCACCATACGTTTTTTTTTTTTTTTGAAAAACAGAATATTCAGTTCAAAATGAACATTTATGTTCCCTTCACATTTTCTTATAATTTCTGTCAATTTACCAAACACATCCAAAAACAACCTCTAGATGGCACTGTGCACTGTATTTGCACATCAGTCTTTGTTTCAACATCATTTCAGTAGCTTGCTACTGCAGATTGAAGATTGCAGTGAATCTTCGTTTGGCCATGTTGATTTTCTTTCTAAGAATGTAGTTTGAACTCTGTAAAATCTGACAAACAATCCAAATGTGTTGTGTCCAAAGACCGTATTTAAAAGGTTGTGTCTGGGAAGATGCGGGATTTATTCCCCCCCTCCACTTTTTTACGTTCCTAGTGTTTGTTTTATATTGGTCTGTGATTGGTTCACACACCAACAGCATTATATATCATTAGATAGGCTGAAGTAACACTTCTCCGTTTTGCGGTAAAATGCTATAGATTTGCACTCAAATACGGAAGGCTTATCATTCGCGGAAGTCAACACAGTCTACTCATTATTACGCAGACGAATGTCAGCTTTTTCATAGAAAAAAAAGTAAGTTAATACCTTAAAGGGGGGGTACAATGGTGTTTCATGTACTGTATTCAGAGTTGTTTACAGTGTTAAAGAGATGGATTCTCATGCTTAACATGGCCAAAGTTTTTAAAAAATATTTTGGACGAATAACGGAGAATTTCTGTGCCGAAAATCTTACTTCCGGGTTGGTACAAGTTTCGGCTGTTTTTTTTTCGACCGTGGATCTAATGACGTAGACCAGAGTGGAACTCCTTATATGAACATTTCTCCCGGAAAAGCTCGCCCGCGCACACGTCGACCAGAGGGAGAGCGAGACCGCGCACATCAACACGCTTCAACAGGAAATCATCGGCAGCGCTGCATAGTGTCTCCAAAGTGTGTTTTTGGATGTGAGGGAAAGCTTCCCAAAGAACCCAGCGTTAGGAACAGTGGATGCAGATTGTTGTGTGGACTGTTTGTTCCCTGCATTTCGACGATGAATGTTTTATAAACAAAGCCCAGATCGACGGATTCTCTCTATGGCTCTGGCTTCGCCCACACGGCCCGCCTCAAGACGCTCGGGTTTTTCCGGAAAGACTCGGTACAGCCTATCTTTCTTTCATAAATATAATAAAACTAAAGACTTTTTGGAGATATGAAGGATGCTATACTACTCTATAGGTACTCAAGATTAACAGGAGATTGAGTGAAAATGAGCATTTCACCCCCCCTTTAATCCATTCCGAAGCTATTAATTGATATGTCAGGGGTGCGCACTTTGACGCTCTAGAGCATCAGTCGACTTTGAAGGGTTAAGTTGTTGACTAGAAGTGATTTATTTTTAAGTGAGCGGATGTTAAAGAGTGCTAACTTAACAGACTTACTTCTCCCCACATCAATCTTAGTTTGACGTGTAATAGGCACCAGATTAGTTGGGTTTGCTGTACGGCTATTGAAGGCCTTAGACTTTCTATCTTTAGGGCCCTAAAAAAATCCGTTTTATTTTTTCCCAAATTCCGTTTTATTTTTTCCCAAATTCAGTTTTTTCCATTTTAATTTTTGCAAATTCCGTTTTTTTCCGTTTTAATTTTTGGGAATTCAGGTTTTTTTTACCCTTTACTGTTATTTTAGTCGTAAAAAGATTGTTTTTAATGTTAATGATTATAATGTACACAAATAAAATAAGAATGACCCTAAATTTATTGAGGTAACAAACAAAATTCTCATTTTAAGTGGTGTTAAATGTGGTTTGGTTTGTTTACATTAGTGAATGTATTAGGCTAACTAACATGAACCAGGAGCAATACATTTGTTACTGTATTTATTAATCTTTGTTAATCTTAGTTAACCCTAACCCTGTATTTTTATTATGTTACTTCACACAGTGCATTAAGCTAACTAATGTTAACAAATACAACTTTTCATTTAAATAATGTAGGCTACTAAATGGTGAAATTAATATTAATAAAGATTAATAAATGCTGTAGAAGTGCAGTTTATTAATAGTTAATGTTAACTGATCTAGTTAGCCTAACTAGAGTTTAATAAATGTAACCTTATTGTAAAGTGTTACCGATTTTGTTATACACCGAACCGATTCAGTGTTGGACAGATCAGTTGTTTTAATCATTCATTAAAGTGAATCGGTTCAAAGGAGTCATTAGTTCGCGAATCGGACGTATCATTAGCAGACTTGTACGCGTTGTGTGATTATCCCGGCAGTTAGGACATCGCACAAGATTTGTCAACACAGAAAACATTTCATCATTGGATAGGTTTTGTTTAGTTTATTGAAAGTGTTTTGTATGTCAGCTGAATGGGCGCAACGCTTTTCAGAGAAGAAGGCAAGGTAAATTTTTTTTTTTTTTTTTTGCACAATTCACACCCAGCAGTTCAGGAAAAAAAATATCCGAATACTCCACGTGAAACTTCGTTCTTCCGATCTTTTACCATTGTGTCAATTCTCAATTGATTTAGATTAATAAGCGCGAGGGAGTGAGAGAGAGAGCAAGACAGTTTGAAGACGCGCGCGCGACCGGGCCTCTCTCTGCTCGTTCTTTCAGTAATATGCGATTTTCCTCAGACATACGTTTTTCTCCCACACAAAAACAGAATTTTATTCTAAATATCTAAAATTCCGCGTTAATTTGCCAATTCCGCGATTCCGTGATCGCGGAAATTATAGGGCCCTATATCTTGTAATAGAACAGCAATAGAGAAAGATACAGGCACACTGGGTTCCCGCTTGTTCTGTAAACATTTGAGAAAGTTACTGTTATCAAAACGGGGACCCGACACATATCACTGAGAGCTGGTATCAGTTGTTTTTGGTTCACCTCGAGCAGATGGAGGAGGGTGTGGGCCCTGGCGTTGTGCCAGAGGCCGAAGAGCTCTCACAGGAGGGGGAGGGCGAGCTGGGCCCACAGGCTTTGGTGGTAATGGTGCCTGTCTTTTTTTGGTTGGTATCTGGGGACTTGCAGCAAAAGAGTGGGATAGTCTGGTTCCAGCATGCACCAGTTCTTCCATTTTCTGTGAGAAGCACAGAAGTGGCGATGCTGGGGAGAGGGTTAACGTGTCTGGTGAAAGGGGCTGTTGCTCTGGTGTTATCGGAGGCTGTGATATGCTGTCCTGGCTTCCCTGGCTGTTTTCCAGGAAATCGTCCTTGGGTGCTGAATCTTCAAGCAGTTCTGATATGTCTCTCTGTGGGCAGGGCTCAGCTGAGATTGTGTCCGTGAGCAGAGGTTGTTGTGGTGGAGTGGTGTTATCATGTCCATTTTGCTGCTGAAGTAAAGTCCCGTGGTCATTCATACTGTGTCCAGGTGTATGTGTGCCGTTCAGATTGAGTGGATTGGCACACACTGCAGAAGGATGATTGAGGGAGAAGTAGATATTGTCCTTTAACACTCTTGAACCAAGTTTGTTTGGGTGATGGCCATCCCGATGAAAAAGTTGTCTCTGACTCCAGAAAAGATTGAAATTGTCAATGAAGTTCACTGCTTTTATATTGCAGGTTTTTTGCAGCCATGTATTTAGCCCAAGTAACCGTGAAAACCTGTTTGTTCCTCTTGCTGGGAGAGGTCCAATGATGAATGTTTGAACTTTCAGTCTTTTAAGTGTTTCAAAAAGTTCATGGAAATCCTTCTTAAGGAGTTTTGACTGCTCTTTATGAATATCATTCTTCCCCACATGTATGATGAGTCGATTTGCAGTCTTATGTTTCATCAGAATGTTCTGAAGTTCCCTGTTTATATCAGAAGTTGTTGCTTGTGGAAGGCAGCACGTAGTTGTGTCCCTGCTGCTAATGTTTCTGATTATGGAGTCCCCCACTATCAGAGTCCTGGGCTTTAGGAGACCAGAGTTTGCAATCCTTGTCAGAGCTGTATCTGGGGTAGAGGAGGCTACTGCGGCAATATTCGAAGGCCATATTCGAAGGCCGGTTGCGTCATCGTTTCCCCGTGAAAGTAAGGATACATAAAACGGATCCTAAGTGGCCTTTCCTACCCTATCCTAAATTCACATTTAAATGTAAGTATTATGTTTTCATTTACTCAAAAACCAGAGTTAAAGTTTCTTATAAACTTCATCTTAACTCCTTCGTCATCATTGCGTGGCTTCATTTATCAGGTAGTTGGAGGCAAAACGTGTGCTAATATTAGTTTAACAACCTATTTGTAATATTTGCATATATCTCACTTGTGTATTATAAGACATATCACTCACCCTATAAAGCCCACAACAAACGGAAAGTTAATACACACGTCTTTGCTGAAATGTATTGTGCTGTTGTTGTTAACAAGCCATGGTTAATTTGCTCTGCCCTTAGGACTGCCCTGGGACAGGCGAGGGTGTGAGTGGGAACCCACTGCTGAAACTTGGCCCTGGTTTGTCCTCATGGATGAGGTGTTGGGACAGAGGCATCGCACCAACCCCCCTGTCCTCATTGCCTCAACCCCTGAGGACACACAGGGGCCGAGTTCAGCAGTGTGTGACAAGAAGAGGAGGAGCCAGGGGCACCAGCACGAAGGCGGCGAGACAAAGGGCAACTAGAGAGAGAGGCAGAGGCGAGGAGAGTACAGGAAATTAAGGAGAGGATGGACAGGCTGTTTACTCTTCTTGAGAGAATGATTGAAAATTATTTTTTTTTCTACATATTCATTACTTTTTTCACTTTTATTTTTTAAAAGGAAAGAAAAATCTGTACATTATTTGTATGCAACTTTAAATGTGTAAATAAAAGAGAATGAATTGTTCTGGACATTCTTCTATCCCTTTTTTTTTCAAATAAAATTGGTAAATGAAAATCATTTGTTCCACGGGCTACATTAAAGTACTTTTTCCAACTATTAACAACATATGTTAAACATATCAAAATCAACATAAACATTTACAGTACATAAAATAAGAAAAAAATGATGTAGACTTTTATTCAGCTGAGCAGGAAGACCCTGGTGGTGCCGCTGGACTGGGATGGGCTGCCCCTGGTAAGGCCTCTCTGCTGGTGGGACATCATCTGGGATGGTCTCCTGTGTGTTTGAGTGCATATTTCCACTATCCGCTAAGTTGACTACCAACAGGTTTGCAGGGCTGACTCAATCAATGGCTGCCATGTCACTGAGATTTTTTTTTTTTTTAGAGTATATTTCTGAAAAAAGTACTTTTAATAACTACTAATACTTTATTGGGGGAAAAACTACTAAAACCTTAGTTAAGCAAAATTATCTTGCATACTCTAATGTACTTAAAGTATCAATATGTATTCTGCAGGGGAAATAAAACCTCCTTGTCATGGTTTTTATGATGGTTTTGCATTTATATTAGGCTACTACTGCATTACTGCGTATGTTGTATTTAACTTCTGAATATTTTCAGGGTTGTTAAATTTAAACTATATACTTTTGTGTAGTTTAATGTAAAATCATATGTGAGGGAAAAAAGTACTTCAGAGGTTACTTCACATTTGTACGTGAATACTTAATGAAATATGCATTTACTAAAATGAAAGTAACAAAATGTAGGGCTATTGTCACAATATTAACAAATTGTTGCTAACTACAGCTGCGTCCCATATCAAAGGGCGCATCTGAAGCACTCGGACCAGTCTAGCCTACGGAGGATTGTTCTTGTCGCCTGGCAACTGTGACAGCTGCCGATGACGAGCGTGAGAAATACTGGACTTTATATTCAATTGGGTTTTATATTCAAACAGGGCTAAACCGAAAATACATGACCTGGCAGTGCCGGTCAATAGCCAATTCTGGTTCCATAGCTGTTTACTTAATTATATCAGATGAATTATCAGGATGGCAGCTGTCCTCTCGCACCGGTGCTTGGTGCCAGGAGCGGTGATTCACTCAGTATAATCATATATACATATAACATATCACTTCACTTCACTCAGTTCTTCACTCTCCTCTTTCACTTCACTCAGTTCTTCACTCTCCTCCTTCACTTCCATCAGGTCTGACATAAAAGAAAAAGGTTTAATTTAGTAATAATAGAAAGTACTAATAGACAACTGCTATAAAATATGATAATTCTGGTGTTGTTTTCATAAATTAATTGCATGAATGAGGTACATTGATATTTCAATTATTATTTTCAAGACATTTTAGGCACAAATCACATTTCTGAACTGAGAAATATTAAATTATTTGATTAATGCCACAATTATTTAATGTGATATTAACATTTATACAATAGTGCCAAGGGGTGTGCAATATTGAAATACAATTATCTCTCGATATTTGTTAGGAATTTTCCGATAACAATAATTTAAATCTATTTTGCTGAGTCTGTCTTGTTCGGTACAGGCCTGTCAAGGATAAATAAATATGACAATTAAACCACCACTAGGTGGCGTCAAGTCCATGTCTTATAAGATAGAAATATGAAGATAAATGATGTAAAAATGAGCCCGATGTAATAGCTGAAAGTAGACACATTTTTTAAATGCAAAGTCAAACCAATTGTCCCAACGTCTGAATCCAATGGTGTGTTAGAAGCTTTCCTGCATGCTATCTTTTCAGTGCACAAACTAATTAATTTCCAATTTATCTGACCAATTTTCCACATCCTCGAATTTAGGTTGAAACACCAATAATTTAGGTAAACATTTGATTATTCTGTTTAAATGTTTTTATTTCACTTATTCAAGCGGATGTCATTGTCACTTAGAGTTTCCCATCGGCCACTAATGTTGATCTCCCGGTAACAAATGCCCAGTGTTGGAGAAAGTTACTTGTAAATGTAATGCATTATAATATATATATATATATATATATATATATATATATATATATATTTTTTTTTATGAAAAGTAATGTTACATCACTTTTAGGTAATGTTAAAGTCTTCCCACACAAATGTAAGTAATGTTACATTACTTTTGCGTTACATTTTCTAACCTGGACTGGGCTTGCTTCTTTGTTTTTTAATAACAACAAAAAACGTTATATTTTTGGCAAATGTTAAAGGTGCAATCTGTAAGAATGACAATAAGAAAATCAGAGATTGTTTTTTCCCCGCCCCTCCTCCTCAGACTCGACGCTCACACGGGTTGCCAGTTGAGGACACAACAACAAGAACGAGCGCAATTGACAATGAAAATTGGCAATACAGCACCTTTAAGGCCCTTTAACACCAAAATTGGAATGAATAATTCTCAGGTTAAAGGAAATGCATATACTCCTATCCAGTAGAGGGCACCTCTCAAACAAACCTTTCAGCGGCTGCCGTTCTGTATTAAAGGACAATAGGAGACAGGAGAAGGAGGGTCAACTCTTTTCAACCTGACCTGTTGGTGATGGAATTCATCCCTCCTGGGATGGTGCTGCTCTTCTCTCTAGTAATATGGCTCATAGTCTTAGAGCTCAAACATGACAATCTAGGGCTCAGGTCAGGAAGCAGACAGACTGGCTAAACCGACCGTCTGCTAACAGCCTCGCGTAACCAAGGTCAGATAAATCCCATCACATAGAGTCTCTTTCACCTAGATATCATCATATAGAGACTGTGTCTGTTCCCCGAATTACGACATACAAAAAACTTTCAAACCCACCTACGGGTAAAAATCGAATTGAGGTACAACAAATAAAAAACAGATATAATACAAATTAGCAAAAAAAAAAACAAAGAACCAATTTGAAACTAGGCTCTGGCTCCGAACCAGCACCAGCTCTGCCTTGGTGGAAAAGGGGTATAAGAGAGCAGCCAGAAAAATGAAGCGGAACTGGAAGAAAACAAAACTAGAGGTATTTCGCATTTCATGGAAAGAGAGCTTGATTGCATACAGAGAGGCCTTAAAAGCTTCAAGAGCTAGATTTTTCAACCCTATTAGAAGAAAATAAACAAAACCCTAGGTATTTATTTGAAACAGTGGCTAAACTAACGAACAAGAAAGCTTCAAGCCCAGAAATGTCCAAGCAACATAGCAGTAATGACTTCCTCACTGATAAGATTGATAATGTCAGGGAGAATTTATAACTATGCAACCGTCTTAATTCATTGCTATAGAAGAGGAAGAATTCACTAAACTAAAGGTAAGTATAGGTTGAAGAAACGGTTGGAGACGATTTGAATTCACAAGCAGGGGAGCCCATCAATGAATCATCATCTCTTCAGTCAGAAACAGCGACCGAACAATGTCCAACTACAGATTCTTTATCCACTGATCCTGCTCGCTGATTGTATGTATATAATATGTTATTTTGTTGAGTTGTTTGTTCAGAATCGTGATCTCTGTTTTGATTCTCAGTTTATCAAGAATTGTGTAGCTCTAATACATAGCTTGTGTATGTATCATTTTGTTCTATTTAAAGTAATGTATAGAAGGTAGGGCCCGAAAGTGACTCAAGCCCAGGGGCCCCCACCATCCTAAGTCCTGCCCTGCTCATCCATCACAAGTATGGCATACCACAAGTCTCAGTATTAGGTCCCGCTGCTGTTCACTCTGTACATGCTACCCTTAGGAGATATCATTAGGAAGCATGGAATTAGCTTTCACTGTTATGCCGACGATACTCAGCTCTATATTTCTTCAAAACCTTACGAAACTTACCAATTCACAAAACTAACGGAATGCATAACTGATATAAAAAAATGGATGACTAGTAATTTCCTACTACTAAATTCTAAAAAAAAAAAAAAAAAAACCCCAGAGATTCTAATTATTGGACAAAAAACGTCCTCACGTAATAACCTAGAATACTGTCTAACACTTGATGGCTGCTCTGTCAAGTCTTCGTCGTCAGTTAGGAACCTGGGTGTGCTCTTTGATACCAATCTTTCATTTGAAAGTCATATTTCTAGTATCTGTGAAACCGCATTTTTCCATCTTAAAAATATATCTAAATTACATCATATGCTCTCAATGAAAAATGCAGAACAATTAGTTCATGACCTCAAGGCTAGATTATTGTAATGCTCTACTGGGTGGTTGCCCTGCACGCTTAATAAACAAACTACAGCTGGTTCAAAACACAGCAGCTTACAGTTCTTACAGAACCAGCAAGTATGACCATATTAGCCCAGTTCTGTCAACACTGCACTGGCTCCCTATTAAACTTTTAAATTTTTAAATATTGCTGATTACTTTACAAAGCACTAAATGGTTTAGCTCTGCAGTACTTTAGCGAGCTATTAACGCATTATACTCCTTCACGTCTATTGCGATCTCAAAATTCCGGCCAGTTGATAATACCTAGGATATCAAAATCGACTGCTGGTGGTAGATCCTTCTTCTATTTAGCACCAAAACTTTGGAACCTAACATTGTCCACTTAAAAGAAGTAAAAACTTTAGACCTACACTTCTGATCAACAGTTGTCCACTTAAAAGAAGTAAAAACTTTAGACCTACACTTCTGATCAACAGTTTTAGATCTGTAAGATAATTTTATAGAAGTCTCTTCTGTTCACCAATGATTTATTTGATCCAAAATACAGCAACGATAATGTGAAATATATGTACAATTTAAAATAAACGTTTTCTATTTAAATATGTTAAAGTGTCATTTATTCCTTTGATCAAAGCTGAATTTTCAACATCATTACTCCAGTCTTCAGTGTCACGTGATCCTTCAGAAATCAGTATGATGATTTGATGCTCAATAAACATTTATGATTATTATCAATGTGGAAAACAGTTGTGCATGTTTTGTTTTCTGGATTTTTTGATGAAAGGAAAGTTGCAAGAACCATATTGCGAAATGTCCAATATTTCGGAAACATGGCTGGAAACATGGTTAACTTGATATAAATGTAAAATAAAACAGCTATAATCTTTATACATTATATTATTTTGACATTTTGAAAGTTTCTCAAACCTCCCTTTACTGACCACTTGTTGAAAACGAAAAAATAATAACAATAATAATACAATTTTGTTCCCATTAAAAAAAAAAAGTGATGAAGTGCTTGAATGTTTCTAACATGAATGTTCTTCAGCACCATGAATGAATGAAGAATAAACACCAACCTCTTTGTTCTTCAGGATCTTCAGTGTGTTTCATTCTGCAGGGTTCTGGATCACTCATGTTCTCACTGTCCTCTTTAATAAACTCAGTCTTTGCAGATTTCAGCTCTTCCTGATGCTCTGATGCTCGTCTTCACTTGTAGCTGATGGGAATATTACAGCATTTATTGGAGAATTGCAGTGGGAGGAGCTTCACTGATGATGTGATTGCTGTGGGAGGAGTTTCACTGGTGATGAAATTGATGTGGGAGGAGCTTCACTGACCATGTGACTGCTGTGGGAGGAGCTTAAGTAATTATGTAACTGTAGTGCGCGGAGCCTCACTGATGATGAATTGCAGTGGGAGGAAATAAAAATCTGCCTAAATAAAAAAATGCATCACTTACTGAGTAAGTAAAGTAAATTTCTTACATTAATTTTGCATCTCTATTTTTGGTGTTTATTTTAATTTAGACAAATCTGATATTATTTTAATCTCCAATAGGGCTGCACGATTTGGGGAAAATGTCATATTGCGATAATAGAGGTCAATATTGCGATTGTGATATGCGATATATTAAACAAATGGTTTCATGAATCAACTTGCTTGGTTCTCAAGGAAAACAAATGCACACACAGATTACTGATAATCTGCCTAAAGAAAAAAAGTTCTTTAGTCAAGAGCAGTGAGTGTTTTTCTCTGTTCCCTTTGTTCTTTGATTAACTTTAGCGACAGATATAATTAGTGGCTAGTGTACTGTCCCTTTAAGATCAGCCGCTGATGTCAAAGATGCGGATCACGCGCCTCATTCTCTCACTAGTCACAACTCTTCACGTTCATCATAAGACTATGTTATGAAGATACTCGATAAAAATACATTTTGGCATAATTGTGTGTGTTATTGTTCGTTCAAGCTCGAAAGAGAACTGTATTCTGGCATGCTGTTTTGTGCGCATGCACGATATAGGCTAGTCTGTGTGTCACAGTCAGGACATTCACAGGCAGCGCGTTCCTTTTGGCATGTATGTGTGTGTTGTTCGTTCTACCGCGAAAGAGAACTTGATACTGGCGCGCAGTCTGTACGATACTGGCGCGCGTTTATCTGTGGGTTGTGTGTGTGTGTGTGTGTGTGTGTAAAACAGTCAGGACATTCACTGACAGCACATTCTTTTTTGTCTTATCGCGCATGAATGGTTTAAAACTAAAAGCATTTGCATGAATAAGAGCAGGATCATGTAACACTAGCCAAAGGATGCCAAAAATTAACAGATGCTTCAACAGATGCTGAAATTTCAATTCTCTTCGCTCTTGGATTAGCCTTAAATGTTTTAAAAAGTTATCCCATCAGAATAGATTTCCAAAGTTATCCCATCAGAATAGATTTCCACGAAGTTAAAGGGATAGTCCACTTTGAAATTAATTTTTGATATGTTTTAGCTTACCTCAAGGGCATCCAAGATGTAGGTGTCTTTGTTTCCGCAGTAGTTTTAATTTTGATATTTTTAGGTCAAACCGTTCTTGTCTGTCAGTCATTTCATGCAGGTCTACGGTCACTGTCTCAAAGAGCATGCACAAAGTCCAAATTAAAACAATTCCCCATCGTCCAAATGAAACAATTCCCCATCATAAGTACACATTGATGGCCTAAGACACGAAACGAGCGGTTTGTGTGAGAAAACGAACAGTATTTATATCGTTGTTATATCTTGAAAACAGCACACGTCCAAATGATCTGACGGCGCGGGCGGGTATAGATGTATACATAGATGTCGCCTTGGCTACGGTTTCGTTCCAATGAACTGCAGTAGCGAAGGCGACATCTAGTGTATACATCTATACCCGCCCGCGCCGTCAGATCATTTGGACGTGTGCTGTTTTCATGCTGTTTAAAACTTATTTGTGGTGTCAATGTTGACTGCACAAACACAGCATGTGACCTGTTTATAGAAGGCTCTAACATTGCGTGTCCACATTACAAATTGCTGACTGTAATCAAGTTTTCAAAAATGAACTTTTTGTAGGCTAGAATGACGGCCTCTTCTTGACTCCAGTTGTCCTGTTTTCCATCACCGTTTGACATTTTTCCTATCATACAATGAAATTACAACACTCAGTGTTTTAGTGACTGTCCAAAGTGTGTGAATAGAAGGCTCACGATTAGTTGTCATTTGCTAATGTAACCCCTCTTGGTTCGTGTGTTCTTTCATTTCAATAATGACCATGGGAAAGCAATTTTGCTGAGCACATTCACTTTAGTGTTTACTGCAACTGAGGAAATCTGGAAAAGACACAAAGAGCACCAAACAGACAATAATACTGCTGGTCCGGCCATAAAACATCCTTCTCAACAGCTTGTGTGAACTGAGAAGATGGCTGATTCAACCCATTGTACACTCTTCTTGCCTGTAGGTGTCTCCCTTTTCCCAAGATGCATTATTTAAATAACCAATGAATGGTTAATTTAACGAGAACAAATATTTTATAACTAAAACAAGCATTTTGACACTATTCACACTTAGTTTCTGTTTTTCCTTTTCCTTTCTTTACTCTGTAACATTCTACCACCACATCACTTCACACTGGACAAGTTTGGCACTGCAATGTGGAGTTAACACAATAAAATCAGAGCTAATCCTGCTCCAGAACAGGGATTCAAAGCCCCGGGTGAAAAGTAGTGTGATTGAACCCTGTTTTTAAATTACAAAAGTGAAATGCTTTACCCAGGCTTAAGAGCTGTGTTAAAGGGGTCATGAACTGGACTATTATATTATTTTAAAATGTTAGTATAATTTTTACATACATTATCATATTTTAGAAATAAAAGGCATTTTTCCTATCCTGATTTTAGCCTCTTATTTGAACACTGTTTGAAGGGGTGTGTCTGCTGTGAAACATGTAAATGCTCACTGCTGTCATTTGCTGACATGTTTGTTGGCAAGTGTCCAGATAAACTCTGATGTATGATTGCCAGCTTGAGCGATTGGAAATGGAGCTTTCTTTGATTACTTTCTGTATACATTTAATCAGTTTAAGATTATTGTCATCCTAAGTGAAACAAAGTGAAGTATATATTTTAGTCACTGGCTTGATATACAGATGCATAAACAGTCTTGAACAATGAGAAAGATTGTCTGAACTTGATTACACATCAGAAATCACTGATCAGAGATTGGAATAAATGATTACTTCCATGTTTGTGGTTTTGCTGGCAGATCCATATCGTAAAAGTCTGTTTGCAAAGCCTGTGTAGAAACTATGAATGACCAAATAATGAAGTGAAAGGTACCGGATTCTAACAATGCACTGCTGAGACGTTCTCTTAGTTACAAAAAAAAACCTTCCTAGCATTAGGATAATTTGGAAGGTAATGGCTTTGATCCTGTGTCGATCTTTTCACATCTATTCACTAACACACCAGTGGGCGGGGCCAAAGATGGTGATGTAGACAGACGTTGATGATATTCTGCAAAGGCAGTCTACAACTGCCCTGTGAGGTCACAAGTTTCCACTTGAGAACCTGTCGTTTTCTGGCCTTGGTTTCAATAAAGTGGGTTTTTGGAATAAGAGTTTTGAAACTCAGGGTACTTTTATAGTGTAATGAACTCTTAACTGTTGAAAGATCAAGGAAAATGCAGTGCAAAAGTGCAGTACGAACAAGAGGCAATAGAACTGGTTGTATAGTGGTTTTATTCAAGTCACATGTCCTACAGCCAGTACTGAATCAAATCATGGACAGGGAGATGTGTAGGACGTCTCAAACGAATCACCTGAAATGGGAACAAAACGACCTGGATCATTTAACAGTAATTCAGCCACAGCAAAGCATGATTAGGATGAAAGCATACTTGTCTGGTAGTAGTCATAAACATTGATGACTGCTGGCTTGAGATTTTCCACTGCAAGAACCCGATTCAGCTGCAGTGTGTAACTCATGGGGACACCATTGGGAACCTGCAAGACAGAAAGGATGAACAGCAGCACATGAGAAAATGGCAGCTAATGAATATACCCAGTGTACAATCTCACCTCTTTCAGATACACTAGGACATGATCATCTTCAGCATCAACCCGCTCCACTAGTGGGGCAAACGATTGGGGTGAAGAACCAAGCTGAGGGGAAGAGACCATCATTTACACAATTACAATTGAAGGAGCTTCAAGCATCTTGAGACTTTCTTAAATACAAACCAGTGACGTGTCTGCCGTGAAGCCTGACAGGAGCTTAATATCCACTAGAACCATGTTAGTGCTTGATTTCACACCATTGTATCTGAATGAGGGTGAAAAAGAGGTTTAGTCAAGATCAAGAATACAGCTTCCCTTTTTGTAAGAGTCATAAACATCAGTTGGTTTCAGGACACAATGCTGCTTACATAACAGTGAACTTCAACATGAGATTGGCTCCAAGCGGTTGGCAGTCTCCAGTCACCTTCGCTTCGACACTCAGCGTCATGGAGACTTTAACGGGTGTTGGGATGTTGTAGAAACATGCAACCTAAAGTACGAGTAGAAAATCAAAAACATTTAGATTTGGCTGTGCACAACAAATATAGATAGAGGAAGATACAGACCTGCACAGACACACAAGTGGATCCTGATGCTTTAACACTATATTTGCCTGGAACATTCTTCAGCGGCTTCTCCTGATACAGCAGCCTGTTGTCCCGATTCACTTTGAAGCTATAAGAGTCTCCTCCTACTACTGAGGACTGTACGGTAACAGTGCTGGAGCCATCCAAGCTGAACACTTGCGCAGAATACACAGACAGAGCCTGAAGAGCCACCACAGTGTCCTAAAAACAAGCACCAGATTAAAAGAAATCCTCAAAAGATTGCACTCATGTTTGGTAGTCAGAGGCACCTGGGTGGAGGAAAACCCTCCATAGGGATTCTGCTGGGCCACGAGCCAGTTGACAATGCGGTTAGCATAACCCAGATCAGCCGTCGTGAGAGGCTGAACAGCGAGAACCGCGAGCAGCACGTAAGAGCTAATCTCCACCGCCAGAGTATCACCAGATGTCGTCTGAGACCAATGGACCTTAGTGCCTTAGGATGAGATGGAGGGGAGAAAGTTGATGCCAAAGAACCTAACGAATCAACATCAAGAGGCTGGTAAATCTTACCTTCAGATATTGCAAGGTTGTCCAAGGCAGTTAAAAGCTGTGATCGAGTGGTGGTCTCTCCGGCCAAACTGAAGGTGTAGGCCAGCAGAGCCGTGGCATAAGTGTTCCCAACGTTCCCAACGACAGGCCTCAAGCATGACAGACCGTTGGTAATGACAGGACCCTTAAAAAAAAAAAAAAAAAAAAAAAAGACAGCCAGGGGTGCGTTTCCCGAAAGCATCGTTGGCCAACTATGGTCGCAAGTTCATCGCAATGTCCATTGAACTATTGGTAACGACAGAACTTGCGACCATAGTTGGCCAAAGATGCTTTCGGGAAACGCACCCCAGAACAGTAAGTTCATCTGCAAGGAGCTCATACAACTACTGGATTGGTCTTACCACGGTGGGGACACCTAGTTCAAGCAGCGATGCAACAATGTGGCAGTCATAGTCACACTGTCACCAACTCCACCCTTAAAAAAAAAAAAACCTGATTTAGAAGAACAGTTCATTGTTCCAGTGCATTAAGGAACATGTATTGCACCTTCATGTCACTATGGTACAGAGTTCCCTGCTGAATGAAACAGCCGTCTGAACCCTGCTTGCTGATCAACCAATCCTTTGCACTCTGCAGGACATGTGGATCAATGAAGACAAATTGCCTTGCTAGACCAAAAGACCTCATGACAAAGGCGGTCAACCTGGTTGTGAAAAAGGTTGACAAATTAAGCTAACTGTTTGTGCCACCACGGATTATACACAACAGTAGAACAGTGAGAAAAATCACCATGTATTTGATTCATCATAACCAAATGTACTGTATGAACCATCATCATGTCTGTAGTTCAGTTCTCCTTGGTATCCTGATTGGATCATACAGCACATGTAAGTGTTAGTCCAATGGGAAGAGCAGGACAAAGCTTCCTTGAAATTGAGTCTCCTACATATATAAAGTTGATTTGGTCATCCATACCACTCTGAAGGAAGCCTGTGGCAGTCTCTCGGATGGCTGCAGTGAGTTGCCCTGTGACCTTCAGGTACAGCAGGATGTAAATATTGGGAGCAAGAATGATCATATTCTGTTCTCCACAGCCAGATGGCATCTGTAATAACCCATTTAGATTCTTCAGCGCACGACCCATTATGTCCCCTATGAGAGGTCAAGCATAAATCCCACATCAGAAACAGTTATTCTACCAAACTTCACATGCCAGTTTCTACTGAATGAAATGTAGTACCAAGGACTGAAACGGAGCATCTAGCTGATCCTTGAACCATGTTTGTTGGAAATCTCAGAGTCACGTCTTCAGAAAGATCTCTTCCTGCAGACAAGAGAAGGGATCAGCATTTTAGAGCTAGGCTAATGTTTGGCTATACAAGGAGAACGTATTTGGGAATCACTGAGTGCAAACAAACCCTTTGGACACAGTAACCAACTCTGGGTGTTTGTCCTTTCAACTCCTTCAGGCTATAAGAGCAATAACACCACATCAGTAAAGCAGCAGGAGCTCCATGATCAAACTCCAGAAGGCTAGTTAACACTCACCAGGACAAGTAGACTTCGAGTGACTACGTCGATGCGTCCTCTCGTAGGCACAGTCACGACTTCAGTGCCACATCGAGACCGGGATGCTTCAGCTGCAGCACTGACAGTCACGTTGACAGTTCCTGCAGTGACATAGGAAGTGAGCAACACCCTTAATATAAACTTAATTTAGAGATGATCCAAAACTGACCAAGAACAGAAGCTGAGAGAACCCATTTGAAGGTTCTTCTCCCATTGGCACAAATACAGGATGTATACGGATCAGTATATGGTTTAAGAGTGAAGGCCGTGGATGAAGTTGGAGTTACTTTAACCTGCCAATGAAATGGAATATATGGAGCAAAGACACATGACCTTCTCTAAACAGATGAATTATAAGAGAAAACCATGGCAAACCATGATGCACTTGGACAGATAGCTGAAGACTGTGGCCTTCAGCTCAAAAGACTCCCCACGGACAATGGAGTACGGCAGGGTGAGCTCCAAGAAGAATGGCTGGAAGACCGTCAGCAGAGCAGGAGGAGCCAGACCAAAACCCTTTGAGGACAGGCAGAACGCCTCAGTCTCCCATGTGGTGATGGTGTCAGGAACAGAGAGAGGAACTCATGTGGATCCAGTGTTTCTGAAAGACAGGAGAAAAATAAGGGGAGCAGGAAGAAAAACTGGGTAAGTAGCTTTAGAAGGAACAAGATGCTTCACTAACCCCACACGAGCAAGCTGCCAGAGCCATGTTTCTGGAAAGTAAGTCCTGACAGTAACTTCAAAAGATGAAGGGTCACGTCTAGAATTTTGTTGTTGCCTTTGCAGCACTGATACAGAACCATTCAAAATAATCAGTAAAAGAGACAAGAAATTTTACACCAAACTGTCTTTGTATCTGCAGGATAAACAGGTTCATACTGTAACTGCCCCTCTTATTGCATTTATGGAAATTAAAACCCCACACAATTGGTTGATCCACAAAGAGTACCCTTACGAAAAAGTTTATTGAAGTGTGAAATTTATTTATTTATTTATTTATTTAAGTTTACTTACATGTATGGGCTTCTCAGAAATACACTTCAAATTGCACTTAAGTATACTTGACTAATACTGACAGAAAAGTCCAAGTATATTTGGCCTATAATTGAGCGGGATATACTTAAAGTATAATTAAGTACTCCAAGTATTCTAGGCTTGTACTAGTATTTAATAAGGTACTCAATCGAAATGGTAAACACTTATAAACTAGCAGGTTCATGTTTATACAGTATCAAGCTTTCGGGTGGAATAGCTTAGAGTAAATAAAATATGGAACTGAACCTGATCTTGTACACTGTGATAACCCTTACAAAAAATAAATCTAAGTTCTCTATTAGCATACTGATTTTCAACTAAAAATAAGCATACTTTCAGTCTACATTTTATATACACTCCTCAAATTTACTTAATTACATGTGTACTTTTATACTGCGAGAAAAGTATTTGGCCTGTACTTGAACTCAATACTTTCGTATATCTCAATCAAAAGATTAAGTATTCTAGTTTTAACTCTTGGTCAAGTAGCCTATTAAATATACTCTAACATAGTTCTTCCATATACGGTCTTATGAATTTACATCGCTTGAAAATATTGATTAAAATATTGATATAAAACAGGCTTCTAAATCAGTGTATCTGATTTTTTTTTCTGTGTAGCTGAACTCCAGTTATCCATGTTTTCACTGTTATACGGTAGGGGGCGCTATGACACATCTAGTACAGAATCTCCGGATCAAAACATAGAAGCGGAAACAAGTGATAGATTGCTCACACAAATGTAAGATAATGTGATCAAACATTAAACGGCGTATAAATCTTAACGGCTTAATATTACCACATGAAATGAAGTGTAACCCATGAAGAGAAAGCAACTGAAGCTTTTGGGGTGTTGGACTCCAACTGTGTTTTGATCATCATTCTGAACCTGATTAAAGGGATAGTTCACCCAAAAAATGACACCATCAAGTTGGTTTCAAACCTGTATGGATTTATTTTTTTCTGCTAAAAACAAGATATTTTGAAAAATGTCGGTAACCAAACAGTTGATGGACCCCATTGACCTCCATAGTTTTTTTTTTTCCTACTATGAAAGTCAATGGGGTCCATTAACTGTTTGGTTACCGACATTTCAAAATATCTTTTGTTTTTAGCAGAAAAAAAATGCATACAGGTTTAAAACAATTTTCATTTTTGGGCAAACCATCCCTTTAAGGCGTAGTCTTTAGCAAAAATGAGTTTCTCAACGGTTTAAAATGTTGCCTTAATGAAACTTACCAACATTCAAGTGTTGATTAAAAAGAGGATGCATGAAGCTAATAAAATGTTTATAAAAATTAAGTACAGTTAAAGGTATTTTGAGTAAAAAAACAACATTTGAACAGTGGTATAGGCCTACTGAAAGTGCAAAAACGATAAATAAATAGTAAACCAAGTATCCTTTAAAGTTGACTTTGAAAACTTTTCCGCTCGCACTGCCATGGTAACCAGAGCTATGAACCAGAGCCGTCTGATAGTAACAAAAGTGACTGACATGGACAACTGTAGTTCGCAATGTCTATTTGCACGCGGTTGCTGTTGTGGTTTCATTCAAACATTATGGACCATGGCAAGCAGACTTTGGATAAAAGAGGAGAACTAAAACGAGAAATATCAGCGCAGTGTTTGAGATGCCGAGAGCTCCCATAGACGGTGTATAAACGAGAGCTCCACGTCCGAGACTCCGACCGCTCCTACATGTACTTTAAACCGGTGAGCACATTTACAAAACTAACCAAATGTTATATAGTTCAACAATGATAAAATGTTAGAATATGATCTGTATGTTATTCTGTTGATCTAACTTACTGCTAGTCTCATACAAACTAACATACATTTCAACGCTCAAATGCAGTTTAGTGTGATAGTGTAATGTTAGACCAAGTGAAACAGTGCTGCATTACCTCACAAGTTTAATTTGCCTAATAAACTGACCTGAGAGTTGTAATTCTGCACTCGCATGTAGTTCGGTAGAATGAAATGTCCATATTCCTCTTATATCCGCGGGACTCGCGTCACGTGTGGAATTGATAGCTTACTCTTAACAATCCCGAACTGCTTCAGATCACAGTCATAATAAAAGTATTGATTATTCAGATCATCCATAAATATTAGATTGGTCGGCTTGACGTTGACAAAAAGATCCTTAATTCTTTGCAAATGTTATGTCAAACTACGTCTTTGCTAATGTAAAGAGGTTAGCAACCCCTAGTGGCGAAAAATTCCATACTGTACGTTTTAAGTATACTTTTCATAAGGGTAACCTCACATAACTAAATGCAAGTTCACCAAATCATGCAGAATTTCAGTGAAATAATGGCCTCTGCATAGACCTACTATCTGGGAATCTGGGATACAGCGGGCACGGAGGGGCTTGTACAGCGAGATTCGTTACGATCTTCATTCCCAGGCTCTGTCAGAGAGACAAGTCAAAACACAAGACAGATTTCAAGTCAATGACTCAGTTTGTGAACATGTAGTCACAAAATACGGTTTTCTACCTTGAAGGTTGTGTAGGCTTGATTTGTAGGAGCAGGGTAGGCACGATCTATATCAAAAGCTAGACGTGGTCGAAAACCTAGACACTCTGGTTCATCCTGAACGCTGTTTGGGTAACCTGATAGCGATCGCACCGGGAGCAAGTCAAACACCTTGAAACCATGAAAAAAGGTCACTTTTGAAAAATGTTTTACAAATTCATTACTGTTTGGAATGTTATGTCACAGAGTACATAAATGTTAAGATGTACACGAAACCTACTATCATAATAGGTTTGTTCAATTTCTCTCAGCATTACTCAAATTCTAAAGCTGAACCTGAATGTCAGTCAAGAACAACAATTTAAATCAACTGCACACGGATACCATTTTAGCACTCAGACGTCTTCCTGGCTCCAAGATCCAGACGCTCTGATCTACAGCACTGATGCCACACAGAGATCCTGCTTGAGCAGAGACAGTCAGAACATTTCCCTCAGCAGGAACGGCCGTAGCAGGAGAGAACTGTAGAGAGACCTGGAACAAGGACCCACACGCTGTAGGACATGTCATTATACCCCACTTGAAGGCAAAAGATGCTAGTGCACATCATACTTTGTTTTGGAAACATGTTTCTGTGTCAAACGATGCACTGCCAACAACAACGTTCTCACTGGGCAGAACACAGTAGACCAGAATCTGTACAACTGGAGCCATATTGACACTGACAGACAACTGGAACGACACAGAGCCGCTCGTGGCTGTATTAGAAGCCCTCGCTGTGACTGTCTGAAATCCATGGAGGACTATCAATCCTCTGGACAAGACCTGACAAAAACAAGACAAGTGGGTGCATAAAACAGGCAAGAGCAATCTATATGTATATGTAAAAAACCCTGATATCCACTCACCATATAGACAATGTCAACGCTGTAGTCTCCAGCCTCTCCAACAAAAGAATACTTCAGTCACTGGAAACACAGCACCACATTTGAGTGGCTGCTCGAGCTTCACTATAGTCAGTTCACTAGATGATGGATTGTCAGGAGAATCAGGTTGGAGAAGCTTAACAACCCTGTTATCTGTAGTGAAGTGTGGCGATCTGTAAACAACCTCTAGAGTCGCACTTGCCTGGGGAACAACAAATGGAATGGGTTTCTTGCGAGAGAAATTGAGATCTACATTTGAGTTCCGAGTCTACATTTCACAAAACAAAGAGCAAATCATACCACCAGATTCAGAGCAGCTTTAGGAAGACTAGCAGTGCTGAGGGAGAATGAGGCCAGTCCTTTCTGGTTTGTGGTCAGTTTCAGCAGCTGTTTGTTGGGCCAGCGGCTACCATCCAGGAGATAAACCACTTTGTTTGCGACTGGAGTCCCATCAAAATGAGACACAGATCTTTTGGGAATGATCAAGGTTAGGAAAGGGAACCAATGTGAAAGCTTCTGCAACAAGGAATTAATTTTACTTGCCTTCCCATTGATCATTGATCCATGCTCAAAATATTCTGGGATGTCCAAAAACATAACTCTGCCAACTTCAAACGTAATGGACACTGCTGCAGATTTTGACATCAATACATCTGGGGGAGGGATGGGTGTTGATAGATGCAACAGAAAAAAAAAAAGAAAAAAAGAAAAAAAGTGAAAACTTTAAAGCAAGTAGCTACCATTGGTCCAGATCAGCCATAGCTCACCTGTTCCCAACTCAGTGACATTCACATTTACAAGAAAAGTTTCTTGCATATCATTTTCAAATTCAGTGTTGAAAAACACTGATGTATCGACGATAAGGGAGGCACAGCCGGTGTCATTCATCTGGTAGCAGAACAAAGAGTCACATTAAAGTCAAGCAGAAGTAAAACCCTCCACTGTAAGGCAGGAGTCAAACCTCTGCGGTTTTAGTCAGGCAACGACGGGTCAACCCAGGAACCACAGCAAATGGAAAGGGATCACGGCACACTTCCACCAAGGCTTCACCGGGTACAGGTTGGCCATATGTGTATCTGAGAAACATCACAAGGAACAAAATTAAGAACTGACCAACCACAAGACAAGATGATATTTGTACATTTCTCACTTAGCACAAGCCTCAACTTTCAGTCCCACATCTGCAACGCTATACGTCTGTGGTGCGTTTACGGTCACATCAAACTTGGGCAAAACTAAGCCAGAAATAAAAACGCTGTAAGACCTCAGATCTGCCATTGAACTGTTGCACATCATTCACAATAACTTACCATATTTTTTCACTTCAAAAACATGGGAGATCATTTGGTCACCAATATAAGCCTTTAGTGTGCACATCCCAATCTGAGCCTCTGGGTTTAACTTGTGAGAAAGCTGCAAGATCCAACCCGTTGAGGAAACGTTTGTCCACTGACCAATGCGGTTATTATTATTGTCCTATTGAAACGATGAACGGCTCAGAAAAACAGAAAGTGGCAGTGGCTCAATTCAAAGACTTGGACAAGAACAAATTCTCACCTCCACCACCACCAGATTGTACTGAAAGACAAAGACAGGAATATTAAGCATTTAAAAGACACTATTGCAGCAGTCATTGAAGAGAACTGCAAAAAAAAAAAAACTATGCAAGCAAAAATAACCTGCAATAAATTTGCAATTTGTTCATGGCCAGAACTTACCATCTGATTAAGTGGCACAAATTTGGCATCCATGGTGACAACTCTGAAATTCACTGCAAAGACAGATAAACTCAAATTATTTTCATAATGCACTCAAAGACAATCAGAACTTGTAGCGTATTGGACTTTCTACACCTCTAATATTAAACCAAGGGACATTCACAGCTCACCTGTTTGTCCTGGATTGTAGATGGGTTTGTCTGTCTGGATGAAGGTCAAAGGCTGGTAACGTCTGAACATGACTTTCCGCTCTTGAGTCGCTCTGAAGACCCTCCCTTGGACTTCTACCTTCAGCATCTGCACAGATTCTCCATCTACTCGAGGAGCCTGTAAAGAAGCCCAGTTAACTCAAACCAGACAAAAATAAATAAATAAAAATCATGTCTCATGACAACAGACCTGGAAACTAAAGCATTGGTGAAATGGCTTTGAAGAAACCTGCTGCACAAGTTGAGTCATCTCATTTTCCTCATCAAGCAGAGAAACTGTCATTGTGAGACTCTCTTGGGGTTTCAGAAGACTTGCACACAATTTGGCATTAGATCCAGTTTCAATCACTGCAGGGAACGTCACCATGAATAACCTGTGAAAACAGCATTAACTTTAGGTTCAGGAACCAAAGGGAATCAGGTCAGAGCATTTGCATGTTGGCTGAATGTTCACAGAAAGTGGATGCCACAGGGTTGCCAGGTCTGTGCATCAAAATAAGCCAAAGTGGTGATCTCCATCAGCTAGTGGGTTGAAGTAGCGTATGTGAAAAAAATAAAGTAAATAAAGTGGAAAGCCTGATTTAGCAACACTGTGCCATCGTCACAAAAAAAAAACAAAAAAAACAAAAAAAAACACACAATACAGCCCTTTTTGTTCAGAAATATTTGAAGAACAATAACTCTAATAGCACAAACTCCATCCAACAGTGACTTAAAAAAAAAATAAAAAAACAAGTTAAATAATAATTTGGTGGGTCCCATTCATCCTTTGATCACTAGATTGGAAAAAGTACAACATGATCAATGAACTTAAACAGTTAATTCTTTGGTGCTTCATTTTGCCATCTTTACAACTGCATCATTCAGCACAGATTAGACATTAGGCCACTTTTCACTTCAAAGCCCATGTACTTACGGCCTTTTCTGTCCATTAACAGCAAAAAGGAAAAGGGCTAAAATGAGCCCTTTCCAAACACAAATCTCCCTCACAGCCATGAAGAGCAATCATCCAAGACTAGACAGAAATCAAGAGTCTCTTTCAGAAACCCTGCAACACTTCTGTTAAGATCCACACTGCTCTACAGCTTAACTCTATATCAGCTGCACTGATGCCAGCGTTATTTAAACGCTCTTAATAATTCAGAACAGCTTGATTTAGCACTCACAGGCAATCTGGACATCTTTAGGGCGGAGCCCTGGTAATTAATCACAGGGTTGCCAACATAGACATCTCTATATAATATCTATGGTTGGTTGCCAATGTTTGTCTATGCTTGTTTGTTTGAAATGCACCGGTTGCAGTGAGAGGAGGAGTGAGAATAGCGCAGGCAAGCCAGACAGTTCTCTCTTCTCGCAGTGGATATGACACAAAAGAAGATAGAGTGAAGAATGTTGGCATCCAGACAGTTGATGATAGCCATTGACTTCCATGGTATTTATTTTCTACTATGGAAATCAATGGCCACTGTCAACTTTCTGGTAACCAACATTCTTTTAAAATATCTTCTCTTGTGTTCAACAGAAGAAAGAAACCCATACAGGTTTGGAACAACTTGAGGGTGAGTAAATGATGACAGAATTTTCATTTCGGGCTGAACCATCCCTTTAAAGAAATTTTCATTGAAAAAAAACTAAGCTCTTTTATTCTACAAGATAAACTTGTTATTTGAATGCTATGTAGTTTCACAGAAAATGAACTGAGATGGCTATAGCTTATAGGTGTGTGTTCCTCTTCATGAAGAGTTTAGCTCCAACACCTGCCTGGAAGTTTCCATTGATCCTAATGACCTTGA
This sequence comes from Scardinius erythrophthalmus, assembly GCF_964197995.2. Taxonomy (NCBI): domain Eukaryota; kingdom Metazoa; phylum Chordata; class Actinopteri; order Cypriniformes; family Leuciscidae; genus Scardinius; species Scardinius erythrophthalmus. Next base: position 11,215,474 of record NC_138221.1, read on the forward strand.
TTAGCTGCTTCAAGTGTGTTTAATTACATTAGGCCGTGAGACACAGGGTTGATCGGTACCATTTTAAGGGATTAAACCACATGGTGATTTTTGAAAAATGTGTGATCGCATATTCAAGGTAGTTTTTGGTTACGGAGGACGATTTTCAAACATATGTAAAGAAAAAGGATAAATGTAATTTGTATAGGAGTTTGTTTAAGAGTTTGTATAAGAGTATTGAGTTTGTACAAATTTGTATTTGTATAGTAGTCCAGGCATTTTAAGCCAAAATGGGGGTCAACCGTGAACAAATTGCAACAGAATCAAACTCAACTGATTTTGAATCCTCAATATGTCCTGAGTAAGGAAAAAAAAAGCCCAGAAGAATCCCATTAGGGGAAGGTTCAGAAAAAGACCCAAATATAGCCTATTCATACGCCTATTCATTACTTTTCTCACATGAATAGGGTAAAAAATTTAACCTTTAATAGGTAGCTTTCATTTCTCATGAAAGCTACCATGGATTGGATGCTATCACACATTTTCCAACACTATGATGTGTACCTTCATGAAAATCAAAAATCATATTGTTTAGTATATTAACATTCTTGAATGTGGCAACTGAATTGACCTGTTCTTGAGTAACCTCATGCTTTCTTTTTTCAGATTTCAGAGAACCCAAAGGAAAAGAGGCAGTAGTCTGATGTAAGACAGATTTTTAAAAACCTGAACCGTACGTTGGACCACCTGCAGTTATGACTTCAGACGTCAATTTTATTTTTAAAGGTTGAAATGCTTTTGTCCTATATATTTAATGAGGGAAGAGACGGCGCGCGCGAGCGGTGACGTCATAGACAGCCAACGGTAGATCAAAGACGCCTCAAAATAATTTTCATAGCGACTAAGCACATGTAAACATAAACATAATTACACAAAAATAACAATAAGGATTACACACCGCTTCTCTGTATTCCAGTTGCTCTCTTTCTGCTGGTTGTGCAAAGCTGTGTTGAGATGGAGACAGTAATCATGTGAAAACTGTGTGTTGTTTAAAGTTCATAGTATTTGTTCTGACTTCATGAAGCCTCATGGTGTGAATGAAACATCAAACTGACTAGAACTCTATGTATATGAAATGTATATGATACTGGATTATCAAGGGTGAAACTGTTAATAATGTAGACAGACTGCAATCTAATTCAATGTCAGTCATGTGTGGGTAAATATAATTTAATTAAACATTTAAAAGCTCATGAGAAATTTAAAACATGAAATGTGCAATAAGCAAACAATGCTTCATGACTTTCAGAAATAAAATTATTTTATTAGAAAATAAAAATGGACAACAAAATTGATAAAATGAGCAGGCCTAAAGAGTTTAATTAATTATTACAGTTAAATGTTCTTTCTTCAGAATGAGAAGCTGATGTGATTTCAGAGAAAAACCTGATTATAGGCAAAAATCACATTTCTGAAGCGAGAACTATTAAATATATTTGATTAATGACAATTATCTAATGTAATATTAACATTTTATATTGACAAAAAAACAAAACAAAAAAAAAAACAGAAAGCCTAAGCCACTTCTTCCGAGTGTGAACTCTCATGTGGCGTTTAAGAGTTGATTTGTGTCTGAAACTAGTTCTGCAGTGAAAACAAGTGGGTTTTTTCTTCAGTGTGGCTCCTCAGGTATGTATTGTCTCATGTTTATGTAAATTTTGCCGCAGTGAAAAACTCTTTCCACACACAGAACATGAATGTGGCTTCTCCTTCATATGAACTGTCAGGTGTCTCTTCAGGTTTGATGATCCAATAAATGTTTTGCCGCATTGATCACACGTGAACGGCTTCTCTCCGGTGTGAACTCTCATGTGAACATCAAGATGATGTTTGTATGTGAAACGGTTTCCACACTGAACACACATATGTGCCTTTTCTCCAGTGTGGATTTTCACATGTCTCTTAAGGGATGTTGATTGTGTGAAACTCTTCCCACACTGATCACATGTGAAAGTGTGAACTCTCATGTGACCATTAAGTTTGTTTGCTTGTGAAACTCTTTCCATACTGAGTGCAGGTGAAAGATTTCTTGGCTCTTCCTTTCTTTAAAAATATATTTTTAGTCTTTGAGCGACTCAAAGTTTTTTTTACCAGGTTTGACATGACGTTCCTCCTCCACTTCACTCAGGTCTGAAATGAAAGAAAACTTTTTCATTTAAATTTCAGCAAAATAATTTGAAGAGAGAAATATGAAAGTGAGCCCTGATGTAATAGCAAAAAGTAGTAGTAGACAACTGCTATAAAATATCCTAATTCTGGTGTTTTCATAAATTAGTTGCATGAATGAAGTACATTGATCTTTCAATTATTATTTTCAAGGCATTATAGGCACAAACCACGTTTCTGAAGTGAGAACTATTAAATATATTTGATTAATGACAATTCACCTTTGGCTAAGCCACGCCCTAGAATGTAGATTGACCAATCACAGCGCAGCCAAGAACGAGCTCCGACTGAGGTCCGACACTTTTTCACAGCGCTCCATTGACTTTAACGCAGGCGTCTCATATTTTTGGTCTCGGCAGGCTATTACCGTCGTAGTTTTATCAAAAATATGGTTAAACGTTGTGCCTGGGGCATTTGTAACACAGATACGCGTTTCCCAGAGAGGTTGGAGGGGGGTGTCCGTTTTTTTCCCTTCCCAAAACCGATTTCAAATCCTGACAAGTGTCGTCTTTGGATTAAACTGTGTGTGTGGACGTCCTCACAGTCAGCTAAACCCCTCAAGGATCAACAAGCACACTTTTGTGTGCTCTAAGGTAAATTTAGATTTTAACCTTACTGTAAAGTTATACTAGTTAGACAGTTATATGCTGTTTGTTTTAGCTAACTTTGCGTTACGTTAACGTTAGGTGTTTGTATTTTGAATAACACAGTTAGGTAACATCCAGCCGCTAGTCAAAACATACAATCCTGACTTACGTGATAACTAAACTATCGCTAAGCTTGCTTGCTAGCACCTTGATTCTTCATTAACGTAATTAGGGTAGAGAACCGAAATCATAACCTAAAACAGCATAAAACTGTCTAACTAGCATTATAACTTGTATAACTTGACGGGAAGGTTAAAATCTAAATTTACCTTAGAGCACACAAAAGTGTGCTTGTTGATCATTGAGGGGTTTAGCTGATGCGAGGACGTCCACACACACAGTTTAATCCAAAGACGACACTTGTCAGGATTTGAAATCGGTTTTGGGAAGGGAAAAAAACGGACACCCCCCTCCAACCTCTCTGGGAAACGCGTATCTGTGTTACAAATGCCCCAGGCACAACGTTTAACCATATTTTTGATAAAACTACGACGGTAATAGCCTGCCGAGACCAAAAATGTGAGACGCCTGCGTTAAAGTCGGACCTCAGTCGGAGCTCGTTCTTGGCTGCGCTGTGATTGGTCAATCTACATTCTAGGGCGTGGCTTAGCCAAAGGCGAATTATCGAATGTAATATTAACATTTATACAATACTGCCTAGGGGTGTGCAATATTGACAAAAAAAATTATAACTCGATATTTGTTAGGATTATTGATAACAATAATGGAACAATATTTTGCTGAGTCTGTTTTGTTTGGTACAGGCCTGTCATGGATAAATAAATATGAAAATAAATCCACCAGTAGGTGGCGGCAAGTCCATGTCCTAATGAGTGATTAATTGAATCATTCATTCAAATGATTTGTTCATAATTACTGATTAATTTAGAAATGAAGCTAGTGGATAGGCTTGTTCGACTTAATGCAGCTTTGCGCAGATCAATCAGTGTCTGGCTTGGAGCAGGGCATGCCTGTTAGAAATGTTGTCCGACTTGAGACTTGTAAGGTTTTTCTCCAGTGTGAATTCTCTGGTGTTGTTTTGAGGAAACTGACATAGACTGAGCAATTGACCAACAAAAACCTGGTCTAAAGTAAATGAAGCAGTATTTTTTGTTATTTCCAGACCTTTTGCTTTAGATAATGCGCTTAGATCGTTAAAACATTGCCGTTAATGTTAGAATAGCTGTATGAGAAGGGTTGGGAAACATCATGAATAATAATGTGATTCACACCTGACTCTTGCTTCTTCCCAGTGTGAACTCTCGTGTGATGCCTAAGAGTTGGTTTGTGTCTGAAACTAGATCCGCTCTGATCACATGAGGGCAGCTTCTCTCTAGTGTGTATCCTCTCATGTGTTTTCAGACTTGATGACTGATTGAATCTCTTGTCACAGTGTGAACACTTGTAAGGTTTTTCTCCAGTGTGAATTCTCTGGTGTTGTTTTAAAAAGCTCGCTGTAAGGAAAGTCTTCTCACACTCAAAGCACATGTACTCTTTCAAACCAGTATGAGTTTTCTGATGTGCATGTAAATATGGCAGCAGTGAAAAACTCTTTCTTTTTTTTTTAACTTGTTACTGACCGTTTTGCGCACCCGGCAATGTCGGGACGTCATCCTGTACAGTAGATGGCGGTAATACTCCCAAGGAGTGAGCAGTCAGTAACAAGTAGTAGTAGAAGAAGAACGCCGTAAGCTCAGTTCTCGCGCATGCGTCCTGGACTCCTGGCGCTCCCGTGAACTCTCGTCAGAGGCCCACATTGAGGAACACTAATAGTTGGATAAAGTCGTTATTTTTGTTGTTTTTCCGCACAAAAAGTATTGTCGTCGCATAATAAACTTAATGTAGTGCCACTGTAGTTACTTGGACTATTTTAACAATGTTTTAATAACTATTCTGGGCCGGTGAGTTTCGGTCACACTGGAAGCCTATGGAGGAGTCAAAATTCTGTCAGATTTCATCAAAAATATCTTAATTTGTGTTCCGAAGATGAACGAAAGACTTACATGGTTGGAACAACATGAGGGTAAGTAATTACTGACAGAATTTTCATTTTTGGGTGAACTAACCCTTTAACTGCCTGAACTTGTTTAATGTTTTACAGAAAGAGTGATTCATTCGACAAATTGGTTTAGGCTATTGAGAATTTCTTCAGAGAATAGGGTTTAGTGTTTAAGCAATTCAGAAAAACTGTAATATCGGATTGACATCTCTCTTAAAGGAACACTCCACAGAGAAATATAATATTACAGCAGAAAAGACACGATGGTGTGTGTTTCACACTGGAGAAGAAGGCTTTTAAAGGAACACTCCACCGTTTTTTTTAAATAGGGCTTATTCAATGTCTTTCCTACATTTATATAGGTGGGCAAATGCATTTTTGTCTCAGTGCATGCATTGTTTTAGTTTGGCACGCCACCGCTAGCTTAGCTTAGCATAATGAATGGAATCCTTTGTTGCCAGCTAGCATGTCCTGAGTAAAATTGATCCAAAAAAAAAAAAAAAAATTACTTCTTGTGGCCTGTGTATTCACACAGAGTACAAATGGCAATGCAGATTAAGACTATTTAAGCCAGATTTCCTAGGCAGATATTGACTTGGGACTATATTAGGGTGAAGCACAGGCGAAGCACTGCTACCTGAAGTCCTAGCGTGACCTGCACAGAGTATCTTCGCTTTTGGTTTGTGTTGAGTTTGAGAAGTTAGAGCTACAGTTACAGCAAATATGGTAATTGCCTGTATAGCAAAAAGTTGTGAGAAAACAAGCAAAGGACATACATTCACACCACCTTTTCGTGTTGACTCTCACGTCCTGAGTCTGTTGAGCGATCGCAACCTCCTGTCGTTCTCGAAATCGCCTAGTCTTAATCTGCATTGCTATTTGTACTCGTTGTAAATACGCAGAATTTTTTTTTTTTTTATCACATTTACTCACAACATGCTAGCTGGCAACAAATGGTTTCATTCATTATGCTAAGCCAGTGGCGGCCCTGTCAAACTAAAACAATGCATACACTGAGACAAAAATGCGTTTGCCCACCTATCTAAATGTAGGAAAGATGGTGAATAATGCTGCGTTCTATTATTGTCAACGAACCGACTCGGACCTCGGATTTGACGTCACTTCTACACTTCAAACGTTCTGGTATGTTTTGTGCGTCCGAGTCGGAGAAAAACATGGACGCCACCCGGAAAGCTGTTGCTATGGTAGCACTGGTCGAGTACCAGGCGCTCCAAAATGAGTATGTGCTTATAGTTTACCTTCTGTTTAGCAACGCTAGCCACGTTAGTAACACCCGTTTGAAACGAGGCTTCGTTAAATATTGCACTCACAACAAGACCGATTCCCATACCCACAGGCAGTGATACTGACGCAGTAAGGTATTGCAGTAATACGACGAGTGATTAAAATTTAAACAACCAAAGCGGTACAAAAACAATGAAAACAAGTAACACAGGGCGCAGCCATCTTGGATTCCGTATTGGAATTCTTGCTCGGGGTCCTCACGGTTGTCCAAACTTCCGAGCGGCAGAATCCGAGGAAAGGGGGCGTGTTGGTGCATGTTGCTAGGCAACGTCTGTCTTCCTAGTCGGAACTCCGACACGGATAAATAATAGAACGCAGCATAAGCCCTATTTCAAAAAACGGTGGAGTGTTCCTTTAAAAGTTTTATGGCCTTCTTCTCCAGTGTGAATTTTCTGGTGGTCTTTCAGTTCATCTTCTGTAGTAAAGGACTTCCAGCACTGAAACACACACCGCTGTGTCTTTTCTGCTGTAATATTACTAATGAATCTTCTCCTTTGTGTGAATCTTCAGGTGTTTCTTTAGAACTGATGCCCAATGAAACTGTTTACCGCACTGATCACAGTTAAATGGTCTTTAAATGGTCTTTCTTCAGAATGAGAAGCTGAAGTGATTTCGGAGCAAAAGCCTGAGCCGCTTCTTCCCAGTGTGAGCTCTCATGTGACGCTTAAGAGTTGATTTGTGTCTGAAACTAATTCCACACTGAACACACATATTTGGCTTTTGTGTGGATTCTCATGTGACTCTTAAAGTTTGATGATTCTGCGAATCTCTTCCCACACTGATCACATGTGAAAGGCTTTTCTCCAGTGTGGATCCTCTCATGTTTTTTCAGATTTGCTGACTGACTGAATCTCTTGTCACATTGTGAACACTTGTAAGGTTTTTCTCCAGTGTGAATCCTCTGGTGCCGTTTTAATTGTTCAGCTGTAATAAAAGTCTTCTCACACTCAAAGCACATGTACTCTTTCACACCAGTGTGAATTTTCTCATGTTTATGTAAATGTTGCCGCAGTGAAAAACTCTTTCCACACACAGAACATGAATGTGGCTTCTCCTTTGTATGAACTGCCAGGTGTCTCTTCAGGTCTGATGCAGTAAAAAATGTTTTTCCACATTGATCACATGTGAACGGTCTCTCTCCGGTGTGGATCCTCATGTGAACATCAAGATTTTGTTTTAATGTGAAACTGTTTCCACACTGAACACACACATGTGGCTTTTCTCCAGTGTGGATTCTCAAGTGTTTCTTAAGGGATGATGCTTCTGTGAAACTCTTCCCACACTGATCACATGTGAACGGCTTCTCTCCAGTGTGGATCCTCGTGTGAACCTCAAGATTATATTTGGTTATGAAACTCTTTCCACACTGAGTGCAGGTGAATGACTTCTTGACTCTTCTTTTATTTAAAAATATATTTTTAGTCTTTGAGCGACTCAAAGGTTTTTCTCCAGGTTTGACATGATGTCCCTCCTCCATTTCACTCAGTTCTTCACTCTCCTCCTTCACTTCCATCTGGTCTGAAATGAAAGAAAAAGGTTTAATTTAGTAAAAGTAGAAAGTACTAGTAGACAACTGCTATACAATATGATAAGTCTGGTGTTGTTTTCATAAATTAATTGCATGAATGAGGTACATTGATATTTCAATCATTATTTTCAAGACATTTTAGGCACAAATCACGTGACTGAAGTGAGTAATATGAAATATATTTGATTAATTACACAATTATTTAATGTGATATTAACATTTATACTATAGTGCCAAGGGGTGTGCAATATTGAAATACAATTATCTCTCGATATTTGTTAAGAATTTTCCAATAACAATAATTTAAATCTATTTTGCTGAGTCTGTCTTGTTCGGTACAGGCCTGTCATGGATAAATAAAATGACAATTTAACCACCACTAGGTGGCGTCAAGTCCATGTCTTATAAGATAGAAATATGAAGATAAAGGACGTAAAAGTGAGCCTGATGTAATAGCAGAAATTTCTTAAATGCAAGGTCAAACCAGTTGTCCCAACGTCTGAATCCAATGGTGTGGTAGAAGGTTTCCTGCATGCTGTCTTCTCGGTGCTCAAAGTAATTTAATTAGGTATTTATCTGATTTTTCCACACCCTCAAATTTAGGATAAAACATCAATAATGTAGATAGACATTTGATTATTCTGTTTCAATGTTTTTATTTCACTTATTCAAGTGAATGTCATTGTCACTTAAGAGTTTCCCACCAGCCACTAACGTTGATCTCCTGGAAAGATCAACGTTTTAAAAGATCCCCTGGGGTTAACGTGTCAGCGTGACAGAAGTTTGATGCTGTCGTGTGAGAACAAGCAACAGTCGGCATTTCTCCTCCTCCCGCGTGCCTCATCTTCTTAATCTCCTCACGTAAATGATTAGACCTAAGGCAGAAACCACCACAGGTTCATCAATGCCGTCATATGTATTAATTTTTTTGTTTGTTTGTTGATTAAAAAGTACAAAGTAGATAAGGAAAACTAGGATGCCGGGTGTATTCAAAGCGCCGTTCTTACGGTTTACAATGCGTGGATTGGTTGAGCGGACTTATCGCATTCTGCAGAGAAAGGAGACTGGCGTTTGTCGCGGTTTGGAAAGAAAGGGAGAAAACATGACAGAATAACACAGCGGGCGGTGTGTGTGGCGAGCTGTACCTCTGGGAATGGTGCAAAAAATAAAGAAAGAAAATGACATTGACGTAATTTTGAACCGACGCACCACTACACACACACACACACACACACACACACACACACACACATACATACATATACATATATATATATATATATATATATATATATATATATATATATATATATATATGTATATGTATATATACACACACACAACAGCAATATTGTCAGCAAATCATTAAATCTAAAGAAAAGGGAGATTATAATTTCATTATGTTAGAACATTTCAGTTCAACACATGTTTGAGTCCAGGCAGAAATAGTCAATTCCTCACCAGTGCCACACCACAAGTAGTTCAGGTAGGAGGCAAGTGTTTACAATATTCCAAAAGTTCAATAGAAATCCAGGAGTAGAAGTCCAACATAAAGTGTTTCAAACCATAGCCAAGCACCAGTCCTGGGGCCTCATTTATAAAGCTTGCGTACGCACAAAACGGGGCTGAAAACATGCGTACGCCAGTTCCTGCGCAATAGGTGGGATTTATAAAGAAAAACTTGACGTGAAAATATGCGCACCTGCACGCAAACTCTGACCCATGCGTACGCACATTTTGGAGACGGAGCAGTTTGGCGACACCGATGGTGAGCTGGAGTTAAATGTATTTTTGGTCACTTTTAGAATTTAGAATTAAAATTAAACATAATACAGAAAGATAATACAAATATAATTTCACTCACCAAACCTGTCACTTGAAGCAAATATCCATTCCTTCTTAATGTCCGCGGCAGAGAGCGCGTTGGCCGTTTAAATTTTAAATAAATAAAATAATGATTTAAACTATGTTTTACTTCTGATATAAACATTTAGATTAAATATGCCATTCAAATTATGGAGTTAAACACTTAAACATGAATTCATACTGAATAGTTACAATTTTTTTTATATTCAATCAATAGAAATATTTGTTGTGGATGCGATTGTTTTTGAACACTTTTTCTGTGGCGTGCTTTAATGTTTTAACCACAGAGATAATTGCTTATCATGATAATACCAGATTGTCTGAGAAAATAGTTTCGTGCAAATAATGCACAAGGTCTATCCGTTTCCATTAAAAATGGAATTAAAATAGAATATTAAAAATAAAATTCGGCAAGTGGAAAAGATTGAGAAAAACTGTCTCTGAAATGTATTTTACACTATTTGATTTATGTAGGCTATTCAAAAACAAGGCAAGGATAGACAACTACTTGATTTGTATTAATGTAATGTTTCTTGTACCGTTTATATCATTTGCATATGATTATTCATCCACGTGATAACGTTTAAGTTATCACGTGGATGAATAATCATATGCAAATGATATGTAGATGAGGATCTGCATAGTAAAACGAGGCGTTGTAAGCTCCATATATGGTTATTTCGGGTGGAGACGCATGTACGCACAATCTTCCGCTGACTGGGATTTATAAAGTGAATTCTGCGCAGGTTTTGGCGTACGCACGGTTTTATAAGTCTGAATATTTGTTTGCGTACGCCATTTTTGGCTTTTGTGCGTACGTACACTTTTAGTAAGGTTCCTACGCACAGTTTTATAAATGAGGCCCCAGGTAATAAACAAAGGTGTAGAATAAGAGCTCAACGTAGTCCAGATGAAGTGTCCATATTGAATGAAGCCAAAAGAGAAATCTCTGAACAAAAAGGTAAACACAAATCAAAATATGCAACTGACACATATTACAAAATATACACAACTTACATTGAGCTGTAGAACCAATAAGGTTCCTCATAATGGGGTTTCTTGCATCCGGCTCAGTTGAGCAAACACTCAAAGCCATGCCAGTAACACTCTTACTTGTCTCTCTTAAACGGATAGCCCTTCCCGTAGAAACCTCTCTAGAGCCCCCTTGAGGTGGGGAGTAGCATTACAGCACAAGAAATGGAAAAGTAATGAAGTGCTTGAATGTTTCTAACATGAATGTTCTTCAGCAACATGAATGAATGAAGAATAAACACCAACCTCTTTGTTCTTCAGGATCGTCAGTGTGTTTCATTCTGCAGGGTTCTGGATCACTCATGTTCTCACTGTCCTCTTTAATAAACTCAGTCTTTGCAGATTTCAGCTCTTCCTGATGCTCTGGATGCTCATCTTCACTTGTAGCTAATGGGAATATCCTGACTCTGAGCGTGAGCTCGTGAGGCTCCGCCCACAGTGCGTGGAACCACACCTCATTATCATTTAAAGGAGACACACTAAAACAGTGCGTTTTTCTGAGCCCCAAAAAATGACAATTTAAACATTCTGTAAAAAATGATCTGTTGGGTATTTTGAGCTAAGACTTCACATACACACTCTGGGGACATCAGAGACTTATTTTACATCTTGTAAAAAAAGAGTCATAATAGGTGCCCTTTAAAATATAACCATATTAGTGTATTATCAGAAGTTCTTTAGAACAGCTGACAGGTAATGCCCTAAACTGAACCATGTTTTTATAAAAAATAATAATGGTTAAAAAAATAACATCAAACAGATCATTGAAAATGTTAATATCAGCTTAGAGTTATAGGTGATTACCCTTTCACCAATTTAAAGTGAACAAATCAACTACAGATTCGAACATACACATTCATACTAGACATGAATGAACAAATTAATATTACAAACAGGTTTGGAACAACTTGAACCATTTTTGGGTGAACCCCTTTAATTGTTTTAGATGGCTCATTTAAGGGCATAACCTCTATGTTTTTATATTTACTTTTATAAATATATTAGTGGCTCAGTTTTGAGCATAATGCAGTGCAAAGGCAGCTTTGCAAAAAGACTGTTAATGGAATGGATGTTAAGTCTGTCAGTAAATGAAATTTCATTCACACAACAAATATGAACAGTTTGTAATGATTTCTCAAAGTTTGTAATATGGAAAATACTGTTAGCATATAAAATGAATTAATGTTAAAAAATATATTTCTAAAGCAATTTGAGTCTTGTGTTATTGACCTAGTGAAATTAAGTTAATAAAATATATTAATTTAACTTATTTTTTAGGTGTTACCAATTGAAGCAATTTTTTTTAAGTTAATCCAACTGTAGGAAAAATGTATATATTTAAGTTGGAATGCAGTGAAATTAAGTTAGACTAATGTAAATAATAGGATTGAATGAACTGAAATAATATAAGTGTGACTGACCTAGTGAAATGAAGTTGATAAAACGTGATCATTTAAGTTGAGAATTTCTTTTTTTTTGGTGTTACCAATTGAAGTAATTTAAGTTGATCCAACTGTTCACTTTATACAGTGTACCCGCTTTTTGGCGTTGTAGAAGAATTTACACTTAAAGACTCATGGACCAGATATGATTGATGAAAACATGGTAGAAAATTTTATTGGAGATAGTTTCATCAGGCAGAAGTCAGCTTCAAGACTCACAAGGAGTTCGTAGGCCGCTCTGCGTACATTTCCATAACAAGATAGGCAGAAGCATATCGTCTATCATCAATTATCCAGATCACCAAGACCCTGGTTTAGGCACAGAGTTGCCCAGCAAGGTCAAGTCTGCATTTCAACATTTTTTCAACATTAATTGTGGGAGCAAAATTGATTGTTGAGTCAATGCAGTTAAAATTGACAAATTAGAATTGATTTAACATTGTTTTGATGGTTGCTTGCCATCTGGGACCCTCATCAAACACACCTGAAGTAACTAATCAATGTCTTCAGGATTACTTGAAAGATACAGATGGTGGACAACCAGAATGAGACTTTTAATAATAATAATAATAATAATAATTCATTACATTTTATATAGCGCTTTTCTAGGCAGGCCTACTCAAAGCGCTTTACATGAAAGGGGGAATCTCCTCAACCACCACCAATGTGCAGCATCCACTTGGATGATGCGACGGCAGCCATATTGCGCCAGAACGCCCACCACACACCAGCTTACTGGTGGAGAGGAGATAGTGATGAAGCCAATCAGTATATGGGGATGATTAGGAGGCCATGATGGACAGAGGCCAAGGGGCAAATTTGGCCAGGATGCCGGGGTTACACCCCTACTCTTTTTCGAAGGACATCCTGGGATTTTTAATGACCAGAGAGAGTCAGGACCTCGGTTTAACGTCTCATCCGAAGGACGTTCCCGCGGCGGCAAAATTGGGATGTGTATTTGCTGCCTTTTACCGCTGAGTGGCGCTGTAATCACAGACTTTGAAAAGTGTCAGTTTATTCTCTTTATGACGTAATCTGCCGCGGCAGTAATCTGAGCTGAGGTCACAGATAAATTCAAGATAAATATTGTGGTTAAACGAATTCAAATTCATTCAATTTAAACAAAGTAGACACATGTTAACATTGTCCAGTTTTTCTATAATTTAGAAAGGCTATGTCAATAGGTTACTTGTCATTTATTTTAATGTGTTTGTTGATTTATTAACTGAAACATAACAGTGAAATAAATTAAAATAATTTACCGTAAAACTAAAACATTTTCAGGACTTGCAGTTACTAACCGATGTTAGTCGGTTTAAGCATTCTTTGTTATATTCAGAATTAAATAGGCTTACATGTTGTTATGATTATAAATTGAATTCTTTAATAAATAATCAACCACAATGCCTATTACTGCCGCAGCAAAAATAAACCAGTCGAATTTCAAAGTCGTTCGCGAAATGACTTCTATACCGGGTGGCGCAAGTGACAGAGCAAAACAGCAGCAACTGCGGCATTTTAAAAGGTAAGTTCCCTATCAAGGCGGAACTTCGACATTACGGATGTCGTATATGGGAACTCCCTCTCTTCTTCACATCTGCTGAAATCTTATAGGCTAACGCCAGCTGACACAGCTGGCCAATTGACGCAAAATATGCAAATACTGACAAGGCACCTGGCAGTATAAATTGCATTGAACGCGCCAATTGCATCAGAATCTCTCATTTCACGCTCAAATCAAGTGTGCTATATTTATCGACTGGAAATAAAATCAACCTTGCCATCGTTGAAGGTGCACCGAAGATACCTACTGTCTTCAGCATCCGATGGCGACCGTATGCAATCTGTGCGCGGGCCCCATCGTGCAGCCCGACTCACACCTCTTTTGCATCGCCTGCCTGGGCCTGGCTCACGCCGAGTCAGCGCTCACGGACGGCCTCGCGTGCGATCTCTGCGCTGAAATGCCCATGAGAGCACTCAAGGCCAGGCGGGATATGGCTCGTACAGTAGCGGGGATTGGGCCCACCGCCGCCAGCGAGCCGCTGGTGGGTCCCGCCACCCCCGGGGACAAAGAACGGGACGCGGTAAGCTTCCTGGATGCTTCCTTCCACCCCCCTCGCGAAGTCGCGGACTTCATCTCCTTTGGTGCGAGCGTGGAAGACGACTCGATGTCCCTGTCGGCTTCGGAGAAGGACTGGGCATCTGAATCCGTCAAGCCAGAGGAGGGCCCTGCAGACCTCCAAGAGGAGCTCTTCAGGATCCTCAGTAAGGCGGTGTCCGAGCTGGACCTCTCTTGGAGCGCTCCGGATGAGCCTACCAGGAGTAAGCTCGATTCGTGGTTCCTCAACTCGAGCCGCCGCCAGGCCGCATCGAAGAGGGGAACCCCCTTCTTCCCGGACGTGCACGACCACGTGGTAAAGTCGTGGGCTGCGCCCCAGTCTGCGCGCACCCTCGCCTCTACCCAGGCCTTGTTTCCCCACGTCGACGACGCAGAGACACACGGATATCTTCACGTGCCGCCCGTGGAAGAGACCGTCGCCTCCCATCTCTGCCCATCGACGCCTGCTCTGGGCTCGGACCGCAGCCTGCCGTCCAAGCCCTGCAGGTTCACCGCCCATCAGGCTGACAAGGCATACGGAGCGGCAGGAGAAGCAGTGTCAGCCCTCCACGCGATGGCTGTTCTCCAGGTCCTCCAAGCTAAATTGCTTAAGTCCCTCGATGACGCCGCCTCAGTCGACGCTGGCGTCATCCGAGACCTCCGCTCGGCGTCTGACCTTGCCCTGATGGCGACCAAACGCTCCGCCCAGGCTATCGGCCGCGCTATGGGTTTTCTTGTGGTCCTCCACAGACACCTGTGGCTCACCCTCTCCGATGTAAAAGAAGCGGACAGGAAGACGCTGTTAAACGCGCCGATCACCCAGGCCGGCCTTTTCGGGGACGCTGTGGAAAAAGTGACGGAGCGTTACTCGGAGACCCAAAAGCGCGCGAAGGCCATGAGCCACGTCATCCCGCGCAGGGCACCGCCACCTCAGCACCGCTGCCGCTCATCGTCTGCCTCGCGTCGCCCACAGCCCTCAGCCAGTCAGCCAGCGGCATCCCGCGCCGAACCAGATGCTCGCGCGGGACGGAGCGGGCAGTGGCAGGGACCCGGGAGGAAGAGGCTGAATCAGCGGAGGAGTCCGCGCAGAGGGAAAGTTAACGCGCCCCCCTCGGCTCCCAAGCAGTCGTCCTGACAACCCGGGCAAGAGGGAGAGAGAGTGCCAGGGAGGGCCCTCCCCCAAGCGCCGTGCTCTCATGTTCAACGTCCCTCAGATTTCTTCACTGAGCGACGAATGTGTAAATGTTGTGAGTGTTGTTTGCTGTTCAAACGAAAAATGTTCAATAAAGCATGCTACCACTTCACAAAAAGAGCTCTTTCCCCCTCTTACACCTCACACCGTGTTTCCCGTCCTGCCCGCGAGCAGCACAGGGTCGCGGTTCATACCTATAAGGCCACCTCGCGGATGCGAGGGGTCCCAAATCGTTCGCAGCCCACCGGCAGCGGCGATGACCGCACATCTAGGCACGGCCCCGTTGAGTCACTTTCAAGCCGGCTATTCCGGGCATTTCGCCGTGGGTAATGAACATAATTCGGCACGGGTATACGCTTCAGTTCAAACGCAGACCACCCCGCTTCCGCGGTGTGATTCCGTCATTGACTTTGCCCCAAAACGCCCATGTCCTGAGACAGGAAGTTCGCGGCTTGCTCGAGAAAGGAGCGATAGAACCGGTCCCCCCTGGCGAGAGGGAAAGCGGTTTCTACAGCCGCTACTTTGTGGTGCCGAAGAAGGGAGGAGGTCTCCGTCCTATACTCGACCTGAGACCCGTCAACAGAGCGCTCCACAAACGCGCGTTCAGAATGACGACGCTGAAACAGATCCTGGCACAGGTTCGTCCCGGGGATTGGTTCGCTTCAGTGGACTTAAAGGACGCATACTTTCACATCCAAATAGTGAAGCGTCACAGACGCTTCCTAAGATTCGCGTTCGAGAACACGGCTTACCAGTATTCGGTGCTTCCGTTTGGACTGGCTCTAGCCCCCCGCACATTTTCGAAATGTGTAGATGCGGCGCTTTCTCCCCTCAGGTCGAGCGGAATGCGCATTCTAAACTACCTGGATGACTGGCTGATTCTAGCTCACTCGAAAGAAACGCTGATTGGTCATGTGGAAGCCCTGCTTCACCATCTGAGTACGCTTGGGATGCGGGTAAACGTCCAGAAGAGTGTGCTCACGCCGAGTCAAACCACTACATTTCTGGGGGTGTGTTTCGATTCGGTGAGGATGCGAGCCCGTCTCTCCCCGGAGCGAGTCGAGGCTCTAAGATCATCTCTGGGTCTCTTCAAACTGGGCAGGTCGGTCCCGCTGAAAGACTTTCAGAGTCTACTGGGACGGATGGCAGCGGCTTCCTCGGTTTGTCACCTGGGTCTGCTGCATATGAGACCGCTTCAACTCTGGCTGAAAGATCGAGTCCCTCCGAGTGCGTGGTCCTCCGGCCACAAGCGTATCACGGTTACCCACAGCTGCGTTCGCGCTCTGGCGCCGTGGAAAAACACGGAGTTATTCAGCTCAGGAGTTCCCCTGGGCATCGTGACGCGAAGCATAGAGGTTTTGACGGATGCGTCGACCTCAGGCTGGGGAGCGGTCTGCTTGGGCGAACCCGCTTCGGGTCAGTGGTCAGAACTGCAGGGGAAGTGGCACATAAACCGCTTGGAACTCATGGCGGTTTCCCTAGCCCTCAGAGCTTTTCGGTCTCAGTTGAAACAACGACACGTGCTGATCCGGACCGACAACACGTCCGTGGTTTCCTATATAAATCGCCAAGGCGGAGTGCATTCGAAAGCCCTTTTCAAGCAGGCGGAGGCTCTCCTGCTATGGGCAGACAGGCACTTTCTCTCCGTGAGAGCAGCGCACATCCCCGGTGTCCTGAACCGCGGGGCGGATATGCTGTCGAGGGACGGGATCCCTCAAGGAGAGTGGAGGCTCCACCCGGGGACGGTCCAACTGATTTGGAACCGTTTCGGCAGAGCAGAGATCGACCTCTTTGCCACGGTCGAGAACACGCACTGTCAGGTGTTCTTCTCGCTGACTCGTTCCCCGCTGGGCAACGCGTTGACTTCGCGCTGGCCGAAGACCAGTCTCTATGCCTTTCCTCCGGTAAAAATTCTGCCCACGGTGTTGTGCAAGATCAGGGAGGAAAAAGCGTCAGTAATCCTTGTAGCTCCCAACTGGCCAAACCAGCCTTGGTTTGCGGACATGAAGGAATTACTAGCGGGAACGCCATGGGAAATTCCACTCAGGAGGGATCTTTTGTCCCAGGCGAGCGGCACGATCTGGCATCCCAATCCTGGGCTGTGGAACCTCCATGTGTGGCCGCTGCAGGCTCGCTGAGCGGTCAGGACGCGCTGCACTCGCGGGTTTTGAACACCATTGCTGAGGCGCGGGCGCCGTCGACCAGACGTTTGTATGCTCTGAAATGGGGTGTTTTCTCTAAATGGTGCCAGGATGTCGAGATCGACCCGGTTAACTGTTATGTGTCGGATGTCCTGCGCTTCCTTCAGCACAGGATGGATAACGGGAGTTCACCATCCACGCTAAAGGTGTATGTGGCCGCTATTGCGGCGTTTCGCCCCCCGGTCGACGGACGGTCGATCGGTAAGCATGCATCTGTGATCGGTTTTCTTAAGGGAGCCAGGAGATTATTCCCTACGCGACCGCCTTCGGTACCGCCGTGGGATTTGGCTCTGGTTTTGAAGGCTTTGTCTCTTCCGCCGTTCGAGCCCCTAGCCTCGATAGCGATCAAGGAACTCTCCATAAAAACGGCTCTTCTTATAGCTCTCGCTTCGGCGAAGCGGGTCGGGGACTTACAGGCATTCTCGATAAACGACGACTGCATTCGTTTTGGACCGGGAGACTGTAATGTTACGCTGAGACCGAGACCTGGGTATGTCCCTAAATCGCTCAATACCCCGTTCAGAGCGCAGATAGTTTCCCTGCCGGCCTTATCTGCTGAGCAGTCAGCCTCGGGTGACGCTGATGCTCAGAGTCCTGTTTGCCCGGTCAGAGCGTTACGGATGTATATTACTCGCTCGGCCGCTTTTCGGCAATCGGACCAGCTGTTTGTGTGCTTTGGCGGGTGTAACAAAGGTCGGGGAGTTTCGAAGCAGAGGCTTGCTCACTGGATTGTGGATGCTATTGCTTTGGCTTACGATTGCATGGGGGAGGAATGCCCCCTTAACATCAAGGCCCATTCGACGAGAGCGGTTGCTTCTTCATGGGCTTGGGCCAAGGGTATGTCTATTCAGGATTTATGCCTTGCGGCTGGCTGGTCTTCTCACAATACGTTCGCCAGATTTTACAAGTTGGATATACCCTCTGTAGCATCTCAAGTGCTTTCGGTGAGTTAAGAATTTAACCCTTACACAGTTACAGTTGTTCTACTCTGCGCTTTGCTCATGAGTCATCTGTGTTTTACTGTGTTATGCTTAGTGCACTGTCGCCGCTATGCGTTGAACTGTTCTATATTGAGTTGTGTTGCCCTGAATAACTGTCAGTGCATCCTCCTCCTCATTGTTTTGCCTGGGATATGCAAATTCTAGCAAGGTTCAGGTGAGCTTGCTATTGGCCAGTTTCGGCCTATCAGGGTAAGGGGCTTGCTTTCACAGTCTCGCCCTATCAGATGATCGCATCCCAGAAGGACGGTTATTGGTTGTGGGTTCTGTCAGTCTCAAGTGGTATGTTTCTCCACGGCGGGATTCTATACAGTTCCCATATACGACATCCGTAATGTCGAAGTTCCGCCTTGATAGGGAACGTCTCCGGTTACTTTCGTAACCTCGGTTCCCTGAAAGGCAGGGAACGAGACATTACGCTAGCCGCCGTGTTCGCTTCAGATTTTAGCGTTTTTCGTTATTCTGATGCAATTGGCGCGTTCAATGCAATTTATACTGCCAGGTGCCTTGTCAGTATTTGCATATTTTGCGTCAATTGGCCAGCTGTGTCAGCTGGCGTTAGCCTATAAGATTTCAGCAGATGTGAAGAAGAGAGGGAGTTCCCATATACGACATCCGTAATGTCTCGTTCCCTGCCTTTCAGGGAACCGAGGTTACGAAAGTAACCGGAGACGTTTCCTATCTGTTTATTTTAAAAAAAAACATGGCGCAAGAAAAAAAATAATAACTTTTTTCATTATTTGAACAAAAATGAGAAAATAGTAGACCTAGGCTACTCTGATGATAGCTCTGTGGTCAATGCATTAACAACAGCCTCTCAGAGCTTCAAACGATCTGAGATCGAATCTCAGTTTAGCCGACAGTGTGTATGTTTTTCCGTTCTTGATGCTTAAATATGCATCTGTTTATTAAAGTCAATCATCTTGTTTAATTATCAATTATACATTACAACATAAATTTGCTACATTCCAGTTGAGCCGCTGCAAAGACGACACATCTGATGAAGGAAGACGTCAGCCGATTGCACCAGAAAATGAAGATGATGAAGCTCGTCTTTAATCTGCTAAATTATTTTTTGTGTGTGTGTGAATCATTCACGAGATTGAGATGACTGACAGTGATACCCGGCCATAGCAACGGAAGACATTTATCAAAACAGATCGAACAAATCAGAAAAATACTTTCAATACAGTATTGCTTTCAAGTAAAAAATAAACAATGAAAATGTAAAAGAAAAAGAAAATTAATTAAGTTTAACATTTCAAGGTATGAATAAAGTGTCGGGACAGTTTATTTATTTAAACAGGGTTGCATCGATAGAGTTTATTCCCTTTGTGATGCAAAATAAGAAACACAGAATCTTATTCTTGCAACATTTTAAATTTCTATTGTCAAAGAAATTGCAGCAGTAGTTACTATAAGGGACCTTATGTCAAAATGATTTACGACTTTGACCTTTGACCTTTTGGCAGGTTGAACTTCCGGTGACCTTTATGATTGACAGGTTGAACTTCCGGATTGCGGTCATGGGATTAACCTATTGACCCTGCTAGCCTATCGATCATGTTGTATGACAGTTAGTTTTGAACTATGACCTATGTAGGACTAAATCATAATTTTGACGGGTAGTTTTGTCCTATTTAAACAAAAACAGATGTTTTTGTTTGAACTTTGTCCCATTTATATGTGCGTGGTGATTGTGCCTGCGCCCCCTCCGCAGTGAAAGTGAGAAGTCACACAAAATAATCTCATCCTTTATATAATTTATATGATATAATCTAAAACATACATTGAAACCAATTATTTTAGATGAATAAAAGTATATAAAATAAAAAGCTTACTAAAACCAATTATTTTAGATGAATAAAAGAATATAATATAAAAGCTTACTAAAACCAATAGTTTTAGATGAATAAAATTGTCTTACCTTATTTTAGAAAGTTGAAGTATACCATTGATGTCCACAAAAAATGCAATGTATGAATGGATTCAAAATTGTTTTACACAACTGAATTCACATAGTCATTCCTGAATGACCTCACACTCTCAAAACATAAGGAGCGCGCTTCTAATGTATGTGTGTCAAAAAGTAAAACACACGTGTGTGTGTGTGTGTGTGTCTATGCGCGCGCCCCTATTCCTGTGAGCTCTGACATCTGAAACACGGTGAAGTCTATATCAGACTAACAAGTTGAAAACATGCCTTTAAAAGTATAATATAAATATCTTATTGATCCAATTATTTTAGTTTTAGATGAATAAAAGAATACAAAATAAAAAGCTTGCTAAAAATAAAAATCATCTTACATGTTAGAGGTAAAGTATACCACGGATGTCCATAAAAATGCAATGTATGAAACGGAGTCGCAGGTCCCTCCTGCCTTCACATTCCTGAACAGTATATATAAATCGGGTCAGTTATTTCATATATGTCACATTCAGTTATTTCACATTCATATGTAAAACATTCTGTCCTTTTTAAAAGTATATAAATGTTAATAATATACAATAATATCTTACTAAAATAATTAAAGTTGAAAAAAGATTCTATCCTTTAAAAGTGTTTAAATGAAATCTTGCAAATTAAACTAAAGTTGAAAAACATACCTTTAAAAGCATTTAAAAAGCTTACTAAAACCAATTGTTTTAGTTTTAGATAAAAATTACATAAAACATTCTATCCTTTATATTCTATCATTTATATAATCTAAAACAATTAAGCTAAGGTTGAAAAACATTCTATCCTTTAAAAGTATATAATGAAATGCTTATACAATATATCTTACTAAAAATAAAAATCATCTTACATGTTAGAGAGAGTTAAATTATGTCCTACCATGGATGTCCACAAAAATGCAATGTATGAATGGGTTCAAAATTGTTTTACACAACTGAATTCATCTAGTCATTCCTGAATGACCTCACACTCTCAAAACATAGCGCGTCTAATGTATGTGTGTCAAAAATTAAAGGAGCCGTGCGCGTTTCTGTGTGTGCATGTGTGTGTGTGTGTGTGTGTGTGTGTGTGTGTGTGTGTGTGTGTCTGTGTGTGTCTGTGCGCGCCCCTTCACATGTGAGCTCTGACCCCTCTCCTTCCCATATTAGAGCACGGTGAAAGTGAGGAAGGGGTTTCCTAATATCACACTAACAAAAGTTGAAAAACATACTGTTCCTCAAAAGTGTATAAATAAAATGGTTATAAAAACATACTGAAACCAATTATTTTAGATGAATAAATAAAATTCATCTGACATGTTTAGAGTTACAACTCTTGAACTTACAAGTTCAAGAAGCTCTTAAAGACATAAATCACAGAGTGGTTCTCTCTCTCACACCAGCGTCTCTGACTCAGAGGGTTGTATTCAGTGATGGGATGAGACATTGTGAATGCTGTGTTGGGGGTAAATTAATTTCAAAGTTTAAATGATATCTTTTTTAAAAAATATTTGTTTCATAACATATAGATGTCCATACATTCTATGAATGAGATTGCAGTTGTAATAGAAAAGACTGTTTTTTCCTGACTCTGCTCCTCCGCATTCCTGAGCACGGTGAAAGTGATAATAATGTTTTAAATTTCACAAAAATAATATAAAATAAATACCTTGCTAGAAATCTAGTGAAATGCTTGTAAAAAGAATAAAATTCATCTCACATGTTTAGAGAGTTACGATTCTTGAACTTATGTGTTCAAGAAGCTGTTGAGAGCCATAAATCACAGAGTGGTTCTCTCTCTGTGAGAGAGAACCACTTTGTATTCAGCGATCAGAATGAGACATTGTGTTAGGGCTAAATTTATTTCAAAGTTTAAATGATATCTTTATAAAATGTAATGTATAAAAAATGTATAAAAAAGTCTCTCAAACAGAGGCCCTCGCTCGTGTCTATGCTGCATTCTGACATCCCCTCCTTTCATTTCCAGAGGTAACAGTGACACTGTGAAGTGTATCTCACACTAACTAAAGTTAAAAAACATTCTGTTCTTTATAAGTATATAAAATATATTCTCTCTCTCATCTAAAAGCATAACCTTAAAAAGTTTGCATTAGATATTTTAAAAGATTGATTAAATTAAATCTTTAAAGTTTCAATACATACTCATCTTCTATTTATCTGTACTTATGTATGATATAAATTATTATTTTTTGCTTAACGGTGACCTAAAGTATAATTGTTATTAAACAATGTCTGTTCAAAAACTGTACTTGGTCGTCTTAAATCTCATTTATACGAAAAAGATTCAAACAGCATTTTTTGTCCATGTGGGGGTTTCAACTTTTATGGTGGGGCTTTCAATAGCTATCCCGTACATCTAAACAGAACCATCACAGAAAACTACATTTTCAAAATGTAAACAAAAGTTTTAGCTAAATAAAAACACCTTATTTCCAGAGAGGCAAAGTAGTTCTTTATGCAATGATAAAAACGATCCAAAAAAGCAAATAGTTTAAGTTGTCCTATAACAGCCCCAGGCCCTTCAGTGATAAAACTACAGTGTGAACTGAAGCTTCAGGATATAGGGCGACAGACCAGATGAGTCTCGGGGGGAGTCTCTCTGCATTCCAGACTACATCCAAAGTTTACACTAATTTCTAAGCAGCGTCTGTCCAAAAACTTGAGATCTTAGATCTTTTGTCCATACAACATGAAACATGTTGTCAAAGTTTGTCACAATGTTTTAAGAAATCCTAGGACTTTACATTGCTCTTATTTAGACAAAGTTGTATCATTTGGAAAATCAAAGTAAAAATGACACATCGTATAAGATCATTTTTACTCGTATCTTCCGAACTAGGGTGAAACCCTTTACTGAGAATATACCACCGGCCATCTACTCAAAATATATGTAGAAGTTTCAAACATTTGTTGATGGTGGCCGTATGAACAGACGTTGGGGAGAGCTATAGCAGGAAGCATGCCCTTTGACCTCCTCGATTTTGGAGGCGTTTTTGTTAAAGATTTCTCCCATTGTGGTTCTCCCATCTACTCGTTTTTTTTCAACTTTGG
Source organism: Scardinius erythrophthalmus (assembly GCF_964197995.2). Lineage (NCBI taxonomy): Eukaryota > Metazoa > Chordata > Actinopteri > Cypriniformes > Leuciscidae > Scardinius > Scardinius erythrophthalmus. Next base: position 11,238,994 of record NC_138221.1, read on the forward strand.
TAAATGTGCCAAGAATCTATGACAACGTGTCTTCCGATAGCGCTTCATCGAGTTTAATTGTACATGTTCTACCGTTATGATGTACTTGTTACATGTTCTACCGTACATGTTCTACCGTACCGTTCTATATGATGATTTACACAACCGAGCAATAGACCGTACCTTTGACTTACCCGTCGAGAAGAAAGTAGATTCCTAGATAAAAGCTATCCCGATATTTATTTACATACCGATAAATTAAATTTGAATTTAGTTAAAACTTCTCCTGTGGCTCGGCATAACTATGATCCAGCATTATATTGTACCGTGCAGTGCAGCCTTTCAAATGTGGCGGGGGCAGTATCAACGCCTGCCATATGGTCTAGCGGTTAGGATTCCTGGTTTTCATCCAGGCTGCCCGGGTTCGACTCCCGGTATTGGAAGACAATTTTTTTTACATTGACAACAAAATTCAAGTTATTCAAGTTCATCAATAATCATTTTTAGTCTTAGAGGCCTACACGAACTGCAGAAACAAGCAGTTTCTTGAAGATTCGGTACCGAATCATTTTCACAAATACAATTATATTGAATTCAGAAAATTTCACGATGGAATACTTTATCATAATTTCAATTTAGTACGTCATCATTTCAACTTTTCATCTCATAATTATGACGCAGTGTCATAATTTCAACTTTTTAAGTCATCATTTCGACTTTTTGTCAATTACGCCTTTTTAATGTTTTAAAGTCATAATTTGGTTGTTGACTATAGTTGTGTTGCACCTGCATGTCCACTAACTCGCTTGTGAGAGTCAGAGTGTGTAAAGTAAACTCTCATTAGTGTTAGTAGAGTATTAGTGGACTGGTAGGGTTAGAATAAGTAATATTAGAATAAAATATCTGTTGGGGAGCATCGCGATAAAGAGTTCATGTTTAATGACAACATACCATTTTTCAACCGACCGAATCTGCGCATGAGAGGCCTTCTTCAACTTTTTAATTCAGAATTACAATGACGCCTTTTTAATGTAATGCTTAAAACGTTTTTTTAGTCATAATTTGGTTGTTGACTATAGTAGTGTTGATGATGAAACGTGCTAGTGCTTTTTGTACCTCTCTGGTATTATAGTGTTTCAAGATGGCGGAAGCCTCCTTGGACTTACCCGCCCCATGTAAATAAAAGATAAGAAATGATCTGATTTTACACCCATGAGGACATATTTATGAATAAAGACAATGATTTTAGCTAATTAAATACCATTTTTCAATCTACACATGAGAGACCTTCAGAAGTCAGAACTTCAGGGGTAGGTCCGTTGGCGAAAACACTGCGTGTGTAAAAATCAAATACTGTATGACACTTTTCAAAGTTAGAATAACCTGTTGTGTTCTGACACAAGGCCATTAACCGGTTCTTTTTTGTTTTATAAATGTACTTTGCTTATTTCTAAATATCAACCTGATAAATATGAATTCACGATTAAACAAGATAATTTTTAAGAAAAAACATTTTTAAGAAAAATAAACCATGATAATGTTTAGTTTAGTTGTTGATGATTTCTCTAACATCTCACTCACAACGCAAAACGTTGTAAATAAACATTTTCAAACTGTAATTTTATTTTATTGATTATGGTGATTTAAAGTTTTTGTTATTAACTAATACCTTTATCTTTTAACTAACATCTGACCCCAAATAAACAGATAATGGAATGTTCACAATCTACATGGTAAGATATTCTCCGATGTATCTAAGTAGTTGTGCTTAAATCTTTGGCTGTATTTTGTCACACCTTAGCGATACAAAGTTCCAGACTTTGGTAAAACCTGCTGGTAAAATTCCACAAAAGTAAATTCTAATTCTTCATCATCATGAGCCATTTAAAACAAATACAGAAAAGCCACTATAGTGATCCGTTTTGAATGTCTGTCATTGAGATCTTGTTTCTTTTTGTACAGTTTGCAAAAAGTACATAGAGCCTGGTCAAACATGTTAGGAATGTATCCTATACATTAGAGGTCCTTCTACACGATAGGCCTTTAACCGGTTCTTTTTTGTTTTATAAAAAAAAAGAAAACAAAAAATATGACTAAAAAAAATGACTAAATCTTTCTGTGATGCCTACGAAACATCGACGTAAAAGATGAGTATGGCTGTTTTTCTGTTACCTATTACGCTATAACTCGTTTAACTATTACACGGTTAAGCTAATGAATTACGGTTGATACGTGGTATTTTTACGTGAATTGATTCATTTTTTTATTCCGTCCACACTTTGACACCATTGTTTTATTCGGCAGAATGCCGAAATGTTTAATCTATCGTCAATTTCAATGGTTAGATAAATCATCTAACTATTATATGTGAAACATAGGATTCACACATTGGATTCTTGTTTATATTGAACATTGTTATTGAACCGTTTTTCAATATTATTGAAAATAATTGTTAAATAAAAGGGCTATTGTTCTCGGCCTCATCAAAGTTCACATAGTTTTCACCGTACCGTTTTTGAACAAGACTTTAAAAGATTTTGTTTGCATTTCTTCTGAAACACCCTGTTTTGAAATTGTTTAACACCACTAGCGTAACACTTATCGTATTGCCGGTTGCGATTGTAATGTTTTTTCTTTACACTTTCCCCAGGATATCATATTTGTTCATACACGACGGTATTCACATGAATTGGCTTGATTTGAGTCTTGATTTGATACGAGAGACATTTATTATATTATACTGTAAATAGCGCTAGAATGTATGTTTTAATATTTTAATCTCTGGTTCTATGTTTTTAAAGACTCTTTCTATAAGCGACCCTCAAAATCTGTGCATACAACAACATCACTTTTGTTTGAAAAACTCAGCGGGTGCTATTGAATCTATTAAACACCCCTGAATTCGGTAATGATATCACATTTTAATTTCAACTAATTTTAAAGGTCTATGAACTTAAAGCCTGCGCAAAATTATTCTTAAAAAACATTAACTTGTTTAACATTAACTAAATGTTTGTAAATCCAAAAAATGTTGTTACTGGATCGAGTGAAAATAATAAACTTCTCCTTTGTGTTTATTCATCAAGTTAAATCCAAATGATAGGAAAACTTTATGATAGGAAAGTACGGACGGCGTCTTTGACCAATCCTCTACATATGGGGCACTTGCGCAGAGAAGGCGCACATTCTTTGCACACAACTAGGTGACCACAGGGGATGAAGACAATGTTCACTTCCTTATCCATGCAAACTTTGCATGTGCGCTCCTCTTGAAGTCTTCTTAACTGTTCCTCCATAGGCAAGTCTGAAAGATCTTGACTCGGGGATGCAGCTTCATTTGTCTGGGCCGTCAGGCCACACTCAAATTCCATCTCTAAAGCAGACTCCACCACCGCATCTTCTGAACGGTCTTCTCCAGGACCCACAGCTGGATCAACACATTCTCTCGTGTCTCCATGAGTCAATAGCCGCTCAAATAGTCTTGGAAATCTTGCTTGAATCTGATGAACAAACTCTTGGCCCTTTTCTTGCAGCAGGTATTGACATCTTGGAAACCACTTGGCATGTTCTACCCATGGATCATCACCAGACTCCCAACATCTGAGTCCACCATCGCAAGAAAAGCACTTCACGTCATCATTACGACCAACATAGTAAAAACCAGCCTTAGCCAATTGGTCTGGTCGACCAGTTATTCTTGAGGGCCAGTAGACAAATGTGAGCGACCTTTCTTCACACCGTTGCATTGCCGATACATTGAAAAGGCTAGATAAAGGTACATTATCTGCACGGTCACCTCGAACGAAGGGGCAGTTGGGGTAATGCCTCTGGTGCTCTGATACTACACGATCTCCCGGTTCCCAGTTGCTAAGCTGGCCTCCACAACTGAAGCAAGCCACCCTGTCGCCCTGGCCAAGGTAGTAGAAACCACTTTTGGCAAGCTCGGCCGGACTTACTGGTGCAAGAGTCCAATTCTGAAAGGTGTCAAGGCGTTCCTGTTCCCGACGCATGCCAGGATTGTGACAAGCCGGAGGTTGCTGGTGAGACATATCCATGTTTAAGTAAACTCCTCCGTTTGGCCTGAAACGGATGCCGTGGTGGTGGAAAGCTCTCAGTTGCGAAGCGGGGAAAAGGGTGAAGACATAAAAATGGGACCACAGGGCGTGTCCACTCAAGCCCTTCTCTCTGCCGGACTAGTGTCTAGTCATCCATGGCAGAACACATCATCTTATTAAAAAATGTAATGAGAACAAGAACAACACCACAAAATGTCCTTTCTTCTGTTCTGGGCAAAATAGTTGTATCATTTGATATGATACAACTGTATTGCCGCCTCGGGAATATGGTAATTAGAAAACAAATACTGAAATATTCTAAATATTATGAGCTCAGACATTTTTTTACCAGAATTTTATTTCAACATTATACTTGCATACATTGAAGTAAAACGACAATAACGACATTTACAGATGGTCTAACCAGAATAGAAAATCTCTGCAGGCTATCATGTTTTGCTCCAGGCTATAGTTGACCAGACTTTCAACTAATTCACCAACGTCAGTTTTTGCATTTTTTGACACCAGTGACACACAGAGATCCGTTACGAATGTCCATATAGCGAGTATTTCAATGATTTCGAATTCGGCACTACATTCACGCAACACATCCAAAACTTTTCTGAGGATTATGCCGTTCGGCTCTTTGCCGTCAAAATACATGGGCGTTACATCAGGCCATGGCTTTGTCAAGCCTCTTACGTCATCCATTTCATTTTTGAGATTTGTCACACGTTTGGTGTCCTGCGCACAATCTTTTTTCATATCACACGCAGCGTCGATGATCCTGTGCATCAAGCCAACCATTTGGCCTCTAAAATAATCTTTAAACATAGAGTCCAGCATAGCTCTTAAACGACACTCTTTGCCCGTGGCACACTCACACGCCGGAGGATAATTGTACCCCGTATCGCCAGAACTCAACGGGGGGTCGTTCTCCTTTAGGTTTTGCGTCGCCATTTTTTCAGCTTTTCGTTCCTGAATCTCCTGCAATGTTCCTGCAATCTCCCTTGCGGTACAATCGTGCCTTGTGCGTTAATGCGCAGAAGTTTGTGGGTCAGAAGTTTGCGTCAGGTTCAGGACTTTCAACTTTTGTTGCAGTGGCGCAGCAGTCCGAGGCTAGTAGAGCTACAGCGTGTAATGTCCTGAAATATTTATCAGGCTGGGGTCCACCCACCCTGTTGTGTAGAATGTATGGAGGTTGGCCTCAGGAAAGCCATAAATAACTAGTTCCTGCATAACCAACAAGTCCTACATGTCGTCAGAGAGAAGTTTGAATCGTTCGAGTCATACACACAAGTGCAGCGATGGAGCGCGTGAACACGAGCAGTGTGAGAGGATTCCTGAGATCTTGCGACGATCTGACTGAGAAGATTCGCTGTTTAATACAGAAGAAACTCATCAAGAAGTACTTGAGCAGGTATAAAAATTTTATTTGTGGATTAAAGAATAGAATAAAGAATAGCCATTTCTATAATAAAAGTATTTCTCTCTCACTATGGACAACCAATCCCATGCATGCCAAACTATCATTTGGCATAACTAATCATTATCAATACATTTTTTGATAAAAGAGTTCCATGGCACTTATTTTGAGCCCTCCAAAGTTCACTTTGTCCGCAAAAAGGAACTTAGTCTTAATTTAACGAAGGCTATGGATGTTAGGTAAATACGTTTATTAAATTGTACACATTCATTATTAATGATTCTTAATATTGTTTCTTCTCCTATCACATTAAATCACAATTTAGAAAAAAAGAAATTAGAAACAAGTTGATTATTTTTGTAGTTGTATTCTGTCAAATATGAAATGTTTAGTTTGGCTACTTGCGCCTTATCTCGCACTTTGACCGTTATCAGCTATTATCAGATACTATTGTCCTAACATAGACTATTGTTTTAACTCTGGTTTAACTTGCTGTGCGTCTGTTCACCAGCCATCATGTGCTCTAACACTGCAGCATCAGCCGGTTCATTGACTTTGAACTGGTGTATGAATGTGTTAATTTTATGTTAACTTTGTTTTGCTGTACATACATTTTATTCTTCTAACTGCTTGTCTTTGGTTGACACAGTTGGAGAAGAACAACAGGGAGGTTGGAAGACACAGTAGAGGAACTACAGAATAAATATGGAGAGAAAACAGCATTAAAAAGGATCAAGTCCATAGTGAAAAAAATCAGAAAAAAGAATATCAAACGTAGGAAAAGATTTATAATTTTACTTTGTTAGTAGTGAATATGTTTCTCAATCTTCAATCTTCTTAAATTTTTTTTTAACAGATGGTGACGTTCAGATGCTGAGCATTCAAACACATTCTGGAAACATGACAGACCAACAGCCTAACAACCATCTACAACGACAGCATAATAATACTAATAATAATAATAATTCTACATCATTCGGACGGCTATTAATTCAGATCCCTAATCAGCTTACCTTCACAATTGACCAGAAGAATGGTGGGACAATAGTTGCTCCAATCATGGTAGAAAAGACAATATATGGCGATGTTAACATCAGTGTGGTGAGTGTCTGATAAGTTAGTCCATAGTCTTTACAAGAGTGTGACAAAAATATGCTGCCGTGTAAAAATACACTCAAAGATTTAAGCACAACTACTTAGATACATAGGAGAATATCTAACCATGTAGATGGTGAACATTCCATTATCTGTTTATTTGGGGTCAGATGTTAGTTAAAAGATAAAGGTATTAGTTAATAACAAAAACTTAAAATCACCATAATCAATAAAATAAAATTACAGTTTGAAAATGTTTATTTACAACGTTTTGCGTTGTGAGTGAGATGTTAGAGAAATCATCAACAACTAAACTAAACATTATCATGGTTTATTTTTCTTAAAAATGTTTTTTCTTAAAAATTATCTTGTTTAATCGTGAATTCATATTTATCAGGTTGATATTTAGAAATAAGCAAAGTACATTTATAAAACAAAAAAGAACCGGTTAATGGCCTTGTGTCAGAACACAACAGGTTATTCTAACTTTGAAAAGTGTCATACAGTATTTGATTTTTACACACGCAGTGTTTTCGCCAACGGACCTACCCCTGAAGTTCTGACTTCTGAAGGTCTCTCATGTGTAGATTGAAAAATGGTATTTAATTAGCTAAAATCATTGTCTTTATTCATAAATATGTCCTCATGGGTGTAAAATCAGATCATTTCTTATCTTTTATTTACATGGGGCGGGTAAGTCCAAGGAGGCTTCCGCCATCTTGAAACACTATAATACCAGAGAGGTACAAAAAGCACTAGCACGTTTCATCATCAACACTACTATAGTCAACAACCAAATTATGACTAAAAAACGTTTTAAGCATTACATTAAAAAGGCGTCATTGTAATTCTGAATTAAAAAGTTGAAGAAGGCCTCTCATGCGCAGATTCGGTCGGTTGAAAAATGGTATGTTGTCATTAAACATGAACTCTTTATCGCGATGCTCCCCAACAGATATTTTATTCTAATATTACTTATTCTAACCCTACCAGTCCACTAATACTCTACTAACACTAATGAGAGTTTACTTTACACACTCTGACTCTCACAAGCGAGTTAGTGGACATGCAGGTGCAACACAACTATAGTCAACAACCAAATTATGACTTTAAAACATTAAAAAGGCGTAATTGACAAAAAGTCGAAATGATGACTTAAAAAGTTGAAATTATGACACTGCGTCATAATTATGAGATGAAAAGTTGAAATGATGACGTACTAAATTGAAATTATGATAAAGTATTCCATCGTGAAATTTTCTGAATTCAATATAATTGTATTTGTGAAAATGATTCGGTACCGAATCTTCAAGAAACTGCTTGTTTCTGCAGTTCGTGTAGGCCTCTAAGACTAAAAATGATTATTGATGAACTTGAATAACTTGAATTTTGTTGTCAATGTAAAAAAAATTGTCTTCCCATACCGGGAGTCGAACCTGGGCAGCCTGGATGAAAACCAGGAATCCTAACCGCTAGACCATATGGCAGGCGTTGATACTGCCCCCGCCACATTTGAAAGGCTGCACTGCATGGTACAATATAATGCTGGATCATAGTTATGCCGAGCCACAGGAGAAGTTTTAACTAAATTCAAATTTAATTTATCGGTATGTAAATAAATATCGGGATAGCTTTTATCTAGGAATCTACTTTCTTCTCGACGGGTAAGTCAAAGGTACGGTCTATTGCTCGGTTGTGTAAATCATCATATAGAACGGTACGGTAGAACATGTACGGTAGAACATGTAACAAGTACATCATAACGGTAGAACATGTACAATTAAACTCGATGAAGCGCTATCGGAAGACACGTTGTCATAGATTCTTGGCACATTTACCAAAGTTGAAAAAAAACGAGTAGATGGGAGAACCACAATGGGAGAAATCTTTAACAAAAACGCCTCCAAAATCGAGGAGGTCAAAGGGCATGCTTCCTGCTATAGCTCTCCCCAACGTCTGTTCATACGGCCACCATCAACAAATGTTTGAAACTTCTACATATATTTTGAGTAGATGGCCGGTGGTATATTCTCAGTAAAGGGTTTCACCCTAGTTCGGAAGATACGAGTAAAAATGATCTGATACGATGTGTCATTTTTACTTTGATTTTCCAAATGATACAACTTTGTCTAAATAAGAGCAATGTAAAGTCCTAGGATTTCTTAAAACATTGTGACAAACTTTGACAACATGTTTCATGTTGTATGGACAAAAGATCTAAGATCTCAAGTTTTTGGACAGACGCTGCTTAGAAATTAGTGTAAACTTTGGATGTAGTCTGGAATGCAGAGAGACTCCCCCCGAGACTCATCTGGTCTGTCGCCCTATATCCTGAAGCTTCAGTTCACACTGTAGTTTTATCACTGAAGGGCCTGGGGCTGTTATAGGACAACTTAAACTATTTGCTTTTTTGGATCGTTTTTATCATTGCATAAAGAACTACTTTGCCTCTCTGGAAATAAGGTGTTTTTATTTAGCTAAAACTTTTGTTTACATTTTGAAAATGTAGTTTTCTGTGATGGTTCTGTTTAGATGTACGGGATAGCTATGGAAAGCCCCACCATAAAAGTTGAAACCCCCACATGGACAAAAAATGCTGTTTGAATCTTTTTCGTATAAATGAGATTTAAGACGACCAAGTACAGTTTTTGAACAGACATTGTTTAATAACAATTATACTTTAGGTCACCGTTAAGCAAAAAATAATAATTTATATCATACATAAGTACAGATAAATAGAAGATGAGTATGTATTGAAACTTTAAAGATTTAATTTAATCAATCTTTTAAAATATCTAATGCAAACTTTTTAAGGTTATGCTTTTAGATGAGAGAGAGAATATATTTTATATACTTATAAAGAACAGAATGTTTTTTAACTTTAGTTAGTGTGAGATACACTTCACAGTGTCACTGTTACCTCTGGAAATGAAAGGAGGGGATGTCAGAATGCAGCATAGACACGAGCGAGGGCCTCTGTTTGAGAGACTTTTTTATACATTTTTTATACATTACATTTTATAAAGATATCATTTAAACTTTGAAATAAATTTAGCCCTAACACAATGTCTCATTCTGATCGCTGAATACAAAGTGGTTCTCTCTCACAGAGAGAGAACCACTCTGTGATTTATGGCTCTCAACAGCTTCTTGAACACATAAGTTCAAGAATCGTAACTCTCTAAACATGTGAGATGAATTTTATTCTTTTTACAAGCATTTCACTAGATTTCTAGCAAGGTATTTATTTTATATTATTTTTGTGAAATTTAAAACATTATTATCACTTTCACCGTGCTCAGGAATGCGGAGGAGCAGAGTCAGGAAAAAACAGTCTTTTCTATTACAACTGCAATCTCATTCATAGAATGTATGGACATCTATATGTTATGAAACAAATATTTTTTAAAAAAGATATCATTTAAACTTTGAAATTAATTTACCCCCAACACAGCATTCACAATGTCTCATCCCATCACTGAATACAACCCTCTGAGTCAGAGACGCTGGTGTGAGAGAGAGAACCACTCTGTGATTTATGTCTTTAAGAGCTTCTTGAACTTGTAAGTTCAAGAGTTGTAACTCTAAACATGTCAGATGAATTTTATTTATTCATCTAAAATAATTGGTTTCAGTATGTTTTTATAACCATTTTATTTATACACTTTTGAGGAACAGTATGTTTTTCAACTTTTGTTAGTGTGATATTAGGAAACCCCTTCCTCACTTTCACCGTGCTCTAATATGGGAAGGAGAGGGGTCAGAGCTCACATGTGAAGGGGCGCGCACAGACACACACAGACACACACACACACACACACACACACACACACACACACACATGCACACACAGAAACGCGCACGGCTCCTTTAATTTTTGACACACATACATTAGACGCGCTATGTTTTGAGAGTGTGAGGTCATTCAGGAATGACTAGATGAATTCAGTTGTGTAAAACAATTTTGAACCCATTCATACATTGCATTTTTGTGGACATCCATGGTAGGACATAATTTAACTCTCTCTAACATGTAAGATGATTTTTATTTTTAGTAAGATATATTGTATAAGCATTTCATTATATACTTTTAAAGGATAGAATGTTTTTCAACCTTAGCTTAATTGTTTTAGATTATATAAATGATAGAATATAAAGGATAGAATGTTTTATGTAATTTTTATCTAAAACTAAAACAATTGGTTTTAGTAAGCTTTTTAAATGCTTTTAAAGGTATGTTTTTCAACTTTAGTTTAATTTGCAAGATTTCATTTAAACACTTTTAAAGGATAGAATCTTTTTTCAACTTTAATTATTTTAGTAAGATATTATTGTATATTATTAACATTTATATACTTTTAAAAAGGACAGAATGTTTTACATATGAATGTGAAATAACTGAATGTGACATATATGAAATAACTGACCCGATTTATATATACTGTTCAGGAATGTGAAGGCAGGAGGGACCTGCGACTCCGTTTCATACATTGCATTTTTATGGACATCCGTGGTATACTTTACCTCTAACATGTAAGATGATTTTTATTTTTAGCAAGCTTTTTATTTTGTATTCTTTTATTCATCTAAAACTAAAATAATTGGATCAATAAGATATTTATATTATACTTTTAAAGGCATGTTTTCAACTTGTTAGTCTGATATAGACTTCACCGTGTTTCAGATGTCAGAGCTCACAGGAATAGGGGCGCGCGCATAGACACACACACACACACACACGTGTGTTTTACTTTTTGACACACATACATTAGAAGCGCGCTCCTTATGTTTTGAGAGTGTGAGGTCATTCAGGAATGACTATGTGAATTCAGTTGTGTAAAACAATTTTGAATCCATTCATACATTGCATTTTTTGTGGACATCAATGGTATACTTCAACTTTCTAAAATAAGGTAAGACAATTTTATTCATCTAAAACTATTGGTTTTAGTAAGCTTTTATATTATATTCTTTTATTCATCTAAAATAATTGGTTTTAGTAAGCTTTTTATTTTATATACTTTTATTCATCTAAAATAATTGGTTTCAATGTATGTTTTAGATTATATCATATAAATTATATAAAGGATGAGATTATTTTGTGTGACTTCTCACTTTCACTGCGGAGGGGGCGCAGGCACAATCACCACGCACATATAAATGGGACAAAGTTCAAACAAAAACATCTGTTTTTGTTTAAATAGGACAAAACTACCCGTCAAAATTATGATTTAGTCCTACATAGGTCATAGTTCAAAACTAACTGTCATACAACATGATCGATAGGCTAGCAGGGTCAATAGGTTAATCCCATGACCGCAATCCGGAAGTTCAACCTGTCAATCATAAAGGTCACCGGAAGTTCAACCTGCCAAAAGGTCAAAGGTCAAAGTCGTAAATCATTTTGACATAAGGTCCCTTATAGTAACTACTTGCAGCTAAATTAAAAAATTAAAACGGTACAAAACGAAAAAAGTTCAAAAGCAACATAAATTAAGAACAGGCGTTTTTCTTTGCCTCTCTCGCGCTGGATATTTTTTTTAGTAGCCTAAGTTTGGTCTCCCTCACTGCGCGCGGCGGGTCTTTCTCGAAATTAAGCATTTAGCGTAAAAAAACACCATAGGCCTACAGCTGATAATACTGTATATGTCGCTGTGTGTCATCCACACAAATCACGAAAGAAAAACTGTAACAAATAGCTTTTGTTCCTTCAAAGATACAACATGCCTTGCTGAATTCACCTTGTAAAACGAGGTGGGTCGCGAATTAAAGAGCTCTGTATCTGCTAAATTGAAAGTGTGTGTGGAAAACCTTTAAATACAATCAATAAAACTACAATATAATTTAATAAGATATAGGGCCTACTGTACATAGGCTATGGACTTTTGGAGATTTTGAGATTAATCCTTAAAAGAATTTTGCCTATGCCTGCTCATCAGGCTGGCTCCGACACTCTCCATATGAAAGACGGAACATTAACACCTCTGTCCTGCACCCCCACGATAAAGCAACTATTGCCTTCTCCAAACCCCCCTCAGGCTAGCTGAGTTTGCAAAACAAAACAAAGAGTTTGCCACTCGTCGTGGTGTGCCAAAACACTTAATTATAAACTTCAATATTTCATTCAAAACAATCTCAAAACGCTTTGTGACATTTTGAAAAGCCGTGGATGGATTACTGCCACTGGAACCATGAACGCAACAGAATACTGGTTCTGATTTTATTGTTTGTCGTTTAAACGTCATATATATATATATATATATATATATATATATATATATATACCTATTACCGGCTGGCGCGGCGGTAATAGGCATTCTGGTTGTCCACCATCTGTACAGGCAAGAGAGTTTACCAGGGTTGGAGCTAAACTCAAGGGACAGTGGCCCTCCAGGACCGAGTTTACCAATCCCTGGTCTAAACCATGTAAGTAGGGATGCACCAAGTGTTCGGCAGACAAAATTATTCTACTGAAAATAGCAAAAAAGTGTTCAGGCCGAATAAGTGAAAACACAGAATAAATTGTATCAACATTTTAGATGACGCGATCAAATAGCAACCAGCTTAGAGTGAAAGGCGTGCGAGCTTTATAGCCCTGTTTACACCTGGTATTAAGATGCGTTTTGGTTGATGGGATCAAATTTGGACAATACTAAATACAGGTGTAAATGGGGAGTAAAATGTTTTGAGCTTGTCCAGTTTAGACGTAAATGTTGTCATTTGCGTTGTTTCCTGTTAACGCTTGTCTGTACACAGGTTTTCTTATGGTCAACACTTACTGGAAGACTACATTATACATCACTGCTTAAACCACAGCAAACTACGCAACTCAAATAGATAATTATGTATAAAAAGTTGAAAAGTAATAGTAAATATTAATGTCATATTTTGTTTGCTTTATTAGGCAATTTTAAAGTAAGGTAATCTGAATTGATCATTTAATACACTTTTAATTACAATAAAAAACTATCTGAAAACAAAAACCTATTGATAAAATAGAACCAAGACTTGACTTGAGACTTGACTTGGACCTCAAAGACTTGAGACTTGACTTGGACCTCATGGACTTGAGATTGATTTGGACCTCGGGGACTTGGGACTTGACTTGGACCTCAAAGACTCGAGACTTGATTTGGACCTCAGGGTCTTGAGAATTGATTTGGACCTCAGGGTCTTGAGAATTGATTTGGACCTCAGGGTCTTGAGAATTGACTTGGACCTCAAAGACTTGAGACTTAACTTGGACCTCAGGAACTTGAGACTTAACTTGGACCTCAGGAACTTGAGACTTGATTTGGACCTCAGGGACTTGAGAATTGATTTGGACCTCAAAGACTTGAGACTTGACTTGGACCTCAGGGTCTTGAGACTTAACTTGGACCTCAGGAACTTGAGACTTGACTTGGACCTCAGGAACTTGAGACTTGACTTGGACCTCAGGAACTTGAGACTTAACTTGGACCTCAGGAACTTGAGACTTCACTTGGACCTCAGGAACTTGAGACTTGATTTGGACCTCAGGGACTTGAGAATTGATTTGGACCTTAGGGTCTTGAGAATTGACTTGGACCTCAAAGACTTGAGACTTAACTTGGACTCAGGAACTTGAGAATTGACTTGGACCTCAAAGACTTGAGACTTAACTTGGACCTCAGGAACTTGAGACTTAACTTGGACCTCAGGAACTTGAGACTTGATTTGGACCTCAGGGACTTGAGATTTGATTTGGACCTCAGGGACTTGAGACTTGACTTGGACCTCAGGGTCTTGAGACTTAACTTGGACCTCAGGAACTTGAGACTTCACTTGGACCTCAGGAACTTGAGACTTGACTTGGACCTCAGGAACTTGAGACTTGACTTGGACCTCAAAGACTTGAGACTTGACTTGGACCTCATGGACTTGAGATTGATTTGGACCTCGGGGACTTGGGACTTGACTTGGACCTCAAAGACTCGAGACTTGATTTGGACCTCAGGGTCTTGAGAATTGATTTGGACCTCAGGGTCTTGAGAATTGATTTGGACCTCAGGGTCTTGAGAATTGACTTGGACCTCAAAGACTTGAGACTTAACTTGGACCTCAGGAACTTGAGACTTAACTTGGACCTCAGGAACTTGAGACTTGATTTGGACCTCAGGGACTTGAGAATTGATTTGGACCTCAAAGACTTGAGACTTGACTTGGACCTCAGGGTCTTGAGACTTAACTTGGACCTCAGGAACTTGAGACTTGACTTGGACCTCAGGAACTTGAGACTTGACTTGGACCTCAGGAACTTGAGACTTAACTTGGACCTCAGGAACTTGAGACTTCACTTGGACCTCAGGAACTTGAGACTTGATTTGGACCTCAGGGACTTGAGAATTGATTTGGACCTTAGGGTCTTGAGAATTGACTTGGACCTCAAAGACTTGAGACTTAACTTGGACTCAGGAACTTGAGAATTGACTTGGACCTCAAAGACTTGAGACTTAACTTGGACCTCAGGAACTTGAGACTTAACTTGGACCTCAGGAACTTGAGACTTGATTTGGACCTCAGGGACTTGAGATTTGATTTGGACCTCAGGGACTTGAGACTTGACTTGGACCTCAGGGTCTTGAGACTTAACTTGGACCTCAGGAACTTGAGACTTAACTTGGACCTCAGGAACTTGAGACTTCACTTGGACCTCAGGAACTTGAGACTTGACTTGGACCTCAGGAACTTGAGACTTGACTTGGACCTCAGGAACTTGAGACTTGACTTGGACCTCAGGAACTTGAGACTTGACTTGGACCTCAGGAACTTGAGACTTGACTTGGACCTCAGGAACTTGAGACTTAACTTGGACCTCAGGAACTTGAGACTTCACTTGGACCTCAGGAACTTGAGACTTGATTTGGACCTCAGGGACTTGAGATTTGATTTGGACCTCAGGGACTTGAGACTTGACTTGGACCTCAGGGTCTTGAGACTTAACTTGGACCTCAGGAACTTGAGACTTCACTTGGACCTCAGGAACTTGAGACTTGACTTGGACCTCAGGAACTTGAGACTTAACTTGGACCTCAGGAACTTGAGACTTCACTTGGACCTCAGGAACTTGAGACTTAACTTGGACCTCAGGAACTTGAGACTTCACTTGGACCTCAGGAACTTGAGACTTGATTTGGACCTCAGGGACTTGAGACTTGACTTGGACCTCATGGACTTGTGAACATGTCTAAGCCTGGATGATGTGCAACACTGCATGTTGTCAAAAGAGATTTAGTCTTTTTACTTGTGTAAATAATGCATCTACAGTCCATCTCCTTTATAAAGAAACCCACTAGACTCAACAAACAAGCTCTGGTCACGACGTCCTCCATCCACAGGTTGTTTATGTTTCTAAATGTTGTGTTTAAAGACGCCATTGTCTGCCATTTCAGACTTCCTACTGTCTGTGTGAATGCAATTAGGAAAATGATCCGGAGTATCTTATTATTACGAGATGTTGAGTCATTATTGTGATGAAGTCCCATTATGAGATGTTAAGTCATTAGTGGTTTTCACACCGCATAGTTCTAGAAACTCAGCTACAGGAACTAGCCAGCGCGATAGATCCAAGATAACATGTTTCTTTCTTGTTATAATGAGAAAGATTCCAATCAGATACCAAGCAGTCAGAAAAATGTCCTTTCAGTCATCATGGCTGTTAGGAAATAATTTTGATTAACTTACTTACTGTGATTTCAGACTGTGTGATCTTCATGTGTAGCTTCAGGTGAGTTTTAAAAGAAAAGCTCTTTCCACACTGATCACACATGTGCGGCTTCTCTCTTGTGGATCCTCTCATGTCTTTTCAGATGTGCTGACAGACTGAATCTCTTGTCACAGTGTGAACACTTGTACGGTTTTTCTCCAGTGTGGATCCTCTCATGTCTTTTCAGATTTGCTGTCAGACTGAATCTCTTGTCGCAGTGTGAACACTTGTACGGTTTTTCTCCAGTGTGGATCCTCTCATGTGATTTCAGATGTGATGAGCGACTGAATCTCTTGTCGCAGTGTGAACACTTGTAAGGTTTTCCTACAGTGTGGATCCTCATGTGTTGCTTCAGGTTGATTGTTTGACTGAAGCTCTTCCCACACTGATCGCATGTGAACAGTTTCTTCGCGATGTGAATACTCATGTGATACTTAAGACTTGATTTGTGTCTGAAACCCATTCCACACTGATCACACGTGTGCGGTTTCTCTTTTCTGTGGATTCTCTCATGTGTTTTCAGACTTGATGACTGATTGAATCTCTTGTTGCAGTGTGAACACATGTAAGGTTTTTCTCCAGTGTGAATCCTCTGGTGCAGTTTTAAACAGATCGCTGAAGTAAAAGTCTTCTCACACTCAAAGCACATGTACTCTCTCACACCAGTATGAATTTTCTGATGTTTATGTAAATATGGCAGCAGTGAAAAACTCTTTCCACATTCAGAACATGAATGTGGCTTCTCCTTCTTATGAAGCATCAGGTGTTTCTTCAGGTTTGATGAATCAAGAAATGTTTCGCTGCATTGATCACATGCATACGGTTTCTCGCCGGTATGGATCCTCATGTGAATCTTAAGGTGTGTTGATTGACTGAAGCCCTTCCCGCACTGATCACATGTGAATGGCTTCTCTCCAGTGTGAACTCTCATGTGACACTCAAGATAGAATTTTCGTGTGAAACTCTTCCCGCACTGATCACATGTGAACGGCTTTTCTCCAGTATGAACTCTCAAGTGGATCTTAAGATGTTGTTTGATTGAGAAACTCTTTCCACACTGATCACATGTGAACGGCTTTTCTCCAGTATGAACTCTCATATGAATATCAAGATGTTGTTTGATTGAGAAACTCGTTCCGCACTGATCACATGTGAATGGCTTCTCTCCAGTATGAACTCTCATATGAATATCAAGACTTTGTTTGGTTGTGAAACTCTTTCCACACTGAGTGCAGGTTGTAGATTTCTTGGCTTTTGTTTTCTTTAAAAATGTCTGTTTAGTCTTTGAGCAACTCAAAGGTTTTTCTCCAGGTTTGACATGATGTTCCTCCTCCACTTCACTCAGTTCTTCACTCTCCTCACTCTCTTCCATCAGGTCTGACATGGAAAAAAAAAAAGAAAGTTAATTGCATTTTCAGTACATCAAAATAATTTGAAGAGAGCAATATGAAGTGAAATGACATAAAATATATAAAAAAATATCATGCATTTAAATGGATGGTTTCAAAGGCGGCAACAAAAACAACCGTTACTGCGCATGCGCGCCTTTGTTGCCCAAACTTAACTTCCGGTAGACTTCCGCAAAGAATCAATAACAATAGAGGCTGCGTTATCTTTCGTATGCGTCATCATCTTTGATTTTAATTGTGCAACATTATCAGAATGAGGTCATTGTCAGCAATGCCGGTGTAAATCAGTAGCGAGATCTAAATGAAGAGCTGCAAGTTAGGGATGTCCCGATCAGGTTTTTGCCCTCGAGTCCGAGTCATTTGATTTTGAGTATCTACCGATACCGAGTCCCGATCCGATACTTCTATAATACATAAAAAAAAAGAATAAAGAAGAGCGAAAAACCAGATCCAGGATGTTCCTTATGTTTTATTTAATTCACCTTATTTTAACATTCAACAACTCTGTTAATAAACAGAGCACTTATGTGAGGTAGCTTGAACAATCAAGTAATAAATAACATCAATTCTTCACTTTTGGACTTTAGTGCAACAGTAAATATAAAAAGTCTAATATATAAACTAGGGCTGTGACAATAACGCGTTAATTTCGATTAATTAATCTGAGAAAAAAATAAAAAATAAAAGACAAAATAAAAGTCAGGTAAACTTTATTTTAATATAAAGTTAAATAATAGTTTATGATGGAGTAAAAATGGTAATTGAAGGGATATAATTACAAATAACAGACAATGAAGAAAATGGGAGATAAACTATTAACAATAAACTTGTTAAGTAACAATGCAAAGAGTAACAACTTTAGAAATGGGAAAAGATGTCCCGCAAGGACTCTCTCGGCCGTCCATGCCTCCATATGAGAGTTTTACAACAGAGTCAGGGTGAGTTAAAGTCCAATACCTCTGATACACAACACAGAAAGTGAAAGCAGGTAATCAAATAATATTACGTTAAATGTAGCTAGTATATACTTTTAATATTGAATGATTAGTCAGAGGTTAATGTAGTAAAAACAGAGGACTAAATACAAATATTCTGATAGAAAGAAATAAAGTAGGATGCTATTAAGAGGAAAACGGAAAAAAAAAAAAAAAACTTGTGCCTACAGAAATTTTACTTAAAGAGATATAAAGTTAGCCAGTCTAAAATGGGAACCCATTTACTGAGGGTTTAAGTAGAAAAGTGACTAAAACTTTAGAAGTAATAGTGTCATTAAAAACAAAAATTAGTTTCTGAAGCGAGACTTAGGTACCGTAAGAAGTCAGTAAGAACTCCAAAAGACAAGAGAGCGTTAAAGGAGCTGTATGTAAGAAATGTATTTCAATTAATCATAAAATGGCCCTGATATGTCACTAGACATTAAGAAATTATGTTCATTTCAAATACTTATATCACTGACAACAGTAGTACGGCCAGGATATTGTCATTTAAAAAGTGAAGTTGCAGCCCTCAACTGATGTTGATGTTGTCATCTTGTGTTTTGGCCTGAAGCCCCACCCTCCACCTATCTACCAATCACGAAGTCAGTAGTGTTTTGGCATCCGGGTTGCCAGCTCTGCCCTAGTTACCACAGCTATAGCAGCCTACGTTCCTGCTGGATCCTGCAACATATCTGGCAACCTCGAGTCAGGGGGGAGGGGGAGGGGATACAGTGATTGCAGTACCAGTTTTGGCCACAATCTTACATACAGCTCCTTTAATATTGGTAAAGAGAAGCTTCAAAGTCCAGAAGAAGACATGGAAAAAGACACTGGGACTTTGAATATGCTAGTCTGACTTCTAACCCAAAATTCAATGAAGAATAGTTTATAAACTGAAATATTAGACTTAAATCATGTCAGGTTATACTGCAAACATAAGTAAACAGGTAGGAGTTAAAAATTACATTACCATATAGTGCCTATGCTGACAGGAGGTTTAAGCATTAGAAAATGCATATAGGTGAGCCGAGATTTTGCTACACGACAAACGTGTATCTGTCTTAGATATAAAAACAAATATAATGACAGATTACTGAGAGAAAAATACGTCACAAAAATGAAAAGATAGTAATAACTAAATAATATGAATAATACAAAGTAATAAATAAATATGTAAATTAAATAAGTGGGCAAACAAACAAACATAAAATAGAATATTTCATATTTTATGGGCTAATTTAGTCTTGAACAAAATTTTAAATAATGTCTACAGCAGAGAAAATGATAAATACTTCAGTAACTTAGAACAGGGCTTAGTACGCTGATAAATGTTGAAAAAATGGAGATGTGACCGAGACTGAACTATAACGGGTTTTCTACAGGAAAACTTTGCTACTCTAAGGTAAGAGAATATAATTTATTTAAAATGATGGAATTAAGGGCTAGCAGCAAGAAATTGTTAATTCATTTATTAAAATAACAAGATAAGGCAAGGCAAAGCAAGTTTATTTACATAGCACATTTCTTCCGTAATGGTAATTAAAAGTGCTTTACATAGAGGAAAATAAAATAAAATAAATAAGAATAAATATTACAGTTTAGGAAAAAAATAAATTAAAATAAATACTGTACAAACAGTCGGACGAACAGATAAGCAAGAAGGATGAGCTATAATTAGTAAAAAGTGAATTATAACTATACATGAAGTATGGATTATTATACAGAAATTTATTCAAAAACTTATATTGTAAACTTCTTAGACTAGGAGAGCTGTTGAAAATAGTCAATTCAAAGAGTATTATTAAATGGTATGTTTAAGTTAGCGACAAGATACAATGTTGTGGACTGGAGGAAAAAGACTGATAGATGGTTTATTAACATCTGAGAAACTAAGAATAACAGATGGAAAATTGATCTAACAAATACGTTTAGATAAGAGAGGTCTATACCAATTGAAGAAGTTGTGAAAGAAGGCAAAGCTGTTTTTATGTATATATAGGCTATATATATATATATAAAAAAATGTCATACTATTATATTAATGGCAGAAGGTTTTACAGGAGTTGAAATGCCTATCGTTCCAGCCGCTCAAGATAGCTAAGGAAACACCCTGGACAGTGAAATTTAGATTTAATAATTTGACTGAGGACTCAATAAAGCAAAAGTTGTTTAAAAGCTGTAGAAGTTGTGTTAAAATTGCCTAGGAAGTCAAGTTTGAGGATTTAATAGGTATATACAAAAGATTATTAATGTTTAATGAGTTTGAGCTTAAGAGTTTTAGATTTTGGAATCTGAAGTGGTTTGTTTATACGCATAAAATACATAGCTTAATGAGTTACATTAAAGCATGTTATTGCTAGAAAATGATGAAGCATATTTACATATAAGAAAAAAATATAATTGATTAAACTAAACAGGAATAAGCTGAAATGTTAGTGCAATTAAAGCAGCCATGTGAAAGACATCGAGTTCTATAGAGAAAAACAAAAAATGTGTTGTAGTTTGTGCCGAATGTGTGAATATAAAACCAGCTTTACCCAAGTATTAATAATACATTTATTTTATATAGCACCTTTAAAAGTTGCTTTCTTAAAGCGCTTTACAGGCAAACACAAGAGTGAAAACTACACATTTTAAATACAAATATAAACAAATAAAATTGAAAATCAATAAAATCATAAAATAAAATGTTTTAAGAAAAGATTTAAGTCACTAAAGTGTTGCTTTACTGCTGCTGTATTGCCAGTAACTTTACTCTAAGTATCTAGTGCAATTATAACTAGACTAATGAGACAAAAACATTAGGAAATTTGAATATTGATGCTGATACAATATGATATCAATTAATAAAATAAAATAAAAATAAAAACATACCTTGCTTTTGAGAAAAAGTTTAGCAGTTCTGTGCAAAAGATATTCCAAGTTGGAATTTTTGACCGAGGTCAAAAGATAATCTTCATTTGACAAACAACTACAGTTAGAAAGACTCAAATGTGGAAACATTGCATCGAGGGAGAAAAATAAAAGCAAAACATTATAATAAAAGGATGATTGATATCTTATGTTGTAACAACTATTAATAGCCAGATAAAAAGTCATAAGAAAGGAAAAAGGTTTCTTAAAAAAGTACAATTGTTTGTAATGCACTGAAGACTGAAGATTTCAGTTTGAAGTCGGAAAAAGAGGCATGTTAGGGGGAGTGATTTTTCTCCTGGTACAGCCTAGCACACAGAGCTCACGGGAGTATCTCAAGGTCGCTCAACAGATGTTTTGCCAGACAAACCCAGCAATACATGGAGAAACAGGGTTTGAATTAAACTGTTTTGAAAAATGGGATAATAGACCGCCAGGTAAACAAACTGATTTAGCTCTAAAGCTTTAAGAAATGTTGGGGGGACTTAACCTCTTATATAGACTAAGCCTTTGTCTGGTTGGACTAAAAGGTTCAGACAATTTTAAAGAAAACACAGTGATATGATATTAATACAGCTGATAAGCTAGCTTGACTTAAAGAAAAGTAGAGAAACGGAAACAGGATGTATAATATATAACAGATATTGGACCAAATTTGACACCTTAGTGAGAATTTAATCTTTGAAGTTTTGACTGGTAACAAGATACATGTTCCTAAATAGGGACAGACATTATAATATTACTATTGTATATGTTAAAGATATGCAACAATTATAATGGAGTTATTTAAAAGTCAAATATGGAGGTTAAATATAGTAAACAAGAAATAAGATAAGTGGGTAATAATAATAAAATAATAATTAAGTGGGTTACATATTATAGTAGTTCATGGATTTTTAGGAAGTCCTAGCGACCGGCGTTGCAACCCCAATGCCAAACAGATATGTGGATGATCCACTGTGGTGACCCCTATAACGGGAGGTGCCGGAAGAAACATAGAGAGAGAAAGTAGATGGATCGTAGGATTGAATTTAGAAAAAAATAATAATAATGATAAAATAACAATGTACATAACAAAAGTAAATGTATAATTATTACTACAGTGGAAGAGATAGTGACTGCTTTAGACTGACCACATAGCTTTTAGGATATTTAGAACAAAGACGAGGTTTGAATATTAATTAACTGAAATGAGTTCTAATATAAATATTAAGATATGCAGCAGAGTGATCAAAATGCAAGAACAGCTGTTAATAGCCTACTAATAAAAGTTGCAGGCAAGATGTGATAAATGAAATTAATATTTTTCATTTTACAGCTATTTAACAAACTGAAAATCAAAAGTACTGCATACAAAGTGACTGTAAGAAATGTCTGAATGAGCTTACTGTACATGGAGATTAGCCATTTACAGATGTAAAAATAATAAAAGTGAGGATATAGTTGACTAAGAAATTTGGAGTTATTAGAACATTTCCTCTGATTTAAAAGGTATTTGATCCTTGCAATAAAAAACAAGGTGACAAATGAAATTGAAATTAACAATAAAAGTATGATTAAGATGAAGAAAAGCTTCTTAAGTTAGAGATAACTAGAGAGGTTTTATCAGGACTGAGGTTAATTTAATGATGAATTGAAAAAGAAGATTGTCAATGAGAGTTTGTCTTATCTGAATGAGCAGTCAGAGTGATTTTCACATCGTTTTAGAGCAAATATTCTAGGCTACGTCATACAATTTTCAAAAGTCTTGTGAAGAAATAATCAGTATGGGTTTCATGACCTTATTTCAGTGAGAATTTTTTTTTGTATTTTCACAAACCACGCATAAATGCAATTATCTCAAAACAAAAAAACTTTTACACACATGCTGCTGATATATTATTGTAGCAGAGTTTGTGCTGAATACAGTGTAATTAGACTTTAGCCATGAAAATGTCACAAGTAACAGAAATAAGCACAAATGTCAGAGCATGTCAGAACACCTCCAGGGCCCAGAAAACAGCTCAGACCTCAGAGGGTTAACAAAACAGTAAAATATTAAAAGTTTTTGATGTGGATAGAGTGATACTTTGGAATTTACTTATCAAAAACAATTAAAGTAAATAGTCCAAAATGAGGAAGAATAATGCTGAAATATAGAAAAATCCTGCTAATATAAATCAATTGCTGTGGGTAAATGATATTTATTGATTGTTTAAATTATTATGAATGTAGCGGCAAATTGGCATTTTGTTGAATTTATTGTAGCCTAACTGTACAAGCGATTTAAGTGAACTAAAGTTTTTGGGAGCAAAAGAAAGCAGGAAGTTGTGCTATAAAGCTAATGTGGAAAATTTACAAGTATAGAATATAGAAAGTGGGAAAAATATATTTAAAGGTGCCCTAGAATGTGTTGAAATAATATTTTAATTTTGTCCCTGATATCTACATAGAGGGTATGTGGCTTAAAAAGCCATTTAAAATGTCCAGAAAATGTTTAACAGGTCAATTTCCAACCCTATAAATTGGCCCTAGAATGAAATGGTCTGTTTTTACCTTATTTGGAAGGGTCATGAATAGTAATGAGGAGTTCTGCTCTGATTGGCTCTTTTCACTGCGGGCTGCAGGTTTGAGTGAGCTAAGTTATCTGCTTATCTGTGAGGAACTATAACAGCGTAGTTGCGTTAGCCCCTGACATGTTCATGAAATAAACGAAAGTAACATTTGAAAAAAAAAAATAGGGAATTTACACATGCATCCACAGTATTACTTTGTACATTTAACGTTATATGACAATACAGGCAATAAATATGAACCTCAACGTAACAGTTACTTTGTCATACTAGGCCTATTTAGCTAACGTTGTGTATGCTAGTTTGAGTTTGCTATTTGTTGCCGTAATTTACTAGGATCTTACGCTTGATTCAGATAACACAAGTGTAAATTATCACTACTTACCACTTGCTGGACTATCCACCTTATTCTGCTCTAAACAATGGGCGCTGCCATAACGACGACTCCGGTTCCATACTTCCGGTTCGTAGCGCTTGACCTGTACTAGTAGCGAGAGAAGTTCAGTTTTAACGCTAACCACTCTAAACGTTTACTTTATTGAATGCATCTGATACGGAATCGGACATGGACATTATCTCCTTCTTATCTTATGCTCGAAACACTCAGTTTCTAAAAAGTTTGAAATCTTCTTTGAATTGTTAAAACAAATAACAACAGCACATGAGGAGCTTGAACTCATTCTCTCGCTGCCAGTACAGGTCAAGCTCTACGAACGGAAGTAGGCAACCGGAGTCGTCGTCATGGCAGCGCGCATTGTTTAGACCAGGGGTTCTCAAACTTTTTGAGTGTGTGGACCACTATTTGTAATCAAGAATTTTCGCGGACCACCTCATAATACACATAATAAAATATGTCTACACACAGTCCTACCTGAATTAATCTGCACCTCTAAATAGGCTTACTAGCACTAAAACTATAACTGGTCATCACATCACAGGCTTGTTAAAGGAAAGTTTACTGCACACAACGGCTGCCACATATTTAATTTATTTATTTAGGCAACTCAAGCGCCCAAGGGCATAATCAGGTTCATTTGAACAACAGGCTTATTTACATAGCAATGTAGTATGAAATCTATACAGTAATGAGAACATTGGAATATAGTCAACATTGCAAAACCTTTGGCGATTTTAGGGGATTATTAATCTTTAGAGTTTTACAAGTCCTCAAAAAGTTTGTCCACTTAACAGCACATCTGCAAAATATTTCAGAAACGCAAGATCAAGAAACTAACTGGAAATTAAAATAATAACAGGCCTTATTCATTCCATTTATAAACATTTCGTTTCATATAAACTGCCTAAGCCTGTGCGTTCACACATCGGACGCGATCATAGCGCGTCAAATTCAAAAAGGGATTAGCCTATGTGAAATTCGCGCCTGCCGCGTCTAGTGATACGCTTGACCACTTTTTGTATCAATTTACGCGTCAAGAGCTAAATTGACGCGCGTAAAAACAAAAGTTTGAAGCGAAATTTCGTCCGTTGTGAACGCACCATTAAAAGCTATGCGTGTGATGTGATAATGAGAACATATTTGCCTCTGCCCTTTTCTCTTCAGAGAACCTGTTGCTATCCACCGACCAATGTTGTGGTTCTAACGGCACTGAACTTGAATGTCACGCTGACTGAAGCCTACTTGATATTGTCCAAGGTTAGCAAAACAGTCCGTGGTGAAATGAGCAGAGCAAACAAACAACTTAGAATTAAACTCTTGCGGGATCCGATTATAGATGAACATCAGCCACGCCTGTTGACATTGCTTTTCTGTGGGAAGTGTATGAAAAGCCGTCACATCCCCTGCACAGCCTGGTACATAACATCTATGTCCATGATCAGCCATTTGCCCTACGATGCTCGCTTGATTCTTTACCTGCGCAGCGCAGTTCCGTGTAGCACAGTAGCTCTGAAAGGGCTTGGCTTATGCAAATTTTGGAGGCGTACATATTAATGATCCCATCGGTTACGTCACAGTTGGTGTTATGTGGAGATTCGCCCGTTTTTCAGGGGTGTTTTTCAAAAACGAGATTTAAACAAGAAGGAGAAAACAATGGTGTTTGAAACTCAATGTATATCATGTCCATGTACTAAACTATTGTTATTTAACTATGGCAAGTTAAATTCAATTTCACATTCTAGGGCACCTTTAATAGTACATAAATGAAGAACATTTGAATAGTGCACGATGGAACTACTGAAATTATGGGATTCTCATATCTGCATAATCTTGCTTGAGGAATCCACCGTATAAAGCACTAGAAAATAGGTGAAGTAAATTAGGGTCGAAAATTGGAGAAAATTAAAAAAAAACAAAAAAAAACAATGATATTAGTATTATAAACGGAAAGAACAAGATGTTTTAAAGTGAATGTTCTGGTAGAAATATTGAATAGGAAGGTAAACGAAGATTATTCACTGTAAGGTGAATCTACCCTAAAGGAACATTACAGGAAATTAAGATTTTGACGATAAGAGAGAAAAGTATACATTTGGTTAGAACTGGAATATTTGGGGAAAATGGAAAGACATCAGTAAACACTGCAACTGTATAGTCAGTCTTAGCAAAGTTTAAGAAGAACATTCATGGACGAATTAAATATGAATTGTGTAAGAATGTCATTTAGAAAATGGCATAGAAGCAAATCTTAAAAGTCTTAATGCAGTTATGGAGACTTATTTGATGATAATGAAACTAATATTGTGAAAACTATTAAATAATGTGAAGAATAGTGAAGAATATTCTAGCATTGGCTAGAAGGAAAAATAACCAAGAGATAATGGTAATATTAGATAAAGTAATACATGGATAGTTAATTCCTTCTACTTGTAGTAAGAGTGAGCATGAAAAATGATATAAAACATGGGTTATTTTTAAACATCATCCTAAATATCATGATAAAATTAAAAATGAAAATAGACAGTATTTCTTTTTAGAGAAAAAAAAATGTGTGCACGTACTTGGCAGCAGAAACGAAGAGTGATATTAAATCACGAATACATGATGATAGCATGGAGTATGTAGGCCAGTAATATTTAATGAGAGTCACATAAAATGGATTAGGATTATGGAAAATATTGCAGTATCTGTTATATTAAAGTATTCTAATATGCAGAAAAAGACTAGGAAGACTAGGAAAAATTGGGAGAAAAACTGGACAAGGATTGTCAATCAACTTGTAGAAGAGTGGAGAAAACAACTTAAAGCTAATTTAGTATGTTTCCATAACAAACAAAAAGAATTGAATAATTGAAAATTAGCTCATTATAAATAATAGGTGCAAGTAGACATATTGTAATGTTGACCTGATTGACACTCCTGGATGCAGCTTATCATGCAGGTGTTGGAGAACAGCAAGAGAGCAGATGAGGACAAACAAGCTCTCATTATGATCCATGCAAGAGCACCAAATGGCCTTGACTGAATCTGGAACCCTTCCAAAGATGGGGGCGGAAATAGCATAAGAAGTCCTTTATAGTTTGTATATGCCTCTTATTCAGTCACAAAATAGACTGTAAAACAAGATAGACTGTAATAGCAAGGAACGGCCACTCTGCATCCACCAGCACTGAGACCTTAGCTGGGGTCAGTTAAACCTTTTGGGAAATCCTGGTAAATATTATTACTTTATTATTTTAATTATCTATAAAAAAAATAAATAAAATAAAAACCATAGAACTAAAAGGACTATTATGAAGTGAGTGTTTGAGATTGTAAACACGAATGTACTTATGATAAAATGTAATAATTTTGTGTCATCTATAATGCCAAGTATATATGTTTTTTACTGACTGATAAATGCATGTTGATTTAAAAAAACAAAATGTAGTATTGTAAATGAATAAATAATATTCTAATTGAATTATGTGAAAATGTATTATACTCTAGTGACAAACAAATCTGGGGTTAGAAAGATTATAGATTATACCTTTTATAGGTTAGATTATACCTTTTAGATTAACTATAATGTTTAGGGGGAGAACTCCTGATAAGACGATTTAAGTATTGGGTTCATTTTTGTGGATTTAAAATGTGTGTGATGCCACCAAATACTGATGTAACAAAGTGTGAACCTTATAATGGGGATGTAAAAAAAAAATGTATAGTAAGAAATTAATGAAAATAATGTTGGTGTTTTTGCTTTTGAAATATTTTTAAATCTTTATGAATCAAAGAATTCATTGGCTTCAGCGGACTTTGAATGTATATATTATATTAAGGAAATTAAAATATATGCTATGCTAATTGAAGAAGAAACTCTTGTGACCGTAGGGCATGTTAAAAGATGAACTTGTAAATGTAATTTAAAATACAAAAGGTTTAAAGATGGATATTATTAACTTGAGAGATTGTTTATAAACTTTACAATGGGAACCTTATGTATAACAAGGAACAATTTGATTTATATAATTTATGTTTGAACATATATAGTGTTCTCAGAAAATTAAGGGAAACATTAGAAGGATTACTCAGGATACATAGGTTTAATTACTGGATTGTTCTGATTATAGTAAATGTATGAAATGTAACCATAATTAAATAATTGTAGGATGTGATATGTTTATGCAACAATTACTACGAAAGAATTTGTTATATTTGATGTTACAATTATGATATCTGAGAATCTGTTAATGCTTAAGAAATGATTACTGGATTTGGTGTAAGATATTTGAATGAGAAAATGTGTTGCATGACAATATTTGACCCAGAGGTTTGGAACTGGACGTTTACAAGCAATAATAAAAAAGAAACCTTGTGCACTGTTTGAATATTGAATAAATTTCTAGACTGGTTCAAACCAAGGGTGATGTTTAAACTAGTAGTTTGGGCAAGAAAACCCATTATACCCCAGATACTAACTTTGTGCCCTAAAGACCCTAGGAGATGTCAGCGGCTCACGTTTCCACGTTTCACCTGGAAGCGCATCCCCTAGCTGGGCTTCTGCATTCCTTGTCTGATGCTGAGCCAGGGGAGGAGCCGCGCCTCTAGGGGGAGAGACTGGGTGCTTGAAGTACTGGATTCTTTTTGAGATCCAAATTGGCCTAATACATGATAAACAAGCAGAGCACAAAGTTTTGCCCCTTGATAAATAAATAATTTTGATACAAATACAAAATAAATATAATTGATTATTCCTGTTATGGGAACCAGAAAACAAAACTGGGTGAAATATTGCATGAACTGTAGCAAACCAATCTATTTAAGAATTATGAACAAATTTCCAAATTATTGGTAAAGTTTGATGAAGTGAACAAAGTTTATGCTACAATTATGAGAAGGGAGGATAAAGAGTCAGGATAATTGCATGAAGGGGGTGTTGTATAATATCAAGAAAATGCAATTACCTGCCTCCTTGTTTATTATAAATGCCTTTATTGTGGCACATATTTAGCCAATGTATTGGATATAATGCATTGCATTCAATGTTGTTATTTATTCTGTTTGTAAAAGATGGCTTATATTGTTTTGGCATAGATGAACAGTAATTGGTTATGTATGTATATGTGACTGTGCCAACCCATGTTAAGAGGAGCAGAAAAGTGCGATTATGTGTGTGCGCTAGACTCCTAGAACTGTAAATGAACTCAGCCATCTTAGTTGAGTTTACTGGAGTTCAAGGACATGAAGAAGTGGACTGCTTGCACCTGCCTGGAGAAGGATCTGGGAAACTTTGGAGGAGTGTCAACCAAATGCCTGTTAAAAACAACAGGAGTATAAAAGACTGATGAACTGACTGCCTCTTGGGATACTGATACGCCAGAGCCCCCGACGCCTAGAAGCCCAGAGCTGGGGACAAGAAACCCCAAGCAGAAGAGAAGAAGCCCAGAGCTTACGACACCTTTGATTCAAGACGTGATTATTGTATTTTATACTTAAACGATGAAGTTTTTTTTGCCTTTATATTATTGTTTTTTATAAAAGAAAAGTAACTAATTTAAATAAATTTAATTGATTATAAAATCTGCCTATTGAGACTTAGATTTATGTTGCTGGAAGACTTTTAATGAGAACATACCACAGGGGAGTCTTCTGACCAAATTGTAAGTACCTTTTGAACGCTTACGGTTTAGGTCAGATTTGACTTTCTTTACCTTACCTGAGAATAATAAATAAAGAGGTAAAAGGTGTTAAGAGTAAAGTACACACCGTAAAACAATAACAATACAGTAAAGGAACATCACACGAGTAAGATTGCTGAATAAATCATGGTTGAAAATGTGACACTGATTTCAGTTGATATTAAGTCACATTTTAGACACGATATAGACTCTTTTTGATCTGTTTCAGCAGCGAAAATAGTTCCAAACAAAGAACTAAACATCTCACAGAAACACTCAAACGTGTTTTCATTGCTGAATGATTCAGTGTTTTGAAGGAATCGTTTGAATAAATATCACACTCATTAAGACACGATGGTCTGTTATTATCCAGTGAGTTGTGATTAGCACTGCTTAGCGCATGTTCGGGAAATGTCCCACCCCTGCGGGTTCTGCTCTATTTGTCTAAATTTGCTCTAATCGATCACAAAATTATGAATAATTTTCCTAATGGGCTGTGAACGGTCTTACAAAAGCTACAGTAAACACTACATCAATACTGTTATGTTAGTTAGGCTAGCAGAGGCAAAGCTTTGCCCTTTGTTTACAACATAGCAGCTACATAAAACTTATAAATGGAACAGTTAATAGAAAACAACTAATAATAAGACATTCTTATAAGTCTTAAAAACAACAGACTGTCACGACAAAGTGGGAACTTCTCTATTTCGGGAAAAGCTTTTGTGTGTAGCCTGCATTTTAGTACTCTCATCCTTCATGAAATGTGCAGCGCACAGACAAACGTTTAAAGAAAGGAAGTTGAGGAAGTGGACATGTTGTTGGATGTTGATGAGGCCCACGAAGAGCCCACTGACTGAGCAAAACTGCAGAGGATTGCTTGAAGGAAGATTTGCATGTTTAATGGGACGTTTTGGAGGGAGAGGGTTTTTTTTTTCATTTAACATTTTGAATGGGACTTTGTGGGGATTTTTGGATGGGGGTGCATTTTTGATTGAGATGAGTAATATTTAACCCAATATTCCTGTTTTTGTTCTTCCGTGAAACAAGTGATTGTCCAATAAAATAATTAAAACTTGTTCTTTTCTACTTACAAATAAATCTGTTTAAATATCTGTTGAAAACTTTTTGCATGAATGTTTTCTTATGACTTCTGTTTATATTTATGCTTGGATATGATACAATGATCGATTACATTACAATTAATTCCCAGTTAGTTCCCCTAAATTCCCATGGAAAGTTTCTAATATGGAATATTTCCAAAATTCTCCAGCTTAACTTCCCATGGAAATTTACCAGAAACTTTCCGCCCTTTTGCAACCCTACGGCAAACACACTGCTGTTTTTTCTCTGCTAATTCAGCATCTAGTCAACAAATCATTTACTTTAAACTGAAATGGTAATATGTACTTTAGAGTTCTGTATTTATACCATGTTGCTGTCTGTGTTTTAAATGCGCATCTGAAGTGTCAGCGCTCTCTGTATAATGTGTTCTCTCCGTGCTGTGCGGAGAGAGTTATTTAGTCAGTTATCATGTACTGTAGGTTATGACCTCTATGTAAAATGAATAATAGCTTTACGATTTCGTTATTTTGGTACCATTTCATTGCTAACATCAGCTATCAGGTTCCCAAACGATGGCAAGCCAATGTTAGTAAAGTATCAGTGCTATCGTAATTCTGTATATTAGCGACTCTGTTGCATGTCCTCGAGAATAGGCACAATCCTCCATCTTCAACAGGCTTTCAAATCTGCCGGCAGTCACGAGTAATCTCCCCCTCGCAGTCGTCACGGTGCCACGAGTGTAAAAGCGCAAAAAGCGAAACTTGAATTTCCAGGTTGGTCCCTCTTTGGCTAATGTAATTTCAACGCAACATGGCTGCCGCCATTCGAGCGACTCACTCGTATTTATTCTGAATGGCAGATTCTATGCTTACGAGTAGGGATGGGTATCGTTAAGGTTTTAACGGTATTACTACTCTTACCGATACTCCTTATCGATCCGGTACTTTAACGGTATTCTTATCGGTTCTTTTTGTTATATTAAAAAAAAGGAAGAAAATAATTTAGAACATAATTAATATTGCTTTATATTTTGAAATGTAAAATAAATATCTATAGCAAAAGAAAAAGCAATGCTTTAACAAAACAAATAAAACATGTATGTTATGCAGAGGGGTGCAGGCTTTTGTGCTTTATATACAGAAGACATAGGACACCAAAAACAAAGTACAAACACAAACAGTACAAACAGATGTCTACTGACATTACTGTTCAGGAGTAATATGGGCTAAAAAGACATCTAATAAAGTCAGATGTAAAATAACACTGCATAGTTTATCATAGATAGATTAAAGCTTATAAAAGCCAAAATTATTCATTCAAGAGCCGCGACTGATTTTCTCTTTGCCTTTTGTTGTTTGATTCACATTAATGGAGCAATCGTCAGCAGGTTTATTAGACTGCTGCCTCTTTAAGACCAAATGCAGATCTAATCATTATTACGCCTCATATTGTCTCCCAACTATTTACGCCCATTTAAGACATAAACTGTATTTAAGTGAATAAACTGTTTAAGTGAATCTGTGAAGACGGCCATTTTGACATATTTTTGTGTATATTTGATCGTTTAGATGCGCACACGGAGCCCAGAATATACGTTGCTTGTCTCGTTGTGGTGTGTTTCGGAGCGCGCGCCGCATTTGGAACAGCGTCTATTGCTCAATTTTGGTACTTTTAATAGCCTTTTACTATCAAACGCATCCCGCTGTTTAGCAACAGTATAGACTACATTTTACAACAATCACTGATCGTGCAGATTCTGAAGTTACGTTTGGGATTTAGGGAGAAATGACAGCGCACTGCTGTGAAAGGAAGGAAGTTGCGCTAAACAGAATGAATGCGGCTTTAGTTTTTAATGGTTATACCTCAAATATCTTTTTTATAATCATTGGAAGCCAAAATCTAAATCTAAAATAAAATTAGTTTAAAATCAAAGATCTAAAGTGTAGCCTAACCGTTTGAATGTTTAGTTCTGTCCTCATCGTCACTCATTAAGCAGGGCAGTTGTGTTGTGCGCGCCGTCGCTCCACTTGAAAGATCTCTCTCTCTCTCTCTCTCTCTCTTTAAATTTGCAAGATAATAATTTCTTAAGAGCAATAGTACTTTTTTAATTTCTCCAGTACCGACAGCAGAACCGATAACGTCCGAGTTTATCGATCCAG
The DNA here is from genome assembly GCF_964197995.2 of Scardinius erythrophthalmus. Taxonomy (NCBI): domain Eukaryota; kingdom Metazoa; phylum Chordata; class Actinopteri; order Cypriniformes; family Leuciscidae; genus Scardinius; species Scardinius erythrophthalmus. Next base: position 11,272,405 of record NC_138221.1, read on the forward strand.
CGGTATTTCAAAATTCAGCACCGGGGCCGTTTAATACCGGGTTTCGGTACCCATCCCTACTTACGAGAATACTTGATTAGTTGGTGAAAGTAATTACACATGAATGAGCACATATCATTTTGAAAGAACAAATAGTTTTTTGCTAAGAATCAACTTAACAGATTTGCTAAGAATCAACTTAAAACTACACAGCGTAAACACAACTTTAAAACTGTGCCACCCAGGAAGTGACATCATCTGGGCTCTTTCTACTGCATGATGGGAAGACAAGAAAATAATCTCAATCCATTGTCTCAGTCTTTACACAAACTGTAGCATTGACTGAACTCATCAACCCTGTTACCAAAGTTACTGTAAGAAGAATCTCTATAAATAAATTGTATGATATTTGACAAATACAACTTTATCAGTAACTTTACTGATTATTCCTAAAAAAAAATTTGTTGGAAATGTAGAAAAAAAAAAATTTGGTAACGTTGTTGCAAATTGGGAACCAGATAAAATAAATGTAAAATATAATAAGTTAAAATAGTATTTAGTTTGATATGATGTTAAAGGGTTAGTTCCCCCAAAAATGAACATTCTGTCAGTAATTACTCACCCTCATGTTGACCTTCGTTCATCTTCGGAACACAAATTAAAATATTTTTGATTAAATCTGAGCCGTGTCTCACTCATCCATAGGCTGCTATAGGTGGCCCAAACTTGCTGGCCTAGAAACGTTATTCAAGCGACAAGAATACTTTTTGTGCGCAAAAACAAACAAAAATAACGACTTTATTCCACTATTCATTTCCTTCTCTCTGGGCCTCGTAGTGTTTTTGTGCTGCGTGTCTGTTATACGTCATCACGCATCACACACATGACCAGCGTCGGCCAATAGTGAGCCTATATGGTGACGTGTAACACAGACGCGCTGCGCAAAAACACTACGTGAAACAACTAGAGGCCCAGAGAGAAGGAAATTAATAGTAGAATAAAGTCGTTATTTTTGTTTGTTTTTGGGCACAAAAAGTATTCTCGTTACTTGATATACTTAAGATTGAGCCACTGTAGTCACTTGGACTATATTAACGATCGCTTTAATAACTTTTCTGGGCCAGCAAGTTTGGGCCACCTAGCAGCCTACGGCAGAGCTCAGATTTCATCAAAAATATTTTAATTTGTGTTCCGAAGATGAACGAAGGTCTTACGCGGTTGGAACAACATGAAGGTGAGTAATTACTGACAGAATTTTCATTTTTGGGTGAACTAACCCTTTAACAATCAATATAAAAATGTCTCAAACCTCCCTTACTGAACATTTGTTGAAAATCTGTACCATTTCATAGTTTAACTGTTTATCTAATCGTGATGAAGTGCTTGAATGTTTCTAGCATGAATGTTCTTCAGCACCATGAATGATAGGGATGCGCCGATCCGATATTCAGTATCGGTATCAGCTCCGATACTGCCATTTTGGCCGGATCGGGTATCGATCAGACGAAGCCGATCCAAATCCGATATTGTGCGTATTACTATTCTGTCATTGTTAAGCCCCACAAAAGGCACAAATGTATTATAAAGCACTATAAAGTTTTCGTGCACTATATTATAAGTGTTCAGAAGCCATTTAATAGTCTAATATGAGGTAGAAATTAATATTTAAGTCGTTAAATTCAAGTTCACGTCTTTCCTCAGTCTTTCTTCGTCAGTCTACGCGATGAAACTCTCAACAAGATGATTCAATGTTAATATTATTGTACTTGATCTGTAGATAAAGTTCTATGGTTTCGCATAAAATTACTTTATCTTGCTGGTCTGTATTGCTGTAACGTTACCTTAGTCATGTTACTTTCTACCGGGTGTCTGTATTGGATCTCAATGGAGTAGCTAGCGCTATGACTGTTCTTCACGCGCACAGTAACTGACATTTAAAACTGTTAAAAGAAAAGGCCGAATAAACTATTGCAAAGATAGATACTGTATAATACACTACGCATCAATATGCATTTCCTCAGTGCTTTGAACTGTGTTTAATGTGGACTCGACGCGCTGGCTGCGTGCTGTGACTCGTGTTGCTTCGAGCGCATCATTCTGCACACGGGTTGTGCATAAGCGCTTTGTGCCGCACTGTATTGGAGCCTTTCATATTATAATACTTTTGCGCAATGAAAGATTATTAATAGACTTTCTTGTTCTGCCCTATCTTTCATATGTTGCCGCGCTATAAAAAAATCTTAATTTTATAGTAGGCTAGCCTACATTTTTTTAATATTTTTGATCTTGTTTTTCATGAATGTATTTTACAACAATACAAATTGCAATGTCTAAAGTTTTACCAGATTTATTACTACACTTGTGATTTTTCTAGAATAAATTTTACTGATGAATTATCCACTAATCTAGTTTATAATAGCATGTTTGTCATAGATTATGATCATACATTTTTTTATTTGTTTTTCTTTATAACTAAGTTGTCTAGTCTGTATTAAGTAGATTGTGTTTAATACAAAATAGTGATTATCAGTTCAACACACAGAGTTACAGAAATTCTACTTGATTTAAAAAAAAACTGCACTGGTATCGGATCGGTATTGGTATCGGTCGATACTCAGAATTTTTGGCATCGGATCGGATCGGTTCTGAAAAAACTGGTATCGGAGCATCCCTAATGAATGAATGAAGAATAAACACCAACCTGTTTGTTCTTCAGGATCTTCAGTGTGTTTCATTCTGCAGGGTTCTGGATCACTCATGTTCTCACTGTCCTCTTTAATAAACTCAGTCTTTGTAGATTTCAGCTCTTCCTGATGCTCTGATGCTCGTCTTCACTTGTAGCTGATGGGAATTTACAGCATTTATTGGAGAATTGCTGTGGGAGGAGCTTCACTGATGATGTGATTGCAGTGGGAGGAGTTTCACTTAATCCTAATATTATTCTGCTTCTTCATTAAAATACAGGTATCTAGAAAAAATAGAAAATAATAAATAATGTAATTATTCCAAACATAAATAATGGTAAGAAAAACAGTTAATGCAAACAACAGAAATAAACGTACATATAGTAGCTAACAAATACCCTGTCTGGTACTAGTCTGCTGACACCAATGAAATAAGCTTTAGCCTAAGTGACAATTTACAGGAGATATCTAAATGCCAAAGGCCTTAATAATAATAAAAAACTAAGATATTACATCAAAAGTATGTAAGATAGTACAACTTGATCTCTTTTATTGAATCCAAAAGGTTTTAAGTAGCCTATATTTTACTACATATTAATTTATTCTGGCATTATTTTATAACACTATATATCAACATAGTGCAAAATGGTATTAAAATTGTGTGTAAAAGTAATTTCTTTGTTAAGTGAAAGAATGTCCGTAAAAATGAATTTAATTGACGTCATTCGGAGTAACCAATATAAAGGCCCCATTTTTGATAAAGTCATGCATTCAATATCATGTCACAGGATGTGATATCATTCAGAAACCTGTAAAGGACCACACAGTCGTGAAACAAAGTAACTAACTCACTCTCTTAAAGGGATAGTTCACCCAAATATCATAATTCTGTCATCATTTACTCAACCTCAAGTTGTTCCAAACCTGTATGAGTTTCTTTCTTCTGCTGAACACAAAGGAAGATATTTGGAAGAATGTTTGTGATCAACAGATCTCAGTCCCCATTGACTTCCATAGTAGGAAAAAAATATACTATGGTAGTCAATGGGGACCGAGATCTGTTTGGTTACAAACATTCTTCCAAATATCTTCCTTTATGTTCAGCAGAACAAAGAAACTCATACAGGTTTGGAACAACTTGAGGGTGAGTAAATGATGACAGAATTTTCATTTTTGGGTGAACTATCCCTTTAACTATTGACTAACTGCTGACACCAATGAAATGAGCTTTAAGTGACAATTTACAGGAGATCTCTAAATATAGTTTGGCTTTATAATAACTATTAATTGCAATAAAGTATGTCCATAATTAACATGTTACATATTTGTACATAAACTGACAATGATCATAAAATTCTTAAAAATAAAGAAAATGTCAAACTTCATTCAACTTTATCAATATTCCCATGCATGTATATATTTGAAATTTCCCACGCTCATTACTCATACAGGGACAATGTAAAGTGTCTACATCAATTTCAATATGTAATCTATCTGCCAAAGATAAATGTCGACAAAGAAATAAACAAGGTAAACATGAAAATGGCAACAGCAACACTTGGGATCGATTCCCATAAATTCCCCTCACAGATCTCAAACTTTAACTTTTAAATTCAGTAACAGTTCTCACTGAGTCCAAACATCGAGACAATCACACAAACGAACACAAAATCGCTCAGGTCTGAATGAACTCATCATATTTTCCTCATGCTCGCTGCACTAAATGTTTATTTCAGTAGGAAGACGCCAGAAAAGACGCACAAGTATCGCTGTGATCGATGAAAACAATACAGAAATTAGTCTGTCGCTTAATTAAACTGTATAAAGTGTTTTTGATGGTTGTGTAAATATGAGAAATACCTGAAACAGCTCTCCTCACCTCAGAAGACTCGACGCTGAAACTCAAAAGAGCGAGCGGTGACGTCATCGGTCTCCAACGCACGCGCGTACGGGACGCACTCACAGCCAATCAGGGCCACGCAGATTCTGCTTTACTAGTAGCCTTCCATCCATTATTATTATTATAGAACTGAAGTGACTCCAGTTACAAAAGGTGAAAGGAACTTTTTCAAGTGAAGCACAAAATAGGAGGATCGCCTCCATCCAGTCTGAAAAGTGTTTAGAATGGATACAGCTTATTTTGCCGAATAGAATAGAATAGAATAGAATAGAATAGAATAGAATAGAATAGAATAGAATAGATCTTTATTGGCCACCAGGGTGGAATTTTTTCTTTGGCTCAACAAACATACAAGACAGAAATATACAGAAAAAAGGTACAATATAAAATATCATAATGAAAACAAATATAGGCTACTTAAATACATTAGGATAACAACTCATTTGTTGTTGTCACTTGGTTTGGTTATGGATACTAATGGCATTTGGGATATATATATTAAAGTACTAGCGCCTCTCAGACTTCAGAAGCTCAAACAGGCCAGAAAGAGGGTGAGTACGCAATTATCCTAGCTTTCTTCCTCATTCTTTCAGTGTATATTTGGGTCAGGTGTTTTGGCAGTTTTCCTACTATTTTACTAGCAATCAACACTATCCTGTTAAGCTTGTTCTTAAGTTTGCAGTTTAAATGGTCAAACCAAGCAGAGAGATAAAGGTTAAAACACTTCAAATGTAAAGTCCTTTTTCGCCTGTATAAAGTCCGGCTCGGTATATACTGTACCGTCCTAAGACGAATAATAATGCCGTTTTGGTAGATTAGCACCTGTAGAATTTCTTTTTGTTGAAACCCCGGATAAAAGTAAAAAGCTATTATGTTTAGATCCATGTCTGAGGCAGTTCGACTAGCGCATTTCCTTACAAAAAAGAAAAAAAAAACCTTATACATAAGACTGTATTCTCGTAATTTTTACTTTATTCTACTAAAAGCTTCTAATTACATCTTCAGCAGTGTAATAAGATTACTGTACCAATTTTTTTTTACGAGTAAATCCTTATTTTACTATTAGAATAAAAAGTTAAATTACAGTAATTTGTTAATTAATAAGTTAGTATTGCATTACACCCAACACTGATTATTTTATTGTATTTTAATGACTATTTAATATTACCTTTAAACTTTGACTAGGCTAGTGTGACGGTTTTGCCTAGGGCAGAAACAAAACGTGGAAATAACCAATGCAAGAGATAAAATTAGTTCCACAGCATGTCTCGTTAGTTCTGCTGTTTCTTTAAAAGAATTTCAAACTCATGAAATATTTTAGCTTTGTGGTTGTATAGTGGATCATTTTTCAAGGTGAGAAGTTATAACAATGTTTTTTGACTCTTCACGATGACTCGCTTGTTTTAGTCCTCAGTTGTAAGTCGCTTTGGATAAAAGCGTCTGCTAAATGACTAAATGTAAATGTAAGTCAAATGGCACCGTCAACTGTCTGGTTACCAACATTCTTCAACACATCATCTTTTGTGTTCAGCAGAAGAAAGAAACTCATACAGGTTTGGAACAACTTGAACCATTTTTGGGTGAACTATCCCTTTAATATATTCTTAAAATATAACCATATAAGTGTATTATAAGAAGTGCTTTAGAATAGCTTACAGGTAATGCCCTAAACTCAGCCATGTTTTTATAAAAAATAATAATGGTTAATAAAAACAACAACATCAAACAGATAATTGAAAATGTTAACCATAGCTTAGAGTTATAGGTGATTACCCTTTCACCAATCTAAAGTGAACCAATCAACTACAGATTCGAACATACATACACATTCATACTAGACATGAATGAACAAATGAATAGTCTTACAAACAGGTTTGGAACAACTTGAACCATTTTTGTGTGAACTATACCTTTAATTGTTTTTAGGTGGCACATTTAAGGGCATAACCTCTATGTTTTTATATTTACTTTTATAAATATATTAGTGGCTCATTTTTAAGCATAATGCAATGCAAAGGCATGGATTATCCTTGAACAGTCCATTTCATATGAACCCAACACCGCATTCCACAGTTCGGAACGATTCCCCAGTGAACCATTAGTAAGTCATAAAACACAGTCATGGTGCTGAGATGGCTAAAGGAGTTGTCACCCCCCCTTTCCTTTTTGTCCGTGTCTAATCTCATACCAGCGATGTCAGGACAGCAGGAAAAGATTCCTCTTTGTTCCCCAAACTTAAGACCAAATGGCCAAGAAACCCTGTGGTGACCCCAATGCATAAATCCACAGCCTTATCAGGAAATGAAGGATGCTAAAACATTCCTATGGCCCGGAATCACCACAAACCCTAAACCAGGGGACACCTCCTTCCTGCAGCTGTAAATTCCAGAGACTTTTGTCTCCAAAACCAATAGACTGAAATTAAACCACTTGTGGTTTAATACAAACAGCGGTCTCAAAATTGCTTCCAATAAGCTGAATTGATCACCAGTTTTTACCTCACATATATCTTATGTATCTTGTATGTTTTATATAACCTGTGGAGTTCTTTGTGTGTTTAACCTTTATTACGGCCTATTCGTAGGGTTTTCTACCTCAGTTATAGGAACTAATCACCAGACGTTGCCTCATACATGTGTATCCTCTGTATTATGTATGCTTTATATTACTGAAGTTAATTTAGTGTGTTAAACACTTATCACAGCTAAATCCTTATTTACTTCCACCTCAACTATGGTAAATATATGTATTTTGGTACCTACTTGATGGGTAAATGATTTCTAGAATTTTGATATAAAGTAGATGTGTGTAGGATGCACCATCTTTAAACTATTAAGTTTGCTTTTTAAAGTGTTTAACTAAACTCTCAGGAGTTTGGGCACACGCGATCACGTGGACATTACGCTAATTACATGCAAGAACCGGAGAACGGGGCGTAGGTCCCGCCCAAGACAATATCTGATTGGCTGTCACACTTGAAGGACGGGTCAGATGGACATGCTTATAACCCAATGACAAGCAGCTATGCATTGCTTTTTGCCTTGCTTTTGCAGTGACTTTTGCTCTTGCATATGTTTGTGCTGACCTTTCCATCATCCAGCGTCATAGGTAATCGACAGACATGCTCCCTGGAAAATATCAAAGGTGAAGGGAAGACACCTGCCATGGATAAGTTCAGAACTTATAAGTCTCTTTAAGCAGAGGGACAAGGCTTGGGCTATATATCGTCAGTCAAGGAAAAATTAGGATTGGGAATGAATGATTATGATTGAATCCAGATTTATTAAATTAGCATCTCATATTCTTATGTTTCCACTATCTGAGTTACCAGCTATCTGGAAATATGCACGCATTACTCCACTCTACAAAGGTGGTGACAGTCTTGATCCTAATAACTACAGACCTATTTCAATAATCTGATCTATTACGAAAGTATTTGAGAAAATAATATTTAATCAGTTTTCACAGTATCTCGAGATCAATAAGATCCTTTCACCATTTCAATCCAGTTTTAGACCTAATCATTCGACAACTACAGCTCTTTTAAAATTTACTAATGATGTGTTTTCAGCATCTGATACTGGTAATCTTACAGGGGCTATTTTTATTGATCTCAAAAAAAGCTTTTGATTTGGTGGATCACTATCTACTTTTAGATAAGCTGTATGCAATTGGTTTATCTCAAAATGCATTATTATGGTTTAGTTTGTGTCTACATAGTAGAAAGCAATGTGTTGTTCTTAAAGGGAATAGATCTGATTTATTTGTTCAACAAAGAGGTGTACCCCAAGGTTCAACGCTGGATCCACTTCTTTTCTCTATTTTTATTAATGATCTGCCTTTAATCTGTGTTAATTCCTCTGTTCAACTATATGCAGACGATACGTCATTTATACATCTAAATCACATTTATTGCAAATTCAAACTGCTCTTCAATTGGATTTTAGTACTTTACAGAAATGTCTGTTATCTAATAAACTACTGCTCAATAAAACTAAATCTTACACTGTGGTCTTTGGTAGAAGACAAGCTCTTAAAACAAAATCTAATAATCTAATTATACACAGCAAAAACTCCAGTGTTAAATTAACACTCCTGGGAGTGTATATGAGGCCCCGTTTACACGTACATGGTTATTTTGAAAAACGGAGACATTTCCCTTCGTTTGCGCCCTTCGTTTACACGCAAACGGAGGATTCGCCAATGAAACTGATTCTTTCTAAAAACTCCGGCCAGAGTGGAGATTTTGAAAATCTTCGTTTGCCCGTTTGCATGTAAACAGAGAAAAACGGAGTTTTAGGTAGCGACGTCACCGAATGTGACTATTTTCGGGATTCTGATTGGCTAAGGTGGGCTTGAGCTTCTCGTTACACTGCCACCTACAGGTTTGGCATGCTCTTGACAGCATATACACAGGTTCGTGTGCACGATGTTATTTTTGAAAACGAAGAGGGGTGAAATGTCCGTTTATGAAAATAGCCATCCACGTGTAAACGTAGCCTTAGTCCACTCTCAAAAGTGTAAAGTGTTAAAATATGAGTGTTAAATGAACACTCAAGAGTGTTAAAGTTAATGAGATAATTAAGTGATTAATTTAGTGATGATTGAGCATTATTGAAGACACCTGATGTTAACAAGCAGAATCACTGAAGGCATAGTTCGAATTACAGGGGGTACTGGGGGGTACTATACCGTGGTTAAAAATGGTACGGTCCACAATAGGGGTGTCTGAAATCGCTTTACATTAAAATTATCCTACAGTGAGTTGACTTGTATTGTAACTGTAATTACATTTTTTCACAATATCAGAAAAATTATCTGACCCCCCCAAAACTGATATTTCTGTCCCTGTCAGATAATTTTTCTGATATTGTGAAAAAATGTAATTACAGTTACAATACAAGTCAACTCACTGTAGGATAATTTTAATGTAAAGCGATTTCAGACACCCCTATTGTGGACCGTACCATTTTTAACCACTGTGGCGCTAGAAGCAACGGAGATAGAGAACGACTTCAACTTCTCAAGCAAGTGTCAACGTTGAATGACAAAACGCTAGTTTCATAAAGTATCATTCTTTTCAACATTCCTTATTTCTATATACAGAAATATTTAAAATAATCTAAAACAGTTATATTTTTTCAATGTAAGTTATTTAATTTTATTGGTAACAGCCTAGTGTCTAATTATTTTAATTGAATATATTTATAAAATGTAAGAATTTGAAATGAAAGATGGAGCATTCATTTAATAAAATTAGGGGAAAATGCCCTTTATAAAGGTACAGAAAATTATTTTCAAACAGTGACGTAATGAAACATTGACAATTTAAGCTTGAAGGGAGTAAAGCCTCTGTTTAGGCTATTAAGGAAATGTAATTTGCCAAAAGAAGAACTTTTATTTTAAATAAATGTTCATTTTAAATCAGCCTATACTTTAGAGTGATATGTTACCATATTATCATGCTTAACACTGAGAATTTGAATAATTGTAATGTGATGATCAGATGCTGATATCTAAATCAAAAAATATAGACGGTTTGTGGGCGGATTATTTATGTTTGATAGTGGATTTGGGTGACTCAAAGTGCACCAGATTAATGAATTTATCTTTAAAATGTACAAAATTTTCTCCCGGGGGGGCATGCCCCCGGACCCCCCTAGAGATACCAAGCTCCTCCAACAACAACAAAAAAAAAAGGTGGGAAACATATTAGGCTATATATGATGATCTACAAAAAATACACATTTAATTATCTTATTTTAGACCATGTTTACACCTATAAACATGTATATGTGTGTTGCACAACACATGTTCCACTTGGCGATCACGGTAGGGATTGATATGGTAGTGGACCATGATGGTCAAAGAAGAAGTGAAGGAGCATTACCCCCCAATTATGGTAGGGTATTTCTCACTCTGACTGAGGGAGATAATCACAAATTGTAAGCTACCGCTATGCTGATGGGTGGTTGCTTTAGTTGGGCTCTTGACCATTATACATTTACTTTAGATTTTGTTTGGCTGTTATATCTTATAACTGCCAGATGAACAAAGAAAAAAAAGTGATCTGATGGTGTTGGTTATATTATGACAATCATCATATGAACTTGATCACTGAACTCATTAAGACCCTTATTTCTGACTTAGATTTATGTTGTTTATTACAGAATAACTGTGAGTCTGCATAAAAATCCAGAATTTTAGATATAATACAAAGGATGTCTTAAAAGTTGTTTTGAAGAAAAAAAATCATTCTTTTCGGCACGCACAGACATCAAGATTCAGTCTATGCATCTCAACAATGGTGAGGAGCAGAATATTCAAAAAGAATAGGTAAATTACATAGACAATTCAGATCATAATTTATTCATACCGCAATGCATGATGGGAGCCATTAATTAGTTAATTAGTTGTGATTGGTGGCAGCCACTGCAACATGCTTTATTATTGTCACCATTGTTGAGATTCACAGGCTGATTATTGATGTCTGTGTTTTAAATAAATTTATTTGAAAGTCTTTTGATCAGAACAATGTTATGAAATATTTTTGGATTATATGAAAAATACTGAAAATCATGTGCTGTAGAATCACAGAGCTGCTGTAATTAACAAGTTAAGCCAAACTATCTCAATAAGTTTAGTTTTTCGGATCACAACATGATTATGTCAAAACATAACCAACGCCATCCGATCACATTTTTCTTTGTTCATCTGACTGTTATAAATCAATAACAGCAGACAAACAAAATCTAAAGTAAATATATAATGGTCTAGAGCCCAACTAAAGCAAACACTGATCACCATAATGGTGGCTTACAATTTGTGATTTTCTCCTTCAGTGATTCTGCTTGTTAACATCAGGTGTCTTCAATAATACTCAATCATCACTAAATTAATCACTTAATTATCTCATTAACTTTAACACTCTTGAGTGTTAATTTAACACTCATATTTTAACACTTTACACTTTTGAGAGTGGACTCATATACACTCCCAGGAGTGTTAATTTAACACTGGAGTTTTTGCTGTGTAATGACGGTACTTCTCTGCATGAGGTTGATAATGTGAAATACTTGGGTTTATGGCTTGATTCTGAAATTACATTCAAACCTCACATTGACCAGAAACTGTTTTACACTTATTGTCCGAAAAAAAAAGAAAAAAAAACAACAACAACTGATATTGCCACTTTTTGACTATGCCGTTATTGTTTATCAAAATGCATCTAAAACTAGCCTTCTACCCCTTAATACAGCATTCAATAATCTCTGTAGATTTTCTCTTGGATGTTCCTGTAATACTCATCACTGTGTAATGTATAATTCACTTAAATGGCCCTCACTCAATACAAGACGACACATACATTGGTAACACAGTCTCACCCCAAAACGTCACATACTGACGGGTCTTGACCAAACGGCAACATACGATGAATAGGGTACCCCTAAAACGTCCATATGTGACTATTTGGGTTATGGGTAGGTTTAGGTATGCGTTAGGGTACCACTAGGAGGCGCTGCTGGTGCGCTTATGTCTTCGTCTCATATGGACGTTTTAGGGGTACCCTATTCGTCGTATGTTGCCGTTTGGTCAAGACACGTCAGTACATGACTTTTGGGGTGAGACCGGGCTGACATTGGCTGCAACTCATATTTAAATGTGTACATTTTAGCTATCCTCAATATCTACAACAGCTTCTGGTACCGTATTCTTCAATTCAAAACCTTAGGCATTCTACACAATACTTTTTTTTTTCACTCCTATAGGCCTAGTCAAAAACACAATAAGAAAGAGAGCATTTATATTTAAGGCTCCTTCAGACTGGAATAACTTACCTTCATACATACGATCTTTAGCATCATTTTACATGTCTTCTTATTTTGAGCTAAATTGTTCTCGTTTCAGATGGTGATATACCTGTATATAATTTCCAAGTCACTATATTCTTTTTTATCTTTGTTATGTTTTTGTTGGCAAGTATTTGTTCACAGCCTCTGTGTGGCTATCAAGTGGTTGTATTCACCTAAATACTTATCTTTTTGATGTTATTTTTGTTGTTGTTGTTGTTGTTTTTGTTGTAGTGTGTTGATTGTGGCCCTGAATCCTCTAGCTACGGCCCTGTCTATCTGTTAGTTAGTACTCATTTATAATCTGTAACAAGTATTCTTTTCATTTGATTCTTTTACTACATTTTGTTAAAACATTATTATAATCATCTGACTGGACCTTGGATATTTGAGAGTACGAGTCATATTCTTCTAACTGGATCAGGGACGATCCTTCCTGGAGAAAACGACACCAGAGAGTGAGCCTTCTTTTGATAAAAGAATAATCATTATGAGATTTGATTGATCATAAAGCCTAGCCAAAGAGGCAGCATATGACATGGTTGTTGTATAGCGAACACGGTTGAAGAGTACCACAAAAGGGAGACATATAATACACAGGGGAGATCTATTATTGTTATAATAGAATACGAATTTGTATAGACTGATCACCTAATGAGGGCACGACTAAAGGATAGGCTCTTTAGTTACCGTGAGATTAATATATCCTAGGTAGGATGTATGATAATTGGGAACGGTATTAATTGTGATAATCCATCGCAGTGTCTGGGAAGCCGTGAGCACAGAGACTGTTGTGTATATCGCAAGTGTTTAAGTGCTGTGATGGCTCATTTTAACATAAGTTGTGGAAGCCATTTTTGTCTCACATAAAGGAAATGAAACTAGTCTGGTTTTCTTGTGAAACATATTTGGGGCTCAGCTTGAACAATCTATCTGCAGCTTTTCTTTATGCGTATGTTCCCACAGCTGCAGATAACTGAGGACATTGCAAATTATCCTACATCCTATCCAGGACATATAGATATTCCCGCGGTAACTAAAGAGTCTATCCTTTAGTCGTGTCCTCAAGAGTTAGGCGATCAGTCTATACAAATTCATATTCTATTATAAAGATAATAGATTTCTCCTTTGTATTATAAGTCTACCTTTTAAGGTACTCTTCAACCGTGTTCGCTATACAACAATAACCCTGTCGTAAGCTGCCTCTTTGGCTAGGCTTTATTAATCAATTAAATCTCATGGTGATTATTCTCATATCAAAAAAATGCTCACCCTCTTGTCGTTTCCTCCAGTTAGGATCTTCCTGATCCAGATAGAAGAATGTGACACGTACCCAAATATCCAAGGTCCAGTCAGATGATTATCATAAATGTTTAACGATATTTATTAAAAGAATCAAATGAAAAGAATACTTGTTACAGATTATAAAATGAGTACTAACTAACAGAGAAATACTATCTTGGCTTAAAGCTTCTTGCATATGATGAGTCCTGTCCTGGTCTCTTCTTTTATAGTATGAATTCAGCCGTCTTAATATCAAGCGCATGACTGCTGTTTCTAGCAAGTGTAGTCCTGCTATTTCTGTGCAAGCATGACTATGTCTAGCCAGCGGCTTGTTCTCTAGCAAGCAGTTGAAGATACAACAGTTTCTTTGTATTTGTGGATAATGACTCTTGTCACATGTGGTTTGAGAGATGCAGAGATGAACAACAACCTCTTTATTCAGCAGAACACTTTTATATGGTTATATTCTTTATTAACCAAAATAGTTCGTTGGCTGCATCCTTAGTTACAGATTTCTTATTATTACCTTTTCTGCGTTGACGTCGAGTTGGAGGTGCAAATGAAGCGAAGGAACTGCCACTCTCAGGTGGGCCTCCCTCAACACCCCAAACAACATGTGAGGAGTAGTTTTATCTGATCAACAGTAAATCCTCACACATCCTCTGAAGGAAATGTGTGACCGTTAACTGTCGGAGAGTGACTTCCTTTCTTTAATCTCTGATTGCAAAACACTCTCTGTGTGTCAGAACGACCCTCTTGCAAGAATGAAAACTTATAAATACACTTTGGTTGTTTCTCCATTTCAGCCTCACCATTATTAAATTTATAATTGTTTTTAGTTAAGTGTGTAATATAAATAAATAGCGTTCATAAACAGCTCTTGAGATAATATTCTGAAGTGAAACTAGAAACTATCAGGTCATTTCCTTTTTATCAGCAACCAATTGTGAAAGTAAAAGGGCTTTGTTTTGGACAGCTCGTGTTTTTTTTTTATTACAAACTTTATTATGAACACAGGGAAATATGTACAGAGAACACTACAAATACTGTGCAACCTGCTCAAAAAAAAAAAAAAAAAACCTTAAAACAAGGTTGTGAATTAGACCATTTACATTTGTGAATATGGTATTTTCCGAGGATAATAAACAGTTGAATAACAAAAATTTTTTTTTTGGACAAACCACATAAATCAAAGTAGCCTATAACATGACACCAAAAATATTGATTCTGATGTTTACATTCAATTTTGTGGTTATATATTCTTCCAAATCAGACCAATTTTTTTTTGTGTGTGTGTACATACAGTGATAAAATAAATGAAATATAGTCTCCTTATTTGATTGGCAAAAAAAACACAAGACTCTTCTATGTTTATTTTAAATCTTCTTGGACAGCTCGTGTTACTTCTGCAGCTCATTTTTCCTGTCATGTGACTAACGTCGCTAACGTCTTTTCTCATTGAACTGATTCTGATTGGCCAATGCAGTTACCAGAAAGAATCTCCTTTCACCAATGAGAAACCTTCGACACGCCAATTCTTACTCCGAGCGGCAGCGCAACCTGAATTTGCTTTCATTTCAGAGTCAGCGTCGAGTCTTTTGAGATGAGGAGAGCAGTTCACGGTATTTCTCACATTCACACAACCATGACACACACTTTATACAGTTTAATTAAGCGACAGACTCATTTCTGTATGGTTTTCATCGATCACAGCGATACTTGTGCGTCTTTTCTGGCGTCTTCCTACTGAAATAAACATTTAGTGCAGCAGCAGCGAGCATGAGGAGAATATGTTGAGTTCATTCAGACCTGAGCGATTTTGTGTTCGTTTGTGTGATTGTCTCGATGCTTGGAGAGAGAACTGTTACTAAAGTCAAGTCAAAGTTTGAGATCTGTGAGTGAGGGGAATTGATCTCACGTATTGCTGCCACTTTATTTCTACCCTTTTAACATCTTTGACACGACACATCAAATTTGTTAGTTACTTTACATTATTGAAATTTATTGAAACAGATTTGCATTCAGCCTCTTACAAGCCACGTGAGCTTTTTTAAATCTACACATTAATATTAATGTAGTGAAATATGATTAGCGTTTTAAGCTAAACAATATTGGTGGTGCTCTTTATTTTTAAAGTTTTTAATCATAAAAATATTTAATGATCTAATTACTTTGTAATAATAAAGTAATTAGATATAGGCCTAGTAGAACTATATTTAGATTCATATGGACATATTATTCTGTTGTTTGATGTTCAACATCATATTGTGAGAAATAGTATTTCATAGGCTTTTATCGACTCTAATGTGTTTCTAATAGCAAACACGCAGAATGAAATGAGATGATCTGCTGATGATCCTGAATGGCTTGTTTCTCAGAATGAGTGTTGATCTGAGGCTCATCAATATGAACTAGGGCTTCGACTTTTGCCCAAAGATTTATTTATTTATTTGTATTTTTTATCTATACAGATTTTCTTTATCCAAATAGAAAAACGTAGAGAGTACCGAGATATATATTGTATATCGCCATTTAACCAAAAAATACAGAGATATTTTTGGCCATATCGCCCAGCCCTACTTTCCAATGTGCAAGATTAGTTGACTAAACGGATACTAGTCAACACTGAAAACAATAATCGGTTACATGGAAAAAATGCACTGGATTTTATCGTTCAAATTACTGTCGTTTTAATGTTACACCTGTTTCACACATAGGCCTAGACTCTGTTTGCGGTGCTTATTTTTTCCGTACCCATGTTAACACTGCACCCGGATGTGGTCTGACAATGCGTTCCAGGTGTTTATTTTTCCGTACAGAGTCTATTTTCGCTTTGCTGCATGTGCTGAATTAAAGTGACAGCGCATGGTTTGTGGTCAAAATGAACTGTGACTGTGAAATTTCACAGATGAAATAGTAGTATAATTTAATTAAGTGCATTAAAGTCCATGTTGCAGGTTTTTTTTTTTCTAAACCTTGTATGAAAATACCATATGAAAAGTAAATGCAGGATTAAAAATTGTTTTGCAAGACATAAGGGCACACATTTAATAGAAAACGTGACAGTTTCCTTGACCGTGTTGAAAAAACACTTTTTTTCACCATCGCGTCATATGAGGTAGTCGTGCGTTTGCTCAGTGCGGAGTAGGTTGGTATTCAGTTGGAGCGGTCGTGATTCAGTGTGTTTTCGGGGCTTATCAAAAGTCAAAGTATCTTTATTTGTCTCCCAAAGGAGAAATTTATTTTGGATATAGGGAGATTGCTACAAGAAGTATTAGAACAAAGACAAAAACAGAGTTAAAACGGTTAAGACAAAAAAGTATATAGCATTAAGGCTACTCAAAAAGCTGCAAATTGCAAATCACCATTTTCCAAAATCTGCCTTGTGCAAAGGTAATATCATATCATGTACATACATAACATTCCATCACAGATATACAGTACAAAAAGTACATAAAAACATTAAGGCTACACAAGGAACTGTGCAAATTGCAAATCACTATTTACTAAAAACTGCTTGTAAAAAAGTAGTATCATGTCATGTCTATACATACTCTAAGTCTGCGCAAAAAATTGAGGCGCTGATGGATTCTGGCACAGACATTTGTTACATGTGTGCGCCAACTCAGGTCGTTATCAATAAATACTCCTAGATATTTAAAGGCCGTGTTGCAGGTTTTTTTTTGCAGGCACCTGCTAAACACAGCGACAGACACGCGGCGGCTACGTCTGCAACAACATTTTCAACGGAGGAAGAGATAAACGCTTAGAAACACCCATATAGCTAGCATGATGCCTTCTATTTCTAGATGACAAAGACAAAGTTTACCAGTACTACACTATGACAAAGGTTACCGGTACTTATCTGAACTAACGTCATGATCACTGCCACTAGATATAAAGAAAACGTTGATTTTTCACTCTGTGCTATTCAATGACAGTAAAAAAAAAAGAAAGAAAAAAAAGTGTTGTTATTGTGCACTGCTGCTCGTAGACTAGCTCCAGTGCTCATTGCTGCGTTGCTAAATGATATCAACTCACCAGGACACTTCACCAACTCTCCACCATAGACTGTAAAAAATGCTCTCCACTCATTCTCCTCGGACCATGCATTTAATTATTAAGTATTACGACATTGTGGTGGCGTTTAATTGCGTTCAACTCGTAAATACGATCTATACGAGATGACTTGAACGCACCATAATAGACTAGGCTGAGGCTAGCTTTCCTCCACTTCTCCCCAACGTGACATCATCACCGAATTGCGAAAAAAAACTGTTAATACCAAAAACGTAAAAAAAACTGGTCTTTAAGGCCATTTTTGGGAAATTTTTAAAATGATATACATATCTTGAGTGATTTATGTACCCATTCATCGACAGTGGTGGTTAACCTGCAACATGGCCTTTAAAGGATGTCACCTGCCTGATGTCATTACCATGGATGGCCACAGGGCCCTGATCTCCAACTGATTTGGGGTCTACCAGCATTTCCACAGTTTTGCTTGTGTTGATATGAAGTTGGTGTGAATCACACCAATTGACAAACTTGTCCACAGCAGATTGGTGAATGTTTGTGTTGCTTTCTTTAGTAAACAAACTGAGAAGGACAGTATCATCCGAGAATTTTATTATATATTGGTTTGGCTCAGAGCTGGTACAATCATTTGTGTACAGTGTAAACAGGAGAGGAGAACTGACACACCCTTGGGGGGCGCCAGTGCTACACATCACTGTATCAGACAGGGTGGAGTTAAACTTCACCTGCTGTGGTCTGTTCGACAAAAAGGAGTAATACCATCTGATTAAAAAAGGATTTACTTTTAACTGAGCTAATTTCCTAAGGATGATGTCTGGCTGGATTGAGTTAAAGGCAGAGCTAAAATCAACAATTTAATATTCATTCCTCTTCTAACATGTCAACAACTAAGAAATCGACAGTGTTGGCAGCATTTTGTTAAAATTGATAACAGGAAAAAGGTCGAATGCAAAGTTTGTAAGCAACAGTTTTCCACAGCTCGACAACAAATCTAAAAATGGTAAGCTCACTTGTCTGCGTTAGCTTGCCCTGTCTGTTTTGAGTAGGCTATATGAACATATCAGAATTTGCATATTTCAATGTTTTAGTGTGATAACCTAACTTTTTTATTTTTTATTTGGAGCCTAATGCGCAATTGCGCTGTGCTGTTGGTTGTGTTAGTTTTGAGCCTAGGATGCTTTATTTCAGTTATGCACTTTATTTCGTTTCTGCTCTTGATCTGGTTTGTTTAATGTCTAAAACAAGACATCAAGCATATAGTCAAAAATTTAGACTCTGAATGCCATCAGTGAATCAGGTCACTACATGATAATATTTTTATCATCATAACATACTGTCAGCAGGTCATGTTTTCTCTTGCAGTAACAAATGTGCTTTATAAACACAGAGTTGTAGCTACCAGAGAAGAACTAATATTAAAATATGAAAAGGGTCAAGAGCCCAACTACAGCAAACACTGACCACCATAATGGTAACTTGAAAAGAAAAATTCCATAAAACATTACCGTCTAAACTTCTGTTGAATCTCAAGAACTTTTGTCGATATATGACAGAAATAAAGTCAAACTGGTAATAATAAGTGCAACAATGTGTAATGACTCGAAGTCAGTTGTAGTTTTTGTGTTTCTCTTTTTTCTGTTATTGTTTTTTCTCTTTCCGTCAATGATTCTGCTTGTTAACATCAGGTGTCACCACTAATGGCCAATCATCACTTAATTAATCACTTAATTATCTCATTAACTTCAACACTGCTTCAGTGTTAATTTTTAACACCCTGTAGTGTGGACACATATGTACACTGAGGAGTGTTAATTTAACACTGGGGAATTTGCTGTGTATTCACAAACCGCTTTTTGTGGCATTTCACGTCTTCGCATGTTTTGAAATGCGGCGGCTACAGGAGCTTCCAATTGCGAGCAAGGTTATTGTAGTTTTGCTTTTTTAAATTAGTTTTTATTTTAATATCGTTTTCAATTTTGCTTCAAATTTAAGTTTAGTTTTAGTTAGTTTCATTAATGGTTTTGTTAGTTTAAGTTTAGTTTTTATTTTGCAAACACATTTCTATTTAGTTTTTATTTTATTTAGTTTCAGTTTTAGTTTTAGTAATTATAGTTTAGCAGAGCAAACAGAACTTCCAGGTTAAACCAAAGCGAGACGCAGAGTGACACTGGTACAACAAAAAAAACAGCTAAATTAATCTGACAACCTGCTGTGAAGCCAGTGTGATTAAATAATGAAGTATCTATGCAGTGTGTGTGTGTGTGTGTGTGTGAGAGTGTGTACATGTTTTTCTATCGTGGTGGGGACTTAAATCTGAATGCACACACACTCATGGGGACTTGTGTCACTGTGGGCCTAAATTAAATCACACAGAATGAGTTTTTTTTTTAAATGTGTGTGATGGGTCAGTTTAGGGGTCGGGTTAGTGTGTGTGTGTGTGTAATGGGTCGGGTTAGTGTGTGTGTGTGTGTGTGTGTGTGTGTGTGTGTGTGTGTGTGTGTGTGTGTGTGTGTGTGTGTGTGTGTGTGTTTGTGATGGGTCGGTTTAGGGGTCGGGTTAGTGTGTGTGTGTGTGTGTGATGGGTCGGGTTAGTGTGTGTGTGTGTGTGTGTGTGTGTGTGATGGGTCGGGTTAGTGTGTGTGTTTGTGATGGGTCGGTTTAGGGGTCGGGTTAGTGTGTGTGTGCGTGTGTGTGTGTGTGTGTGTGTGTGTGATGGGTCGGGTTAGTGTGTGTGTGTTTGTGATGGGTCAGTTTAGGGGTCGGGTTAGTGTGTGCGTGTGCGTGTGCGTGTGTGTGTGTGTGTGTGTGTGATGGGTCGGGTTAGTGTGTGTGTGTGTGTGTGTGTGTGTTTGTGATGGGTCGGTTTAGGGGTCGGGTTAGTGTGTGCGTGTGTGTGTGTGTGATGGGTCGGTTTAGGGGTCGGGTTAGTGTGTGTGTGTTTGTGTGTGTGTGTGTGTGTGTGCGTGTGTGTGTGTGTGTGTGTGTGATGGGTCGGGTTAGTGTGTGTGTGTGTGTGTGTGTGTGTGTGTGTGTGTGTGTGTGTGTGTGTTTGTGATGGGTCGGTTTAGGGGTCGGGTTAGTGTGTGTGTGTGTGTGTGTGTTTGTGATGGGTCGGTTTAGGGGTTGGGTTAGTGTGTGTTTGCGAGTGTGTGTGTGTGTGTGTTTGTGATGGGTCGGTTTAGGGGTCGGGTTAGTGTGTGTTTGCGAGTGTGTGTGTGTGTGTGTGTGTGTGTGTGTGTGTGTGATGGGTCGGGTTAGTGTGTGTTTGCGAGTGTGTGTGTGTGTGTGAGATGGGTCGGGTTAGTGTGTGCGTTTGTGATGGGTCGTGTTAGTGTGTGTTTGCGAGTGTGTGTGTGCGTGAGTGTGTGTGTGAGTGTGTGTGATGGGTATGTTTAGGGGTTGGTTACTTTAGTATAAGGAGACAGAATATACAGTTTGTACAATATAATAACCATTACGTCTATGGAGAATCCCAACAAAGTGGACCAGAGAGAGAGATAGAGAGAGAGAGTGTGTGTGTGTGTACATGTATCCACATGGATAACAATATTATTAGCAGAAAATCTTTTGTAAAAACAAAGATAACAACAGCACCTTTCAGCCTGTCAACCTTCATGAAAGCACGACATCACCACATATTTTTGTGCTTGACGGACTTGTTTTGCTGTTGCACCCGCGTCTCGCACGCAAATGAAAGGACATTCTAAAAACGCTTCGCTCAAGTTAAAAGTTCAACTTGCGTCTCATTACCTTGAGTTATTATTTCCCATTCCACTGCCACAGACGCATCCTTTATGAACAGCCGCTCAGGACTATAGCGATGAGTTCGCTGGTCCTTCATTGAGCACGTCACAGGACAGCGGTTAATCACCTCAGCAACTTCACGCGTGTGAAGCGCCATTTAATTACAGGCATTTCCCTAAACAGCCACAGGTCAGACTTTCCACCAAAGAGCTTATTAAATACGAAAACGATTATTTATTTTTGCTAATTATTATTTTATTTCAGTTAGTTTTTCAGTAACTGTTGTTAGTTTCGTTTAGTTTTAGTTTTTCATTTATTATGAATTTCTAATTTTATTTCAGTTTACGAAAATGTTTTTTGACCAATAGTTTTAGTCTTAGTTTCAGTTTTCGTTTACGAAAATAACCTTGATTGCGAGGGAGCAATTTTGCATTAGGCATAACTAGGGATGCATCCCAATATAGGGATGCAATATAGGGTTGCATCCCAAACTAGGGATGCAACTAGGGATGCACCAACAACAACCAAAACTAGGCTACTCATTGCATGTAAACTAATTGTAACATTTCATTGTGAATCAAATTAAAATGTTCTTCTCTTTGCAAACGTAGGCAGAGGCATATAGTGACAGATTAATTCAATAATGTTGCAAAGATATTGCATCAATCCATATGTTTCATTAGGCTACTAGGCTATTTGTTTTGCCTTACTCTTTATTCATTTAGGCTATTTATTCAGTTATTCATCATCTTCTGTCCTTCACACTACTTGTGTAGCGCACGCATTCTCAGACCTGTCACTCATCATCGTAGGGGAGGAGTTTGGAATCATTCCCACGTTACAATCATCAGCCAATCAAGGTGGTCACTTCAGTCAAGCTCGTGCATGAGTAATGACGTCATCCATAGCAACGAAGACTCACTCTTAGTTTAGGAGTTGTCATTTTTCTTTACTAAGAGTAGGTCTGAAAGGTGTTGTGAATAACTTTTAAGAGAAAAATCCAGGCTAAAATCTTTTAGTGCGATTTAGGAGTACTCCTAGTGGTAAGATAAAATTATTTGTGAATACGGCCCCAGAGCTCTTTTTATGTCCTTTCACTTCATATTCCTCTCTTTGAATTATTTTTGTTGTACTGAAAATGTAATTACCTTTTCTTTTTGATTTCAGGCCTGATGGAAGTGAAGGAAGTACATCATGTCCAACCTGGAGAAAAACCTTTGAGTTGTTCAAAGACTAAAAATATATTTTTTAAGAAAACAAGAGCCAAGAAATCTGCAACCTGCACTCAATGTGGAAAGTGTTTCACAACCAAATCAAGTCTTAAGCTTCACATGAGACTTCATACTGGAGAGAAGCCGCACACGTGTGATCAGTGCGGGACGAGCTTCACACAAAAAGCAAGTCTTACGCCCGTTTCACACATACTCCGTGTGCAGTGCATATGCGGTGCGTGTTGCAGTGCGTATGCAGTGCAGGAGCAGCACACGCAATAGTGCTTTCACATATGCTGCGTTTGCAGTGCGTAACTGATTCGCTGCTGTTATACCACAAATACATACTCACTGTATTTCAAATCCAGAAGATATCAGCAACTTTTATTTTAAAAAAGTTTTTTTTTGTCAGTATTGCGATTCTCTTTGTACACATATACACTGTTTAATAGACGTATTCACGTTTAAACACAATTTAAACAACATATTATTAAAAGCATTACTTCTATATAATTATATATTAAGTTGCTCAAGCAAGTGGTAAAAATATTTTACCATGTAGGCTATACTATTAAAATCGCATAGCCTACATTTTAAATTAAAACTTAAAATTGACAAAAACAGCAGACTCATACCCTTGCCTTTCTTTTGCATAATTTAAATCTTTATACAATAAATCTTGCATGTCACTAATAACTTGTTTTTCCACCTCCACGAATGAGACGAGTGTTGTTCATTATGTTGTCTTATTGAAGTAAATGGTATTTTCCCTTGATTTACCCCGGTCTTAACGTCTCAGCATTCCGATTGTCTTTGTACGCATATACACTCTTTAACAGACGCACGTTTAAACACAATTTAAACAACGTCAGCCTATTATTCAATGGATTACTTTTACTTATATTAAGTTGCTCAAGCAAGTGGGCAAATATTTAACCATGTACTTTATATTAAATCGCAAACATTTTAAATTAAAACCTAAAATTGACAAAAACAGCCGACTCTCATGCCTTTTCTTTTTCATTTAAATTTGAATACAATAAATCTTGCATATCACAAAGAACTTGTTTTTCCACCTCCACGAATGAGACAAGTGTTGTTCATTATGTCACCTTGTTGAGGTAAATTGTAGCTTTCCTTGCTTTACCCCGGTCTTAAAGTGAAAAAAAAAAAAGTATTTAAATACATTTATGTTGAGATTACTACATTTTATTTAATTAATCGCATTTATGGTGAAATTGCTACATTTTTAGGTCAATCTGTGTTCATTTTGACCACGAAACATGCTGTCACTTTAATTCAGCGCGTGCAGCACAGCAAAAATAGACTCGGTGCGGAAACGATCGCTGCACTGCTGTATACGCACCGCAACTGGAACGGATCGCCGGACTGCATCCGTGTGCAGTGTGAAAGCTCTAACCTGTTAACATGGGTACGGAAAAAAATACGCACCGCATACGCACTGCAAACGGAGTATGTGTGAAACGGGCGTTAAGCTTCACATGAGAGTTCACACCGGAGAGAAGCCGCACACGTGTGATCAGTGCGGGTCAAGCTTCGCACAAAAACAACATCTTCAAGGCCACATGAGGATCCACACTGGAGAAAAGCCGTACTCATGTGATCAGTGTGGAAAGAGTTTTACACACAAACATAATCTTGAGATTCACAAGAGAGTTCATACTGGACAGAGGCCGTTCACATGTGATCAATGTGGGAAAGATTTCATGCACTCATCAACCCTTAAGAGTCACATGAGAAGCCACACTGGAGAAAAGCCGTATGTATGTGATCAGTGTGAAAAGAGATTCTCAGACAAACAACAACTTAAGCTTCACATGAGAGTTCACACTGGAGAGAAGCCGTTCACGTGTGATCAGTGCGGGTATAGTTTCACACAAAAAACTCACCTTAATAAGCACATGCATATCCACACTGGAGAAAAGCCGTATGCATGTGATCAGTGTGGGAAAAGCTTTGCACTATCATCAAGCCTTAATGTTCACATGAGGATCCACACTGGAGAGAAGCTACTCACATGTGATCAGTGTGGCAAAACATTTATTATGGCAGCAAACCTGAAGAGACACCTGACAGTTCATATGAAGGAGAAGCCACATTCATGTTCTGTGTGTGGAAAGGGTTTTTCACTGCTGTCATATTTATATAAACATGAGAAAACTCATACTGGTGTGAGAGAGTACATGTGCACTGAGTGTGAGAAGACTTTTACTACAGTGGACAGTTTAAAACTGCACCAGATTATTCACACTGGAGAAAAACCTTACAAGTGTTCACACTGTGACAAGAGATTCAGTCGCTCAGCAAATCTGAAAACACATGAGAGAATTCACACTGGAGAAAAACATTACAAGTGTTCACACTGTGACAAGAGATTCAGTCGCTTAGGACATCTGAAAAAACATGAGATGATCCACAGCAGAGAGAAGCCGCACACGTGTGATCAATGCGGGACAAGTTTCTCTTTTAAAAGTCACCTGAAGCGACACATGAAGATCCATGCAGTGGAGAAACCACATCACCGCAGTCTGAAATCATCAGTTGATTTCTAACATTCCAAGAACATAAAAATGTCCAGTTTCCTGAATGTTAATATAATGTTATTTAAAGGTTAGCATGAAGTTCCTGAAACCCTGTCATGTTTGGAACCATCCTCAAACAGAATTTGATGGGTTTAAAATGACTATTGAACTCATCAGTGATCTTGACTTATGGCTTCCCTTTTTATTTCACATTTTTTCTTTCATTTGAAATGTCACATGATTTAAAGTTTCTTTTAGACCTGATGGGAGACCAGATTTCCAGATTTTCCCCAAAAATCAGACACTTTATTACACTTTTCAAAGGATAATCTATCTTTAAAGTTAGAATAAAAAGTTAAAAACCAAACATATCTTCATACCTGTTGTGTTCTGGTAGTCATAAGTTATATTTCAAAAAGGCCAAAACCATCATACAGGACTCATCACACCCCGGTCACACACTGTTCAGCTCACAATGCGTTACCAGTGTCATCCACGGACCTATTTCTGTTCGAGTGTAGTTTAGGTTACCAGACACATATTTTTCCCAGTCTGGAATCCGAAGTCACGGTCCCCTCCGTTCAGGCCTTCGTCCAGAGGTGTCACCGCACATGGACTAGAGCCCGTGAGACTCTGCTCCAGGTAGGGGCGCGCACCAAGGCTAAGGCCGATCAAAAGCTGGTCAAAAGGTATGGCTTTCTACCAAGAATATTCCTCTCCGCTCCGTTTCTAATAAGCTTGCTCCCAAATTCATTGGCTCGTTCACTATCACCAAGATCATTAGTCCGGTGACAGTCCACCTCAACCTTCTTCCAGCGTACAGGAGAATTCACCCCGCCTTTCATGTATCTAAAATAAAACCGTGTTTCCTTCTCGTCTTAACCCGCCTGCCCCGGTTCCCTCCCCCGCCGCGACTTGTAGATGGGGAGCCTACTTATTCGGTTAACGAATTCGGTTCATGGATTTATTGACTCGCCCTCGCTATGTGTGTGCGTGTTGTGTGAATGGGCACGGCTCATCAGCACGGCTCGTTATCTCCGCTGATGAGCCGATCAGCGCCAGTTGTTCTGAATGAGGATGTCCTATATATTGTTTGTCACTTCGTCTTGTCTTTGTCAGATGGTTGTGGAGGTTCTCCCTGGGAATACTCACTAGGGCTGTGCGATTAATTGAAATCGTAATAAAATCGCGATTTGAGCATGCACGATTTCTAAATCGCTTCATAGCACTATTTTTTTCGCGCTCCCGGCTCCAACCTCCCAGTATGCTATCCGTAACAATCAGAATGTAGCACGCCTAAATTGAGCGTGAGAACAGAACAGACCGGGCATAACGACAGATATTCAACAGAAACAGGGAAAATGAGTTCAGGAACGATAAGGACTTGGTGCCCCCAAAAAAAATCAACATCTGTGGTGTGGGATTACTTTGGATACAGGAGAGATGGTTTATCACAGAGTCAGGTAATTTGCAAGACCTGTCAATCTGTCATTGCGGCAAAACATGGTAACACAACCAATCTTTTTCAACACCTGAGGCAGCGCCACACAGAGCTTTATGACCAATGCATGGCAAAAAAATCCCTATTAATGACGATTTCTAAATGAAAAGCCGATGCTTGCAAACGTCATATTTCCTTGATGACCACACTGGAGAGAATCTGTCTCAGGGTTTGAGAGATGCTCTGGCTTCCTGGGGACTTTGTGAGGAACATTGTGAAGGCTGTCGCTCTAAACAAATGGAGAAGATTACAATGCTTTGGACATAGACTGCATCTTGCAATCGGTAAGTTTCGTTAGATATACTGTTTCATTTACAGGCATGAAAACTCCTCACCTTTCGGCGAAATTCGCCGTTTTAAAACCTAAAAGGGTCACCTACGTGATTTGTGCAGATCCGATGAGAAAATATTGAATGGGGGTGGGGGTGGGGGTGGGGGGGGGGGTCGAGGTCGAGGCCAGCATTTATCCCCTATAAAGTTACCATAAACTTACCATAAACCCTATAAAGTTACCATAAACTTCGCAGCTTTAAAAAACAATCATTTTTGAAAACAATCTTTTTCAACACCTGAGGCAGCGCCACACAGAGCTTTATGACCAATGCATGGCAAAAAAATCCCTGGACATGAACCAAAGTACATCCCAAACTCATTCGGAACAAAAATCGATAATACAGGAATTTGCGAGCTGCACACCATACGACAGAAGTTCAAAAAGGCATAAAAAAATAACCAACGCTGTCACGTACCATTTATGCAAAGATATTATGCCCGCAAATATCGTCAGTAAAGCCGGCTTCCATAAAATGATTCAGACCCTTGATAAGAGATATCAACTGCCATCGCGAAGTTATTTTTCAAGAGTTGCCATCCCTGAGATGTATTCCAAATTCAAGGCCAGTGTTGAATCGGAGTTAAAACAAGTGAAATACTACACAACTACTTCAGATATGTGGTCAAGCAGAACATCAGAGCCTTATTTAAGTTTAACGGTGCACTTTATTAATGACGATTTCTAAATGAAAAGCCGATGCTTGCAAACGTCATATTTCCTTGATGACCACACTGGAGAGAATCTGTCTCAGGGTTTGAGAGATGCTCTGGCTTCCTGGGGACTTTGTGAGGAACATTGTGAAGGCTGTCGCTCTAAACAAATGGAGAAGATTACAATGCTTTGGACATAGACTGCATCTTGCAATCGGTAAGTTTCGTTAGATATACTGTTTCATTTACAGGCATGAAAACTCCTCACCTTTCGGCGAAATTCGCCGTTTTAAAACCTAAAAGGGTCACCTACGTGATTTGTGCAGATCCGATGAGAAAATATTGAATGGGGGTGGGGGTGGGGGTGGGGGGTGATGAATAAAGTGTCATATAAATGAGTATCCTTTCATTCTATAATTCTCCTTTCACTCAGCATCTGTGAAGTGAAGCAGGACAGTCCTTGTTTCAGATTATCATACAGACGACTGGTTTGGGGCATTTTTAATGCGTGATAAATAGTAGTAGTAAATAGTTTTTTTTCTCTGACACCCGATGAAATGAGTAGATCAGCGGCCCATTGGTTCTTTTCTTAATTAAGTTAGTATAGAAATTAGTACAAAACTAATTATGAAAGTTTCCTTTATTTTTCAGTGGATTTGTTTTACAATATATGGCTATTACTATCATGGGATTAATATTATAACTATTATTGTAGTAGTAATGTAGACAGACACTGTAACTAAAAGAGTTTTGAATTTTTCTTTGTTTAATTTGCACCAGATTGATGAATTTAACATTTAAAAAGCACAAAATTTTCTTACGGGGGAGCATGCCCCCGAACCCCCCTAGAGTGGCAGAGGTCCACTCATCACAGTGATCCAAAAATCCTGTGAGAAACACTGGTAGCCTAATACTATGTCAATGCAGCTTACATGTTTTTTTGGGGGGGTGTTCATCACTGTGGAGTATAGTTCAATTCTATTAATAAATGAGAAATTTGTACTAATTTCATCTGTTCATGTTAACTGTCACGCGTTACTCACTCATTACATTTATTTTTTGGGGGGGGGGGGGGGGGGGGGGGGGCTGGGTATGCCGCCTTCTCACCTTTTTTACCCCTGACCTGTTTTCATGCCTGTATATTGTTAGGGGAGGAGCCAGTGTCAGGGGCTCCAGTGCGTCATCAAATAGCTCAGTTTTAGGCCCGCCCAGAAAATCCGTAACACAGCAATGGTGAAAAACTGTTTAAAGTTTTAACTCCACAATTCAGCACTTCACAGTTCACAGTCTTTGTAATATGTTTTAGCAATACATTTCTAACATTTATAATGTGTTTAGAATGGTTTTTTTTTTAAAATTGCCTTTACAGGGACTTTAAGTAAAAGTAAAATTACACATTTTAAAAATGACTCAAAAAAGTAGAAATACACAATAAAACTACTCAATTACAGTAACGGGAGTAAATGTAATTCATTACTTTCCACCTCTGCAAATACGGTCAATTATAAAATGTTTCTGTATTATTACAAAATGCACAGGATGGAGACCATTTGGGTGAGAAAAAAAAAAAAAAAAAAAAAACATATTGTGTTCATTACCACCCAAATCTGTGTTGAAAAGCTGCGGGAGGCACTGGACAGCGTGGAGAGAACGCACAATGGATTCAAGTTCAAGTTCAACTAGGCTGACCAAAGTGCTTTACAGAACAACCAGATTAAAATAAAATAATACCTGTGTTGTAACTTTTGTTGTTGAATAATTTTTTTTTTTTTTTTCTGAATAGACCTACGTGTTGGCTAAGTGTAAATAATGAGAAAACACTATTACTTTATGTTTTGTGTTTATTTTGAATGATGTGCACCCCAACCTAGTGTACTTTAGGTGCATACTAAGTATGCTGATGACGCTGTTTTATTAAGCCTTGTCGAGTACTCCAGTTGTTGTGTTTTTCTCTGAAGTAAACTAACTGAAAAATTCGACGTCCGTGTAAGCCTCAGTTTTTTGTGGAACTTTCACTAAAACCTGCAACACATAAAACACAAATAAGAGCAGCAAAGCTAAGAGCTAATAAAGCTAAGAAGCTAAGAGCTATTAGCCTCATCATTTACTATGGCATCAATTGATACTCAATATTAATGAAATAACCTCTGCATAAACAAAGTTATAACTGCAGCGTATTTCCTGCACACTTCAATACTGGTCTGTGCTCTGTGCTTATTTGGTTAATTTAGTTTGAGTTTATTTAACCCATCGCAACCAGATCACAACTTAGTGGAACTCTGAACTAGGGTAACTCACTCACCTTATGTTGTTCTAAAGGCTCATTACCTTCTTTTTTCTGAACACACACACACACACAGAGTCCTGCTCGCACTTGCCCATTTAATGCCACAAAATGGTGGATTTTTATTTTATTTTCTAAAGCTGATGCAAATCTGTCATAAAATAACCCTATGCAACTCGTGCAGTATATTCCAAGTATTTAGGGTTTGGTGAGAAACAGACCAAAAATGGCAAGTTATTACCTTTCTAAAAATCTTGGGTTGCAGTCCGGTGTGCGAGTGCGCAGCAGCTCACATCGCGCACAAGTGTATACTTTTGAGATATAAATTACAATACATTTTAATAAAACACAAGGCCTACATCATGAAACTATGAGCCTATGTATTATAATATCTCTGTTCTCTGGTTTTCAGATAGTCATCTAAATGACAGTTCATACGTGAACGTTAATAGGCCTATTGTATACCCAAGTCAATGCATTATTTTTTCCTTTTTGAATTAGTGTTTAAAATATTTAATTTACAACTATTTATATTGATTTATATCTTCATTTAATATATTATATATATATATATATATATATATATATATATATATATATATATATATATGGGCGAGGGCTACCATATAGACCAGGAGTGCCCAACCCTGCTCCTACCGTTCGACTGTCCTGCACAGTTTATCTCCAAACCTAATCAAACACACCTGAAGCAACCAATTAACGTCTTGAGGATCACTTGAAAATTAAAGGCAGGTGTCTTTGATTAGGGTTGGACATGAACTGTGCAGGGGTGCGTTTCCCGAAAGCATCGTTGGCCAACTATGGTCGCAAGTTCATCGCAATGTCCATTGAACTCTATTGGTAACGACGGAACTTGCGACCATAGTTGGCCAACGATGCTTTCGGGAAACGCACCCCAGGACAGTCGATCGGAAAGGAGCAAGGTTGGGCACCCCTGATATAGACTATGACAGCCGTCATTTACCCTGCCATACCCAGCTGATGCAATGCGTGAATTTATATCTACACAGAAGAAAGCCCTGTCTAGGCTCTTCCCTGGTACGGTTCGTGTCGAGCCATTAGTCTGGTTGTTTGATAAGAAAAAGATGAAATGCATTAGTTGCAATAAACGCGTAAAGAATCCATACAACTGCAGCAGCGGAGGACTTTTATTCTGACGTTAGAGGAACGTGTTTTAAAAGGTGTGATGTTCCTCAAACATTCTTTCAACTTTATTTTGATTAACAATTTAACATTCTAGAAATGTTCACTTGTAACATTCAGAGAACATAAAAAATGTCCACATTCCTTAATATTACTAGAATGTTATTTAAGGTTAGTATGATGTTCCTGAAACATTCTTTGAATCATTCAAACACCTGCTGTGAACAAGCACTGAAAGAAATGAACCCTCTATAGAGAGAAATGCACATAATGGATTACATAAACAGAGAGTAGCCTATTTCTTTTTGTTTTGAATTGTTTCATTTAAAAACATTGCAAGCTTTCTATAGATATATTTCTCATGTCTGTGAGGCATACACTGAGTTTCGGTTAATTTATGATGAGATGCGCTCCAGTTAACGTGCAATGCAAGTGACAGCGGCACGCCGGCACCTCCATGTCATGATTATATTGTCTGCTATATTTGCCTCTTTATTAAATCCAGGCAATTGGTTGATGAAAAATGTATTAAAATTAAGATACAATTTATACAAAACGAAATTTCACTTTAAAGAAAGGCTTTCGACAAAACAAAACTTAATGAAGTGGCCAAAATCATGCCTGACCCACTCCATGTCTCCCGATATATTGCGCATTCTATCTTACTCGTGCTGTTTACTTTACATAATCATAACATTATAATATTTTAACAAATATAAAACTAAATGTGCTTATTTAATGGCTACAACAGTATAGTAGGCCTACATTATCTCTATTTGTACAAATTGCTGCACATTAATTTAATTCAGAATTTTGCACACAAGTTGAAAGGCATTTGTTTGTGCATAGTAAGCATATCTGCAACATTTATCAAGTTCACGGATAATTGTGCGTGCAATTAGTAATCATTATGCTGATAAAATCATAATAAAGTAGGTTATACTATAGGAAAAATCAGATGAGCCCAGATTATGAATGCAACGGGTTTAATGACACGCTAAGCAGTTTCCTCCCATAGAAAACCATTATAAGAATGCTTAATGTGGCTTAATGCAGATTAGAATGTCCCCTTATTATGTCTAAATAGTGAGATGAGACCAAGACCCTTGAAAATTGGGTGGTCAGACTGTAGAATTAAAATCAACGTGCTGGACGGGACAATGAACAATTGTACAGCAAGAATCAACGACAAAGAAATAAACTTTAAGTGCCCATTCAACAAGCCGAGCGAAAGCTCGCCAGCCGCAGTGTGGGTTTGTGGTGATAGAGCATATCACAGTTTGCCGAAAAATGACTGGTCAGGGTGCTGTTACCCAGCTTTGATGAATCTGGGAACTTTTGTGTATTTGCCAAGCAAAGTGGGTAAGAGAGAGAAACAAGATGTTAAAATTTTGCCTGAAGCTTTGCCAAATAGTTATGCAGGATATACATTGACGGACCCGTGGACAACGCCAAATATAGGGTGGTCAATTTTCCTGGGGGTGGGTACAACGGTAGCAATCAACAAAATTAATGGGTTAGCATGGACAGTATTAGCGATAGCCAATAGCACAGAAAATGCTTGTACAAATGTACAAAACCGCCTAGCCCTCGACATTCTCACAGCAGAGAGGGGAGGAGTTTGTAAAATGTTGGGGGTATCATGTTGTTTTAACATTCCTGATTACAGTGACAACATAACCAATATCATCGATCACATGAGAGAAGCTGTAAAAGAGCCGCCTCAAGCTACTGGTAATGAGTGGGTGGGGTGGCTGATGTCTACATGGTCAGGGTGGTTTTACCGAATAATTCAAACTGTCTTGCCAATTGTGGGTATGGGATTATTAATTCTGTTTTTTTTACCATGCATTATGAAGTGCATTTCCAGCTCAGTACAGAGACTGATCAGGGCGGGGACAGTTAGTAAAGTGACGTCAATTCAGGCAGTGAAACTGACTCAGCCCAACAACTGATGGAGAGCGATGTGATGATTATGACAGCGATGACGTTTACACAGACATGTGTTTTTCCTTTTGCCTTTCTGGGACAAAGAAAGGGATTTCCTAAACTTTGATTGTTTTTAATTTTGACATTATTGATTGAATGTTTTACGTACTATCTTTAGTTATTTTCTTTATTCTTTTATTTTCTTTCCATTGTAAGAATGATGATATGTAATGAAGGTGACGGTTCGAAGCAAGGGATTTTTTTTTTTTTTTTTTAAACCAGCCCAAACCAGCTGAAGATGGGGGATATCTTTAAGGAAAATTACAAGAAATTGGGGAGGCGGATTGTGGATGCCAAGAAACAGTATAGAATGTGTAGTCTGTAGGTATTCTGCTTTTCAAACCGGGTAGCTGCGGTTTCTGTGAAAAGAATCCTCAAAGAATAAACTTTCCACATTAGCCGCGTTTCCACTGTCGGGCCAGGGCCGGGCCGTGCTAGTGCGTGCCAGGGCCAGTCGCGTTTCCACTGCTTACTCGGGGCCAACGGCCAGGATTTCTGGCCCGTCGAATACCTTGGGCCAAAGCGGGCCAGCTCGGGCTAGAGGAGTGGTTACGAACAGAGGCGGAGTTTACCTGAGTCTGGAGACGGCAGCGCCGGATGATTCTGTCAGCATTAAAGACTTTAAATAATTTAACTCGCGTTCATGTTTGAATGCCTTCTGTTTGCGATGCAAAAGACTACGCGCGCTAACCATTACAATAGAAAACGCTTGAAGATACGCATAGTAAAAAAAACATAGTGAACGCTTGAAGAAATCAGACCAATCATAAAGGCTATCACAGTCATGTTTTATTTTATCTGTCAGTAGGTGTTTTAACTCGTCTCTTTACACCGGACTATCATAAAATAAAGCAACTTTTTTTCGGGAGCTTGCTCTATTTCTCTGACTGAAAATATCTGTATGGTAGTCGAGAGAGTGCTAAAGCTCCTCAGTAGTATTCTTGGTGGCATATATTTGTAGAAATTATCATTCTTTCTAGATGTGATGTAAATATGTCCTGTGACTACCAGATAAACAGTAACAGACGCGACTGAAGAAGTAAGTGTGTCCTCTTTCTTTTGTAAAATAGACCTAATGGTAATTTATTTCTGAGTGACTAATGTGCAATTTTGACATAAATTAATTCATTATGATCAATGTATCACTTTTTATTGTAAACCTGTGGTAAAACATCGATGCTTGGGTTTTAAATATTCAAGTAAACAACAAAAATGCCAGCAAACGGCCGCTTTTATCATGTTTGTTTTCAACGCTGTTTCCAGTGATTTCTGATTCGTTTTCTGATAAAACTTCCATTTGTTGGTAAATGGGTTAGTGTGACGTAGTTCCAGAGAGGCGTGTTACGGGCGTGTTTTAGTGAAGCGCTGTGGAGCTTCTGGCCCGACAGTGGAAACGCAGGCCCGGTGCTATTAGCCCGGCACGGCCCCTTTAAAGCCCTGGCTCGCACTGGCCCGACAGTGGAAACACAGCTACTGATCACACGTGTGCGGCTTCTCTCCAGTATGGATCCTCTCATGTGTTTTCAGATTTGCTGACTGACTGAATCTCTTGTCACAGTGTGAACACTTGTAAGGTTTTTCTCCAGTGTGGATCCTCTCATGTGTTTTCAGATTTGATGGCTGACTGAATCTCTTGTCACAGTGTGAACACTTGTAATGTTTTTCTCCAGTGTGGATCCTCTCATGTGTTTTCAGATTTGATGGCTGACTGAATCTCTTGTCACAGTGAGAACACTTGTAAGGTTTTTCTCCAGTGTGAATTCTCTGGTGCAGTTTTAAACAGTCCGCTGTAGTAAAAGTCTTCTCACACTCAAAGCACATGTACTCTCTCAAACCAGTGTGAGTTTTCTCATGTTTATGTAAACTACAGCGCTGTGAAAAACTCTTTCCACACACAGAACATGAATGTGGCTTCTCCTTCGTATGAACTCTCAGGTGTGACTTCAGCTCTGATGCACTAAAAAATGTTTTGCAACATTGATCACATGTGAATGGCTTCTCTCCGGTGTGGATCATCATGTGACTATTAAGAGATTTTTTGTATGTGAAATTGTTTCCACACTGATGGCATACATACGGCTTCTCTCCAGTGTGGATCCTCATGTGTATCTTCAGTTCACTTTTAACAGAGAAACTCTTCCCACACTGATCACACGTGTGCGGCTTCTCTCCAGTGTGGTTCATCTCATGTGATCTCAGATGTGCTGACTGACTGAATCTCTTGTCACAGTGTGAACACTTGTAAGGTTTTTCTCCAGTGTGAATTCTCTGGTGCCGTTTTAAATGTTGAGCTGTAGTAAAAGTCTTCTCACACTCAAAGCACATGTACTCTCTCACACCAGTGTGCATTTTTTCATGTCCACGTAAATATTGCAGCGATGAAAAACTCTTTCCACACACAGAACATGAATGTGGCTTCTCCTTCGTATGAACTCTCAGGTGTGACTTCAGCTCTGATGCACTAAGAAATGTTTTGCAACATTGATCACATGAGAACGGCTTCTCTCCTGTGTGAACTCTCATGTGGCGCTCAAGACTTTGTTTGGTTGTGTGAGACTTTCCACACTGAGTGCAGGTGAAAGATTTCTTGGCTCTTCTTTTCTTTAAAAATGTCTGTTTAGTCTTTGAGCGACTCAGATGTTTTTCTCCAGGTCTGACATGATGTTCCTCGTCCACTTCATTCAGTTCTTCACTCTCCTCCTTCACTTCACTCAGTTCTTCACTCTCCTCCTTCACTTCACTCAGTTCTTCACTCTCCTCCTTCACTTCACTCAGTTCTTCTCTCCACTCCTTCTTCACTTCACTCAGTTCTTCACTCTCCTCGCTCTCTTCCATCAGGTCTGACACGAAAGAAACAATTATTACATTTAATTTTTAGTACATCAAAATATTTCTCTTCAAAGAGAGCAATATAAAGTGAATGGACATGAAAGTGAGCCCTGATGTAATGGTAGAAAGTAGAAAACAGTTATTATGACAATACAAAACAATATTATGATAATTTCCTGCTTTTTTATAAATTGATTATATGCCCTTGAAACTTTCCATGAATGAGGTAAATTTATCTTCCAATTATTATTTTTAAAACATTATAGGCACAAATCCCATGTTTCTTTAGCAAGAACTATTAAATATATTTGATAAATAACACAATTATCTAACATGATATTAACATTAAAATATACAATACTGTCATATTTTGACACCAACTTTGAGATTGATATTTATTTTACTAAAACGTTTTAATTATTAATGGCCATTCACTAGGGCTGGGGTAAACGATTATTAATTAAACGATTAGTCTGGCGATTATTTTATCGATTAGTCGACTAATCTAACAACTAATTGGAATTAATTATGCTGCCTGTTATTCGCATATCTCTCAAACTGTTAGTCCGATGGATTTCAAAATCGACAGGTGTCTCGCAACGGGCACGAGTAAGAGCAGTGCCAAGTTTGACATTGTTTGGATGAGAAATGCAAACTATATTGTTAAATATATCGGTAAAAGAAGCACTTAGAAGGTTGTGGCTTAAAAAACGAAACATTCTGACTTAAACACTCAGTCAGCTACACTGTTTATTTCTGAATATTATAGTATAAATGTAATAAGTTCATTTTGATTAATTTGAGTAAAAAATGTGTTTTCTTTACCAAAAAAGTGGCAAGATGAAAACCACTATTTTCTGTTTCAATAAAAAATTCAAATCCAGATTTAGATTTTCAAAGATTTATTATAAAAATAGATTATTTTTTCCCAAAAATGCAATAAATTCATGACTTCTTTTTTTTCAAAATGCAATTAATCCATTGAATCAAAATATATATTTTTTCATATTGAAACTGTTGAAAATACACAACAAAGTAAGTTGATCCACATGACAGCCTCTGAACTCGGTCAATACTAATCTTATATGCAGGCACGCACTGGACTAAACATACATTCAATCAGCCATCACTAAGAAATACCTCCTGAACTTTATTGACGGCGTTCAGCTGTAAAATGGCTTGGTCCTGCTCGGTTTTTATTTACTTTGAGTACAAGAATTGAAAGTTTTTTAAAAGATCCCCTGGGGTTAACGTGTCAGAAGTTTGATGCTGTCATGTGAGAACAAGCAACAGTCGGCATTTTTCCTCCCACGCGTGCCTCATCTTCTTAATCTCCTCACGTAAATGATTAGATTTCGATGGCTTAGGTTTCTTCCCTACGGCAGAAACCACCACAGGTTCCTCGAATGTATAATTTTTTTTTTTTTTTTTTTTTTTTTTTTTTTTTTTTTGATCAAAAAGTACAAAGTAGATAAGGAAAACTAGGTTGCCGGGTGTATTCAAAGCGCCGCCGTCACTGTTTACAATACGTGGAATGGTGCGCTCTGATTGGTTGAGCGGATTTATCGCATTCTGCAGAGAAAGGAGACTGGCGTGGAACGAAAGGGAGAAAACATGACAGAATAACACAGCGGATATCGCATTTCAAGTAAGATTAAAAATGGACTTTTCAATACCGACCAGATACAATACTGATTTTTGAGGGAACTCAATTTTTTTTTAAATGGTGTTTATCGCGTTTTTGGAACCATACGGCCAATGATAATTAACTAATGACTAATTGGCCAATTTAATCCATTCTGCAATGTTTTGGTCTCCCACGTGTGTGGCGAGCTGTACCTCAGGGAACGGTGCAAAAAATAAATAAATGAAGTGTCGAAGAAAAAATATGACGTCCTCGACGCGCCGCTACAGCACTACCGTTCACACTAGACTTTTCCTTCCACTGACTTCCATTCATGAGTCTGTGTAAGTGGGACACCAAAAATAACACAATCATTTATCATTCATCACCATCCTGTCAGTAGAATTCAGTTCTCTTTCGCGACTTATCGTGCTTTTAATATTTCTTTTCAATAGCACATCCTGCTCTTTTCTTTCTCATTAATGTTTTGTTATGAACTTTACATAATCGTCAACTGAAATCTGTGCGGATTATCAACAATACGATACATTTATGACATAAAGGTCTCTGCGGCAAAAGTGAAAGTACCAGCGGCCAACGGGTGAAATGTTTCTCTTTGCACAGCAAAGCACCCGTTTCAATAAAAGGATATATTAAAGTTTATAAAGCCTACTTTTACATTTTCATTGCTGTTTTAAAATGAATTTCGCCATCACCTTAAACAAGCTGTTCTGCTTGAATCCCAGTGCAGGAGCTGTAACTGTTAGGTTATCACAGAAACGTAACCGTTTGGTTGATTACTGTGGTGACTCGTGACACTCGCGAACAGCACTGAACACACACGTCTTCATTTTTTTTTTATCGTTTGTTGGTAAAGGGTGAGAGACCTTGCGAGCCACACGAGCCATAGGTTCCCAACCACTGGCTGGTCTGACAGGGTGGGGGGCGTGGCATCACGATGGTGGCTCTCCATCGTGATGTCGGTCAGCCATCACGATGGACGATGATATCGTCCATCGGCACAACCCTATGTAGTAGTATTATAGTATAATTTCTTCTCTTGATAGGAATGTGAGAAGACATGAGGAAATATGTGTAAGAATGTTTAAGAATGTTCGTGGCATCAGCTTCAGTTTAGGTCGAGGTTGAAATAGTTGAGGAATGGTTTCCAGTTTTCCCTGAAGGACGGTATGTCACCGTTTTGCAAAGTTGTGATTTTTAGTAAAGTTATGAATTCCAATAGTAAATTTTCCCAATGGTTTAAACTAAGAATATTTTTGGGCTATAATATCTGGGCTATTTCTAAAGCATGATTGGAAGACAAGAAAAGAATCTCAATCCATTGTCTCAGTTTTTACACAAACTGTAGCATTGACTATTCATCAACCCGGTTACCAAAGTTACTGTAAGAAAAATCTCTATAACTTTGAATAACTTGTATGATATTTGACAAATACAACTTTGTAACTTATAATAATAACTAGTAACTTGGTGTTTACTGATTATTCCTAAACAATAATAATTGTTTTAACTATGTTGAAAATGACTAAAATTCTGGTAACGTTGTTGCAAATTGGAAACCAGATATAAAATAAATGTAAAATAGTATTTAGATTGATCTAATGTTGATAATCAGTATAAAAATGTCTCAAACCTCCCTTAACTGACCATTTGCTGAAGAAAACCCAGAGCATTCTGTACCATTTCATAGTTAAACTGTTTATCTAAATGTGATGAAGTGCTTGAATGTTTCTAACATGAATGTTCTTCAGCATCATGAATGAATGAAGAATAAACACCAACCTCTTTGTTCTTCAGGATCTTCAGTGTGTTTCATTCTGCAGGGTTCTGGATCACTCATGTTCTCACTGTCCTCTTTAATAAACTCAGTCTTTGCAGATTTCAGCTCTTCCTGATGCTCTGATGCTCGTCTTCACTTGTAGCTGATGGGAATTTACAGCATTTATTGGAGAATTACTGTGGGAGAAGCTTCACTTATGATGTAATCACAGTGGGAGGAGCTTCACTGATGATGAATTCCAGAGTTGGGGGAGCTGATCTGCCAAAATCAAAAGTATAAATTACTGAGTTTGTTTTTATAATAAATTACACTTCTAAGTGTAGCTGTAGCGGTCTGCAAGTAGAATGCAGACTCAGTATTTAATCACATTCAAAAATCAGAAAATAAAATACAGAAAAATGAACATGAAAAATAAACATATCGCATTAGGCTTGTATCATAAAATCTGTCATATTGTGTGTTATCTCTGTTATTAACTATGGGTAATAACGTTTTACATTAACATTATGCAACATGAAATAAACCATCTTCCTTTCAATAGTTAACACACACAGTAACATGCATGAAGCAAAATGTACATGCTTTACATCTGGGCTGTTCAGTGCCATTGGTCATCAATAAGTAGCCTACAAGAAAACTTTTAAATGAACACATTATATTCTAAACCTGGTATTGGAAGTACATACCTGTCCTGTACAATTACAAAGATAGCAAAAGTTCAGGATTCTATCTCCATTCAGAATCAGCCTAACATAAGAAAAAGGACAACTGAAACACGTGGGCTGCATTGAATGGCGAGCGCTAGCATATAGGCCTACAGCAAAACAAACCACGAGGTTAGCAATTTCTTAAGCACTCAAAACAGCAGTCCTCGACACATCTCGACTAAATGTATGTGCACTCATCGTAAATGCACGTACAAGTTACCATGTGCACTAAAGCTAAAGTTACAACCGGCATATTTCAAGCTTACATCGCAGATGATCGCCCTGATGTGAACACCTACCTCTCTCGGTCCAGTTGAATGCAGAGTCTGAGAAACAAGCGCGAAAGTTCAGTATGTGACCACCACTCTAGCCTCTATCCAATAGAGGGCGCACTTACACAACACACACCTCTCCCAATACCTATGAA
Organism: Scardinius erythrophthalmus; assembly: GCF_964197995.2. NCBI lineage: Eukaryota > Metazoa > Chordata > Actinopteri > Cypriniformes > Leuciscidae > Scardinius > Scardinius erythrophthalmus. Next base: position 11,312,948 of record NC_138221.1, read on the forward strand.
ATGACTGAACAATACAAGACTCACATGACTATTTATCTATTTATCCTTCAGTAACTGGTGCCAATTCATTCATTATTTTTAACAATGTGTATTGCTAATCCTAACATTATTCTGCTTTAAAATCCAGGTATTAGGGCTGGGCGATATGGCCTTAAAAAAAATCCCTGTTTTTTTTCACAAAAAAATACGATTTACGATTTAAATCGATTTATTTTTCTTCCCTTACTTAAAATCAATCTGCAGATGACAAAGAAATTGTTCAAAACAAGTTTTAACTTTATTTTGTTTTGATTTTTTTTTTTTTCTGGGATTTGTAGTTGTAGTAAAATCTTTAATAAGAATTTGGTTACAAAAAATCAAGACACTGTGAAAAAAAAAGAAAAAAAAGGGTGAGACATATAGATCCTGGCTACAAAAAGGTGCAACTTTTGTGATAGACAAAGAGATTGATTCATAACAATTGATTTAGAACCTAATGAAACATTATGGGGGAAAAAAATGTACATGTAAGACATTTAATGAAGATTGCAAGGACTATACAAGAGAAAAGTATACGTTATGAAACTTTGCAGAAATTAAGAAATCCAATTCCTTGTTTAAAATGGTATAGTGAATCCAATAAAAAGCTGAAGTAACTTTAGGAGGTGAAAAGTATTCAGTAAAGCTTTATTAAGTTAAGTATTAAAACAGATACGTTTTGGGAAGAATGTCTAGGTGACAATCGTAATGAGAGTGCTAAATGAAATACAATTGGAAATTACATATAATGTAGTAGTAAGATATTAAGAGAATTAAGCAATCAAGTTAAAGATCAAACTTAAAAAGCTGGAGAGATGAACTGGATAGGCTGTATATGTGTAGGAAATTGGAAATGTGAAAATAACAATAATGAAAAAACAAATGCAAAGATGAATGTTTAAGGCAAACATTTTCAGATGAGAATGAAATTAAGACTCAAATATTGAGAGATAATAGAGAATAATACAATAACTGATCAGATGATAATACAGGAGTACTGTATAAAGCAATGTGTGTCTACTAACAGACAGAGATACCAGCAAATCTCAACAAGAAGACTGATACTTACACAAACTTTCAGAGGCCCGGAGGAACATGGCATGTACAACATACTGGTAAATATATTTATTATATCTAGAACAATATAACTTTATTCATTAATAACAATTGAACATTGTAATTAATGAGAAGAAGTAGAAGAATATAAAGTTATGAAATGGAACAATATACTTTGGACTATAATGTATTTATAGGACTTTAGAAAAACTGCAAGAAGACGACTGTTGTTAAGACATCGGAAGTGTTGGATTGCAAGTAGAGATGATGAATGCATGGGTTGTCTTTAAAATGTTATTTGTACAGAAGGCTGATTTTGAGATGAGAGACCTATGTAAAGAATGGTTTTGATAAATTGAAGAATATATGTGGTACAATGACAGTGATGGATTGATGGAATATTGTGTGAAAGCATTCGACTTGATGATGTGTTTTAGCACAGATGTGTTTGAGAGATATAGAAACATTGAAAATGCTCCACCCAGAGGTCAAAGAATGTTTATAGAATGTTTGGAGTATGTGACTATCAAATGTGTCCCATTTATCTCCCTGGAGAGTTTACTGTTGTCCTGATTACTGCTGTTTATATTCCGCCATATGCTAACGCTAACTCGCTAACTCTCGTACTTTTAAGTGGCAGCGTTAGCAGTTAGCAGAGTAGGTATCCTGATGCAGTGTGTAAATATGAAAATGTTGGCGTTATTTTGTCACTTATTGGGATTAGTATGCTAGATGTAGCCATTTACATCCAGTCTTTGTGCTAAGCTAGGCAAGCAGTGGGTGCGTCAAACAGACTTACAGCACGCACAGAGATGAAAAAGGTAAGTATGGACTTATCTAACTCTGGGGGATACAGTGAATAAGCTAAAGTCCCAAAAAGTCGAAGTGTTCCTTTAATCCCAAAAATTTACAATAATACAAAGGCCAGACTACATAAAAGTAAAATCATTAGATGAGAAAATTAGATGCATGTTTATATATATTTCTCAAGTGGTTATATATAGAATATATAGGATTAACAGGGTTAAATTCTCCTTCTCAGCGATAATTAAGTGAGAGTCACGGCTCTCTGGAATTTCTTTTTGGGGTTGTAAAACTCTTATCCGTCTTAATGTGTCCTGTAACAGGACACCACGTTATGCAAGTGTGTTAGCTTCACTTGTGATGTTAGTTGTGGGGGGAAGTTTCACAGGCCTTTGTTGGGAGAGTGAGTTTGTTGGATTATTGATGAAATATAATGCATAGTATCTGATTGGTCCAGACGCTACAGCGGGCATAGTTAATGCTTCAGGCATGAAGCACGTGGCTCACGTCCTCCGCACTGAAGTACTGAGCTTACTGGCGAAAATGCTGTCAGGCTTCAATTGCTGTTACTTCCTCGTTCCCAAGAAGGATGGCGGCATCAGGCCCATCACAGACCTCAGACATCTGAACTACGCCCTCACGAAATGGCTGTTCAAGATGCTAACTTTGAAATGAATCCTCGCACTAGTATGCCCGGGTTTTTTTTTTTTTCAGTGAATCTGAAAGATCCATACTTTCATATCCAGATTGCCCCCCTTCACAGACCGTCCTTGAGATTTGCATTTTGAAGGGGTTGCATACCAGTATACAGTCTTACCATTGGACTGTCTCTGGCACCACGCACGTTTAAGAAGTGCATGGGTGCAGTGTTTTTCCCCTGAGACAGAAGGGAATGCACATCCCCAACTACCTCGATGACTGGCTCATTCTGGCCCAGTCAGAGGGAGAATTACACTCTCTCAGTTCTGTGCTCCTCAGCCATTTGGGATGCCTAGGACTCAGAATAAACGTAACCAAGACCTCACTGCTCCCCTGTTCCTGTTACCTGTTCCTGGGTTCAGTAATAGACTCAGCCGAATGAAGGTTTGGCTGACACCCGAGCGTGCTTAGACCATTCAACAGCTTTCAGAGTACCATTCAGAGTACCGTTTGTTCGTTGGCCTCTCAGAACCTTCAAAGGATGCTAGGCTTCATGGCCTCGACATCAACGGTACCTCTGCTGGGTCTGCTGCATTGCGCCCTCTGCAGTTCTGGCTGAAACCCCAAAATTCTATAGTATTTCTGCTAGAAAAGTTGTTTGTCCATGATAAACTTGTATTATTACTTGCATACTAGTCATTATCTGAAGATATAGTACACATGCAATACAAAGCCTTAGTGGTGACAAGGAATATATTGTTGATATACTACAGACAATTTTGTTTTGTATTGACGGGTGCAATGTTTTAAAAAAATCTATCATTTTAATTATTCTTTTTTTAATTACATTTATATCTGCATTTATGTCAAACCTTGAGACTTTCAAACATCAAAATATAATTTATTAATATGTATTACAGTTTTTTTCAATCGCTAACAAGCGCTTACCCAGACTCACACCTACAAAACACAATTGGCCAAATGGTTAATTGTCTTCTCAATAACACATTTTGTTAAATATATACTAACTCTTCATTTCAAAACAGAACACATGTTTCTCTGCACACACTAACTTTACCAGGACACTGGAAATCTGACTCAAAATGAAATTATTCTGTCAAATAATAACACTTGTTTTCACTTCTTAAGGTACATGCAGTCAAAGTACACCAGGTTTCAAAATACTGGCTATTGTTGACATTACTAAAACTGCATAGACTTTTATGTTTCAGTTTTACAGGTATTTGCATGCAAAACGTGCAATTCACCGTTTTACACTAAATTTCATGCTTGGGAACTGTATGTCCACATGTACAGTACTGTTCACATTCATAAGCATTCCAGTAAAAAGCAAATCAGTTTTTATTCCTTTACTGTTTACTACAGGAGGTGCAGTAGAAACATGGTTTGATAGAACAGAAAAGGTTTTACAGTATTGCTTACAGTGAACAAAATATCCATGAAATACACAAGAGCATTCTGAACAAAAAAACAACAGCAAAAAAAAAAGTGAGGGGGGGGTGGGACAAAACCCCGCACAAAATTACTGTATCTAATCTCTGCGATCTTCAGGGTTAGGCCACATGTTTTCATCAAGATCACATTTGATATCATCCAAGGCGATGCACCTGGGATAAAACTGCTTGGTATGTCGGATCCACCCTTGGAGCCAGCATCCATGGCTTCAAGGAGGGACATCTGGTCATGTGGCTGATGGTCATACACCTTCCACCTCCACATTACATTTCGTCCAGGTCATCGCCTTTTGGCCAGATTGAATCCTGCCTCATCTATGTATATGAATTCATGAGGGGCCTGGTTGGCCTCCAATTCCATAACTCTCAAAACAAAGTTTATGTAAATCATGTCATTACTGTACACTATACTGTACTGTGTAGGTTACCTACTTGCAAAGTGCAAAGCTTATAGAACTGGACATTTACAGTAATTGAATATACAGTACACTATACCTGGACATATTGTCGTTGTAGCTCCTTGACTCTCTCACTGATATATTGCTTTTGAACTGATATCATTGCAGAAGCAGAGGTTTTTATAAACTTTCATATTGTAAAACATTAGTACAATTTGAAATAACTGATTTCTGTTTAAAAATATGTATGTCATGTGTAAAATGTAATTTATTCCTGTGATGAAAAGCTGAATTTTCAGCATCATTACTCCAGGAAGATGCATATGGACTCGAAAAGCTTGTTTCTTCATGACATTGTTCAAAAGCAACACATTTTGCTAGCAATCAAAATCACATTTTGCTAAAATCATGAAATTTACAAAAATGGTAAAAGTTTCATGTAAATGGTAAATAAATGCAGTCCATACTGTATCTAATGTTTGGAATATTCTTTTTGCTATTGTGGGATGTTGTGTGTTAACATTTGTAAATACTACAAAAACAATCCATAATTTTGTTGGGAGGTATAGCTTGTCTGTTAAGAAAATTTAAGCATTATGGAAATGTGTTCACTGACTGCATATTGTGTGAAAACGACAAGAAATGTGTGAATGGTATGGCCAGAAAAGACTGATGCTGTGCTAATTGTGTTTAGAGTTTTGAAAATGTGAACACTGGTTGGACAAACGCTTCTTAGCGACTGAAAAAAACTGTAGTGTCAAAATGACATACAAACATACACTCACCTAAAGGATTATTAGGTACACCTGTTCAATTTCTTATTAATGCAATTATCTAATCAACCAATCACATGGCAGTTGCTTCAATGCATTTAGAGGTGTGGTCCTGGTCAAGACAATCTCCTGAACTCCAAACTGAATGTCAGAATGGTAAAGAAAGGTTATTTAAGCAATTTTGAGCGTGGCATGGTTGTTGGTGCCAGATGGGCGGGTCTGAGTATTTCACAATCTGCTCAGTTACTGGGATTTTCACGCACAACCATTTCTAGGGTTTACAAAGAATGGTGTGAAAAGGGAAAAACATCCAGTATGCAGCAGTCCTGTGGGCGAAAATGCCTTGTTGATGCTAGAGGTCAGAGGAGAATGGGCCGACTGATTCAAGCTGATAGAAGAGCAACTTTGACTGAAATAACCACTCGTTACAACCGAGGTATGCAGCAAAGCATTTGTGAAGCCACAACACGCACAACCTTGAGGCGGATGGGCTACAACAGCAGAAGATCCCACAAATTAGTTTCTTGAACATGACAATGAGTTCACTGTACTAAAATGGCCCCCACAGTCACCAGATCTCAACCCTGGAAGGGGAGGAGGAGGACACATTGAGTCCATGGGGGGTAATCCAGAGAGGATGGGTGAGATGGGAGTCTTGGGTTGACGGGACGAGGGCTTTGGACAAGGATTATGGGCAGGTTTAGATGAAGAAACACGAGGTACAGTCTTGGTGTTAACAGTCTGGGGCTGGGCAACGACAAGGGTGATAGGGGAAACACACGGCGACTTGACAGGAGTCTTGATAGGGACAACAGGGGGCGACGCCAAGGGAGACAAAACAGGGGATGAAGCGGGTGATTGTGGAACAGGTTCTTGCTCGAGAGGACAGACGAACTGGACTGGTTCCTCTGGGCAGATGACTCTAGAATGTGCTTGACTCAGAGCAGAATTCAGAACAGGACTTGGAACAGGAACCAATTCACTTGAATCTTCCATACTAGATTCATTAGGTTCACTTGAATCATTCAAAACTGGACTCGAAACAGGACTCAGAACAGGACTCGATTCATTAGAATCATTCAGACTTGACACATTTGACTCGGGAGAAGCGCTGTCTGATGTCGAGGGTTTGTGACTTGAAAGTAAATTGGGTCTGGGCGCCTGGGACAGAGCTTGCAGTAGCGTGCTCTGGGACAGCGTCTGGGACAGCGCTTGCAGTAGCGGGCTCCGGGACAGCCAGAGACGAAGGACGGGAGGCTCCCTTCCTCCTTTTCTTTCTCCTAGGTTGAGGTGTGGAAGGTATAGCTGGATTAGTGGCCGGTTGGAGAAGCTCTGCTGGGACCGTAACTGGTGCTGGAAGGGTGGCCTCCGGCAGCGTTGACTCCGTCGAGGATGATTCCGAAGGAGAATCCCATGAAACCCGTCTCCCTCGTTTGCCACGGAGCTCGGTGGGTGTGGATGAAACCTCGGGAGAAGAAACGGAGAGAGCCTGATCCCCTTGAGTGACGACAGCAAGGACTCGACCCTCCGGGACCACTGGAAGCATGGCAGATGAAAACCTCGTGGGACCCTTTGGCTCTCTCTGAGACAAGCAATCCACCATTGCTCGAAATGGGCGAAGAGTAAGCTCCTCTCGTTCAGACAGAGGAGGAGGAGAGTTGAGACCAGCGATGAAATAGCGAGAAACCAGGATCTCAGGCAGGAAGAATCTCTTCTCTTCAACAACTTGGGCATACCTCTTCAGGGACAACTCACCCTGGGGAGGGAATGGAAGTTTTCCATTTCTACTGTCAGCAATGGCCAACTGCCACCATAGTTCTTGATCAGTCAGCTGTGGTTTAGCGGGAGAAGACATACAGTCTGCTGGGTTCTTCTGTGATCAGTACATTCTGTCATGAAGTTGAAGGAGAGAACCCAAACGCAGACTATATGTAGACACTCAAAGGTTTATTACGACACAAAATAGAAAACAAAACCCACGAGGGGACAAAACAGGACTGAGGAGAGTTCACCTAGACAAAGACAAGATAATAAAGACAAGACTCTGACTAGACCATGACTCGACAGGAAACAAACTCACAATTCTCACTAACAGATTTCAGACAAAGTTCTCACAAGACTGTCACTGAGTATAACACGTAATGTTTGACAATGTACCGACACAGGACAGAACACAAGAGGGGATTAAATAGGGAGAAAACTAATCAGGAACACAGGTGAAAGCAATGATATAATGATAAGATGAGATAACAAGGGGGCGGGGTGAGGTGACAAGACAACGCAAGCACACAGCCCAAACAAATGGCCATGTGCTTACACATAAAACATGAGTCTGTCATGATCCTGCCTCAAGACAAGAGAAGAACTAGTACACGAATGCAGAATCATGACAAACCCAATAGAGCATCTTTGGGATGTGGTGGAACGGGAGCTTCGTGCCCTGGATGTGCATCCCACAAATCTCCATCAACTGCAAGATGCTATCCTATCAATATGGGCCAACATTTCTAAAGAATGCTTTCAGCTCCTTGTTGAATCAATGCCACGTAGAATTAAGGCAGTTCTGAAGGCGAAAAGGGGGTCAAACACAGTATTAGTATGGTGTTCCTAATAATCCTTTAGGTGAGTGTATTTTCCTATTTTATTTTTAACACATCAACCCAATTTTTTAATTTTCAACCAAAATTTGACGTCTAAACGATGAAGTTCATGTCCAATAACATTTCTAGCTGGGGTGACCTCACATCTTGGCCATAATATGAGCGCTGTGAGGTTACACTTGTGACTCACATTGTGATTGTATGGAGAGATCACTGTGAGATCAACGTGTTGACTGGAATGTAAATGAAAAAAAAATCTGACCTTTTATTTGTACAAAAAAAAATTCAACAAACAAACATATTTATGTGCCCAGGTGTAAATGGAATCGTTTTGATGAATCAGATAGCTATCCAATCTGAGAAAACACATGAAGATGCCGGGTGTAAACAGCCCGTACTGTTCTTGCCAGAACAAACAGTTCATTAAAACAGCATTAAAACAGGAGAGATCACTGTGAGATCAACGTGTTGACTGGGATGTAAATGGAAAAAAATCTGGAATTTTATTTGTAAAAAAAATAAACACATTTTAATCTCAACTTGGTGTCACTATTTCTTCAGGGTGATCAGAGTTTTTTCTGTTTTCTAGAAGAAAATGGTAACACTTTAGAATACTGTTCCTTCATTAATGAATAACTACACAGGAACAAATGAGTAATGCATTAGTAACACTCTAGTAACTACTGTTAACTAACAAGAAACTGATTAACAAATGAGTAAGTAATAGTGCTCAGTCGGATGTGGTAGTTCACTATTAGCTAATCAATAACAGCTATTTTTCATACCTCAATGAAGACTACTATTAACTACTATATACAGGTTATTAATTAATATTTATAATGCACAATGTTTAATAGGTAATGGTAACTCTAGTGTTACTAAATCCTTCTAAAGGAACGTCTCGGTTACGTATGGTAACCCTCGTTCCCTGAGTCCAGGGAACGGAGACGCCTCGTCGGGGGAGTTCCCCTGACGAATTGGGATCACGCTAGGGAGACCAATTGCCTTCGAGTGAATTAAAACGAGCCAATGAACATTGGCATGCAACATTTGCATTCCGCAGCCCGCCTATCAACGCGGGAATAAAGCCCGGAAGCAAACATTGCATCATCGCTTTTCGCTGAGGAGCCGAACAGTGTCCAGCCCTCCACGAAGGTACAGCAACGTGGCGACGGGACGAGGCGTCTCCGTTCCCTGGACTCAGGGAACGAGGGTTACCATACGTAACCGAGACGTTCCCTTTCGTCAGCAGGGAACTCCGACGCCTCGTCGGGGGAGTTCCCCTGACGAATTGGGATCCCTACCAAAACGCCATGGTGCTGGCCCCTTCCAGCGCCCAGCTAAGCTACAGCCCTGCAGCAGTTTCCAGAAATTTTGCGGGAGCAAGCTAGGGAATCACACTGCTGTTCCGCAAGACCCAATCAGTGGATATTGGTTAACACTGGGAAAGCGTGCCCGTCCCCAAGGAAAATAATAATGGGGGGTGAACGCTGCGGAAGCTGAGGCAGCCTAGAGGAAGGCCCTCAAATACACACATGTACTAACCACATAGGGTAGTGAAACATATGGCAGTCCTTGAAGGTAGTCCCAGTCCGGAGGAGTGAGGAGCGTACTCAACAGGGACGACAGAATGAGTCTGTCAAGGGGAAGACACGGCTGAACTGCACGTGGCAATCATGGGTCACCGCAGGGACCACTGGAAAAGGCACCCAGTCTACTAGCAACTCCTTACTGAAGGTAGCAGACCTGGTGCCGGCGGTCCGCAACGCCTGGCACCGGAGGGGTGATGGAGGAACTCACGAGGTTAGCCGTTTGTTGGGTAACCAACGGAGCACAAGACGCACGTATCCGCTCACGGAATGGCGTCGCAAGCCGACACACCTATTCCCTCTAGTTACTGGCCGTAGCGAGTACTCGGGAGGAAACCGGTTCCACACGTAGGCTATAAAACCTAGCGAACGTGTTCGGTGTCGCCCAGCCCGCAGCTCTACAAATGTCTGTTAGCGAGGCGCCTTGTGCCAGAGCCCAAGAAGCGGCAACACTCCTAGTGGAGTGAGCCCGCAACCTGGGTGGGCAGGGCTCACCCTGGGACTCATAAGCCCTGGTGATAGCATCCACTAGCCAGTGGGCTAACCTCTGCTTGGAGACAGCCTTCCCCTTCTGCTGGCCTCCATAACAAACAAAGAGCTGATCTGAGGTCCTAAAGCTTTGAGTTCTGTCTATATAAACCCGGAGGGCCCGGACGGGACAGAGAAAAGCTAGGGCTGGGTCTGCCTCCTCCAGGGGCAGCGCTTGCAGGTTCATTACCTGGTCCGCGAAGGGAGTGGTAGGAACCTTGGGCACATATCCGAGCCGGGGTCTCAACACAACGTGAGAAAGGCCGGGCCCGAACTCTAGGCACGATTCGTCGACCGAAAAAGCCTGCAGATCCCCTACCCTCTTGAAAGAAGCCAATGCTAACAGGAGTGCTGTCTTAATGGACAGGATATTAAGCTCGACTGTCAGCAAAGGCTCAAAAGGAGGACTTTGGAGCGCTTTGAGCACTAAGTTAAGTCCCAAGAGGGTACAGGGTGCAAGTCGCGAGGTGGATTTAGCCTCCTAGCACCCTTGAGGAATCTGATGACCAGGTCGTGCTTCCCCACGGACTTACCTTCAACTACATCGTGATGTGCGGCTATTGCGGCAACATACACTTTGAGGGTGGAGGGAGACAGCCTTCAACCCCTGTTGTAGGAAGGAGAGCACGACTCTGATCTGGCAAGTTCGTGGGTTCTCCCCGTGGGAAGAACACCAGCCGACGAACAGGTTCCACTTCAGAGCGTAGAGGCGCCTCGTAGAGGGGGCTCTAGCTGAAGAGATGGTATCTACCACTGCCTGTGGCAGGCCATCTAGAACCTCCGCATCCCGTCCAGGGACCAGACATGGAGTTTCCAGAGGTCTGGACACGGGTGCCATAGAGTGCCCCGTCTCTGAGAAAGAAGGTCGTTCCTCAGAGGAATCGGCCAAGGAGGGCTGTCGCGAGGAGCATGAGTTCTGGGAACCAAGTCCGGGTTGGCCAAAACGGGGCCACCAAAAGGACCTGCTCCTCGTCCTCCCTGACCTTGCACAGAGTCTGTGCAAGAAGGCTCACTGTGGGAAACGCATATTTGCGTAGGTCCCGGGGCCAGCTGTGTGCCAGGGCATCCGTGCCGAGAGTTCCTTCGGTCAGGGAGTAATACCACTGGCAATGGGTCGTGTCCGGAGAGGCAAACAGGTCTACCTGTGCGGCTCCGAAGATTCGCCAAATCAGCTGGACCACCTGGGGATGGAGTCGCCATTCTCCCGGAAGGGGAGGCTGACGTGAAAGCTCGTCGGCCACACAATTGAACTCCCCTGGGACATGAACGGCATGAAGCGACCTCAGAAGCTTCTGACTCCATAGGAGGAGGTGGGAGGCGAGTCGCGACATACGACGGGAGCGCAGACCACCTTGTCGGTTGATGTACGCAACGGTCGCAGTGCTGTCCGTACGGACCAGTACGTGCTTGTGTCTGAGAAACCCCTTGAGGCGACACAAGGCCAAGCGTACTGCTTGCAACTCTAGGCAGTTGATGTGCCAATGCAGCTGGGGCCCCGTCCACAGACCCGAGACTGCATGCCCTTTGTACGTGGCCCCCCAACCCTTGGCAGAAGCATCTGTGAACACCACAGCATGCCTGGAAACATGGACTAGGGGCACTCCGGCCCGTAGAAACCCAGGATCCGACCAAGGGGTGAAGGTTTGGCGACAGTGCGGGGTGACTTTGACCCGGAACGTGCCGCTCTGCCACGCCCACCTCGGGACTCGATCGTGAAGCCAGTGCTGGAGCGGTCTCATATGCAACAAGCCGAGCGGCGTTACTGCGGCTGCCATATGCCCCAGGAGCCTCTGAAACTGTTTCAGTGGGACCGCTGTCTTGCCTCGAAAGGACTTGAGACAGGTGAGCACTGACTGGACGCGCTCCTCTGTGAGGCGCGCAGTCTGAGCGACGTGGTCATGCTCTCATAAGAAAGCATAAACCACCCACGAACACAGTCTCAGCATGTTTGCGATGCGCTAGAGGAGTAAGAAGCTCGTGAGGGTCTTTCACCTGGCGAGACATTCCGCACTGTAACCCTCAGACCACCAAATGCTCATTAACCAAAGTAGTCCTCTTTTTAGAAAAGGAACTAAATTGGGGAACAAGCAAATGGGACTCAACCTCGTAGAGGCACACGAGTCTCGGCCGCGCATCTAGAGCGCCGAATGACGCGCGCTGAGTTGCCGTGACAACCCGCGCTGTCAGCCGGCGCTCGACGGCACACGGCACGCTGAACGGCTCGATCCTTTAAAAAGGGGAGACGAACAACGTGCCGACGTGGTCATGCACTCATGAGAGAGCATGAACCACCCACGAACGCAGCTTCAACACACCGATTAGGCATGTGAAACAGCGGTCGTGGCCGTCAATGAGGACAGGAAACGATCGCATCCAGAAACACACGAGTGAAACGTCATCCTGAAAAGGACGCGATCTTCACTCGTGTTGCTCTTTCAGGAAGAAAGTACTCTCTTTATTGTGCTGAAGCACACAGGGATCCAACGCGGCGACACAGCGGGGAAACTGCAAGCCCGCTGTGCGCACTCAACCGTTTACCAGCTGTGAAAACAGCTTTTGAATTAAGTGTAGACGCAGCCGGCAGACAGGAATCGCGTGGTCGCTGAAGCGCCGTCTCACCAACACAGAAAGATCCCCTCCTGAAACAGCAGACTTGTAGAGCGTAAGAAAGATACAATCTTAAGCTCATTCACTCAGAGAGGACACAACCGGTCGGCTCCGAAGCAGAAAGCGATGATGCAATGTTTGCTTCCGGGCTTTATACCCGCGCTGGTAGGCGGGCTGCGGAATGCAAATGTTGCATGCCAATGTTCATTGGCTCGTTTTAATTCACTCGAAGGCAATTGGTCTCCCTAGCGTGATCCCAATTCGTCAGGGGAACTCCCCCGACGAGGCGTCGGAGTTCCCTGCTGACGAAAGGGAACTACTAATAATTTGGATCAATATTCTAAAGTGAAAAACATGATAAATACCTAATATTGACTGAAGTCATTGTAAGCTTTTATGTCTTTTGTAAGATTTTGGATAGATATGAATCAAGTGTTACTACATCTTTCTAAAGGAACTAATAATTATTTGGATCAGTATTCTAAAGTGAAGATCATGGGAACACACTAGTAATGACTAAAGTGTTACCAAATCCATTGGAAGGAATTACTATTCAAAATCTTACAAAAATCTCAAAAGCTTACAATGACTTCAGTCAATATTAGGTATTTATGTTGTTCACTTTATAATACTGATCCAAATAATTAGTAGTTCCTTTAAAATGATGTAGTAATACTTGAGTCATTACTAGTGGGCTACCATTACCTTTTATTATAAATTATGCATTATTCATGTTAATTATGAACCTGTAGATAGTAGTTCTCTGGGAGGTATGAAAAAAATAGAAGTTCTTGATTAGCTAATAATGAACTACTACATTCATCTGAGCGCTATTACTTACTAATTTGTTAATCAGAGTTTCTTGTTAGTTAATAGTAGTTACTAGAATGTTAATAATACGTTACTCGTTTGTTCCTGTGTAATTATTCATTAATGAAAGTGATGTAAGTGATTAATGTAAGTGTTACCGAAAATAAAACAATGAACAGTCCTCTGTAAGTTTTTGCTATTTTAAATATTGCTGAAGATTTGCTCAAAACTCCATCAGTATTTTATTCTAATATTGTCGGCATCTCCATTTCCTCTGGGTGTTTCGAGTCCTTCCTCCCTGCAAAATAAAAGCATTGACTGACCTCTCGTATGTGTTTTTATCATGATTGCAGATTGTTCCAGATCAGATGAGTGTGAATCATCAGATTGTGTGCGGCTCAAAACTCACCAGCTCTTCTTGCACAGATGATCTGAAGAAGAATCACAGTAGGAGCAGCAAACACTGCGATCTCAACAATAGTCACAATCACTGCAGGAAACATGAGAGGAAGAAGAGAAACTGTACATGACTGAAGTCAAGGGTATTCAACTATCAACAGTTATTGATGAAGCTTTTACAGACTGACTGATAGTTTAATGTTATAAAGCTGTCAGTATAAATGAACGTGTCGTACCTCTGTATAATGATCCAGCAGTCACACAGACTTCAGTTTCTCCTGGATCTGTGGATCACGTCTGTTAGTTCAGTTCAACACATAATGCCACATATACACAACATCATTATCACATAATACTCGAGCTTCACATCACAGAAATTATGAATATGTCTGTCATCTATTATCTTCTTAGGGACCGTTCGGTATTTATGGAAAGGACCACCAGAGGAAAATAGGGGAGGGTCATGTCTTTTTATTCTTTGTTAAGGGGAGGGTCATCCAACTTTTTTTAGTCTAGGGGGAGGGTCACCCAACTTTTATATTCATAAAAACAGCAACATTAAAACCCTTCTAAATCACTGAAAGAACCCTTTAAAATTATTAATAATTTTTCCAAAATTTCTGATTATACAATAAACTGGAATAAATCAACAATACTACCACTTTCTGAGGACGCCTGGGATTCTGCAGCTCATGATTCTTCTCTTCCACTCCGCACCGGCAATATTACATACTTGGGTGTCAACATTTACTCCAGACTGTCATAGTTGTTCAATCTTAACTATACTCCACTTTTAAAAAAAATAGGAGATTATATAAAATGCTGGACTAACCTTCCACTATCACTTGTCGGGCGCATTGCTACAGTTAAAATGTAAAAACTTTACCACAAGTCAACTATCTGTTCTCAATGCATCCAACAACTCCCAGCGATAAATGGTCCAAATCACTTGATTCATTAATCTCTCACTTCTATTGGAAAAACAAAACATCTAAAATATCACTAGAAAAATGACAAAAGACAAAATCACAAGGTGGCCTAGAAGTTCCAAATTTTCAATATTATTTTGTAGCAAATCAGCTACAATATTTATATAAATGGATCCATAATAAAAATCACAATAATTCATGGATGGAATTAGAACAAAATCAATGTAAAAATACTTCAGTTTCAGATTTCGCCTTCCTACCAAAATCAATTAAAAAAATGCACTATTTTAATAATATTACAATTGCATTAACTCTGACAGCCTGGTGGAAAGTAAATAAAATTAATAACTCATCACTAACATCATGTAGACACACTCCCATCTGGTTCAACCCTGACTTCCAATTATGCAATAAACCTATCAATTTTCCATCCTGGAAACAAAAAGGAATTACTCATCTCCATCACTTATTTGAAAATAATCAATTTGTATCATTCCAAACACTAGTCCAGAGACATGGTCTTGGGGGAGAACATTTTCTACAATACCAACAAATTAAATCCATAGTTAAATCCAAGATCACCATAATTAATAACCCACTTAATCCCTCTAAGTTAAAGCTCCAATATGTAGGAATTTTGTAATAAAATTTCCAAAAATAACTTGCACAGTGTGATATATTTCCTCCAGTTGTGTACTTACAATATCTGAAAAGTCTCCAAAGATTTTTTATTTCAGAGAAATTCCGATTTTAAATAACTGGCCGTCCCGGAAAAGAAATGTCGCGCCTCAGTGACGCAATATCCCTTTTTTCCGGTGTGGACCATGTGATAGGATATTCTACCACACCGGATTTTTTTTTTTTTTTTTTTTTTTTTTTTACAACAACTTTATTGAGGTTTTTTTTCTTATCACAATAAACAATAAAGACGTCTGACAAAGAATAAAAAAATAATTAAATAAAAAATATGACCCACCACACCGGAATATCGCAATAATCGCATGGTCAAATGCGGAAGTGGTGGTTAAAGCGTTATAGCCATAGACTGTATGGTTATAGCTGTTATGGATCACGAACTCTTTGGCGAGTACTGAAGTGCCAACAAAACGAAAGCGTCCATACTCAGATACACTCAGACTGTGTGACAAACGGAGGAATAAAACCCAGATAAATATCGGCAGGCGTTTTCGAGATGGAGAGAGCTGCGCGACAATCTTGGACTTGACCGAGACTCTGCTCTCGCGAGTGTATTGATAGACAGGTAAGACATGCAATGCAACTGTCAATAATAGCACTTATAAACAAAGTTATATTGCTCTTTGTACTTTGGTAAGGTTTTTATCACGTGTGGTGACCGAGCTTATGGCAGTACAAATACAATCGGATATGATGTTAAAAAAATATATTTAGTCATTACTTGCAAATGTTCGTTCAAATTTACTTTTAGATATTGGTTTGAACACGTTACACAACACGGCATTAACCATAAAAACGTAAAACTGCACAACATTAACCAAACAAATCATTTGACAAATAGCTGTAAGTTGTAACGGGATAATATAGCATAACATTTCACGTTCCTTGCAGTTCATTAATTATGATGAAATAAAATAATACGATCAGACATACAGGTAATACAAAAACGAATAAATTACCTCATCCGTGATCATGATTCATTAATTCCATGTAGATATATCGCTAGATACATCTCCCATCGTCACCTCCTTCATAGCGTCATCAAGCTTCGCCTTTGTTATTGTTGAAACTGCGCCCTCTTGTGGTCAAATACCAAAGTCGCATACTGGAGCTTTAATGGAAGATATAATGAAAATTACTAACACCAACAAACTAATATCCAAACTACATAAATTTATATTAAATAATGATACAACAGTTATAATACCCATGAACAAATGGGAAAAAGATTTAGCCTTATCCCCCAACACCGACCTCTGGAAGGAAATCTGTAACAATACATTTTCAATGACTAGCAATACTAACCTCCAGCTCATACAGTTTAAGATTATACACAGGATCCACATCACTGAAAACAAGTAATAAAAACTCAGTGAGTGTTTTAGCGCAAATTTCTGACGTCATGGGATCACAACACTAAGAGATAGTAAAGCTTTTTATGTTTTTTTTTTTTTTTTGTGCGTTCCCGAGATTAGACCTTCCTTAACATAATGCCGAAAACCCGAAGTCTCTAGGTGGTCTGGTTGAGGAGGAGATAAAAGTGCAAGATTGGTGCGCACAGACAGAACAGAAATCATGAGTTAACAATCGCAATTTTATCCGTTGGAAAATTGCGCTAAAAAGATGTTTATAATGGGCCTGAGAGACAGACATTTGTTCACAGTGCACAATAGGCCCTTTTCACACGACGTCACGCAACTTCCGTTCTGACTCAAAGCAGTGTATGTTTACTTCTGCCGCCAGCATAACGCTACGCTATGGAGTTTACTCAGTCCCTTCAACATCTGCCAGAAATACATCTAGATGATGTACATCGTTTTGCAGACAAATTTTCACTCACCACACGGTCCAAACTTGATAAAGGATACAAATTCTTCATTGAGCAGTACCTGTTTGCATATGAAGGTAAGCATTTTGTATTGTCCCGCCCAACTTACGTTAGCGGAGGAGTTAGGATAACGGTAGCTGCTAGTTGTTAGCTTTCTCTTCTGCAGTGAAAGTCCATAATCTTGATTAATTTACTGTAATACAGACCTGCAAACTCTTGTTGCAATCATGTTTATTACTGATTTTTTTTACCATGGTAATCTTTAATCAAAATCTGAGGCCCCGTTTACACGTACATGGTTATTTTGAAAAACGGAGACATTTCCCTTTGTTTGCGCCCTTCGTTTACACGCAAACGGAGGATTCGCCAATGAAACCGATTCTTTCTAAAAACTCCGGCCAGAGTGGAGATTTTGAAAATCTTCGTTTGCACGTTTGCATGTAAACAGAGAAAACCGGAGTTTTAGGTAGCGACGTCACAGAATGTGACTATTTTCGGGATTCTGATTGGCTAAGGTGGGCTTGAGCTTCTCGTTACACTGCCACCTACAGGTTTGGCATGCTCTTGACAGCATATACACAGGTTCGTGTGCACGATGTTATTTTTGAAAACGAAGAGGGGTGAAATATCAAGCGGGAAGGAAGTCGACCGGAAGTTGAAGTCGGCCGGGTGCCGCCATCTTGAGCGGAACTTCACTTGCGTTAGCAATCCCATTGACTTCCATTCATTTTGGCGTCACTTTGACAGCGAATAACTTTACATCTGAGGCGTTTGAAGACTCCATTTGTCCATTTTTTATTTCTAAAGAAACACGACAATGTATAAAATGCTCCATTACCTTGTAGCTTATGTTATGGCCCCGTAGAAGCAGTTTTTGTAAAAGTAGGCTAACGATTGCGTCATAACCAAGCGACTCTTTGTCGCACATTAGAGAGATTACCGTATGGACAGGAGGAGAAGCTCGCTGGCAATCGGGGGGACGTAGAGGCAAAATGACAATATAATTAATCAGAATACCTAGCAAAAGTTGCTCCTGCTCCAAGCTCATGGACAATTCCTACTCACACTCTCCGTCTCTGCAAGATTCGGAAGGGAATGATTCAGATTTCTCTTGGCACAGCTACTAGAAGACAGACGGGTTGCTCACGTGGTCCGTGTAACGCTTTGCTCGGTTTGAGTCTGCGCGTCAGGAAAGGAAGTGCTAAGAAATCGCTAAAAATGGGCTTCACTTGTCTCAATTGAGTTCCAATGGGGTCGCTGTGTCCATTTCTTTTACTGTCTATGTGAAATATCCGTTTATGAAAATAGCCACCTACGTGTAAACGTAGCCTGAAAATGCCCCTCCCCTCTGCATTGGAGGACCTTCTCTGATGATGTAGGTTTGAGGAATTGGTTTGGGCAACGCTTAACCACTCCCCTCAAACCGTTAGTCTGTTATGAGCAGAGATGGAGAGGAGGAGCGCTAGAGTAAAACCCTGCCCTCTGTTCAATATTCTGTTTCACTAGGAAAACTTCATAACACTGGAGAAAAGTCGTTTGCAACTTCCGGTTCACGGTGACTTTAACGTGTAACTGTTGTGGAGGGGAAAGTTAGACTAGCTAGCAAAATAAATCGCGGTCAGCCTGTGTTGCCAAAAGTTTACTAACAAGTGTTAAATGTTTATCAAAGCTAAATGTCAAACCATTTCCATATGCTGATGTGATTTATCATTTATTTCTTCCTGTTTTCATTTTTCACTAGTTTCCCATCCAATAAGCATGGCACAGTCATCTTGTATATCTTTAATTAAAGATTACTGTTGCCAGTAAGTTACTGTAATTAAGAGTTACAGTACCAAACCATATTTCAGTTTTGTGTAATACAGTGCATTACTGTAAAAACGAAGCTAAGCAGTACACTACTGTATTTTTATTTGTACTAAATATAAATTAGATTTGATCATTTTGATATATGATTAATTTTATTTTTATCCTACATAAGTACTACTTTCATACAAACCAATTAGACAAAGTTATCACAAAATACCATTTTTTTTTATTTAAAACATTTCATATATATCACAAAATAAACATGCCAATGCTGGAAATGATGTGTGAAATTTTTACACATAAATGGGTGAGTTTAGAGACAACATTTTTTTTGTTTTAATTTTAACTCATTCATTGTGTTAATGATTTTAACAAAGTAAATATGTCAGAGAGGTTAGCACAAAGATGTGTAAACGTGTTAAATTAACACATTATGTGCTGTCCTTCACTGCAAACATTTTTGAAAACATACATAAAACCATAAACAAAACATTAGCATTTGACTAAATGAATGTAGAGTCATTGGTTGTTTAGCACAAGTATTATAATGAAATATCAACCATTACATTCATAAAACTGCAGAATATAAATACATTAAGCATTCAAAAAGGAAATGTCCAACACAGGACAAAACACAGTTTTTTCACAATACAAGACACATAACCCCACCTTAAAAATAATTTCACTTATTTCCAAAAATGTGTTGGATTCATGTACACTGGTGGCCAAAAGAAATATTCAGGTGTCTTAATGTTTTTGAAAGAAGTCTCTTTGATGCTCAAGAAACATTTCTTATTATTATCAATGTCTGACTGTCTACTCCATCTTTTCTACAGCATAGGAGTAAAAATCATCATCAAAATAATCTTTAAAAAGCCAACACAATGTTGTTGTCCACCTTTGTGAATAAATGACCTTCTCCAAAGATTGGTTCCTGTTCAGAACTTGATTGACAACATCAGAATGTTCCCTGGTCTGCATGCATGTCCACAAACACAAATGTACTCAGTCCTTCAGAGGAGATCCTGGTCCCAACACTATAAGAGAAGAGAGAGAGAGAGAGAGAGAGAGAGAGAGAGAGAGAGAGAGAGAGAGAGAGAGAGAGAGAGAGAGAGAGAGAGAGAGAGAGAGAGAGAGAATATTAGTGTCACATTATTTTTAACCTCCTTTTTTGTTAATTTTTATTATTATTTTCACAAAAACTGAAAATATATATGTAAACAGCTTTTGTCAATAAATAGCATACAAAAAAACTAAATTAAATTATGCCAGATTAAATTTTAATACTTACAAATCCTAAATTCTGTCCAAAAATGCTGAGATCCATAGAAAGAACGACTGAAATCGATGATTTTAGCCCATTTTAGCTTGTCTGCAGTGAAGGAGTCCCTGTCTGAGACAAATACACAGTAAGATACATGCAAGAAATCACTGTGTGATGATCGTTCTCCTTCCTACAGTAGTTAACCCACCTGTGCGCTGATATTAGGACCTTCCTAGTCAGGTGGGACTGCAATGGTAGAGTCTTCTGGCTAATAAAATATCAAATAAATGTAATAAAGTTAGACATAATGCAAAGGTCACTTATTTGATATAAAGTTAGCCAATTTTATAGAGATTTTATAAGATATTGTAAGCTACCTAGTCTGCAGTGGCTCAAAAGCAATTTTCACATAGCGTATGCTAATCATTTCAGCAAATTTATGGGCTGGCCTACCTCTGGAATCTTGCTAGAAGTCACTGGCGCGAATTGGCGCTTTGTTGCAGTTGCCTTTAAACACAAAAATGGAAGTAGCCTAAATATTAAATTCCATAATTATTTTTTTTTTTTTTAAACAATAAAGAGCAACTTGCAGGTTAGAAGACCCAACAAGTCAATGTATAGAAAAATAATGTAGGAACTAGATTTTCTTTAAAAAAAACTTATAAATATGCTACTGTGGCTTCTGGAGTCGTTTTTGTGAGAAAATTTTACTTCCGCATCTGAAAATGGGCGTGACGGGCGAGAGTCGTGACGTAGCACAAGGGAGAGCGGTCGATTCAAACAACAGGGAAATATGGATTGCAATGACATTTCGGACGCTGAGGAAATTGTTGACGGCTGCCAAGAGAGCAGGGACAGGCCAGGATTAATGTTAGACAGAACATATTGGAACTTACAATAACAGAAACTAAGCTTTGATCAGGCGTTTGTCATGCTCATTAATATCCGCCCAGACTAACGTTACGTGATATAACTTAGCAGTCTCTCATGGAGAGACAGAGAGATATTTATTCCTGATACATATTTTTGTTCCATAGGTGCTTGTGTGGGAAATGCGAGGCAATGTTTACAGCTGAGGAAAGTCAGTGTTGCAGGGAGGTGGATGCATACTGGGCCTTAGTGGAAAATGCCAAACTTCCATGGTTGCAGTTAGTGTTACTACAGTAAAGCCATGGTGAATGTTGCTGATCTATGGACACTGGATAGTTCGTTCATTCACTGCACAATGTTTATTCCTGGTTTCCACGTCAGCGCTGTTCGATCCGTTAATAACGGAGAAATGTGAATATTTCTCACTAGATCTCGCAGCGATGTTATTACTTCAGTGGCGAATTCTTTATATACTGGATCTCGCAGTTAACAGTGTTGCTTGATCAGGCTCGCGCTGCACTGGTCCAAACTGATAAACGGTCCACACACAAACACAATAACGAGTAACTCAGTTTCGTTCCGCTTACATTGTGTTTGCCAGTTGATGTTGTGCTCGCGCCTACATCCAGCGGGAGAACCCGAGGATGCGTGCACTGAAGGAACCGCACCAGCTCTGAGTCTCACCCGGTTCTTACTTCGGTATCCCGAAGTTGAACTCCTTCATATCGCCGGGACGATAATCCTCCGATCTGAAGTGAACGCTACACACGACCGCGTTTTCCGAAGCCGACGCGGAAGAGAAATCCCGTCTCTTCACCTGCACAACCCGCACCCAGGCACGAAAGATAGATAGCACCGTCCTTTTTCTTGTTAGGAAACCGGTGGACTCGATGTCCTGACAGGCGGGAGTTTTTGCAAGCTCCACAAACACAAAAATTTACCATGACGATGATAAATTGAAATACAAAAACTACTGAAAACACACTGACTCACGACCGCTCTTACTGAATACCAACCTACTCTGCACTGAGCTGCGGCAGAGCACAGCACACGTCTCCCTCGTGTGACGTAAAATGACGCGATGTTGAAAAAAAGTGGTTTGTACGAGCAGTCAAAGAAACGCTCACTTTATCTACTAAATTGGTGTCATTATGTCGTTTTAAAACATTTTAAATCCTGCATTATCTTTTCATATGGTATTTTCATACACGGTTATATATACATTTAGATTTTTTTTTTACCTGCAAGATGCTCTTTAATATGGAATAGTTTGCAAACTAATGCTAAAACTATAAAGGTTCTCATCAGTAGGCCAACATTAGGCTATATACAGAATTTCACATTAGTTTATTCACATTTATTGTTAATGTAAACGCGTTGCTCGTTGGCATATTTTAACTCGACAATTCAATAATCTAACAAAGTGTGTAAAATGAAACGTTAGTTTACCATGGTAAAGTTCGTTACCGCCATGTTGACGACGAGTAACGTTAGGCTAACGTTAACGTTATAACATAGGTTAAACTGGGCACAATCCTGTCAACACACACAGAATGTTTTATTTTTTTTTTTTTTTTACCTTGCTTGCTGATCTCTCTCTCGGTGATGTGAATTCCGTCTCTTCCCCGGGCCAGACACGAACGTCGCGATCCGCGTTGTAGACACGCGGTGTAAGACAAAAATTAGGAAATAAAAAGCACGGTGGAATGGTGCCAGCCAGAGAGGCAGTTACGTCAAATACAGTACCGTATTTTCCAGACTATAAGTCGCTCCGGAGTATAAGTCGCATCAGTCAAAAAATGCGTCATGAAGAGGAAAAAAACATATATAAGTCGCACTGGAGTATAAGTCGCATTTATTTAGAAATTTATTTCACAAAATCGAAGACCAAGAACAGACATTTAATCTGGAAAGGCAAGTTATTTAACTACACAGTAGCACACAGAACAACAGGCTGAGTAGGTGTCCGGTATGTTAACGCACCCCACATTAACAGTTATTCAGCTAAGTTACACAATAGCATAAAGAACATGGTTCATCTCAGTCTGAATTAATTTTGATATATAAGTCGCACCTGACTATAAGTCGCAGGACCAGCCAAACTATGAAAAAAAGTGCAACTTATAGTCCGGAAAATACGGTAGTATACACCAAATTTAAAAAATAAAGTCAGTCTCTGTATGTGGTGTGAGACGTCACAGAAAATTCCCATGATGCAATGGAAATCACAGTTATTTACTGTAAAGAGTAATAGCAGTATAATACTGGGGGATTTAAAGTAAATAACTGTAGAAATTACAGAAAAGTCTAACAGTGCATGACGTCATTATGTATCTCTTCAATGGAGTTTAATCATAGAGTATTTAGAGATATCTCAAATCAGATTTATTACAAGTGCAATTAAAATTGCAGTTCTACCAGAAAGACTCGGGAGAGTTATTTCAATAAACCATACATTTATTGACAGCTCAGCAAGCTGATAAACTACAAAGTAATTTGGCGTAGGCCCCGTCCGTAGAGCACAATCCGAGAGTATCGGATCTGCAATTCCTGCCTAAAGATGAAGGCAGGGGCGCAGCCGACCCCCCCTGGGAGGTATGGACGGGACCATCCTGGTGGTGGTGGGGAGGATGGGGGTAATCGTCGCTTCAGTATCTGCGAACTCAAACATGTGTAAGTACCGTGCTTTTATACAGTGAGCATAAGAATATGATTGGATAGAAGTGAAGGCAATAAGTGACGTAGTAATTGAGTCTTCCCAGCAGAACTTATGCTAAAGCTTTCATATCTCTAAATATTATTCTGACTAGTAAAATAATAATTATGAATAGTCAAAATACATTTATCACTATCCAAAATATATTTATGGATAGTCAAAACATAGTTGTAGATGCTAAAATGGCTTGCCATACTATAACGGCTTGTCATGTGTTCCCCTCTCGTTCCTCCCAGTGCAATACAGTGTCAGAAGCGCGAGTCCTGAAAAGTGAGTAAAACTGAGGAGCAAAACAAGTCTCTGATAGAAAACATACAGTAGTAGTAGAAGAAGAAGAAGAAGAAGAAGAAGAAGAAGAAGAAGAAGAAGAAGAGAGAGCAATTCACGGTATTTCTTATATTTACAGAACCATCACACATTGTTCTGGCGTCTTCTCACTGATATAAACATTTAGTGCAGCAGCAGCAAGCATCCCAAGCCAACTTATGTTTGTCTCAACAAAATTTTTAATCTAGTTTAGCTCTTATCTCCGTAACAGCCTGTGGAAGATCTTCAGCAAATCAGAGGCATGAGGAGAATATGTTGAGTTCATTCAGACCCGAGCGATTTTGTGTGCTTTTCTGTGATTGTCTCGATGTTTGGAGTAAGAACTGTTACTGAATGTAAAAGCTTGAGATCTGTGAGGGGCATTGATGGGAATTGATCTCAAGTGTTGCTGCTGCAGATATTTGACAGAACAAATTTGTTTATTACTTAACATTTTTAATAATACTGTCTGGAAAATATACTGTTAAATACTAGCCTATAATGAGCCACTTTAAATATATTTACGTTTGGCAGACGCTTTTATCCAAAGCAACTTACATTGCATTCAAGGTACACATTTTACATTTTGTCAGTTCTTGCTTTCCCTGGGAATCAAACCCATGACTTTGGCGTTGCTAGCGCCAACGCTCTACTGTTTGAGCTACAGGAAAGCCTAATATAAATATATGGGAAAATTAAATTATTGCTTTGTGCTACTCTTTATTTTTAAAGGTTTTGTGATCGTTGTCAGTTTCTGTACTACAAAACTGCATGTTCTATTTACATTAATTTCTAACAATGAATGCAGTTGTTAGAAACTAGAAGTACATTCAGATTCATATGAAGGCTATATATGATGGTGTTGTAGTTATTTACGCAGCAGGGAACCCGTGTCAGCTGCCAGAGTTTGTGCCCCGGGTGTCAAGTCTTCTCTGGCAGCTGTTAGTTCTCCCATTAGCTCTGGTGTCAGGTGTCACGGGAGTTTGTCGCCGTTTCTGCTGTTTGCTCAGTAAAAAACTACACTGTTTCTAAAGATTTAATGATGCATACTATATTCCAGCAAGCAGAGAAGACCAGAATATGAACCTAATGTTCCCAAATGTGTAAGCATTTTCCCAAATACAATATTTTTCTATTTTCCCAAATTACACCATTTTCCATTACACCTTTTTCCCAAATTACACACACAAAAGGAGTGCAGCTGCTGATAGACAGTATTTATACACACACACACAGACATGGACACGTCTCCTCTGATGTCACTCTACACCAGGGCTGCCAACTTTTGAGTTTAGCTTGGAGTGAGATTTTTTTATTTTTTATTTTTTGGGGGGGAGGGGGGGGGGGGGGAGATTTGGTATTTAGTTACCAAAAAACATTTGGTAACTAAATAGAACTTTATGAAGTTTAGTGACAACATGTTACAATTGTACAATGACTGGTAGTAGGCTATACAGTTTTTATTATTGCTTGACAAAAATTTCAAGATTTCAATTCCATTCTTGTGATTTGATTCCGATTTTGATTCAATATTGACTCATTTGGATACATGTTTATTTTAAATTTTATTTAAAAAAATAATCTCACCTAATGCTGTAAACATAGAAGGCCTAATCTGCTGGTATTATTAAAGGTTAAAAATAACAAATTAAATATAATGCAGTTTTTGTTATAATAACAATTATTTAATGGCATAAGTAAAAATATAATAAATATGTAATATAGTGCTCAGCAAAATCTCCTCTCTAGCTATTTTTTCTATTCAATTAACATGGTCATTAAATGGCTTTCCTGAGGTAAATGTAACGTTATGTGACATAATTGTTCTCCTCTTTCAGTGGTTGAAAA
Source organism: Scardinius erythrophthalmus (assembly GCF_964197995.2). NCBI lineage: Eukaryota > Metazoa > Chordata > Actinopteri > Cypriniformes > Leuciscidae > Scardinius > Scardinius erythrophthalmus. The sequence goes on from NC_138221.1 coordinate 11,338,910, forward strand.
ATCCACGAGTGGTCGATATTATGTATACTTTCGGTAAGTTGCACTGCATCTTTAAATAAAAAAGTAACAGATGATCGGTTCACGTGCACTTGAACTGAGGCGCTCAGCGATCTGTCACGTCACATTTACAAGCGCCAAACGTATTTTTGTCTGAATTTCGTAATAAAATTGACGGAATCTAAGAGCTGAGAATTAGTTTAATATTAAAAGTACCCCTTTGCTCCGCAATTTATCTGTGCGTGAGAAAATGGATGTGTGGCGTGAGAACGTGTGAAAAGTGTCAATTGCGTGAGTCTCACGCTAAATGCGTGAGAGTTGGCAGCCCTGCTCTACATACACACGCATACACCCACTCACACACACACACACACACACGCACACACACACACGCACACAAATAGAACATTTGTATTTATTTGTTTATTTATTGTAACATATTGATTGTAAAATTGCTGTAAATGAATTGTAAATGAAATGAATAATTCTTATTCTAATTGTTAATTTCGTACACATCCTCTACAGATAAAGTATGGTCAAAGTATTTCATGTTTACTGATGTTAATGCTTCAAACAGTGTCGTTTTTACTGAGCAAACAGCAGAAACGTCTTCAAACTCCCGTGACACCAGAAATCGTGACAGCTGCCAGAGATCATGAAAGGTGTTGTTGTGGTTTCAGTCTTTTTGGGAAATCACTTCTCAGAGATCTTTGATGCCAGAAATATTAGACTTTATTTCACAAATGAAGCCGAACGCCTCCTCTGCAGAAAGACATGCTCCAGCTCAATGGCCCGCATTACATATATACACACATCCTTGTCCAAAAATGGTCACACCCTATAGATATTTTGGGCAGGGGTCTCACACCATGTGACACACTCAAAAAGAGTTCTCTGTTGCATCAGCATTCCGACCTTTCTTTAAGCTCCCAAAAACCAAAGTCACAGACACAGAGGAAATAATAGTGTACACATATATAGCTAAATGACTTATTTTCTAAATAATAAAATCTTCTGCATTCCCTTTCACTATCCTTTTCCAAAGTGTAGTTTCAAAATCCAGCCCCCTCAGTTATGCTATCTAGTGACAAACCTCTGCTTTCCCATTAATAGATTATGCCACTAAACTCCGGGGGAGCATTCGAGCCAAACATCTCTCTCCATATTTTTTTTTCTTTCAGTTGTTCTTTCTTTTTCTTTCAATGGAGAAAGTAAAGACTTGAATCCAATAATGAAACATTGTTATAAGTGAAAATTGGTTCAGCATTGCCTGTTATTGTCACAGTTATATAGAATATGTCAAACATCCATATGAATATGTCTAAATATCCATTATACTATTAAATGTTTTCTTGCAGTGTAGACATCCTCAGACACCCAGGGCTCATCCATCATCTTCTTCGTCCTCTTTTGAGGAACTTCAATCAAAGTCCAATGATTGTAAATATCAATTTGGTTTATAAACCCAATCTTAATAATTTATTTGTCTTCCCTTTAAAATTAGTTTTCATTATCTTAACAATTTTAGTACTTCCATTTGCTTAACCGTGGTTTTGAAAACTAGTGATCTTTAATATGGGAAGTACACAACAGAAAAATAACCCCCTTTCAATATTGCAACTCCAAAAAGCATTCCTAATTTAGCAAATCATGCTCATAATTCTCCAAATTTAAAATCAAGTTTTCCTTAACTTTTTGGCTCAATCATATTTGCAAAATGTTTCCTCCCTGCGCAGGAATATTTAAGAAAAGTGTACAATAATCTCCAAACATAAGTCATTCAAATTGTTTTCCTCCTAATGCAGACAAAGCATTACAATAAATCTCTGCTGATTATATTATTGATTCATTCTACGTTTTTGTTTTGCACGATCCATATGAGTTTTGATTCAAAATAGGGCTGGGTAAAAATAACTATTTCTCTTTTTTTATGAAGGAATATCAATTCTTAAATTGAATTTTTAGTCAGTCATTTTTAGTTGATGAACGAACAGAACATTGTAGTGCACCTTCTATCCAATGAATCACAATATGCTTTGTTATGCAGATTAACATTTCAAATTCTATCTATTTTATTACGAAATTTAACAATGAATATCATTTTGACACTTTTAATCTCACGTGTTATAGCTCCTCATTCTCATTGTAGCTCCTCAGTTCAAGAATACCTTAACTGAATAGCTTTTCTTCCTTTTTACTAATTTCTAAATAAACTATGAATAAACTTATCATGTCTCATGTAATCACTTAAACTAAGAAAGCTTTGAGAGCAATGTTACATTTACCTCATAAAAGTCATTCAATAAACTTATTAGACAATTAGAAAAAATAACTCTACATATTCAATATATGTTCATTTCTTTTTCTGTATATCTAAATAAATCGAACAATCTATACGTTTTTATTTCAACCATTTCAAACATAAGGCATCAACTTATTAAAACTTCCTTGTGTGTAATTTGAGTTTTTGTATACAATTAATTTTAGTCTTCAATATTTCTGGAATGACTGCTGACCCATTATCTGAATTTATTTCTGATAGAATTTAAAATATAAGAAATACTTCTCTGGTAGAACTGTAATTACTGCTCCTGACCCTCCTCTTAGGGATGGGCAGATCGATGCTGCAGTGTCGATATATCGATACTCACAAGATACTTGGTATCGATAGCTCTACAAAAATATCGATATTAAAATTATATTAATAATTTCTGCATTATTGTTGTGTTTTTGGTACTTCTTTTTAAGGTTTGTGCTAAATAGAAAACACCCCTACATATTTAGCTGGCCCGTTAGAGAAGCGAGCGACGTGCCCTGCCCACATGTTCACGTCATGTACACGGCACGTATCGCACACTAGTTGATTAGTTGCACACTTCCGCATAAACAGAATGGTAGACTACTATGGCAGAAAGAAGGCGAAGTGTATTGTGGTGCTACTTTTCAATGGCAGACAAAAATATTGCAATATGCAATATTTGTGACAAGAAAGTTTCACACAGCAGCAACACAAGCAACCTCATTTAAACATTTAAAAACAACACACCCTGAAACGTATTAGGCTGAACAAAAACAAGCTGCCAACAGTGCCCAGTCTCCCGCTCCACCCTCTGTCCGACAAAAGACGTTGCAGGAGAGTTTTCAGGGATGCAGACCCTATCCAGGTACTACAGAGTGCACAGTCAGTTATTATCTCCTTCTCTCTCTTTCGTTAGGCTACATTTGGGTAAAAACTAGTGCTGGGGAAAAATTAATCGTGATTAATCGCATCCAAAATAAAAGTTTGTGTTTGCAGAATATATGTGTGTACTGTGTATAATTATTTTGTATATATAAATACACACATTTGCATGTATTTATTTAAGAAATATTTGCATGTATATACTGTATATACATTTATACATAATTTATATTATATATAAATATAAATAATTTATATATAAATAAATAAAAATCTTAAATATATACATGCATATGTGTGTATTTACACTCACCTAAAGGATTATTAGGAACACCATACTAATACTGTGTTTGACCCCCTTTCGCCTTCAGAACTGCCTTAATTCTATGTGGCATTGATTCAACAAGGTGCTGAAAGCATTCTTTAGAAATGTTGGCCCATATTGATAGGATAGCATCTTGCAGTTGATGGAGATTTGTGGGATGCACATCCAGGGCACGAAGCTCCCGTTCCACCACATCCCAAAGATGCTCTATTGGGTTGATATCTGGTGACTGTGGGGGCCATTTTAGTACAGTGAACTCATTGTCATGTTCAAGAAACCAATTTGAAATGATTCGAGCTTTGTGACATGGTGCATTATCCTGCTGGAAGTAGCCATCAGAGGATGGGTACATGGTGGTCATAAAGGGATGGACATGGTCAGAAACAATGCTCAGGTCGGCCGTGGCATTTAAACGATGCCCAATTGGCACTAAGGGGCCTAAAGTGTGCCAAGAAAACATCCCCCACACCATTATACCACCACCACCAGCCTGCACAGTGGTAACAAGGCATGATGGATCCATGTTCTCATTCTGTTTACGCCAAATTCTGACTCTACCATCTGAATGTCTCAACAGAAATCGAGACTCGTCAGACCAGGCAACATTTTTCCAGTCTTCAACTGTCCAATTTTGGTGAGCTTGTGCAAATTGTAGCCTCTTTTTCCTATTTGTAGTGGAGATGAGTGGTACCCGGTGGGGTCTTCTGCTGTTGTAGCCCATCCGCCTCAAGGTTGTGCGTGTTGTGGCTTCACAAATGCTTTGCTGCATACCTCGGTTGTAACGAGTGGTTATTTCAGTCAAAGTTGCTCTTCTATCAGCTTGAATCAGTCGGCCCGTTCTCCTCTGACCTCTAGCATCAACAAGGCATTTTCGCCCACAGGACTGCCGCAAACTGGATGTTTTTCCCTTTTCACACCATTCTTTGTAAACCCTAGAAATGGTTGTGTGTGAAAATCCCAGTAACTGAGCAGATTGTGAAATACTCAGACCGGCCCGTCTGGCACCAACAACCATGCCACACTCAAAATTGCTTAAATCACCTTTCTTTCCCATTCTGACATTCAGTTTGGAGTTCAGGAGATTGTCTTGACCAGGACCACACCCCTAAATGCATTGAAGCAACTGCCATGTGATTGGTTGATTAGATAATTGCATTAATGAGAAATTGAACAGGTGTTCCTAATAATCCTTTAGGTGAGTGTATATATACAAAATAATTATACACAGTACACACATATATTCTGCGAACACAAACTTTTATTTTGGATGCGATTCATTTTTTCACAGCACTAGTAAAAACCTAATATATATCCTTCGGGCAACCCGCATGTTATATATAATGGGTCTGTAATATATATATATATATATTTTTTTTAAAAGAATAGTTATGTTCACCATTGGTGCATCTGTTTGATCAAAAGTACAGTAAACACAGCAATACATATATTATTACAATTTAAAATTATTATTGGTGAAACAATCTTTCGTTCATGTGAACACAAAATATATTTTTTGACCCTCCTCTGGTACCATGTAGAGCCTTAAATTAAGTAGGTATACCCTTGTATTGACAAATTGCATCCGAGTACCCTTAGGTTCTATTTTAAAATGTCTTTTAGTTTTATTTTATTTTCCTTCATGACTTGTCGTAATTACCACTGTGCTATGTCAATTTCTTGAATTAATTGTTATCATTCATTATTTTAATTTCTTTTATAATATCTTGTTATCATCGTTTCTACGTTGCTTTGATATTGTTTTTTCTCTTCAATCAAAATTTTTCTGTTGGAGTTATTATCATGTTGCTACTAAGTCTATTCAAGGGCTGAACATTCAATGTTAGAAAGGTTTATATAATTCTCTTATGGAATTTTGATGTTCTAAAAAAAAAAAAAAAATTCTCTCTTTCATTTCAGAGCTGATGGAAGTGAACGAGGAGAGAAAAGAACTGAGTGAAGTGGAGGAGGAACATCATGTCAAACCTGGAGACAAAACTTTGAGTCGCTCAAAGACTAAAAATACATTTTTAAAGAAAAGAAGAGCCAAGAAATCTACAATCTGCTCTCAGTGTGGAAACAGTTTTGCAAACAAATATAACCTTGAGATTCACATGAGAATTCATACTGGAGAGAAGCCGTTCACATGTGATAAATGTGGGAAGAGCTTCACACAATCAGCATACCTTAAGAAACACATGATGATTCACACCGGAGAGAAGCCGTTAACATGTGATCAGTGCAGCAAAACATTTTCAAGGGCATCAAACCTGAAGTCACACCTGACAGTTCATACGAAGGAGAAGCCGCATTCATGTTCTGTGTGTGGAAAGAGTTTTTCATGGCTGCAAAGTTTACAAACACATGAGAAAATCCACACTGGTGTGAGAGAGTACATGTGCTTTGAGTGTGAGAAGACTTTTATTACAGCGAACGGTTTAAAACTGCACCAGAGAATTCACACTGGAGAAAAACCTTACAAGTGTTCACACTGTGACAAGAGATTCAGTCAGTCAACACATCTGAAAACACATGAGAGGATCCACAGCAGAGAGAAGCCGCACACGTGTGATCAGTGTGGAAAGAGTTTCTCTTTTAAAAGTCACCTGAAGATACACATGAAGATCTGTTAGATCCACAGCTGGAAATGACTGAAATTCACTGGGGGGACTCTAGTTGGGAAGATTTTTTACTTTTAATACTTCGATGTACTTAAATATAAAAAAATAAATATGTAATTAAAAAGTAATCTAAAATACTATTAAACAGGCTAATTTCATGTTTCCTCCAAACAATATTTTCTTAATTATCAAGATAACAACATTTAGGAATTTTGTGTGGCACAAACAAATTTAATCAACAGAATCTCTTCTTGGACATAATTACCTGTTTGATTTTGGCCAAATTAAACACACATTGTCTAGGAATTTGCATATTTGGTGCATACAGAATTGAACAGGTCAACCAAACATTTTAAATACATTTGTCCTTGGGTTAGAATGTTTTGGATGGCTCTCATAGGAAGGTAATATGATGCCATAATGAATCGCATGCGCAGGGTGAGATTTGTGAAAGTGTACACAAGTTTGCAAGCCTAAATTACATTTGCATGCGCAAGAGAAGATTTGTAAAGGTGTAAATCGCCTTTCAAGTTTAAGAAAAAAAATATTTGTAAGTGTAATGCATGTATTGTGAAGCTGCAATTTCATGCTAACGCAAAATAAATAGGATCTGTATTCTTCTGACTTCCATTTTTACACTTTTGCCACACAAATACGGCCAAAAGCTTTGCAGGCCTGTGAACAGCAATTTGCAACCGAAAACAACAGAGCCAGGAACTGCAAAACAGATTGATCGCGTAAACGTTACCTAATATAACCTCGGTTCTCTCTAGAAGAGGGAACGAGTGTTGCGTAAGTTACTCACGCTACGGGTAAAGTCATCTTTTCTCGAGATATGAAGCCAAACAATTATCCTTAATTTTTGTATTTATTGTCAACGCAGTGCAGCAGCAAGCAAACCTAGAACAAGCTATCTAGCGTGTTCATTGGCTGCCCTGCGGCAACTGCAGCAGTCTACCACTGAGCCATGCGTGACGTCACTCCCAATGAAGGTGCTTCGCGCCCTCATGCCTCACAGCCCGCCAGAATGGGGGTGGCTTAGCGTATAAAAGGAAGGGCTCAGGGGCTGCTTACCTGGTTTTCATCGACTTAAGCGCAATGAGCTTGTGGCCCGAGCACGGCGGGTTACGCAATACTCGTTCCCTCTTCTAGAGAAAACCGAGGTTACATTAGGTAACCGAGTAGGTTCTCTCATATTGCGTAAGTTGCTTACGCTACGGGAACCCCTTGTCAACGCCGTGCGCGCCCAGCATCCACTACATAAGTCCCAGGGGAAAGCCCAACAGATAAGTGGGAATGAGGCGTCCAACAGAGTGGGCCAGCACATGTACATACTGTAAGCACACAGCAGGAGATACAGAGCGGCGCAGCCGGTCAGTATTGCGACCCTAATAGTGCAGCTCAACCAGGAGAGCTAAATTAAGTGAAAGTAGACTGAACAATCTGGGCAGAACATACACACGACTTAGACTGACAAAAGTCTAGCCTGCAAGGCAGGAACTTCCAGGTTATAAAACCTAACAAATGTAAAGGGGGAGGCCCAACCTGCGGCCATACAAATGTCATGAATAGAAATCCCGCTGGACCAAGCCCACGACTAGGCCATGTCTCTGGTGGAATGAGCCCTGATGCCCAAAGGGCACTGCAGGTCTTTAGACTCCTAAGCTGCCGCAACAGCGTCCACTATCCATCTGGATAGACTGTGTTTCGAGGCGGCGAGACCCTTGGTGCGTCCACCAAAGGAAACAAAGAGCTGCTCCGAGCGCCTGAAGGCGGCGGAGCGCGTGATATAAATTCTCAGCGCTCTGACAAGCCGAGAGAGAAATGACCTGCGCTGTGAAAGGAGAGTCGATCACCTTGGGGACATAACCATGTCTCGGTTTGAGAATGACTTTAGAGTCATTGGGTCAGAACTCAAGACATGCTGCGTTAACGGACAACATGTGTAAGTCACCCACGGGTTTGACTGATGCTAGGGCTATCAGAAAAACGGTTTTGAGCGGGAGGTATTTCAGATCCACAGTCTCTAAAGGTTCAAAGGGTTGAGCTTTCAGGGCCTCCAAGACCAAATAAAGATCCCAAATAGGAACCGATGGGGGCAGAAGGGTATTCATCCTCCTGGCTCCTTTGAGGAAGCGGATGATGAGGTTCCTTCCCATTGCCTGGCCGTGCATCGGCTCAGCAAACGCTGCAATAGCCGCAACATACAATTTGAGCGTGGAGGGGGACCTGCCCATGTCCAGCAGCTCTTGAAGGAAACAAAGCACCCACGAAACCCCACAAGTTTGTGGGTCTTAATTTTTGTCGGTGGACCATTTATTAAACACAGACCATTTAGACGCATAGAGCCGTCTCGTAGAGGGAGCTCTAGACTGTGTGATCGTGTCCTTCTGGCCAGGCAACGGGTATCCATTGATTGTCCATGCATGCAATGACTAGCACTCTGGATGAAGATGCCAAATCGAACCGCCGGCTTAAGAGAAGAGATCTCTTCTCACAGGGATCGGCCATGGGGCTGAGTCTGTCAGCCGCATCAGTTCTGGGAACCACGTTTGGTTCTCCCATCGTGGGAGGAGCACCGAGTGGCTCGCTTCCCTGATTCTCCCGATGACCTGTGGTAACAGTGATATCGGAGGGAAAGCGGACAGCTGGGCCAAGCTTGGGCCAGCGCGTCCTCGTTCTTTGAAAAGAACCTTGGGCAATGAGAGTATTCCTTTGATTCAAAGAGGTCGACTTTTGCTTTGCCGAAAAGGCGCCACAGTAATGTCCGAGGATGCAGGGACCATTCCACCGCGGGAACGTTGTCCCTGGACAGTCTGCCTGGGTCATCGTTCAGGTGGCCCGGCATGTGCAAGGCTCTGAGCGAGCGCAGTGAGTGCTGAGCCCAAACGAGGAGGCGTTCCGCCAGAACACAGAGATTTTCGGATCTGACATTGCCATGGCGGTTCACGTAGAACACCACAGACATGTTGTCCGTGCGGACTAGTACGTGGTGGCCTCGCAGGTAAGAGAGGAAGTGTCTCAGCGCAGTCTCAACCGCTATCATCTCTAGAAAGTTTATGTGAAGGCGTTTCTCCCGGTCTGACCAGAGGCCATAGACCGGTCTGCCCTCGAAAACAGCACCCCAACTTAGGTTGGAGGCATCTGTCGAGATCATCTTCCGGTACGAGACGATTCCCATTGTCCGTAAACTGTAAACTTAAGTTCAGTGCCGTAAAGATGAAAATATTTCTACCATATTTTTTACAGTAAAGTACTGGCAACCACAGCTGCCAGTTTTTTACCGTAATATTTAGATCCCTACCGTAAAACCTAAAATATTACTACCATGTTTTTTACGTAAATCGCTTTCAACCAGCTGCCAGTTTTTTACCATAAACTTAAGTTCAATGCCGTAAAACATGCATATTTTTACGGGGTTTTTTTTACGGTAAACGACTGTCAACCACAGCTAGCAGTTTTTTACCATAAATTTTAGTTCAATGATATAAAACATAAAAATTGCTACCGTTTTTTTACGGTAAGTTATGGTAAATGCAACGGTAAGGTTTTTTTTTAACAGTGTATTTCCAAAATCCATACATTTAACAGTATTTTACTGTAAAACTACATGAAATGTCCCGTGAGAATTATTACAGTTTTTCACGGTATATAATAAGGGTACATACTGTTAAGCAATTAACATTTCATTTCTGTTGCTTTTTTTACAGTATTTTACCGTTCAAATTATGATTTTTTTTACAGTGTACACTTTCACAAATCTTACCCTGCTCATGCGATTCTCTATGGCATCAAATTGCCTTCATACTCTCAGTTCAGTACTTTGAAAATCAACAATTATTAAACATATTTAAAGGTGAATACAGTCATAAGTGAAAGGGAAGCTGATGTGCATTCTAAAAAAGCAAAATAATTGGTTAATAATGTTTCTATAACAGTGCCAGCTCTCCCTATTAGCGAACTAAGCGGCTGCTTGGGGCCCCCGGGGGCCACCCGTGGCTTTCCTGTAGCTCAAACAGTGGAGCATTGGCGCTTGCAATGCCAAGGCCATGGGTTTGATTCCCAGGGAAAGCAAGAACTGATAATAATGTAAATGTGTACCTTGAAATGTAATGTAAGTCGCTTTGGATAAAAGCGTCTGCCAAAGTATTACTGTGAACTTATTTCATTTGAGACCACTAAAAAAAGTATCGTACATAAAAAGATTTCCACTGGACCAGCAACTACACAGTCACCGCCTGTTAGTAATAAAGCAACATGCAGCATTTCATCAATGTTTTTAAATCTTCTCCGGGACTGAAGCACAGGCTCTACTCTTCAGCACAATGGTGACCAAAAAAACTAACTTTTACAGTAAACTACTGGCAACAGTGTTGCCAGTATATACCTGTTTTATAACTTACAGTTTATTACTGTTAAAATACATTTCATGGGTGTGTCTTTTTATTTTACACTGTTAACCCTTTCATCCCCACAGGAAAATCCACACTACAGAGAGTAAAAAGTAACATTGACGCAGTTGTGCAGTGAGATAATTAAGAGAATATGTAAGTGATTGTTGAGCAGGAGTATAAAATGTTTTAATGCACTATAAGATTTCAATATCCTTTCATATTACTGATTACAGAAACATTGTTTTTCATGTTGTTAACTAACAGATATATGATAAATTGTAAAATTCCCATAAATTCAATGTTTATATACAGGATATGATCGGAGAGTCAGGTATGGCCAGGATGATAATGGCATCACCACAACAGCCAAATTCACCTGATCAAATTTTTCCTGACTTTTTCATGCCATAGCAAATGTGTTTTAAAAACACACAGCTAAAGTCCCTGTAAAGTCAAAATTAAGTATGTGTTCTGGGTTTGTCACACCACAGAAAAATGTGTTATTAGCCACCCAGCCAAATTTGAATGATAAAAAAAGCCGGCAAGTACATAAAATAAGCGATCAAAATCTTGAAAAAATGAGCAGTAGTCTCTGCTCTCAAACGCTGGGGGCGTGTCCGCTGGCTGCGCTGAAACCACGCCCACTCGCGGGAACGCTCGCAAGGATGCTCCTAGCAGCTTATTTGTTTTGCAAAGCCATACATGTTCGAGCCTGGACTACCTACTTTAATTATAACATAAGCACACAAGGCAACTTACACTCATTGGTGGGCACGCACTGCCGACGATGGCACCAGTTGTCGGCGCGACGGGAGGATGAAGGCCGAGGCGGGAGATAGTCGGTTCGGCCACATTCACCAGAAACAGCTGATTATCAGTGAATGAATCCCAGTTGTCTCCGACGAAAGTTTATAAAACTATCCCGTGTAAAATGATCACTACAGAGGCGGGTTTTGGCGGTGATCCTTAGCTCTCCATCAAGGTGGCTCTTCACAAAATTAATCCACCTCTTGTTGATATGATAGTTTTTCGGAAATTTAAATAAGGACACCGATCTGTTTTGTACATGATCGCATCCAGGTAATACGCATTTCCGTGACGAAGGCATAGCTAGCTAGCAAACTGTAGGATGTAGTAGTAACTAACTAATAGTACTGACAGTAACTCGCGATTGAGTTGCAAACTGATGCGAATGGGCTCCAGTGCGTCATCAAGTAGGGGCGTGTCCAAGAGATCAGGGGCTCCAGTGCGTCATCAAGTAGGGGCGTGTCCAGGAGCTCAGGGGCTCCAGTGCGTCATCGAGCCCCCGTTTTAGCCCTGCCCAAAAAATCCGGAACACAGCAACGGTGAAAAACTGTTTAACGGCCTAACTCCACAATTCAGTACTTCACAGTTCACAGTCTTTGTAATATGATTTAGCAATACATTTCTAACATTTATAATGTGTTTAGAATTTTTTTTTAGAATTGCCTTTACAGGGACTTTAAAGCAGCCAGAAAAAAACAAACATTATAAAGTCCAGGGTCAAGAGCCCAACTAAAGCAACAGGGATCTCCATCATGGTGACTACAAACTTTATTATTTTCAATAAAACATCAACAACTAAATATCTCTTAATTCTCAACAATAACTTTTGTACGAAAGAAATAATGTTAAACTGGTTTGTAAACTGGTTTCACACTCAGTGTGGCTGGAAGTCAGTTGTAGTTCTTGTGTTTGTCTTTTTTCAGGTCTTGTTTCTCTGTCCTTCAATGATTCTGCTTATCATGTGTTCATCAGTGTCTCAATTCACTCAATTATTTTTATTCACTCTGCCAATTGGACTATATTAGTGAACTAATGTAGGGAATAGTGAATGAGTGTATAGGTGTGATTGGGAAAACAGCCGCTGAGTGTCGATTTTGAGCACTGTTAATTTACAGTATATTCCTGTAGGCTAGTTTTGTTTTCTACAGTATATTACAGTTTTAATGGAAAATGTTATGATATTGTCAGAATTTGGCCTTTTTCTACAGCAAGGGTTAACAGTGCATGTCATGCGGGAGATGCTGTAAAAGAAGCGAACGCAACAGTTATACACGTCCTTCTAGCGCATTTACATAGAAAAACAATGGAAATGTAGGCACTTTATTTCCACTTTTCAAATATTGTAATTTTACAGTTAAATACAGTAATTCTACAGCAGCTTACTGCTAAATCACAGTATAAAAATTGTGAAGTCACAGTAAACAGCTGTCATTTCACAATTATTTACTGTAAAAATGATACGGTAACTTACTGTGAAAGTCATGCAACTGGTAACCTACAATTTATTGTAAATTTACAGTGAAATAATTAACAGTGTACTATTTCTGTTCTGAGTGTTCTTGAGTTTTGAACAATAAATCTTGTTCTTGTTCAAAGTGATCTTGTATTTTTTCTTTATTTCTAGAGCAATATAAGATATATTCTATCAAAAAGTAAAAACTTTGGAGGATAATACGAGTAATAAATCAATGCTTTGACTTGGACATTTTTGTCCTTTATGGACCTGAGTGGTAGTTTTTTTTTTTAAATCTGATACTGCATAAAAATATGAAAGCATAAAAATGAATGTTGTTGTTAACCATTGACATATCCAAGGATGTAAGGGACTGTTCGTTTTTTATTTAAGGGGCCACCGGAGGAGTTTTGAGATCTGTAGTCAAAAAGTACATGACCCTCCCTTCGCCAGCAATACATTTTTCTATGACCCTCCAAAATGATTGTGAAAAAAGGCATGACCCTCCCCGATAATTTATTGATTAGCCTACTTCTGTACTGGTTTGCGCTTGGCAAAGATGTTAGCCATTGTTTGTTTTTTTTCAACCATAAACTCTTGCTTTCTCGTCTTACTAGGGCTGTAATGATAGACCAAACCTACGATTCGGTTCGTATCACGATTTTTGACTTGATTTGAAAAAATCATGTTGTCGGTGCTGATGCGGTGTGACTCGTTCAACATGTGGGTGGCGCTGCCAATAAAGCATCTAAAAGCTGTCAAAAAGAACTGGCAAAAGTAATTATTATGAATATGTCAAATACAGCAAGGAGACATTTTAATTGTTTATTACAGTTTTTCTCGATTGGTTTGGCTCATTTCTTGAAACCGAGATGACATTCTCAAAATAACATGGACAAATCTCCAAACCAACTTGCAATTGTTCACAACAGAATGTCATTTTTCATTGGTTTTATCAAATTGCAAATGCTTTAGTACATGTCTCAAGTGAGTCTGTGCTTTTTTTCAAATGATTATGTACAAGTAGCTACAGTTAGCACAATGAGCCCACATTTAGCACATTTTCCAAATAAATAGATCTTGCTGATCTAAACTGATTAGTTGATTTTTCAGTGAAATGGTTACTCTCTCCAAAACATATCAGCATGGTTTCATTGTGTAAGTCATCATATGCACAATTGTCTGTTCAACTGTCAAAATTAGTCAAAGATATAATACCATGAAAGAATTTCTTGGAACATTTGATAAATTTATGACAGTACTTGACAATCAATCAGGTGAAATTAGAACTAACGAAGGAGCAGTTTCCCACATCTCAGATGACCAATCAAACAGTTTGTTTAGTTACCTGACAGGTGTTGTCTATGACAAGGACTGCTGCCAAAAGTATATAGACAGAGCTTGGCCCGGGGCCAGTTTCATTTGCAGTGTGAACATGGAAGCACCTCGCCAAGTACAACAGCAACTTCCTGCTCGAGGAAGAGGAGGAAGAAGAAGAGGAAGAGGAGGAGTGAGAATGCGTGGAGGAATAGGGGGAAGAGGCCGAGGAGCACGGAGGCACCATGATGTCCCAGATGAAATCCGGGCCACCCTTATTGACCACGTTATAAACCATCGCCTCACAATGGCAGAGGCAGGTCGCCGAGTGCAGCCTAATGTGCCTCGGTCTACAGTCTCCTCCATCATCAAAACCTTTCGCAGGGAAAACAGGTACAGAACTATTCTATTGAACTATTCAGTGTTGGTGTGTGTGTAGGCCTAGAGTACTGTAATATCTTCATGTGATGTTATATGATACTATAAAAATGACAAAGAAAAAAAATGGAGAAAATACTGTGAATAGTATTCCAGTCACTGTGCAGTGCATCACACTTTTAGTACCATAAAACAGCAGTACAATTACATTGGTAACTCATTTTGTAACAAATTTACAGTGTTGACCTTTGACTTGTATGTCTAGGATTGGACGACAGCCTCAAGTGGGTGGCAGAAGAAAACTTCTAAATGAACAACAAGAACGAGAAATATGCAACATGGTCATTGCAAATAATGCCATCACACTGAGACAGATTCGTAATGCAATCCTAGACAATGTAATGTTCCAAAATATAAACTCTATCAGCATCTCCACAATAGACCGGGTATTGAAGAAACATCAGATGACCATGAAACAGATTTACAGGGTACCATTTGAGAGTAACTCTGACAGAGTGAAAGAGCTGCGGTACCAGTATGTGCATGTAAGTCAACTATGGGTTGTCTATCATTGTAACACTTTTACAGTAAGACATGGTTACCACTTTTTTTTGTTTTGCTTTATCCTTTTTACCTTCAGAATCAACAATAAAAATATAACAATGTGTGCCACTATATCAGAAAGAGGTGTGGCCACACACATTCCCAGTTTAGGGCCCTACAATACACAAAAGCTCCTCAATTTTTTGGACCACCTTTATACTGATCTGATCCCGGAAAATGAGAGAGGTGAAGAAGGACCTCAGCTACCACATTATGTCATTGTGTGGGATAATGTGAACTTCCACCATGGCCCACGCATCAGAACCTGGTTCACCACCCATCCCCGGATGCTAATGGAGTTTCTTCCACCTTACTCTCCTTTCCTAAATCCAATTGAGGAGTTTTTTTCAGCTTGGAGGTGGAGGGTGTATGAGCATCAGGCTCAAGACCAGAGGGCCCTGCTGCATGCAATGGATGCTGCATGTGAGGACATCACAGGGGATCAATGTAGGGGATGGTTGAGACATTCACGCCGTTTCTTCCCTCGCTGCATCGCAAGAGAAAATATCCGTTGCGATGTGGATGAGAATTTATGGCCTAACAGAGCAGCGCGTCGATGGCCAGGAGGATGAGGATGGTGGCCAGGAAAGAGAGGGTGACAATGGTGACCACTGAAAATATTACTGTACTATAGTTCTGAAACTTTATTTACAGTATGGTAGGCTGGAGTTTTTTTTGTTTTTTGTTTGTGTTTATAACTGTTCACATTTACAGAATCCTGTATATGTTTTCTTTTCACAGTATGTTCTCTAATGTTAACATTTCTTTGTACGAATAAAAATGTTTACAGTTTCCTTGAGTATGAGTGGTTTATTGGAGGCTGATTTTACTGTAAAATCTTTTAGTTTTATTCATAGTGGTATTCTGTTGCTAGACCTGTTCCTCAGTGACAAAACGTCTAAGCATTTTGACTTGCAGTGCTTAAACAATGCCAAAGGTATAATGCATTTTGGGGGCATTGACTATTTATATGAGAAGGATATCTAGTTTTGACACATGGATAAACTGTTTTGGGAGAGATATAAGCTTTTGCAGGGGATCCATGGTGTTGTGCTAAACCATCCAGGTTATTTTGACAAAAGCACTAAATGAATGCACATGTGCCAAGGCAATTGAGAAGGATCTGTGCTATTTTGACTGTACTGACCTTTTATATGGGAAAGGAATCTGCTTTTGAAGCATGGACGAAGAGTTTGGGGAAAGATATTTGATTTTGCTAGTGAGCTATAATGTTGAGCAGAACTGTAAGACTGTTTGGCCAAATGACCTTATGGTTTTGAGAATGTCATCTCGGTTTCAAGAAATGAGCCAAACCAATCGAGAAAAACTGTAATAAACAAGTGTTTTCTGTGTCGACTGCAAAGATGAAGTTGACGATGCGTCGCGATCTTCGCAGAACGCGCCAGAGATAAATGCACATTTCATATGGATTACATAAGCAGAGAGCAGTCTGTTTTCCTTCGTTTTGAATTGTTCTGTTTAAAAGTAGACATTTCAAGCTTTCTATATATTTCTCAGGTCTAAGGCAAGTAGCCTACCTTGCGCTGATTTTCAGTTCATTTATGAGACGAGAGTCCAGTTCACTCGCCGGCACCTCCCTGAATATCTATTTTCTACTATATTCTTACTCATTAAATACAGGCAATTAGTTGATGAAATGTGGATTAAAATTAAGATACAATTAATAAAAAACGAAATTCACTTTAAAGAAAGGCTTTGTGCTTTCTGTTTGAGGTCTCTGTTAAATTTAAAGTCGCTTTCAGAGCAGTCATGTCTGTAATGGAGAACTGTCATGCCCATAACATTGTTTTTTTTTTTTTTTTTTCACATAAATGCGAACACGAAAAATAAAATAAAAAGAATATTTTATGTTCTGTGGAGGCGGATCCTTCTTCATCCAGTGGGTATATCTTTTGGTTTTGCGCAGTGTAATTCATAGAATTACTAAAAAATCTTTTGCCTTAATTTTTTGTTTTGTAAAAAATCTTTTGTTAAAGATTTTTTGTGTCACGTCACATGTGTATTTCCCTCATAGTAAATATAAAACGCGTGTTGACTGATATTTTTCTAATGTCTTGACTCCTTTGTAAAGGGAGTATGGATAGTATGGAACTAGTTTTTTGGTGTAGGTCTACATATTTTATGTTAACTTAAATAATACTAATTGTAATTTAAAGATGTGGTAGCCCTACATCTTACACATCACACTCCACTGTTATGGCGGCAATTTCAGTAGATTTACTCACTAACATTATTGTGGAAACAAAATAAGAATGGAAACTAAAATATGGTCGTATCGCGCTACAGCACACATTCTATCAGCTGCAGTTCTGGCGACATACATTCTGTCTGGCGACAAAACTCGACATACATTCACATCACATGTTAATACAGTTACACTCACAGGACACTGTGCACTTATTCGCAATCACAAAAGTTCATTATTTGCTCGTGCTTTAAAGCTTTGCCGGGTAAACATTTCATTGGCATTCTGTTCTGACATGATGATGCACCTTTTCTGAGCGCGTACTGAAGTGTGCGCGTGCACTGTCAAACAGCGCCAAACTGGATTTTTGTTGGGTCAGACCCATCTGATTTCGATAGGGGGCCGATACCGCAAGAGCAACATAGAGCTACATGGAAAAAATATGCACCCAACAAGCCACTTTGAAATTTTGCTGTTTTTATGAATATAAAAGTTGGGTGACACTCCCCCTAGACTAAAAAAAGTTGGATGACCCTCCCCTCAACAAAGAATAAAAAGACATGACCCTCCCCTATTTCCTCCGCTGGTCCTTTCCATAAATACCGAACGGTCCCTAATATTTAAAGAAAGAAAAATCTGCTTAGCATTTAGTGTATGGAAATGTTTTATTATTATTATAATTTTTATCAAAATCAACAGTGACATTATGTAAAGAAACTGGTGTTTAAGGTGTTAAAACTCTGAAAATTAATTAATGTTTGGTAATTATGATTAGAACTGATGCTGGAAAAAAAATTAAGTCAGTGAAAGTGGAAAAAAATATTAATCTATAATATTTTTATAACACTTTTTTGACAAGGACATTTTTGTCCTTTATGGACCTGAGTGGTAGCTTTTTTTTTATCTGATACTGCATTAAATATATTAATGCATCAAAATTAATGTTGTTGTTAATCATTGACATATCCAAGGCTGTAATAATCAAAGAAAAAATTATTACATAATCTTGTAATTATGTACAAATTACATATATTTAGTTATATTTAGTTTGATCTGATGTTGACAATCAATATGAACATTTCGTAAACCTCCCTCCACTGACCATTTGTTGAAAGCCAAAAATGAAACTTTTGCAGCCATTTCATAGTTGAACTGTTTATCTAAATATGATGAAGTGCTTGAATGTTTCTAACATGAATGTTCTTCAGCATCATGAATGAATGAAGAATAAACACCAACCTCTTTGTTCTTCAGGATCTTCAGTGTGTTTCATTCTGCAGGGTTCTGGATCACTCATGTTCTCACTGTCCTCTTTAATAAACTCAGTCTTTGCAGATTTCAGCTCTTCCTGAAGCTCTGATGCTCGTCTTCACTTGCAGCATTTATTGGGGAATGTTTGTGGGAGGGGCTTCAATGACCATGTGACTGATGTGGGAGGAGCTTCACTGATTATGTGATTGACATGCCCAAAGCTGATCTGCCCAAAATAAAAAAAATATATATATCAGTTGCTGAGTTTGTTTCCAATCCACTGAATGAGTGACATTTGCTTGTTGTAACTCTTCCAAATTAAACTTTATTTTTTTATCTTTTTTTCAACATTGAATCTAATACTACACATACTTAACTATTAAAAATGTGTATTGGTCAATCTCAGGCAACTTTATTTTTTTTTTTTACAAGGTTTCTAAGCAGAAGATGGACGCATGTTTTCTCAGTCCTATAACCAAAACTCATGTGCCATTTAAAAAAGCATTTCAATTAATTCCTTTGTTTTTCCCACAAGAGTTAATTTTAAATAAATTGCTGGTTACATGTTTAAATAATTGATATTTGTGAAAAAAATCACTATATATAAAGGGAAGTTAAGACAAAAAAGGGAGAAAAGAGAGGTTTGCAAATGCGTTTCGCTTCTTCCCCTGCAGGATGCCATGGATGGGTGTTTCTGGCACCGGCATAGTATATGAGTTCTCTCCATCTTATACAAAACAGAAGAAAGACAAAAGATTTAAGTCACTTTGTGGTGGACTGGCTCCCTGGAAGTATGGTGTTCACATTGTAAACTAATGCTAATGTCTACAAAATAAGTAACTGCAACCTTAAATGTTAAAGGTACAATATGATACTATGAGTACTAATATTTACAGTATTAAATCAACAAAACAAAGGACTCTACTCCTGTTACTTTAACTCACCCCTGTTCTTTTTCATATAATTCACAGGAGTTTTTAATCAAAAAGTTATCAAATACATGGCATATGGCCACATAGCATGCATGCTAATTGCATATGGACACGGAGGAAATTCTAGTGACTTACTAAAAGTTAAGAAATAGTTAAAGGGGGGGTAAAATGCTCATTTTCACTAAATCTCCTGTTAATCTTGAGTACCTATAGAGTAATATTGCATCCTTCATATCTCCAAAAAGTCTTTTGTTTTATTATATTTTTAATTGAAAGATTGGCTGTACCGAGTCTTTCCGGAAAAAAACGAGCGGCTGGGGGCGGGCCGTGTGGGCGAAGCTTAGCTGTGCTAACGCGCCGAGCTAACAACACACAGAGACATTTGTTCAACAGTTTTACTCACCGTTCCAACGCACGACCGCGAACCTTTATCATTGTGACTGCTCGATCCTTAAGCATTAGACGATCTGCAAATCCGTAGATCTGGGCTTTGTTTATAAAACAATCATCGTCGAAATGCAGGGAACAACAGTCTTACACAACTCCATTTATGCTCAGGAAAACAAACTCCATCCACTGGTGCCTTAACGCTGGGTTCTTTGGGAATCTGTGCAGGGTTGTCTTGCCCTGGCAACCAAAAACACACTTCTTTGGTGACATTGACTTCCCTAAAGCCGAGCATAGCGCTTTGATGGGCGTACTGCAGACAGTTTCTGGTCTCATTGACTTCCATAGTAGGAAAAAAATATATACTATGGAAGTCAATGAGACCAGAAACTGTGGTTACTGATATTCTTCTAAATATCTTCCTTTCTGTTCAGCAGAAGAAAGAAATTCATACAGGTTTGAAACTACATGAGGGTGAGTATATGATGACAGAATTTTCAATTTAAAAGTGAACTATTCCTTTAACCATTACCCACACCCCACCACACACACTTATTATTTTTATTTATATAAATGCATGTACTTGTATACATTTAAACAAACACATCCAGTATAATTTAATGTATTTATAAACCATTTCCAGGGATGTAAACAATAGCAACAGGCTGACATTTCCTGTTTTACTATTTTAATTTCTCCATTAAAATTATAAAAAGTTCCACATTTGGATAATAGCATTATGACAGTCGTGTTAATGTTGGTTAGAACTGAAGTGTCTTCAACTTTGTTTGAAAAAAAAAAAACAGGAAATGTTCATGGGTTAGTAGTGAAGTCAGAATTGTATTACTAGCCTACGTTATTACTCTGAAAAACACTGGTATTTGGCAAGTCCTGAAATGTTTCAAGAATCCACCCCTTCAGTGCTAATACTGACTTTTACTAACAATGTTTTTTGCTGTTTTTTTGCAGGTGGATCTGTCTTCAGAAAGCCCATATATCCAAGACACCCACTGCACTTGCAAAGCAGGATTGGGGCACTGCAACCACTTACTGGGGCTACTGTACACACTGGCTCACTACCTAAAAATGGGGCACAAATCTGTACCGCCCAGAGCAAGTAAAACCTCTTTGCCTCAAACATGGCATGTGCCATCAAGAACATTAGGACTGAAGCCAAAGTCAATCAGCAGAGTATCAATTTCTAAAATAAAACCACCAAATGCAAATCCCAAAAGAGTTAACCGAACGAGTGCTGGAATTCTCCCAAATGTTTATTGCCCAGTTCCACTTCCATTGCCCTGTGGTGAATTTGAAGATAAATTGAGGGTAAACCTAAAAACATTAGGAAGCAGAAGCCACATGTTAAAATTATTAACAGCTGGAAAGCAACAGAAAGAACTGGTCTCCACAGAGTTTGGTGAGCTACCTTTCGGGTCTGTTTTAACCTACCAGTTACCCCAGCAGACAGTGTCCTTTGAAGAGCACCCTACACTGCCTCTGCCTCCACAACCATGCTCCTACACAACTGTTTTAAACCAGAGAGAACATGATTTCTATGGAGGTTTGATCATTACACCAGAGGAATCACTACACCTGGAAAGTGGAACGAGGGACCAAAGCAGCACCACTTGGCATCGACTACGTGCAGAGAGGATTACATCAACATCTTTCAAGCAAGTCTGTTGTAGAGTTAAAGACTTTGAAAAGCTAGCTGCTAACATGCTTGCTAAAAAAACAGTTCAAACAAATGCAATGAAAAGAGGCATACAACTTGAACCTGTTGCTGCTGCAGATTATGAAGCACACACTGGAAACAAAGTGTTCCCTTGTGGCTTAATAATTAATTATCATGCCCCACATCTAGGAGCCTCTCCTGACAGGAAAGTAGTTGACGTGGCAGCGGATCCAGTCCACGGACTTCTTGAAATAAAATGCCCAAACAAAGACAGTTTCAAAGACTGCTCATATTTGAGAAGTGCAGCAGGGAACTACACTTTAAAAAAGACCCACGAGTACTACTATCAAGTTGTTGGACAAATGGGGATAAGTGGGTTTACATGGTGTGATTTTTTTGTAAAATGTAAAAATGATAACCACATTGAACGCATCTATTTCAACAGAGATGAATGGGAGGAGATGAAGGGTAAGCTTGATTTTTTCTTTTTCAGCTGTTTCTTACCTGCTTTGTGCAACAAGAGAGTGTAAACAGAATCAAAACCAAAACGACCTTGTGCTATGAACTGTAATGCAGGAATATTCTTAAAGAGATAATCCTCTTTTTTAAAATAAAAATCCTATCATCATTTACTCACCCTCATGTTGTTTCAAACCTGTATGAGTTTCTGTCTTCTGCATAACACAAAAGAAGGTATTTTGAAGAATATGGGTAAACAAACAGTTGATGGCCATTGACTTACATTGTACCCATATTCTTCAAAATATCTTCTTTTGTGTTATGCAGAAGACAGAAACTCATACAGGTTTGGAACAACATGAGGGTGAGTAAATGACTGGATTTTCATTTTTGGGTGAACTATCCCTTTAAATGTAAATATATATACATATATTTTTTTTTTTTATGTACATAATTTTTAATCTTTTACTTATCCGCTTTACAGTGTAAATGTGATCAAACAGTCAAGTAAAATGCAGAAATGTTCTTTGTTTTAAAATATATATTGTTGTACTTGTCAAATACTCACCTTGTCATTAACTTCTGTCTGAAACAATATTTTTAAATGTTCACGATTTTTAATTTTACTTATCCACTTTACAGTGTAAATGTGATCAAACAAATCAAACAGTCAAGTTTAATGCAGAAATGTTCTTTGTTTTAAAATATATATTGTTGTATTCTTTGTCAAATACTCACCTTATGTCATTAACTTCTGTCTGTGAAACTATTTTTAAATGTACATGATTTTTCATCTTTTACTTATCCACTTTACAGTGTAAATGTGATCAAACAAATCAAACAGTCAAGTTTAATGCAGAAATGTTCTTTATTGTTTTTAAATATTTATATTTTCAATTGTAATATTCTCTCATATGTTTTTATATAATTATTTTAAATGCAAAATGTAAAAATGTTAATAGACAAATGTCTTTACAAAGAAAGATAAATTAAAAGGTAAACATACTCAGTAAAAATGTGTATTCTTATGTCCACTTATAGGGATAGTTACAGGAAATTCACCTAAATCCATGTGTACTATGTCTGTGTGACCTTTAAATGTTCACTCAAAAAACTTTGTTCACTCAAAACAGTGGACCATGGAAATTTGTGAGTATAGCACACACTGTCCAGAGCTGATTTACAGAACCAGCCAATGACAGAGGAATCACACGATCGAAAATGTGAAATTCCTTAATTAGTCGAATGGCCCGTTCAATGTGGATTCTCAAACGAGCTATGTTTTGTGTGCGTGCAATTTCCTCATTGTTGAACTGCCCACTTGGGCCAAGAAACGGTGGGACAACTAGTGTGGCATGAATTTCATCCAGTAGGTCTTTAATTAAAAACCCTTTGTCCACCATCACTGCATCGCCCTCTTGAAGAAGATCTAGAATGCCAGATGATTTGGTTATCTCTTTATCAGAAATGCATCCTGTGTAAAGACTGCTTACAAAAGTCATGCTTCCATCAGGTGAAATTCCAACCAGAGACTTGAGTGTTGTTGTATGGGGCGCCGTTTGTAAAGAGGCTCACGCTGAAAATAACAGCAACATTTTGTCACATTTAGCTTCAAACAATGTTTAAAAAACTGGTATGAATTTTTGACGGTCACTTTTTACCACATTTACAATAATATTTGTCAACTTAGAGATATTTTAAATAGTTAAATCTAAATATTAAATGTTACACCTAAATGTTAAATGTTAAATCTAAATGCTAAATCTAAATCTAAATGTTAAATCTAAATCTAAATGTTAAATATAAATCTAAATCTAAATGTTAAATCTAAATGTTAAATGTTAAATCTAAATCTAAATGTTAAATCTAAATATTAAATCTAAATCTAAATGTTAAATCTAAATGTTAAATCTAAATCTAAATGTTAAATCTAAATGTTAAATCTAAATGTTAAATCTAAATCTAAATGTTGAATCTAAATATAAATGTTAAATCTAAATGTTAAATCTAAATCTAAATGTTGAATCTAAATCTAAATGTTAAATCTAAATCTAAATGTTGAATCTAAATGTTTGGGTTGAAACTAAATATTTAACTAATATGCAAATTCAAAATGTCGGTAACAGGAAGTGCCAAAATAAAAGCTCGAGGTGGTCAGTGTGTGTTTATAGCATGGTTTATAGTGTCAAATAACGAATAAAAACCATCTCATCCGAGGAAATGGACTCTTGGACATAGATTATCGTGATAATAACTACCTAAAATAATAAACACGTTTGGAGAAACTGTATTTGAAGAGTTGGCTAGTGTCACTTTTATGAAAAGTGCGGGACTTATGACCTGTAGCCATAATAGCCAGCCACTAGGGGGCTCACTTTGACTGAATGTCATGTCATTACCCTGCTGAAAAAAACAATAGAAACCATTACAGAATTGCTAATGGTTTCCACTACAAAACCATTACAAACCATCAGCCGTTAACCATTAAAACCATTACCAAGTGGAGTCCATTACGTAGTGTGTTTTGGGCCATATTCCATTAGGATTTATTGGTTTTAAGGGTTTCCATTACAAATTTGTATTGGTCATGATTTGTATTTTAATGGTTTCCATTACAGTTTTTGTATTGGTTCTGATGGTTTCATTACAAATTTGTATTGGTCTTGAATTGCACATATTTAATGGTTTCCATTACAGTTTTTGTATTGGTTCTGATGGTTTCATTACAAATTTGTATTGGTCTTGAATTGCACATATTTAATGGTTTCCATTACAGTTTTTGTATTGGTTCTGATGGTTTCATTAAAAATTTGTATTGGTCTTGAATTGCACATATTTAATGGTTTCCATTACAGTTTTTGTATTGGTTCTGATGGTTTCATTACAAATTTGTATTGGTCTTGAATTGCACATATTTAATGGTTTCCATTACAGTTGTGTATTGGTTAAGATTTGTAGGTTTGATGCTTTTAGCTGTTAATAATTAGGACATTAACTATAGTTTTTAATAAATTAATTTGAATTATAACTACTATTATACACAATTGATATAAACTTCACACCAACTTTTCAATAGCTTACAGCTCAGGTTTTGTTTTGCAAAAAGAACATGCACCCGAAATACAAACTATATACAGTATTAAGACCTGCTTTTTTACTCAACCCAGCTGGAAATAAACATCTGACACAAAATATTAATATTACATTTTTATTACTTAATTCAGTTTTTTTACATTAACACATTGTGTGTCTTCACTTGGGCTGACTGAGACCTGCAACAAGAAGGAGAATTCATTAGGACAATGTACCTCTTAAACCACATTACCAGTACATAAGATTATTCATACATTATATATTTATATATATTCATCCAACATCTTTGGGCGTACTTTGAGCAGATTCAAGATCTTTGTAAACTTTACAGCATTACAGTCATCTTTTATTTAATCTTCTCCAGGTGTAGGTTTTAAATTATAAAACAGATAGTTCAACTAGGATGCACCGAAATCATTTAAGTGATAAATAAATAAATACATAGGTAAATTGGCTATTTGGCTAAACTGATTTACCAGTATTTTTTAAAAAGTCCTGTTCACACACGATCTCTTAACAGTAATTCACCAGTGAGGACTATGTGTGAAAGGGGCTAATGATGTAATGAGGTCCCAGGTGTTTGTTATGTTTTAGAGTTTTACAGTGGCTTATAAAGCAATTCAGCCAATCATGAGGACCGGAACCATCCATTTTACAACACTACTCGAGCACTCAAGAAGTGTAGGAACTGATGTGTCAAAGAAAGTGGTCAAGCTTTCAACAAAAAAAGCTGCTCAACAGTTACCCAATGAAATGATGAACATATAAATCTACAAAGATATTATTTCAACCCTTTATTCAAAAACAGAACTGACAGTGTTTTTTTTTTCAAAGATGTTATAATCTTTAACAAAATGTTTGACATTGTTTGACAAGCACATGCACACAAAAGTCTCGCGCAGTTGGATAATAGGTAATAATTGCAATACAACCCCTTCAGGCTGATTCAAGACGGGGTTGTATTTGCTATAACAATCGCCTCGCTATACATTATCCCTTACTTAAGAAATGGGTATTTAAATACTTACCAGTGATAGTTTTTGTCCTGTTTATATCACTGATCTTCTCAGCCAGGTATTTCCGTACACTTAGGAGGCGCTTATTTATTTCCTCTGAGGTGTGACCCCTTTCCTCCAGCCTCTGAGACAGACACTCTGTTTAGAACACACACACACACACACACACACACACACACACACACACACAAATAAATAAATACATTTTTTACTTCAAGTACTGATCATGACTAATGATTTACCAAATAATTTGTAAATACAAAGTGTTTTGTGTACAATGTGATAATGGAATGACAATAATTCGAGGATGTACTGGAAAAAAAGTAGCACCAGGATGCTTTTCAGAGTAATTAAAACATTTTAAATCTGACCACACAGGAAATTAAGTAGAATATGATGCTTGACAACTGAAATCTGAAGTTATACAGTGACAATTTAAGGAGGTAGAGCACACAGAACCACAAAGCTCCAGGTGCTGGTTGCTCCAGCTGGACATACACCCGGTTGTGTTTTTTAATTCAAGTACTGATCATGACTAATGATTTACCGATTATTTTTTCAGGAGCAGCTTCTTAGCAAAACCAGCTATATACTGACCCTCGTTTATAAAGCAGTCTGGTGAGAAATGATTCGCGAAACATGAAAGCATTGACGTTGATCGTGGGGAATATTCCCTTTGAAAACAAAACTCTGCCACTGCGTCTTCAGCGGTTTGGATTTAGGAACATCAAAATGACTGCTGTGTTCCTTATTTAGTTTATTAGTTTATAATAACGTGGACAGTGTCTTTTGATAAAAGAGCAGCTTTAGCCTCTACGGCTAATTTCCAGCTGTAGTCCCCGGCCAGTTGTTAATAGGCATACATTTACATTTAGTCTTTTTTTAGCGTTCTGGGGTAGCGTTCTGAATCATCTGTAGTGGTTTAATTGCACATGATGGAAGTCCAGCCAGAAGAGCATTGCAGTAAGCCTAGATATGACCAGAGTCTGGACGAGAAGTTGTGTTGCATGCTCAGTTAGGTAAGGCCTGATCTTCCTGATGTTGTGCAGTGCAAACCGGCATGATCAAGCTGTCTTTAACTAAAAATCGACTAAAAATGACGTTAGAAAAATCAAGAGCCTACCAATTAATCGACTAGTCAACTGGGAGATTACAGCCTAGGGTTGTAACGGTATACCGGTATGACGATTTATCACGATATTGGCATGTACGATTATCATATCGTAAATATTTGCCAATCCACGGTTTTGAAAAAAAAAAAATTAAACCAGATCTCATCTGCGCATATGCAACTTCTTTTCACTTGACTGCTTAGACTCCACCCATACATGTGCGCTCGTTTTCCCCTATGGTTTTCCCCCGCCGAAAACAAGTAACGTTATACTTTTGTTATCTGAAAAACGAACGCGGGATTTTCCTCGAAGATGGGTTTAGAGTGCGGATCGGGCCGAATTTTTCTGTCCGAGCCCGGCACGCGTCCGAAAGAGCAGTAACCGAACCCGACCCGAGTCCGACAGGCATAAAGATATGTCCGAGCCCTCACATATACTAATGTGCCACAAACAGGACTTTAATATCACCAACCATTCCCATGTTATTACGGTGTATCCATATACATGGCCCACCCTGTATATTCTGCTTGTTCTGTGTGAATGAGCAGCGCCATTTCGCCTAGTACATACTCAAATATGTGTGACGACGCTCATGGTGTTTAAAGCGTCTGCCGTCTCACTCATATGAGGACGTGAACACATGAACATATCCAGAGCTGCTCTGCTTTTATTTAAAAGAATCATCATCAAATACACTCTGACTGAAACTCATAGGTGTTTAGTACAACCTGTCAAAATAAAAGTTCGATTTAGCTTAAAGAAATGTTACTATTGTACAATAGAATATAGCTTAGTTATAACAACAACAATAATAAAGTTTATTTAAACATTAAGAAATATAGTTTTGTGTCTGTTTTAATTTAGTAACCCTATCCAGACAAACAAAAGTTGTTACATTTCATCTGATTGCATTTTCAATAATATATTTGTATTAAATCATAGAATCCAGACAAATTATATCAGACAAGTTACCCAGAATTTCTGAGGAAATAAAATACATTTCATAAGACTCTACTATCTTATAATTAACTTAAATAATAATTAATAAATTAAGAATAAAAATAATTTAAGGTTTTATGAATTCAATTGATTAGACATGTTTGTTCAAATGGGAATTTATTTTTTCTTTCTTATTTTTTCCAAAAGATAGACTCACACAAAAAAGTTTTTTTTTTTCATTAAAAAAGTTTGTTTTAATAAACCATATGTTCAACCAAAAAACCCTATCTGTTTTCATTAATTTAAGGGGCATTGTAGCAGATGATTAAAATAATAATAAGGATTGTTTAATACCGTATATCATGAAACCGTGATATTTTCTGAGACGATTATCATACCGTGAAAATCTCATACCGTTACAACCCTATTACAGCCCTAGTGTCTTGTGTTGAGATTTAATTATAGCTAAATTTGACAGTTTTACCTTTGATAGCGGAGATCTTTTCTGGACTCAGAGGTGGTTTTGCCTCAGCCTCAGGTTTTGCGTTACATTTCATCCCCGTAACACTCCTCTGTTTGAGGACTGTGGTACCCCATATGACTACAGCTAAGCTCTTGCAGAATTTTGAGTCCCCCTCTAATCTCCTCACGATGTCCCACTTTCCTGTGGGTATCAGGACTCCATGTCCTAGATCCTGAAAGAAAAAAAAAAAAAAAAAAACATTAATATGCATAAGACCATTTTACCTCATTTAAAAGTAGAGGTCGACCATTATATTGGTTTTACTGATTACTTGGCACCAATAGGTAGCAGGTAACTAAGGGGGCCATGGCGATGCAGGTAGTTTGAGGAGTCATGTAGGACTGGCCTCCGTGGCTCTTGACTTGACTCTTGGCCACGATGGCTGGAGAAGTATGTACTTTTTTGCGTATTTTGTGGTTGGGTATTATTTAAATGAGGAACATTATGACTTCATGAGATCCAGAAAAATTGTATTATGAATTTATAATGCATGACTACCGTGCTGTTTCAGGGCTCGCAAAATTTCAAAATCGCTGGTAGCCCTTCGGGCAGGCTCTCTTCGTATTTTGGTAGCCCCGAAATGAATTTTACTAGCCCAGATAAAAAGACAATTTTTAATGTAGAAAATTTGTTAGGAGTCAAAACAATGAATCAAAAACCTTTTCAAAACACAAAATATCAACAAATATGCATCTGGTTCTAACTGAACTGAAATGTGTGTGACCAGTATGGAACATGAATCAGTGTGTCTGTGGCTCAGCCCCCAATGAGGGTATGAAAAAACAAACAAAAAAAACACGTAACACTTTAGTTTAGGGTCTAATGCTCACTATTAAGTTTCATTAACATGCAGATGGCAGGGTTTTATCATCACTGAGGTCCCGAATGTGAGGCAGGCTAGTCAGGGGGGTTCGGGGGCACCCCGAGAAAATGTTGATTTCTCTGATCTACATATGTGCATTTTAAGATGTTTTAAAGGCCAAAAAAATGGATAACAATAGCTTTAAAACCATGTAAGTGGGCAGCTGATTATTTTTCTCTCCTCATCAGCACACTCCTATTGATACTTTGCAGTCACGTGACTACCATGGATACCTGGCGGGCAACAAACGGGTATTTCCAACGTAGAGTCCTGTAGTTCCAGGTCTTTCTAGTAGCTATCAAGTCTGTTAGCGAGCTAGCTGCATATGGACTAGGATTAACTCCAAGATAATAACTCCTAAATTGTGTAAAGCAGACAAGTTTTTTAAAGATAATAGAGCAGTAATAATTCCTCCGTAAATAATCTAACGTTAGCTCTACTGTTGGGTCATCTCTGGTTCTCATTGAAAATCATAGATATCGCAAACCTCAAAACAACCTATCACACACTTCTGTTATTGTTAGCAAAAGACGACAGCTGTTACTGTACGTTCACACCGCCACCGGCGAGAGCGTCAAAGTGCCCGGAAATCATTCATTTTCAATGAATTTTGCTGCTCTCGCCAGCGGCGGTGTGAACATAACGTTACAGTTAGTCTAGCTTAGATTCATAACACAAACAGCTGACTCGCCGAACCAGCTGGTAAATATTGGTGGTGTTGATTGACAAAACTACAGTAACTTAAAGACACGATTAATTACATGATCATACACCCATTGTGTTCAAACAAATGTTGAAATTACCTTTGATGGTAATAGGCACAGACGTGTGTATACTGTGAAGGTTGCTTATCTCATCAACTATCTGGCATGTCGTTTACACCTCAAAACACCAACTTTTGTATAGTAAAACTGGCGACCCTTGATTAGTTTACTGGGTTTCGTTGCTGGAGAACGACGTTCTTGCCCGCCAGACAGTACTTGTGACGTCAAGTGCAAAGTATCAATTCTCTTTCTTTTTCTCTTGCTCTGTCTCTTCCCCTCCTAAAGCTGAGCTTTGACTGATATAGGCTTTTCATTTTTGTCTGTCAGTGAAGTAAACATAGGGTCAACTGATAGGTTGATTTATGAATCATTTTCTCAGACACATTCCTTTACTGAAAGCTACTAAGAAAGCTAGGTAGCCTAACTAAGTTTATTAAATTCATTCACAATATGTACACATTCATTATTGATCTTCTTCCTAATATAGGGCCGTAGACAGGGCTTTATAAATCAAAGAGGTCCTACATTTAAGGTTATTAGGGAGTTCAAATTTTTTATTTCTCTGATATGTCCATTTCAAGACGTTTGAAGGCCAAAAAAGGATAAGAAATAGCTTTAAAACAATGTCAGCGGGCAGTAGATTATGTGTCAATACTTGCTCTCACTTCTTATACATTACTCTTTCTTCTTCTCTCAGTCTCCTCATCTTGCCCTGTCTCTTCCCCTCCTAAAGCTGAACTTTTTTTAATTTACTGAAGGCTACAAATTGTATATTAATTCTCAATATGTACACATTCATTATTAATCTTGTGCCTAACATGAAAACGGATTTGTTAATGCTCTGTTAAATGTCCCCTCACAATGACAGTAAACTAATTATTAGTCACGTTACATAGGCCTATTTTCAGTTCAAAATGGCGAAATTCGACAAAAGTATATTCGTTTGTCTGATTATTTTTGTCATTCGTTTCACATTTATGACCTAAAAAAACTGTCAAATATGAAATGTTTAGTTTAGCTACTAACATCTTATCTCGCACTTGACCGTAAACTGAGTCGCTCTGCTCAAATTCGCTCTCAGCAGCTTCTGTGAATATAAACCCTGCCTACTTTGATTTGATTGGTCATCTCAAATATTCTGACATTGACAGACCAATGAGACTCAGGTGAACACACACACACACACACACACACACACACACACACACACACACACACACACACACACCCTGTTTCTGATATGTGCTCTGCTCTGCGCTGCTGCGGATTGAAGATGAAGACGCGTTGAATCTGATTATAACAAGACTGAAGCGAACACTATTTCAGATAGCCCGTCGGGCAGGCCGGTTATGCATTTTGGTAGCCCGACTTGAAAACACAATAGCCCCGGGACGTCGGGCAGCCGATTTTGCGAGCACTGTGTTTCATTGTGATTAATCGTGCAGCCCTAGTTTAAAATAAGAATACTAATACCACAGCTGAATAAAAAAATTTGTAAGGGTATACAGGGATAAACTAGATAACCTGGCTTCTCAAGACTCCCCTGCTTTGCATTAAAATGATAGGAATATGTAGAGTTTGTGTTTTACAGTCTACGAAATACCTTGTCATCCCTGTGTCTTATGCTCTGCTCCTCTGCTTCTGGACCTTGAACTGGCTGCTGTGGGAGTGGAGTCTGGCCTGCAGAAGAGGACTGTGGCTCCTTTTGTGTTACTGTAATATCAGAGTAAAGGCCCATTCACACCAAGAATGATAACTATATTCGTTTTTTTTATCAATCACTGCCTATAACTTACATTTGAATGTGTCCAATTCTTTCTAAGAACTTTAAAAACATGCATGTAAAATTAATAGTCAAACAGTTTGAAAATGCTCACGTTTGAGTATTATAGCCGTTTGCTCCTCTGCTGGTTCTTCTGGACCGTGAACTGGCTGCTGTGGGAGTGAAGTGTGGCCTGCAGAAGAGGTCTGTGGCTCCTTTTGTGTTACTGTAATATCAGATTAAGCAACACTTTTAATAGTTTTGTTGCAATAAAAAATAAAAAATCACAGGCTATAACTTACATTTGAATATGTCCAATTCTTTCTAAGAACTTTAAAAACATGCATGTAAAATGAATAGCCAACCAGTTTGAAAATGCTCACTTTTTTTGTTTTGGAAGAGCTCCTCTTGGAGATGAAGGTTTAACCGCCTTAGCTGCTGCAGTTCAGCTTTCGTGTCCCTATTCTCTTCTTTTAAACATTTAATTTTCTTCTCTTTTTCTTCATTACTCATCTCCTCCTCTCGCATCCTTTTTTTGATGTTGTAGTACTTGTCTTGCAGTTCCTTGTGCACATCCAAGGGGACATACTCATTGTGTGTTTCGTAACTGCTCTGGACAACTTTTTTCTTTTCTTTTAGGATTTCCATTAAAGTTTTCCGTTTCTGTATGCTTTGGACTGCTGGCTTTTTTTTTTTCTGGTCATTTGTCTTGTCACACTATAAAATAAACCAAAAATATTTTTTTAACAGCAGAATTTACAGACATATGTCATAGTGACCGACTGATAGGGAACTACATTTCCCATGATGCTATTTAGATAATTTCACTGAAATTACAGATTCAGAGAACTGAAACAAGCAAAATGCAAAGTGTGTAATGTTGTGATTAACCTCATAGCTTTGATTGGTTTGGTTCATGACTTACAACACTTTAATGGAGACTATTTTTTAAATCCCTATGGTATAAATTTATGAAAAAACTACCTCCAATGCTGAAAAATGTGCAGCAATAATGCACTCAATTGTATTACTTAAGAGATGCATTAGCCTACATAGCTTACAGATGGATTCTTGGAGCTTTTGGTAGATGACCAGTCTTCCTCATCACTGTTGAGTGGGGGTATTGAGATTCGCTCGCGCTTTAATTCCTCTTCAGATTCTGAAGAATAGAAGAAAAAATAACTACAGTTCTTTGTCACCACCAGTAAATATGTTAAGTGGTTGTTTGAGAATCTTTTGTAACAGTAACTGTAATACCCACATCTATGATTCCAGCAGTGCAACAAATAGTTTGACTGATATACTTATATATAGTGTAGCTTTAAATACCTACCAGCCAGTTTTAATATCTGTGCTTTGTAGTATTGCCCCTGGTCCTCTGGCGATTTCTTCCACAAAATGTTATATTTTTTCTTTGTTTCAAAATCTTTCACATCTTTTGGACAGAAGCCTTTTATGTGGTCCAAGGGCACTATCTGTCGGATGTTGTCGTCGATATAACGGACGTAGGCAAACATGCTAACATACAAGACAAACGACAGTTAATAAAAACACATTTTATATAAATTACTTTGTATTGGCAATACAAAATGTTTTATTTGTGAATAATTACCTTGCAGCCACTCTCTGTTGCAAGCCAACGTTAAGTTACTTGCTCTGTTTCACTAGAATGCAAATAACCAAATTACAAGAAACATGACATAAAGGTCAAATAAAACGAATGAAATGGCATGTTTATTAGGCTGCTGTCGACCTAAAGCACGAATAACGTAACATATCGGATTGTTTAACTGTTTACGTTCACTTAAGACATATTCTCAACCAACTGTATACTACTGGGCAAGACATTGACTGTGAAATTAATTCGGTAACGTTAGCTGCTTATTTGCTACTTGCACTCTGTCTGTGTCAGCCTTTAATTACTTTTTTTTATACTATCAACAGACTTAACCTTACGTGGCAACGTATGTTAATAAGCAGTCTTACTTACTGTAGCAATGTTGATTTTACATTTAAGTATAAATACATACACAGCCCGTTATCAGCTAACAATGGCTGGCGGTCCACCAGCATTGGGCGGCAAAAGTCAGCGGCTTGACACGGTCGGACAAAATATTATAATATAACAAAATATAACACCATCGGCAACACGACCAATCTGGACCAACAGTCTAAACCGTGGTATGCCAGAAAACACTTATTATGAACCAGCGGCTCGGTAGCGGACCGGGAAGGTGGTCCGCTGGAATAACGATGAGCAAAACGCCAGTGGGCCGCCAACTTTGCCACTGGTGGGCCGCCATCGGCCCGCTGGGCCTATGTTATAGTCTACCTCAATAGCGGACAGGGCAGAAAAGTAAATATTGCATCGAAAATAACAGGAATGAAAAGTATTAATGACACTTACCTGACAGAAAAAGTAAAAAAGGGTGGTTCGTGAACGAGCAGATCAGTTTAAATTATTATACCGTTATTTCAGTTGGAACTGTCACGCGCAAGCTAAGCTCCGCCCCCTTTTTGCGTGATCAACATCTCGTCTCAAGCACTTTTTTCATCATTATTTATTTTTCGGGACAAATATGCGTAGAAATAGGCAAAAATATAAGCTATACCTGGAACCTCAAAGTAAGACAAAGATACCTCGCCAGACAGTGTGTAGATATGACAGGCCAGGTGTTGATGTTGACGAGGAAGAGAGCCAAACAGCCAATGAAACAGGTACCGTAGACGTAGACTATCACGCTTATTATCCAGTAGGATTGTCCCGATTATTTGAATACATTTTATTGTTAAAAAATGTAAATAAAAACGTTAGTACATAGGACGGAGGTGATCCAGCAAAGTCTGACATACTTACTGAAGAATAACTTTTGATTTTTAATTGACAAATAAATAGGCTAAATAAAAACCCAGAGAAATATCCGATTCTCATCGGATATCAAAATAAAAGTCCTCACACATATACCTGTTAAATAAAAGTAACAGTGAAACAGAGATAATGGTCATAAGTTTCATACATCTTTGTCAATTACATTTTTTTGTAGAACCTATTTTTAAAAGGTTATTTAAATATTATAAAATACATTATTTGTGATATATTAACATGTTTTAATGTTTTAATTATTATTTATTTTTATTATTTTAATTTCTTCTATGTAAAGCACTTTGAATTGTCATTGTGTATGAAATGTGCTATATAAATAAACTTGCCTTGCCTTGCCTTTATATATATTTGTATGAGATTTCTTCAGCTTGTTTTTTTCTTGTTGCTTATGGTATTTTAATAGATATGCTCTCAGAGGCAGGGAGTAAGACAAACAGCATACAGAACAGAGAGAGTGAGAGAGACAGCATACAGAACAGTGAGACAGAGAGCATACAGAACAGCCATTCAATGTTGAGTACACCATTTGTGGTATGTGAAAGTTTTGTGAACTGTTTTCCTGATGTATTGAAAGCTATAAAAGACCATAACGTTACACATTCAAAAAATAAGCATGGAAACAGGCAGCTACAGAGTCAGATGAAGTACAATTATTCGCAGTTACTCTTGCTGTTAGTGCAATGTCATGATTGTAACATAACTGTAACATTATTATCAGAATGGTCCAGAAAGTGAAGCAGCCACGATAACAACACTCAACTCCATATGCAAATTATCTGAACTGATGACAGATGAGTACAGTAGTGAGGTAGACGTTGTACCAGGCTCAAGTAGATCTTCAGAAACACATGTGAGTACTAGTTTAGCTTGTTCTAATAAACATTTATCATGTACACTACTAGTCACAAGTTTTAAAACCAATTTGACTGAAATGTTTCTCTCGACATTAAAAACTTTTTGATCTAATTTGTTACAGTATTTATTAATCTTTGTTAACATAAGTTTATAAAAATACAACCGTTTCATGATTGTTACATAGATGTCATGATTGTAACAATTGTAACATAGATGTCATGACTGTTACATAGATGTCATGATTGTTACATAGATTTCATGATTGTAACACGGATGTCATGATTGTAACATAACTATAACATTATTGTCAGAATGGTCAATGGAAAACAGCTGAACTGATGACAGATGAGTACAGTAGTGAGGTAGACATTGCACCAGGCTCAAGTAGACCTTCAGAAACACATGTGAGTACTAGTTTAGCTTTTTCTGATAATTGTTTTTTCCTCTCTCTCAGGTACACATGTACTTCTTTAAGTTTTCAATTATAAATGTATAGTTTTGGAGGGTCTGTACGTTTAAAAAAATATAACTATGAACCTGCGTGAATATGTGTATGAGCAGACCTACACACAACAATACCTTTAACAAAGATGTTGCTTTTTTAAAGGCATGCAGTGGAACAGAGTCAGAGTCTGAGATAGACCATAGGACAGGCAGCACGAAGCAGAACACTGATCCCCTGTCAATGATTGACCTACAGCCTGACATGGACACTGCTTTGTCTGCCACAGGAACTACCACAAAAGCTGAGGCAATGCTCATGATTATGAGCCATGCAGCAAAGCATAAAATAACTGGTTGCCAGTTACATGATTTACTGCAGTTGATTAATAAATTGTTTGGGCAAGAAGTTGTACCTCGATCCAAGTATCTTTTTAACAGAGTGTTTAAAAACAGTTGTGAGGGAGTAGAATTTCAGTTCTACTGCGAAAAATGTTACTTCAACATAGGAACAGTCCAGGAGATCAGTGACAAACAAATTGATGAATGTGGATCATGTGGCAGCACTTTTGATTCTGGTTCTATGAATGGAGGTAACTTCTTTATCAATGTTCCTCTTGCCCCACAAATTCAGACTCTGCTTGAAAGCACAGAAGCGAGTGCCCATTTGAATTATAGGTTTGATAGGCAAAAGAGTCATAATGAGGTGTTGTCAGACATCTATGATGGGGAGAAGTACAGACATTTGTCTGGCCCAAATCAGATCCTCTCAGATTCTCACAACCTATCATACATATTCAACTCAGATGGAAGCCCTGTGTTTAATTCTTCAAAGTTCTCTATATGGCCCATCCACATAATGATCAATGAGCTTCCCCCTGAACTTAGGTTTAAGAATGTATTGCTTGCTGGCCTTTGGTTTGGGCCAAAAGAGCCTGTGATGGAAATCTTTCTCAAGTCATTTGTGGACCAGGCCAAGACCCTAGCTGACACTGGTGTCACATGGCATAAAGAAGGGTCTGTTATTAACAGCAAAATAGTTGGCCTCTGTTGTAGTGTCGATTCCAAAGCGAGACCGCTGATGCAAAACACTACCCAGTTTAATGGATATCATGGCTGCGGATTCTGTCTGCATCCTGGGAAGCTGGTTGATAGGGTAGTGAAGTATCCAGTTTCAGAAGAAGACTATTGTGACAGAACAAATGAGGAAATGGTTAGGGATATGGAGTTGGCTGTAGAAGGTGGGACAAATATTAGGGGCATAAAAGGTCCTTCTCCACTAATCAACTTGCCATTCTTTGATGTTGTCTGGGGGTTTGTCCCAGACTACATGCATGCAGTCTTACTGGGGGTTTCAAGACAGATTACTAGACTCCTGGTTGATACTTCTTCATCCACCCAGCCATATTATGTAGGCAGCCCTGCCACTTTGAGAGAGATCGATGCTAGAATTGTTGGTATCCAACCTCCACACCTGATTACTCGACTGCCTAGAGGGTTGTCAGATAGGGTGCACTGGAAAGCCTCTGAGTGGCGATCCTGGCTCCTGTTCTACAGCCTACCATGTCTTGAAGGACTTCTTCCCCAAAAGTACTTGCAACATCTTGGCCTACTTGTATCAGCCATTTATCTGTTACTGAAGGCTGAACTAAAACCTTGTGAAATCAACAGAGCTGAGATCTTGTTGCTTGACTTCATGTTCAGGTTTCAGATTTTATATGGTGAGTCACAGATGACATTTAACATTCACCTTCTCAGTCATCTTGCCAAGTCAGTCAAGTTGTGGGGCCCATTGTGGACACATTCTGCATTTCCTTTCGAGAACGCAAATGGCAAACTCCTGACTTTGGTAAAAGGAACAAAAGGAGTGGCTAGTCAGATAGTTACCAAGTTTCTTCTATTTAGATCAATTCCTTACTTCTCATCCAAGTACACGGTGAAAGAAGAGGTGTTACGGTTCTGTTCTGATTTGAACAAGTACCCAAGGGTCCAAAATACTGTCAAATGTGACAATACTACGCTACTTGACAATGGGAGCGTGCATGTTGTTACACAGGAAGAACGGGCTGCCTTCTGTGCCCCTCGCGTGTGCATACCTGATGAAGTTGTAGTGCATAAGCGCATGATCAAAGGTGGTCTGGTGTATACTAGCGGAGACTACACCCTATCTCAGAGACGAGATGAAAGCTATGTGAAACTAACAGATGGAACATGTGGGGTAATCAATAAAATTATTTCTTTCTCTGACACGGATGATCACATAGCATTATTATTAACAACATTTAAGGTAGCTCCAGTATTTCCACTACCACAACGTTGTGGTTTTGTTCCACACATTTCCATTGTGCAATGCTGGGAATCATCCAAGACAGAATTAGTTCCTGTTAGTTGCCTTCAGGGTAAATGCATGTGTATCAAAGTGGAAGACAAACTATACATTTGCAGTTTTCCAAACATTTTTGAGAGGGACTAGAACAAACCCTTGCCAGACACGCAAGTGTGAGTGTGTGTGTGTGTGTGTGTGTGTGTGTGTGTCTGTGTGTGTGTGTGGCTGATGTTAAGTCAAGTTATGTTATCTAAAGATGTTTTGTATGTACAAGTGCTTGTAAGTAAAATGCAGTATGTATGGCAACAAACATAAATGGCAGGTAAATGTTCTTGAGCCATTCTTTTTTTGTACTATTTGGCTTTCATAAAATATTATATTTGATTCACTCCTTTTTATCTTTATCTTTAAAGCAACCTGATGTAAGTGTTTTAAATAACTATAGTGGTATTATACCACGAAGCCTAAATAGGAATCTTAATAAAGTAATGTCCAAAGTAATATCATGCATTATGTGTATTATTTAAAAAACCTCCTTCTGTTTACCTGTCCGATTGCATTTTTTTTCTACAAGCCTGCTAAATTGAAGTTTGAACAGAGAGTTTCTCTATTAGTTTAAGTGTAACCGGTGGGCAAAGTCTGACCGATGTGCAGCCATGCAGAGATGTAGCTGGCCTCATAGGCGCCGATTTTCTTCCGTGGGTGCTCATGGGCGCACGCTCTTTAAAAAAAAAAGAAAAAAAAAAAAAAAGAAATCAAGTAGGCTAGTCAAAAAATGTTTGCATTTCAGAACCTTAGGAAATGGACAGCGGCCGACACGAACACACACACACACACACACACACACACACACACACACACACATTTAGGCCTACTTGATAATAAAGCCGTAAAGTAGGCTATCTTTCAACTCAGGCCAGCGCCACTTCGCACAAATACAGACAGGATTGGAGATGAAAAGTTTAACTGACACGTAACCGAGATCAGCTTCGTGGGAAATTAAGAATCAATGTCACACAACAGAGTCCTGCACGGGTCCGATTTTGTAAAACCGCACCGCCCGTTCCCGCAGTGCTTAAAACCGCCCCCGACCCGTTTTCTAGACAGCAGCACTAATTTAAATCCGCACCGACCCGACCCGCTTGAAATAGAACCGACACCCGACCCGCAACCGTAATAAAATCAGTTTAGACTATAATAGACACACTTACAAAAAATGTTATTGTTTATTGCCAGATCATACAGAAGTTATCACACGACCATTAACACAAGGACAACTTCAGCCGAAGCTGTCAAAAGGCCGATACATGAAGAACATGGCTGTACGTTACCACAAAACTGAGTAGCCTTATAACATTTTACCAGTGGAACAGACGCGGCTACAACACTATATCTGCCACGCAATTTCGTCTAGCCTATCTGACAATTTTGGGTTCAAACACGCCCTGCACACCACACATAGCCTACTTAACATTTACATTTACATTTATTCATTTAGCACTTAACAGTGTTAAAAAATACTGTTCGATAGAACTGCTTGGTTTACCAGTTATCTGCGTGCTTCCTCGGCGATGAAGTTCCACATTTGCGGCTATCCAACACGAAAATGCATGCAGCAAAGCCTTTCACAACATTGTTTTCTTCAGTTTTGTTCGACAACTTTACCATCTCCACTAGCTATTCTTTTCATCAAGCATCCATCTCGACGAGTCCAAGCAGATCGCGCGCGCGGTAATGATGACTTTTTAAAAGTGAAAGTAGGCTACTGGGAGGGCGTGGGCACAAATAAACTGACGTGGATTTTAAATTATTGTATTAACTTGAAATACAGGCATATTTTTGCAGATGTGTTCCTAAAAATGTGCATATATTTTTACGTTTGCACGTGATTGTTTTAAACCCGTGTTTAGACCTTTCCCCTGTGTCCGATCCGACCCGCACCAGTTTGAGCAAAATTTGCGGGTCACCCGCGGGAACACGAACCCGTGCAGGACTCTGTCACACAAGTCCACACAGTAAAAATTAGATTTGTTGACTCACCATTGCGGTTAATTCTTCAGGAGGAACGTGTCTCTGCGTACAGAGCGGGTCAAATAGGCGTTTTCATCCGAGAAACGCTGTGGTGGATAGGATATGGAGCAGGCCACTGACAGCGACTCACAGTGTGACAGACGCTTCACATAGCACCAACTGCAATATTTAATTTTAAATGAATGTAGCCTACTGGCAGTCTGGCACACGTGGGTGCTCGGCATTTTCCGTGGGTGCGAGGCGCCTATGGCTGGCGACACCATCAGTTAGAAGACAATAACCTCTGCGTTAGGCATTTTGCAGTAACAATATGAAGCAAAAAAGAAAAACTTGTCAAAATGATGTACACTTTTGCTCAACTGGAAAGATCTTTCCAAATTCGATTCTATCCTTCTTAACTAAAGTTGGTTCTGAGAGCTCGAAAATTCAATCCGTTCGCACCTCCATCTTGGTCGGCCCCCCATACTTTTACTCGTGTGTTGGTGCTCTATCGTTTCCGCATTAAGTCGTAACTAGAGTAAGTTATTCTTTTGACGGAAAAACAAACTTGCTGAACCGATTTCATTTAATAACGTTTAATATAGTTACAAACACTTATAGTTTGTACATTGTGTGAATGTGCTCCTTTACGTATATTGGCGGGCAATAGCCAAGTATTTTAGGCTATTTTATTTTTTTCATTCCAAAACATAAACAAAAATAATAATACAAAAGTCATTTTTAAATATATTTTTGTTGTAATAATTGCAAAAAAAAAAAAAAAAAAATCTGCATTAGCATTAACTATGTGTATAGCCTACATTAAATCATTATCATCAAACCAAAGAAAACACTAAATTTATTGGAGTCTTAATGGTTCATACTGGTGTCCAGTAGAACATGTAACCTTGCCAAAGGTATTTTATTGGACCTTAATGGTATCCAATAGAAAAAAAAAGCCACCAATAGAAGAAAGCAAATTACCAATAGAGACCTACTAGGACCATTACAGTTTCCATTAAAACCAATACAGACAAATAGACAAAACATGCCACCAATAGAAGAAAACAAATTACCAATAGAGACCCACTAGAACCATTACGGTTTCCATCAAACCCAATACAGTTTCCAATACAACCATTAAAACCATTAGCAATTCTGTAATGGTTTCTATTGTTTTTTTCAGCAGGGTACTCTCATCACGATACTCTAGTTTCTCCAAACGTGTTTATTATTTTAGGAAGTTATTATCGTTATATTATAGTTATTATTATGAGATGGTTTTTATTCATTATTTGACACTATAAACCATGCTATAAACACACACTGACCACCTCGAGCTTTTATTTTGCCACTTCCGGCATTTTGAATTTGCATATTAGTTAAATATTTAGTTTCACCCAAAACATTTAGATTCAACATTTAGATTTAGATTCAACATTTAGATTTAACATTTATATTTAACATTTAGATTTAGATTTAACATTTATATTTAACATTTAGATTTAGATTTAATATTTATATTTAACATTTAGATTTAGATTTAACATTTAGATTTAGATTTAATATTTATATTTAACATTTAGATTTAGATTTAACATTTAGATTTAACATTTAGATTTAGATTTAATATTTAGATTTAACATTTAGATTTAGATTTAACATTTAGATTTAACATTTAGATTTAGATTTAACATTTAGATTTAGATTTAACATTTAGATTTAGATTTAACATTTAGATTTAGATTTAGCATTTAGATTTAATATTTAACATTTAGGTGTAACATTTAATATTTAGATTTAACTATTTAAAATATCTCTAAGTTGACAAATATTGTTGTAAATGTGGTAAAAAGTGACCATCAAAAATTCATACCAGTTTTTTTAACATTGTTTGAAGCTAAATGTGACAAAATGTTGCTGTTATTTTCAGCGTGAGCCGCTTTACAAACGGCGCCCCATATTGTTGTGCCTTTGTAGTGTGAATACGTTTCGGAGTTCAGTACCTTTGAGCTGGCTGTTTGGACTCGAATTTCAGTACAGTCTAAGATGACTCTGGTTTTGGGGTAGAGCAGTGTTTCCTCTATGTTGATTAGTTAATGGCGGCCCGCCACGGCAACATTTTTGCCGCCACGGTAACGTTAGGGCTCTACATTGCGACCATTTCACTCGCATTTGCGGCTAAATATGTCTGTGTGCGACCATGAAAAGATATTTAGGCGCACTTGTGCGA
Source organism: Scardinius erythrophthalmus (assembly GCF_964197995.2). Classification (NCBI taxonomy): domain Eukaryota; kingdom Metazoa; phylum Chordata; class Actinopteri; order Cypriniformes; family Leuciscidae; genus Scardinius; species Scardinius erythrophthalmus. The sequence goes on from NC_138221.1 coordinate 11,381,713, forward strand.
CAGACCCGATCGAAGATTTTTTTTTTTGCGGCCGCCAAAGCAAATTTTTGTCCCGCCAAAGTCTTATTTGACCGGTGTGTAATGTAGATAAACTGCTGCGCTTGTGACAGCTGGGCGCATGTTTAAAAGAACGAGAGAGAGAGAGCGAGAGCGCGCGCCCTTTGGTCGCGTGCGCGCGAGCACTCTCTTTGCGAAGCACTTCTACAGAATGTATTAATCTTTGCTAATGTTCATTTCAACATTTAATAGCCTACATTATTGAAATCAAAAGTTGTATTTGTTAACATTTAGTTAATGCACTGTGAACTAATATGAACAAACAATAAACAGCTGTATTTTTATTAAGATTAATAAAAATGAATAGGCCTACATTCAGTAACATGTATTGCTCATGGTTCATGTTAGTAATAAACTAATGTTAAATCAAACCATATTGTAAAGTGTTTCAAAAAAATAATTTACAGAACACCTTAAAATAAGAACGTATAGGTGTGCTTACCCCCTTTAGTACAGCCTATATGGTTAGCAGGATTTAGCCTTAATAAACTAACGTTACAGCATTTACAACTGAATGGTAGCCTATTCAATTGTAGATGGTAGAAAATAAGACTATTAGTTAAAATAAACTTTTTAATGCTATATTTTCTCCCTGCTTTTTTATATTATGGCCACCGAAGACCATTTTTGACCCAGGTAAAACCCTGCAGGGCCAACAATGTTTGTGTGCGGACATTCACACATCAAGCAAGAATCGCTAGTGAGGCAGGAAATGTATGAATTTGTTTTTGTTTTTTTTTATGCAATTTTTTTTTATGACAGCCAGTGTAATTGTTTTTAATGTAAACTTTTGTTACACAATGTGACACAGTAATATTGTGTCGTTAAAGGGAAAAAAACCCTTTCAATTGTATGTGCTCCTAAATTTTGGACTGTGCTCCTAAATTTTTTTAATTAGGAGCACAAGTGCTCCTAATAAAACAAGTTACCGTAAAAAGCCCGGGCTGTACGAAAGCCCTCTATCAGCAGTGATTGTTAAAGTGCATGTCGGAGAATCGCGCGGATACGCGCTTCACACCGCGAGCGGGCTGCAGGCACCCACACCACTCGACGGGAGAGAAAGAGAGAAAAAAAGAGACTGCAGCGTTCTGGAGAATAAATAACTTGAGATCGGTGTACACGTCCTTGAGAACGGTAAGTCGTATACCTTATGTTGTTCATTTAAGCCTGTTATTGTATTAGTCATTTCTCATGCACAGAAAAATCACGAAGCAAAGTGAAGACCGACAGACAATGAAGACCGACAGACAATACAGAGCAGGTTACTTATGATAAAAAGTCTCAACTCTCAGATTCGGTCAATTTTATTACAAAATTCAAACAATACAGTTTTGGTGTATAAATGTGACGTGACAGATCCCTAGCCTCAGTGAACCGATCATCTCGCTAGTAAATAAACACAAATGAACAATTTTGAAAGATACAGTACAACTTACCGAAATGTATATTATACATACTATCGATCAATCAGTGTTTTTCAACCGCGGAAAGAAGTCAATAAAACAGATGGAGAACAATTATGTCACATATAGGCCTAACATTTACCTCAGGAAAGCCATTTAAGGCAAGACACGGCGGGCAAAAACATTGATTTTTCATAAAGTGGTCAGATTTTAGATTTTGGTCTAGTTTACTCATTCAATATGTGTTCTTTCAAGCTGCTATAAAAAAAATTGAAAATATACATTAAGATGCTTATTTTATTACATTTTGTTTACTTGCGGCAGTAAGTTTCTCCCGAATTTACCAAGAGGTTATAGCATTCGAACGCGACGTCTGTTTAATGAAGTCTGTCATGATGACCGCTATTGTTGTAAAGCTACGAGTGGCTCTCCTGCACAACGCTATGTAACCCAAATATGGGCATTTCCTTTCTATCAGTGACCAATCGTGAAGGGGATTTATAGCTAATGACGAAATCTCATTGGCTACTGCTGGTTTCTGCTAAAGTGATTCGCTCAGATGCATCACGTGGTGTACTCTGACACAACGCAAGATTAAGCTTGTGAGCACAGACAAGAAAGTGAAAATAGCTATACAGAGTATTTAGCTAAATATGTGTACTATATTACATATTTATTATATGTTTACTTATATCATTAAATAAAGTTGTTATAATAAAAAAGCATTATATTTAATTTGAGTTATTTTTAACCTTAAATAATACCAACTGATAAGCTAGGGCTCTCTGTGTTTACAGTATTAGGTGAGGGTTTTTTTCTTGAGAAAAATTAACACCTATCTTGTGTAGCCTCCCTAATATTTATCCAAATGAGTCAATATTATTAAATCAAAAGAATCAAATTGAAATTAAATCATGAAATTTGTGTCATGCAATAATACAAAACCGTAGCTTACCAGAAATTGTACCATGTAAACATTGTAACATTTTGTTATTACACCTAATGAAATTCTGTGTAGTTACTAAAATGTTTTGACAATCACAATACACTTATTGTATTGTGAAAGATACAAGATTTTTGTTTTGCATCAAAACAACCCCCCCCCCCATATATATATAGTGAACTTCATTTCTGAATTATAATGCTATTATTCATTTTCTGAATTATAACGCTATTATTCATTACTTATTTTTCAGATGAGTTTGTTAAAATATTTCTCCAAGAAAAGGAAGACGCCTGATGAGGAAGATAACCAGGTATGCTAATTTCACATTACCTACTACACAGTGTTTAAGGGAAAGACAGAGCTTAGGCTATCTAACCCATTTAGACACCTAGGCCTATAGCCTACGTGTGCACTGGAGGGTAGTGCACTGTTCAAAGCGCTAGTTGGGAAAGTGAAAAAAAAAATATAAAAAAAAAACTAGATAGGTCTAAATTTTTCGGGGTTTTTTTCTGCTAAGATGTCCACAATGCTTTAAAAAAAAAAACATTCTGGAGGAAACACTAGTGGTGGCTCCTACAACATTTTACAATTATTACTGGTTGCCTGATGAAATATTAGACAGGTGACAGAAGGCCTTGAGCACTTAAAAGTAAAGGTGAGAGGTGAATACTTTCCACTTTTAACAACAATTCAGGTCATTATTGTGTACTCCAGATGCATTGTGTGCTATTATTAATCTTTTACACCACTACTAAAATATTTTTCAGCAAGTAAAGGATACACGCTGGCTATCACAGCACCTGGCAATTCTTACATTGCAAAAGAATCTCAGTGCTGTCATGACTGCCTTGGCTGAGGAGACTGAGGTCCATAAGTGCCCAGTAGCCAAGGGCCTCTATGGTTTTTGCTGCACATACCGCTTTGTGGCTTCAGTATACCTACAGGCAGATGTACTACCACACTTAGCCCGCCTTTCTAGGATTTTCCAGAAAGAGACGGTCAACTTCCTGGCCATCAAAGAGCAGGTACTTTTAACATCTCATAATTGTAAAGCAGTACAATTAAATTCTAGGCTGTTCAATCAGTGCTGTCCAATCAGTGCAAAAAACTGCTGAGGATTGTGCAACTGCCTTTATCAGGTTCCAGTGACTATGGCATGCCTGAAGAACATCAAAGATGCAGGTGATGCACAGCCCCCTGGCTCATTCTTGGCCCAACTGCATATTGACCTTGACAACCCTGCAGGATTGGGTGCATTTAACATCGTCGATGAGGAGGAAAGGGAGAGGAGAGGTAGAGGCCAGGTGAAACCCACAAGAGAGGTCCTTTGGTCCCGGTACAGGACACAGGTACATTTGTTTTGATTGGCTGCTAAGTTGTATCAGTCTAAGAAAAATAAAATGACAGAGCCCAGTCTTAGTTTGATTGAAATGTTATTTCCACAGGGAGTCAATCATTACAATTTAATAATTTCCTTTGTGCCATGTTTAGGTAATGGAACCTTATCTTGATGGCCTCCAGGACAGCCTTGACAGAAGGTTCCAAAACCTCAATATCATGGGAGCCTTTCACGTGTTGGGGCCCCAAGCAGTCAAGGAGAATGATTTCATCAACTTTGAAAACATCAAGACCCTGTCCACCAAATTCCTGCAGCAACCGGACAGTCATGCACTGCTAGAATGGTCATCTTTTAAGCAGCATATGCTGACTGGGGCATTCAAGGTAAATTAAACACAATTTAAGTTCTTCAGAAACATGACTGAGACCCAGCATAATCGCCTACTGTCTGTGTTGTAATGTTTCAGGATATGGACCAGCTCACCATAATGAGCAAACTGGTTTCTCAGCATGATGAGTGGTGTCAAATCTACCCCTCCCTCAGTAAGCTGGCAGCCATTGCCCTCACAGTGCCAATCTCGAGTGTTAACTGTGAGAGAGATTTCTCCACTATGAATAGGGTAAGACATTTCAGTGTTATGTGAAATGAAAGATTGTTTGGCTATCAATATACCTCACATCACTTATTTTTTTAAAAATTATTTTATAGGTGAAAACAGACTTGAGGAACAGGCTACAGGGGGACCATTTAGCAGCATGTATGCTACTCAGCATCAATGGGCCACCTCTTTCTGAATTCCCCTATAACCGAGCCTTGGAGTTATTTTTCCAAAAACCACGAAAAATTAAATGCAAGCTGCCAACTTGCACTTAAGGTTTTGTTTTTTTGAGGTTACAGTTCAATCGCAACTGAAAATCTGCCTCATTATGTGTGAATAAATATACTTGTTTGTGTTGCAGCGAAGTGTCAGTTCATTTGTATTTGGGGGGGGGGGGGGGTATTGTTCGGACAGACCTGCCCCCACTGCTAAAAAAAATCCTAAAGGAAACACTGATAGAGAGTCTTAAAATGATCTGGCATTAGCTCATCAACTGCACCTCTACTTGGCCATATTGGCAGACTCCCCAACATAAAATACAAATAATTTGCCCATGTAACACAGGTTCGACTAACTGTACTTTGTGAAACATTGAAACGCACAGCTAGATCTTGTTCAAGAAGGCCCTGTCTAATGCGGCAAAGAAACATGAAAAACTGATTAAACAGTGAGAGATGTTGTGCTTGGAATCCAAGTCTCAGTGTATGTTGGTTGGTTGCACTAATTCTTTGCACTTGAGCCCATGAGGCCATGCTCTCTGCTGTGGGCTGTAGAGCCAAAAAAACAGCTTCTAAAGTGTCATAGTCGGGGAATCCTGTGTAAAACTGGACGAGTTTTTGATTACGTTTGAAATGTTGTATACCAAACTGTTGGTTTTTGAGGATTTCATTCTCAGCAGATAGACGAGAAATTTCCTCCCGTGCCGCCACAAGTTGCTCCTCAGAAGTCATGGGCTCCACAGAGTAGTCATGATCAGGGTGAGGCATCTCTGTAGCATGACTGTAGATTCAGAGAGATGAAAGTTAAATCTAATCATCTAGACCAGTGGTTCTCAATCCTGGTCCTGGGGACCCACAGCTCTGCACAGTTTGTCTCCCTTATTTAATACACCTGATTCAGATCATTTCATTAGGAAAGAGCTCTATGAACTGAACTGGGAGTGTCAGATAAAGGAGATATAAAATGTGCAGAGCTGTGGGTCCCCAGGACCAGGATTGAGAACCACTGATCTAGACCAGTGGTTCCCAAACCTGCCCTGGAGTACCCTCCAACACAGCACGTTTTCTTTGTCTCCCACCTAATCAAACACACCTGATTCAACTCATCAGCTCATTATGAGCTGATGAGTTAAATCAGGTGTGTTTGATTAGGGAGACAAAAAAAAAAAAGTGTAGTGGTGGGGGGTACTCCAGGGCAGGTTTGGGAACCACTGGTCTAGACTATATATGTCCAGTTTATTGTTCACTTGATGCATTTATTACACATTAATTTTCTTGGATAAATTTGTACTCACCATTCTTCATTGCTTGGTCCATCATTAGAAGAACTGCAGAGAATAGAAGAGAACATTAAGACCCATACATATAATGGCCTGGTTTCACAGACAGGGTTTAGATTAGCCTATACCAGGATTAGGCCTTAGTTCATTTAGGACATATCTTTTTATAAAAAAAAAGTATATTTTATAAACATGTCTTAAAAAAAACAGCAGTAATTGCTGTCCATGTTGAGACAAAACAATGGCACTGACATATTTTAAGAGATACTTTCATTTAAAAGAGTTAAAAACACATTTTAGTTTGAGACTAGGTTTAAGCATTGTCTGTGAAACCGGGGGGGGAAAACAATACTACATATGAATTAATTGTTTGTCTTTATTTGAAATATACTGTTTACATATCACATTTACTGACAGAAATGCATTTACATGTTCATTTAAAACCACTTAGTTTAAACAGTATTCAACTCATTTTCCCCATTTCTGCTCACCTTTCATCTTCCTCACGTTCTTCCTCTAAATTACATCTTCCTTGTCTAGAGCCGAACAGAAACAGAAGCAGGATTAATTCCTAAAAAAATAATAACATCATCCTGTACATGATTATGAGATGTCAAACAGGGTTTTACCTCTGACAATGTGTGCACAATAAGCTATCACATTAATTATAAATTATGAACCAGCAATACGACCTTAACCCTGCTTGAAACTGTTGTAAATATTGGATTACAGACCTAAACTTGGTCCTATGTTTATGGTAAAATGTGTATCTTAATTCAATAAAAGGTATGAACGTTGAACGGCATTGACGATTGTAGCTTGTTTGTAGCTCTTGTCACAAATTATTAAACAACTTTTTCTATATAATATCTTTTGTAAAACATATTTAACGTTACTTACGATCGCATGGAAGTCCTTTCACATGACTGTCGAGCCCAGGTAAACACTGACGGGACTGAACCTTCTTTTAGCTTCCTGATCCCAGTCAATGTTCTTGAAAAACTTTCCGGAGAAAAGTGTTTGGAACACACTCTTGTGTTCTTTGTAATCTATGAATAGGACATATTAGCACTTAGTTGTTGTTGTAAAATATCATGATGTAACAACTAGCAATTTATTAGTTTAAAGGAAAGTAAACTTGCTTAAAACATAGAAATTAGCGCTTAGCCAACAGGCTAATATCTAGAACTGATATTATATAAACAATGCAGTACTCTTACCTGAAAATTAGGTCCAATGTCGCGTCTAATTTTAACAATCCATGTTTTGCGAAGTTCTTTGTCCTGTGGAAATTTGTGAAATGATGTATTTTCTTTATTTTGACGGCTGAATGACCGGCATCCCGGTACACAACAGTACGCCATATGAACGCTCTATCCCTCACAGCCTCGTTCTGGAATCAAAATGGCGGCAGGCTGAATAAGGCGTATGAGGGAAGAGAGACGGCGCGAGCGAGCGGTGACGTCATCGGCCGCCAACGCACGCGCGTACGGGACACCCCCGCAGCCAATCAGGGCCACGCAGATTCAGCTTTACTAGTAGCCTTCCATTATTATTATTTTACAACTGAAGTGACTCCAGTTACTAAAGGTGAAAGGAACTTTTTCAAGTGAAGCACAAAATAGTCAGAATAAGCAGAGGAGGATCAAATCCATCCAGTCTGAAAAGGGTTTTGGCCTGTAAAGTCTGGCTCAGTATTCTGTAGCGTCCTAAAACAAATAGTAAAGGCATGTTGGTAGATTAGCACCTGTAGAATTTCCTTTTGTTGAAACCCCAGATAAAAGTAGAAAGCTACTATTATGTTTAGGTCCATGAGGCAGTTCGACATTTCCTTACTAAAGAAAAAACACTGAAATAAAAACACTTCTACAGAGTATTCTCATAACTTCTGCTTTATTCTACTAAAAGCTACTAATTACATCTTCAACAGTGTAATAATATTACTGTACTATTTTTAAAGAGTAATTCCTTATTTTACTTTTAGAATAAAAAGTAATTCAATTACAGTAATTAATTAATTAGTTAGTACTGCATTGCACCACACACTGATTACGCAATTATGCTGATAAAGCACATCCTGTATTGTATTTAAATGACTATTTAATATTACCTCTAAACTTTGACTAGGCTTGGCATGTTGCATATTAATTGTTCTAGGAACCTCAAATAGGCTATATTTTAATTGTTGTGTATGTTGTGCTACTCTATAATGATGTTCTAGTTAAAGCTGCAGTAGGGAGTTTTTAGAAAACATTGACTTAAGGCCTGTTCACACCGGGACAAATTCCGCGCGCGATATTCGCCGACGTTTAACGCCTCGTGACTAAACAAAGGGCGCCAATGTGAGTGTGCACACCGACGCGAAAAACGCCACGCGTAAAAGCGTCATTTTTAAAAAAAAAATGGGTTCGTTTTTTTGTTTGTTTTTTATCCGACCAATGAGATTGGAGCTTTTGCTCACGTGTCTGGAGCTTCTGAAGTTACAGTAAAACACAACTTGGGGGCGCTCAAACACAAAACTGTCTTGCCGAGCACACATACGTAACGGCGAAGAAGATATACGCCAAATAGCGTCTACACTGCCAGGAAGAGAGGAAGATGCAAGGAAAGATGAATGTGGACCTGCTGGTTTCCTTAGTTTCGGAACATAAAGCACTTTATGACAAATGCGACAGGGACTACAAAAATATATTGACAAAAGAGAACTGCTATGGAGTGTAATTGCAGAGCAAATGGGCCTTGATGGTGAGTTTCATTTCACTTAATTGTCTTTTAATTGTGTACATAGGCTTGCCAATTTTTTCCCACAAACGTTTGACAATCGCCATCGTTTGTGTGCTGTAGTAAAACAGAAATGGAAAAGCCTGCGAGATACATATACAAGAAAAAAGCACGAAGATGATTGCTGAAGTAGACAGGCTGCTAAAAACAAGAAGCCGTGGAAATTTATGAAGGTCATGGAGGAACTGAACATCAACTGAATTTCGAAGGTATTATCATTAGAACATTACAATATAGCTGTGTGCTTTACTATAATGCACTGACATTAAACATTGATTAACACAATATAATTGCATGTTCCCTGTTCACCATGCGATCACACCTCAAGTTCAATATATTAGTTTGTGTTCTGTGTATAGGTAACCTCTGCTGAAATTTGATGTAAAAAACTCTGATGTAAACTGAATTTGTCTTTACAGTGTTCACAGCAATATTTCTCCTGAAAATATGGATGAAGGGGCTGACCAAGTGGTAGTCCAAAAAGAAGTGAGCGACAGTGAAGAAGCACCAGCAAGCACGTCTCCAGGATCATCCTTCTCTAGCCCAACTGTGACAAGGTCTACTGTAAACAAAAGAAAACGGCCAGACACACCAGACTTCTTGGACCGGTACCTCTTATCCAAAGAAGCCAGGGAAAGTGAGAAAGAGGAACGCAGAAGAGAGAAAGAGGAGCGCAGAGAGCAACGAAGAGAGCAACAAAATGATGACAATTACTTGTTTGCTCTTGGCTTGATACCAGCACTAAGGAGATTGTCCCCAGCCGTACAGTCTTCAGTCAAAATAAAAATACATCAGCTGTTGCATGATGCTGAGTTTGGCCAGGCCTCTTCTGCTTTTTTCCTCAGCAGTCGACGGTGTCCTACCATCAGGTCACTCCGCAGACCCCAACAAACTATGGCTGCTCTACAACTTCTTGGCTACCCTGATAGAATTTTTTTTTTTTTTTTTTTTTTTTACATTCAAGAAATATAGTTGAAAATGGCTATTTCATAAATGTTTATTTGCACTATCGTTTGCTCGAACTATTGTTATTGTGACTTATTTGCACTGCTGTTATATATATATATATATATATATATATATATATATATATATATATATATATATATATGCCATTTTATTTGTATTTTTATTTACATTCAAGTAATAGTTGAATGTGTACGTGCACTACTGTTTACTTGCACTACAGTCATTGTCACTTATTTGCGCTACCTTTTTTATGTTTGTGATTGTTATTGCAACTTGTAGTTCAGTTAAAAAAAGTGTCATTTTTTGAACTGAAAAAGAAATTGTGCATAAGTAACTTTTACTTGAAAATAAAAAAACATATTTTGGAATTTGGCATATATTTGTACACAAGTATTCTTGACCTATTATTGAAACAGCTATGTGCCTAATTACGGAGTCACTGCATTTATAGACAACAGTTATCAATCTACAGGAACATAACCATTTTGGGCACAGCATTGTGCAGGGAATGAGAACATTTTAAAGAAAATGCTTGTAAAAATGTTTATTAAAAATACACATTTTCAAAATCACAACTTAAATTTAGCTGTAAATAAGTATATTTTGAAGTGACAAAATACTTTACATTTTGCAAAAAACTATGCTTTAACTTTGATAGAACATGTTATATCAAAACATATTTAATTTGCTGTGGTGAGTGCTGGCATATTAATTAATGGAGAATCAGATGCAATAGATTTGATAGTGTATTCAAGTTCACAGAAATTGTATACACATACACTAGTGGTTTTCACAATTGGAAATGTAATGAACATGGCACAAATTTACAGTTTGATTTTATCTGTTCCCCAGACCATGGTTCACATGGTCATGCTGCCAAGCAACTTCTCCTGCTGGTGAGTTGAAGTACTCTTTGTACAGTTCTCGGACATTTTGTGCCTCCACAGATGCCCGCTGCCCCCTGCAATGTTCAAAGCCTTGTAGTGTTTTCTCACAATCATGGTCATCCTCTGTGGCATGATTCTGGTCATTTCCGTTCGGGCGCAAATAATTGCACAATGCACAAGCAGCTTTGACAACTTTGTCAACAACACTTGGTTGAACCTGAAAAGTTCTTTGGAAAACCCGGAAGCGTTGACTGAGGATGCCAAATACATTTTCAGAGATGACCGTGCCCGAGACAAACGAAAATTGAAAATTCTCTTCTCTGTGGGGAGGCGGCGTCCAGGGTATGGCCGGAGGAGATATGGTTTCAGCGGAAAAGCTTCATCCGCCACAATGACATGGTTAACTTTTCCCAGCTCAGGAGCACCTGGAAGTTAACTTGGTGGGGAAACATTCAGAGTTCCATCTCTGAGTGCCTTTCCCAGCTCAGAATTGGCTAAGATGTCTCCATCACTGTTGCTGCCATAGCTCCCCACATCAACCACCAGGAAGCGGTAATCTGCATCAACTAAGGCCAGCAATACAACGGAGAACGTACCTTTATAATTAAAGTAGAGAGAACCTGAGTTTGCAGGGGCCTGGATGTATATGTGTTTCCCATCCATGGCTCCCAAGCAGTTAGGGAAATTCCATCTTTCATGGAACCTCCTGGCTGTACTCCTCCACATCTCTTCAGTAGGCACTGGCAAATGTTCATATCTGAGGCAATGCCACAATGCATCACAGGTTTCACTCACTATCGAAGCCACAGTTGACACACCAAGTCGAAAGCATTCAACAGAACAATAATTTCTTCATCGCTGGAGCTGGAGCTACTGGTACTTGAAATATCCATGTTTTCTTTGTATGATTTTGACAAGCGTGTAAATACTTGCTCTCTTCTTCTGAGTGACAAGCGACTGTCAGAAGCGTAAAGTTGTGCAGCGCCACCTTGTGTACCGGGGAATTTCTGTTTTACATTAAAGGAAAACTTGGTAACTTTTTTAACTTAATAAAACTGTCTAGAAATCATTTGGATGGTTAAACAACCTGTTCTGGTGATATTGGTGACTTTCCCCGCTCCCCCCAGCGTTCCCAGGCGGAAAACCAACCTTGCAACTTGGGGACTACCGTCCCGGCAAGATAGAAATTGTAAGTCTCGTGAGAAGCGAGAACGAGCGCGAAACACGAATTGCTTTACGGCAAATCGACAAACACACGCATAAATGTATTAACAGATTACCCACCTTGGTAGACATAGCTCCACACGATACAGTTGGCTTTCTCCGATCAAAACAAACGCACATGAGCAGCGGTAGAGAGGGGGAGGAAGCCGCCGCAAGTGAGTTTTTTACGACCGTGTTGTGAAATATAGCCCCCTCACAGCTGTAGGGGGAGCTCGTGGGGAAAACATGCGACAACAAAAGGGAAAATCAGCGAAGAAGTGACTAGAGTTCACTAGAGTTGCCAAGTTCTCCTTTAAGCGCCATCTAATGTCAGGGATTGAATTTGCATGTCCACTCGGCTCATCGTCAGCGAAAATCGCTTGGGTGTGAACACAAAAAACGCGTTAAAAAACGCTGGCGAATAACGCGCGCCGATATTCGTCCCGGTGTGTACGGGCCTTTAGCCTGAAAATTTTAACAAGCACAGCTTACAGGTCACTCCACCTCGCTCTCTGCTGCGCTACAGCCCTCCCTCTACAGCTCCTCCCCCACAGCGGAGCCAGCCGTGAACGCACAGGCTAGTAAGCAGGGCCACCGATGACGGTGGATAAACAGTTATGGCACATTCACTTGTAGGGACAAAACATCAACAATATGCTTTACATTGACTATGGCCTGCCCATACTTTGACAACAAACTACAAACTAAACTTTGTCCTCAAATCATTACGAATTTTGCAATACATGTAATGTAACTATATGACTTTGCACTCTTTCTATAAGTTATAAATAGTTAGTAATATAATATAACGGTAACTAACGTTACAGTATGTAAGTAATTATTCTAACGATATGTAATGCTAAATAAGGTTTGCTAGTACATTATATCAGCAACATGACAAGCCAGTGAATTAGCAGGTTTCAATTGCTAAGCAAGCACAGTGCGTGACATTTTATCTGTATGTTATGCGGCTAGAGTTTTGACACTGAGACAATGGGCTCCGACGAGGAATTCACACCCACAGCGACTTCGACGAGTCAACAGGCGGGGAGAAGAGGAAGCCGTGGTGTGCGCGGAGCATCAGGCAGGGCACGTGGGAGACAGTAGTTATAAATACCTCAGTTATAAATGTTTTCCCTTTGCACATCAGGTATAATATTGTTCAATTAAATTTTGTTTATATAATATAGGCCCATGTAGTGTAATGCTAGCTGTTTATCTGTGGATAATGACATTTTTTTCTGTTATCACTAGGAGCAAATTCAACAATTGAATTTACAACAGACACAACAAGTGTTGAAGCAATGTTTGGCACGGGATCCAAGCCTAATCTTTGAAGTCCTCAGCCATTTGGGACCTGCTGCTCCTCCAACATTACCTCCTGCCCCCGGACAACTATCATGGTGCATCTGCCAGAGATGCAGAGAGATGCCCACTGTGGTGGAGAGGAAGTGCTGCCTCCAACAGCCACCTCTTTGCATCTCAACTCTACCACACATGGAGGCATACATTCTGCAGGCGGGAGTATTGCGTCTGGCCCGGAGGATCTGGAATGACCCGCGTGCTGGAGTTGACCTTCCAGATGAAGGTGAAGACAACAGGCAATTTAGACATGCTGCATATAGACAGTTTGTGGCTTGGCAGTGTGGTACTCTGGGTCCTGGTCACAGAGTGGTCATCCCAAGCTGCTGTGTCTGGGAAATCCGGGACCGCTCTCCAGATCCTCATGGACAATACAGGGGATTTATTCTGAAGAGGGTATAGCTGCTGTGCGGTGTGCTTTTAAACATTTGAATGCTTTCTTGATGTGTTTAAAATAGGGCTGGGGGAATCAACGCGTTAATCTGTGCGATTAATTTGAAATGTTTAACGCGTAAAAAAAAAAATAACGCATTTAACGCAGCACTTTTTTTTTTTGCCTCGTTTTAATGATTTCCTGTTGCGGCTGCTATTGAAAAGCCGAAAATATGTGCATCGGGTTTCATTCTCGCGCAGCTTTCATGAGCGGGTCTTTTCCGCTCCGTGTGCGCCGCCGCACTCTCCGTTCCGTGTGTCTGTGTGTGTGTGTGTGTGTGTGTGTGTGTCGGCCATAGGTGTAGGCGGCTGCGCTCTCTGCTCAATGTTCGACTCCGTGTTTGCGCTGCGCGTTCTGCTCTGTCGTTCACGGCCCAAACGCTTCAATCATGTACCGAGCACTGGAAAAGCAAAGTCCGCTCAAATAAGGTGAAATTTCTCTTTAGACTTCTGTTTGCTGAGCTGGTATAGTAGGATATTGCTGGGCAACAATGTTAAAGGGATAGTTCACCCAAAAATGAAAATTCTGTCATTTACTCTCCCTCAAGTTGTTCCAAACCTGTATGATTTCCTTTCTTCTGCTGAACACAAAACAAGATATTTTAAAGAAGGTTGGTAATTAAACAGTTGCTGGTCCCCATTGACTTCCATAGTATTTTTTTTCCTACTATGGAATCAATGGGGTCCATCAGTCGTTTGGTTACCGACTTTCTTCAAAATATCTTTTGTGTTCAACAGAAGAAAGAAAGATATAAAGGTTTGGAACAACTTGAGGGAGAGTAAATGATAATCATACATGCTCTGGTAATAATAGCTTTTTTAGGACTATAGTTTATTTTTATAATTAGTTAAAAAAATTGGAACAAAAAATCTTAAATTGATTGTTGATTGATTATTGAAAAAGAATAATACATTGATATATTGATGTTTAATATTATTTTAATATAGGGCTATTTTCTGTTACTTTTTTTCCGGTGATTCTAAGTTTAATTATTGATGATTACAAGCTTGGAGGAAATGCAATTAATTGCAATTAATTACAGCAAATTGTGCAATTAATTAGTTAATTTTATTTAATCGATTCCCAGCCCTAGTTTAAAAATTTAGCTTCTTTAAAATAATATTTGTATTAAAAGTTTTGTTAATATTTTTCAATAAAGGGTTTAAAATTGAATTGTGTAATTGCTCATTTGTGATAACAAAAGCACCACTTTGCCATAGTACATTACTGAATTGTCTTTTGGATAAATTTAAAACACTAACTTTCAATAGGAATAATGAGAATCACTGGGTCAATAATACTAGTCATGCAATGTCGAGTAAGCTCACTAAGCCAAGGAATAACAACATCTTAGAAATATTGATAAAAAAAAAAATATTGGCCAAATACTGTTCACAACGACAACACATCTATAAACATCAACATAATCACATACAAAAACAACAACAACATGGATTACACACCACTTCTTTTTATTCCAGCTGCTTTCTTTTTTTGCTGGTTGTGTAAAACTGTGCTGAGACAGCAATCTCAATCAATGTCAGTCATGTGTGCAGTGAAATATAATGCATTAGTGAACTCCCTGTATGCATTTCCTGTTGTCGAATGCGCATGCGTCGCGTCTGAACGCGTTGTTGTCTTTGGAGCTCCATCGATTTGATTTATAATTCTTGATTTTAGTCTTCAAACTTACTTACAACAAACATTTTCTACTTTTCCTTACTGAGAAACACTACTGCTCAAACCTCATAGTTACAACGCGGACTGTTGAGCAGACGCGTCTCAAGCCTATTAGTGATCCAACGCTGGATACTCTTATAGGTTACTCCCGGGGATCACGGCTGAACGCGTCTTCTCAACACTCACTTACAAACATTTTACGCCTATCGTGCATCTACTCTACACCCGTACCACTAAAAAGACAGATTATATCTAAGACGTTAGTCAGAAATTAGTATTAATATTGATAGCATCACTGGTAACGTTAGTGTCGTTGCTAACTTACTGTCCATCAGTTAAAATGGCGAATATATCAGGGGCCGTATTCACAAAGAATTTTAAGGCTAAAAGTAGCTCCTAACTGGCGAATTTAGGAGCAACTCCTAAAAATAATGGGCGTCACTCGTAACTTTAGGACTCCTCATTTTTTTGACTAAGAGTAATTCACGAAGCATTTTAGCCCTAAAAGTAGCACCTAAGCCTGGGACAGCTTAAAAGAAGTCGAGAGGACTCCTAACTCACTAAGACCTATTCACAAACCGCTTTTTGTGGCATTTCACGTTGCGATGTTTTGAAATGCGTATGCGGCGCTACAGGAGCTTCCAATCGCGAGGGAACAATTTTGCATTGTAGGCATAACTAGGGATGCAATAACGCCACCAACAACAACCAAAACTAGGCTACTCATTGCATGTAAACTAATTGTAACGTTTCATTGTGAATCAAATTAAAATGTTCTTCTCTTTGCAAACGTAGGCAGAGGCATATAGTGACAGATTAATTCAATAATGTTGCAAAGATATTGCATCAATCCATAATTCATTAGGCTATTTGTTTTGCCTTACTCTTTATTCATTTAGGCTATTTATTCAGTTATTCATCATCTTCCTTCCTTCGCACTACTTGTGTAGCGCACGCATTCTCAGACCTGTCACCTGTCACTCATCATCGTAGGGGAGGTGTTTGGAATCATTCCCGCGTTACAATCATCAGCCAATCAAGGTGGTCACTTCATTCAAGCTTGTGCATGAGTAATGACGTCATCCATAGCAACAAAGACTCACTCTTAGTTTAGGAGTTGTCATTTTTCTTTACTAAAAGTAGGTCTGAAAGGCGTTGTGAATAACTTTTAAGAGAAAACTCCTAGCTAAAATCTTTTAGTGCGATTTAGGAGTACTCCTAGTGGTCAGATAAAATGCTTTGTGAATACGGCCCCAGATGTAAGTAGTCTACCTTTTGGTGCAGGTGAGGACATATTTGAGCTGCACGCGGTGCAGTCTGAGCTGTAAGCTGTTGAGAAACAGATCCACGACCTTTTAGTGAGACAAGCCGTTCTAATAGACCGGCGGTTAGCTCTTGAAACATCACGCGGCGATGCTCATAAATCAGAGATTAACGTTACTAACCCGCTGACTCCGACCTCGTCTACTCCGTGCGTTACTCAACATTGGTCCCGAGCGCCAAGGTCGCGATGAGCCATGGTCTCGTTCACTCCGGCTCCAACACGCCGCCACGAAGCCTGGATATTTCCGCAGCGGAAGACGCGAGTCAGGTCTAGACCAAGACCCTCTCCGACCCTCCCGGTTTTCGAGTTATCCACACAAAACCGCTTCTCCCCTCTTCGCGAAACAGAACGCGATGCTGTGATCATCGGCGATTCCATCGTTCGGCACGTCCACGCTACATTAGGTAAAAATAAGGTGTACAGTCACTGTTTTCCTGGTGCTCGTGTTTCTGAAATCGCTGCTCACGTTCCCGAGATTCTGAACGATAACGAGCGCGTCGGAACTGTGGTCTTGCACGCCGGAGTGAACGACATCAGGCTGCGCCAGCCGGAGGTTCTGAAGAAAGACTTCAGGACTCTGATCGATACGGTACGCAGCACATCGCCTGATATAACGATCATTGTGTCAGGACCGCTTCCCACGTACCGTCTAGGACATGACAAATTTAGTAGATTATTTGCGCTAAATGAATGGTTAACGTCATGGTGCAATGAGCAGAAAATGCTCTTTGTAAATAATTGGAATCTGTTTTGGGAGCGTTCTAGGCTTTTCCGTGCTGATGGCTTACACCCAAGCAGATTCGGAGCGGATCTTCTGTCGGATAACATCTCCAAAATGTTAAATACCTTGTGACTAGTAACCAAAAGTCCAAATCATAGTCTCTGCTGCACCAAATTAACTGATATAAATACTAGTGTAGAACATTGCATAGAAATTGTGTCTATTCCTCGTTTAGTGCGATCAAATAATAAATCTACTGCAGGATCTAGGAAAAATTGAGTTGTTATTAAAACAGAAAATGTTGCTATTAGTAAACAAAAACAATTTCTAAAGCTAGGTCTTTTAAACATTAGATCACTCACATCTAAGGCAGTTATTGTAAATGAAATAGTCACAGATAATAGCATCGATGTACTTTGCCTTACTGAAACCTGGCTTAAACCAAATGATTATTTCGGTCTAAATGAGTCTACTCCATCAGGATACTCCTATAAGCACGAGCCCCGTCTGATTGGTCGTGGCGGCGGTATTGCAACAATCTATAAAGATTTTCTTAGTGTTACTCAGAAAATGGGTTATAAGTTTATTTCATTTGAAGTACTTGTACTAAATGTTACGCTCTTAGATGATAGAAAAACATCCCTATTATCTCTAGCCTTGGCTACCGTATATAGACCGCCTGGGCCTTACGCTGATTTCCTAAAAGAATTTGCAGATTTTCTCTCAGATCTATTGGTCAATGTCGATAAAGTATTAATTGTTGGAGATTTTAACATACACGTAGATAATCAAAATGATACGTTAGGGGCTGCGTTTATGGATTTATTAAACTCCTTTGGGGTTAAGCAAAACGTTACCGGACCAACTCATCGTTTTAATCATACACTCGATTTAATTATATCACATGGAATCGATCCAACCGATATAGATATCATTCCACAAAGTGATGATGTAACTGACCATTACATGGTAACTTGCATATTATGTACCCCGGTAATATATCATGCTGCGCCGCGTTATCGATTAGGCAGAACAATCCTTCCATCCACCATAGATCATTTTTCAAATTGCTTATCGGATCTGTCTCAGCTGCTGCCTGAACCTAAACAAACAGATGAACTAGAGGAACTAACCAGCACTATGAGCACCATTCTCTCTGGAAAATTGGATATTGTTGCACCTATGAGACTAAAAAAGGTCGGAGAGAAAATTAAAGCACCATGGTACAACAATACTACGCGTGTTCTAAAGAGAGAAACCCGTAATTTAGAGCGTAAATGGAAACAAACTAATTTAGAGAATCGCTTGGAAAGACAGTACGTCACGTTATAAAAAGGCCCTAAAAGTAGCCAGGGCTGAGCACCTCCGCAAACTAATAGAAAATAACCAAAACAATCCAAGATTTTTATTTAACACCGTGGCTAGACTAACAAATAAACAAGCGTCACCTGAACAAAATATTCCGTTACAGTTTAGTAGTAATGATTTCATGATTTTTTTCACTGAGAAAATAGAAAACATCAGATCCACAATTGTAAACGTTAAATCCTCAATCGCGCCTTATAATTCAGCCTCGATTATCACCCCGCAAGAACAATTACAGTGCTTTACAACTATAGAACAAATAGAGTTAAATAAACGTATTACTTCCTCTAAAACAACAACATGTTTATTAGATCCCATACCAACCAAACTACTGAAAGAAGTGTTACCTATAGTGGAAGAGCCTCTCCTCAATATTATTAACTCATCTTTAACTTTAGGTCATGTTCCAAGAACATTTAAAATGGCAGTTATAAAACCACTCATTAAGAAACCACAATTAGACCCAAATAACCTAGCAAATTATAGACCCATTTCAAATCTTCCTTTTATGTCCAAAATATTAGAAAAAGTTGTGTCTGCCCAACTAGGCTCTTTCTTACAAGAAAATGACATCTATGAAAAGTTTCAGTCTGGATTCAGGCCGCACCATAGCACTGAAACTGCGCTCGTTAAAATCACAAATGATTTACTCTTAGCTTCTGACCAAGGCTGTATCTCAATATTAGTTTTACTTGATCTTAGTGCTGCGTTCGATACTATAGATCACACAATACTCTTAGATCGACTACAAAATTATACCAGTGTTCAAGGACAAGCATTAAGCTGGTTCAGATCATATCTATCTGACCGATACCATTTTGTCTATTTAAATGGAGAAAAATCGATCATAACTTCAGTAAACTATGGAGTGCCGCAAGGATCTGTGTTAGGCCCTCTATTATTCTCAATATATATGCTGCCACTTGGAAATATTATAAGGAAACATGGAATTAGTTTCCATTGTTATGCTGATGACACTCAAATCTATATTTCATCACGGCCAGATGAAAACGCTAAATTATCCAAATTGACAGAGTGTGTTAAAGATATAAAAGATTGGATGACGCGTAATTTTCTTTTATTAAATCCAGACAAGACAGAGGTACTACTTATCGGTTCAAAAAACCGCCCACAAAACCTCTCACAATACAACTTTAACATAGTAGGATGTCCTGTTACTTTATCCTCTACAGTAAAAGACCTGGGTGTTATATTAGACTGCAACCTGTCTTTTGAAAATCATATTTCAAATGTTACAAGAACAGCCTTTTTCCACCTTAGAAACATTGCTAAGCTACGTAATATGCTATCTGTTTCTGATGCAGAAAAGTTAGTTCATGCGTTCATGACCTCGAGACTAGATTACTGTAATGCGTTATTAGCCGGTTGTCCTGCATCCTCAATAAACAAGCTACAGTTAGTCCAAAATGCCGCCGCTAGAGTTCTAACTAGATCAAGAAAATATGATCATATAACACCAATTTTATCATCACTACATTGGTTACCTATAAAGTCCCGTATTAATTACAAGGTATTGCTACTGACTTATAAAGCCCTAAACGGCTTAGCTCCAGTTTATTTAACGGATCTTCTATCGCCCTATAATCCATCGCGCTCTTTAAGATCACTAAATTCGAGGCTTTTGGTGATACCTAGGATATCCAGGTAAACCAAAGGAGGGAGATCATTTTCACATTTAGCTCCAAAACTCTGGAATAGCCTTCCTGATACTGTTCGTTGCTCAGACTCGCTCTCCCAGTTTAAAACTAGATTAAAGACGCATCTCTTCAGCCAGGCATTTATATAATATTTTTAATCTTACAGTTAAATCCGGTCTCTAGTTCATAAACGCCAGAGGAGAACTGGCCCCCGACTGAGCCTGGGTTCTCCCAAGGTTTTTTTTTCTCCATTAGGTCACCTGATGGAGTTTTTCGATTCCTTGCCACTGTTGCCTTTGGCTTGCTCAGTTGGGGATACTTAATTTAATTAATCAATCAACAATACTATTGATCAGCATTACCAAACGTGGATGTTTTACAATAGAAACAAACACTGGTGTACTATTTTATTTAATACTGTGAAGCTGCTTTGATACAATCTGTATTGTGAAAAGCGCTATATAAATAAAGTTGACTTGACTTGACTTGACTTGACTTGAAGTGGTTTATGGTCTTAAATATTAATATTGAGAGCTTTTGGTCACGTATCACCTAAGGAGAGTGTCAGATGATTCCTTCCTATATTACGGGGCACCAGCCAAGGAATCTCACCTGGACAATAAAAAACAATCATGGAAGATTGTTGAAAGGAATATAATTATATAAATTATAGGAAGTTCATCTGATCATTTAGTGAGATTCTGGTGAGCTTGTTGAGCCTCTGATTATCAACACAAGGATAACACAGTTTGCAATAAAGATGAATTTCTTGACAAAGAGATATACAAAATTACTAAACTACTAACGAAAAATTACTAAACTACTAAGAAAATTAAATCAATAATCAAACAGAAACTACAAACAACTACACAAATGGACGTTAATAATGAATGCCAAGTAGATGAGCAACGGATTGGACGAAGCAATGAATGGGTAATTATAAGTCTATGGAGGAGTCAGTTGTGGTCTTTCTAGATGCTGGTATGAGAAGCATTTGCTATGAATACAGATAATGTGTCTAATGTATCTATCTGCATATGATGACCCTAGATACAGTCTCTACACAAATAGCAATCTCATATAGCAACAACCTAATGCCCAGGCCTTTGGGAAGAGGTTTGGTTAGCCTATATTTACGTTCCACGTGGTCGGGTGATCAGTCCCTGTGATGGGCTACGTCTTCCACTGGCAGTGGGAGTAAACTGGATTGCTTTCCAACAGTTGCAGAGCTGCACTGAGTGCTGGAGTTTCGCTACTGGTCCTTGTGTAATCCGGAGAACTGTAGGTCAGGCGGTGGTCGATCAGTAGGATCCTTTGCAGGCTAGAGGTTACAAAGGCAAGAGTCGTGCAGCTCAGGTGTTGATTGCTGGAGCTGAAGTCCTCAACAGAAGCGGTTGAGCTGCTTGAAGGTCCATGCGGGTGAAGGTTTACTTGCAATAGTAAAACCTTGGTTGTGCTGTTATTCCTTCCCTCGTCAGGTCAGAAACTGGGAGCAAGGGTGTGTTCACTTGGGAAAGCTTTTATTCCATCCAGTTAGGGAGGCGATTACTAGGGAGGCGATTACGATTCCTCTCATCACTTCCCACCTTTCCACCCTGTGGAGCTTGTGTGAATTGTCTCAAAATACACAGTTAAATTAAACAGTGTCTTTAAAACCTTGGAAATGCTTTATTTCCTTTCCAAACCTTTCTCAAAGTACTTGTGGCAGTGAAAATCCATTTCTGTGTTAGTGGGTGAGATTACATTGGCTGTTATTCCCAGTGCGGTTTCCACTGTGTGTGAACGGTTCCCTGGGTGAATAAGGAGATATGTAGGACGTTCCTTACAGTTTTCTGAGAGTCAATAGCCACATTTCCACTGTCGGGCCAGGGCCGGGCCAGGGCTTTAAACGGGCCGTGCCGGGCTAATAGCCTCGGGCCAATAGCACCGGGCCTGCGTTTCCACTGTCGGGCCAGAAGCTCCACAGAGCTTCACTAAAACACACCCGTAACATATCATATTTCATTTTATCATATTTACATCACATTTAGAAAAAAATGATAATTTCTACAAATGTATTCCACGACCTGAGGAGCTTTAGCAATCTCTCGACTCCCATACAGATATTTTCAGTCAAAGAAACAGAGGAAGCTCCCGAAAAAAAAGTTACTTTATTTTATGATAGTCCGGTTTAAAGATAACGAGACGTAGGCTACTGACAGATAAAAAAAAAACATGACTGTCATAGCCTTTAAGATTGGTCTGATTTCTTCAAGCGTTCGCTATGTATTTTTTTTTTACTATGCATATCTTCAAGCGGTTACTATGTTTACTATGGTAACGGTTAGTGCGCATAGTCTTTTGCATCACAAACAGAAGGCATTCAAACATGAACGCGAGTTAAATTATTTTATTTTTAAGTCTTTAATGCTGACAGAATCATCCGGCGCTGCCGTCTCCCAATGGTAAACTCCTCCTCTGTTGGTAACCACTCCTCTAGCCCGAGCTGGTCCGCTTTGGCCCAAGGTATTCGACGGGCCAGAAATCCTGGCCGTTGGCCTCGAGTAAGCCCCGATCCAGCCCTGGAAGTGACAGTGGAAACGCGACTGGCCCTGGCATGCACTAGCACGGCCCGGCCCTGGCCCGACAGTGGAAACGCGGCTATTGTATATTATACATTGCAATTAATATTCTTCAATGTATTACTTCATTTCTGTTTCTTACGGTTCTTTGTTCCTACTGTGTTCTAGCCAGAACTGGTTTGGTGGCCCTGGGAAGTCTATGGTCGTTCACAGCTTGGTCTCATGAATGGAGGGTTGAGGTGGACAATGGGCAACCGTTGATTAGATTAGCCTGTGATCAACGGGTCGTTGATGTCGTCACCTCTGGCCATCCTGATTACCATAGTCCTTTAGTGTCTTTCACATCCTATCACATCCTCTTCTTAATCACATTGAGACAAAGAGAAGAGGTCAGACCCAAAATGATTCCTAAGAATGAGCATAAAATAAAAACGGACGGTAACAATGAGTTGCTGATAAAATGAGTAATGAGTTTAATCGATTATTACTTGAAGCAAATACAATGTTATATGATCATATTTTCTTAATCTAGTAAGAACTCTAGCAGCTGCATTTTGGACTAACTGTAGCTTGTTTATTGAGGATGCAGGACAACCAGCTAATAAAGCATTACAGTAATCTAGTCTCGAGGTCATGAATGCATGAACTAACTTTTCTGCATCAGAAACTGATAGGATATTACGTAGCTTAGCAATGTTTCTAAGGTGGAAAAAGGCTGTTTTTGTAACATATGAAATATGAATTTCAAAAGACAGGTTACAGTTGAGTTTAACACCCAGGTCTTTTACTGTAGAGGATAAAGTAACAGGACATCCTACGATGTTAAAGTTGTATTGTAAGAGGTTTTGTGGGCGGTTTTTTAAACCGATAAGTATTACCTCTGTCTTGTCTGGATTTAATAAAAGAAAATTACGCGTCATCCAATCTTTTATATCTTTAACACACTCACGGCCGCATGAAATATAGATTTGAGTGTCATCAGCATAACAATGGAAACTAATTCCATGTTTCCTTATAATATTTAAAGTGGCATCATATATATTGGGAATAATAGAGGGCCCAAAACAGATCCCTGCAGCACTCCATAGTTTACTGAAGTTATGATCGATTTTTCTCCATTTAAATAGACAAAATGGTAGCGGTCAGATAAATACGATCTAAACCAGCTTAATGCTTATCCTTGAACACCAGCATAATTTTGTAGTCGATCTAAGAGTATTGTGTGATCTATAGTATCGAACGCAGCACTTAGATCAAGTAAAACTAGTAATGAGATACAGCCTTGGTCAGAAGCTAAAAGTAAACCATTAGTGATTTTAACGAGCGCAGTTTCAGTGCTATGATGCGGCCTGAATCCAGACTGAAATATTTTCATAGATGTCATTTTCTTGCAAGAAATAGCCCAGTTGAGTGGACACAACTTTTTCTAATATTTTAGACATAAATGGAAGATTTGAAATGGGTCTATAATTTGCTAGGTTATTTGGGTCTAATTGTGGTTTCTTATAGCCTAGAAATCTAGACGCACCCTAGCGGCAGCAAAATGTATTTTGCAGCCAGGTGGGTCTAGGCACTCTCAATAGACCTTCTAGCTGCAAAAACCCAAATTGGGTCAGGCCAATCACAACGCATATAGAGTAGGCGGGGCGGGCTTAACATAATGACGACAGAGATGTGACGGTTGCCTGCTTGAAAACAAAGAATGGCTGCTGGCGAACAGTCTTTCGAATCGGCTTTGACCGCGACTCTGGAGGACTTGGAGTTAAGTTTTTCTTTGAGAAAAGAGCAAAGAACGGCACTTAAGTCATTCTTTAAAAAGGAAGATGTGTTCGTAGTTTTGCCGGTGTTATACCAGATTCTGTGACCGTCATGTGACCATAGTGGGCGCGGTTGTCACTGCGTGCTCCGTGATCTACGCAAACAGCGTAACTTCTGACTGTAAGCCAAAGGTGAAGTATTTACGACACGTTTGTTTAGAAATGCTTTTTTTGCCTGCCAGACATGGCAAAAGTTGAATCTGTCATCTAACGTTAGCTCAGCTGTTGGGAAAACGCTCTGGTTGGTTGAAGCGCTGTCCTATTGCGTGCAGAGGGAATTTGAAAGACAGCCGTTTATCCCGCCCCTCGGATTGAGCGTGTCTATGGTGAGTTTCCAGACCTAACATCTTGATGTAGGTCTGGCTTGCCAGGCTAGGTTTCTTAATGAGAGGTTTTATAACTGCCAGTTTAAATGTTCTTGGAACATGACCTAAAGATAAAGACAAGTTAATAATATTGAGGAGAGGCTCTTCCTCTACAGCTTCTTTCAATAGTTTAGTTGGTATAGGATCTAATAAACATGTTGTTGTTTTAGATGAAATGATAAGTTTATTTAACTCTTTTTGTTCTATAGCTGTAAAGCACTGTAATTGTTGTTGCGGGGTGATAATTGATACTGAATAATAAAGTGCGATTGAAGATTGAACGTTTACAATTGTGGTTCTGATGTTTTCTATTTTCTCAGTGAAGAAGTTCATGAAATCCTTACTACTAAACTGTAACGGGATATTTTGTTCGGGTGATGTCTGTTTATTTGTTAGTCTAGCCACGGTGTTAAATAAAAACCTTGGATTATTTTGGTTACTTTCTATTAGTTTGCGGAGGTGCTCGGCCGCTTTTAGGGCCTTTCAGACTGATGTCATGAAATGGCGTATGTATGACAAGCCAATTCGATTTCCATTTTTGGCGTGCTATCAACACGCATAATCGCTTTTCAGCGTGTTTATCAACGCCGTTGACTTAAAGGGGACATATCATGCTAAATGCACTTTTTTAGCCCTTAAATGCATTTTGTTGTATATTTGGAGTGTTTAGAAGTACAGAAAAGATTAAATTATTCTCTTCAGGTGCTTCGTTGATATCTGTAGATTCTGTTTTGGTCATATTTTTCAACCTGTTCAGATTTTTCTGTTATCTATGACGTTTTGTGAACTAATACGTCACAGTATTTGCAGCGGAACTGCCAAATAAGGACATTGACTTCCAGCCCAACACTTCGAGCAATCCGCCATTTTTATTTGTAGCCTACGTAGTTTTAAGAAATGGTTATGATTAGATGGTAGGATTAGCAAACGTCCGGTGATAATGGTACGTGTAAGATTCACGTCTGAGGCTGTTAAACTGTGACATCTACACGTTTTCCAAAGGGGACCAACATGATTATTTCACGTACATTTTGCTCCATTTCGCTCGGACATTTAACGGCGTAGACAAACACGCGGAAGATGACGGTTCGTTTCGGCGTGAACATACACGCGAATAGCTCAAAATGCGTATAAATAACATGCCACTTTTGACTTGAAAGTGGCGTGTATGTTTACGCAAAGTCATGATGTCATGTTGGGCCTTTTTATAACGTGACATACTGTCTTTCCACGCGATTCTAAAGACCTCTAAATTAGTTTGTTTCCATTTACACTCTAAATTACGGGTTTCTCTCTTTAGAACACGCGTAGTATTGTTGTACCATGGTGCTTTAATTTTCTCTCTGACCTTGAATCTAATTGGTGCAACAATATCCAGTGTTCCAGAGAGAATGGAGCTCATAGTGCTAGTTAGTTCTTCTAATTCATCTGTTTGTTTGGGTTCAGGCAGCAGCTGAGACAGATTAGATAAGCAATTTGAGAAATGATCTACGGTGGATGGAAGGATTGTTCTGCCTGGTCGATAACGTGGCGCAGCATGATATATTACAGGAGTACGTAATATGCAAGTTACCATGTAATGGTCAGTGACATCATCACTTTGTGGAATGATATCTATATCGGTTGGATCGGTTCCATATGATATAATTAAATCGAGTGTATGATTAAGGCGATGAGTTGGTCCGGTGACGTTTTGCTTGACCCCAAAGGAATTTAATAAATCTGTAAACGCATCTGTAAACCCCTAATGCATCATTTGGAATATCTACGTGTATGTTAAAATCTCCAACAATTAATACTTTATCGACATTGACCAATAGATCTGAGAGAAAATCTGCAAACTCTTTTAGGAAATCAGCGTAAGGCCCAGGCGGTCTATATACGGTAGCCAAGGCTAGAGATAATAGGGATGTTTTTCGAACATCTAAGAGCGTAACATTTAGTACAAGTACTTCAAACGAAATAAACTTATAACCCGTTTTCTGAGTAACATTGAGAATATCTCTATAGATTGTTGCAACACCGCCGCCATGACCAATCAGACGGGGCTCGTGCTTATAGGAGTATCCAGATGGAGTAGACTCATTTAGACCGAAATAATAATTTGGTTTAAGCCAGGTTTCAGTAAGGCAAAGTACATCAAAGCTATTATCTGTGACTATTTCATTTACAATAACTGCCTTAGGTTTAAGTGATCTAATGTTTAGAAGACCTAGCTTTAGAAATTGTTTTTGTTTACTAATAGCAACATTTTCTGTTTTAATAACAATTAGATTTTTCCTAGATCCTGCAGTAGATTTATTATTTGATCTCACTAAACGAGGAATAGACACAGTTTCTATGCAATGTTCTACACTAGTATTTATATAAGTTAAATTGGTGCAGCAGAGACTATGATTTGGACTTCTAGTCATCTAACGGTATTTAACATTTTGGAGATGTTATCCAACAGAAGATCCACTCCGAATCTGCTTGGGTGTAAGCCATCGGCACGGAAAAGCCTAGGACGCTCCCAAAACAGATTCCAATTATTTACAAAGAGCAGTTTTTGCTCATTGCACCATGACATTAACCATTCATTTAGCGCGAATAGTCTACTAAACTTTTCATGTCCTAGTCGGTACGTGGGGAAGCGGTCCTGACACAATAATCGTTGTTTCGGGCGATGTGCTGCGTACCGTATCGATCAGAGTCCTGAAGTCTTTCTTCAGAACCTCCGTCTGGCGCAGCCTGATGTCGTTCACTCCCGTGTGCAGGACCACACTTCCGATCCGCTCGTCACTGTTCAGAATCTCGGGAACACGAGTGGCGATTTCAGAAACACAAGCACCAGGAAAGCAGTGACTGTGCACCTTACTTTTACCTAATGTAGCGTGTACGTGTCGAACGATGGAATCGCCGATGATCATAGCATCGCGTTCTGTTTCACGAAGAGGGGAGAAGCGGTTTTGTGTGGAACTCGAAAACCGGGAGAGTCGGAGAGTCTTGAGTCATCCAGGCTTCGTGGTGGCGTGTTGGAGCCGGAGTGAACGTGACTATGGCTGATCGTGACCTCGGCGCTCGGGACTGATGCTGAGTAACGCACGGAGTAGACGAGGTCAGAATCAGCGGGTTAATAACGTTAATCACTGATTTGTGTGCATCGGCGCGTGATGTTTCAAGAGCTAACCTACGGTCTCTTAGCTCGGCTTGTCTCACTAAAAGGTCGTGGATCTGTTTCTCAACAGCTTCCAGCTCGGACTGCAATGCGTGCAGCTCAAATGTGTCCTCACCTGCACCAAAAGGTAGACTACTTACATCTGATATATTCGCCATTTTAACAGATGGACAGTAAGTTAGCAACGACGCTACCAGTGATGCTATCAGCATTAATACTAATTTATGACTAAACTCTTGGATATAATCCGTCTTTTTAGTGGTACGGGTGTAGAGTAGAAGCACGATAGGCAAAAAAAAAAAGTTTGTTTGTAAGTGAGTGTGGAGAAGATGCGTTCAGCCGTGATCCACGGATGTAACCTATAGGAGTATCCAGCGTTGGATCACTAAAAGGCTTCAGACGCGTCTGCTCAACAGTCCGCGTTGTAACTATGAGGTTTGAGCAGTAGTGCTTCTCAGTGAGGAAAAGTGGAAAATGTTCGTTGTAAGTGAGTTTAAAGAGAAAATCAAGAATTATAAATCAAATCGATAGAGCCACAAAGACAACAACTTGTTCAGACGCGATGCATGCGCAATAGAAAGGACTGAGTAATATTAAGTACTGAGTAATATTAAGAAACTACATGTACTTACTACAGGGTTAGGGTAGGATTAGGGTTTGGTTGAGGGTTAGTTGCATGTAATTATGCATAATTTACTGTTATTACTATGGTAAGTACATGTGTTAGGGGTAAACAGTTTAGGACCCAAGGACCAGATGTTTGAAAGAAGACCCGGAGTCAGAATTATAAAAAATTGAAGAAAAGTTTACTGAAGATAGTTTGCAGTTTCATCAGCAGAAGTCAGCTTCAAGACTCACAGCAGTTATACCATTTCCAAGGTCTAAGCTACGTCATTGCTTACAGGCAGAATGATTCTCATTGGCTAAGAAATTGATAAACATAGTAATTTTCCACACATATACAGATAGACAGAAGCATATCTCCATAGATTATGCCGCTGACACTCGGACCCTGAAGTTAGGCATGTCGTGACCTTCCAGTTCTCAGATTTGGGTTGCTGGGTGCCAGCATGTTCCGAACAACAACTGAGTCAAATCTCCAACAATGCCAGTGGTTCCTTAACCTGTAAGAAAGAAGACTAACACACACAACCGACACACATCTTTTCCAAGGTTGGATTCGGCCAGGCTCTAACTATAAACAGGAGTCTCGTCTCAAAACATCAAGATAATGCGTTATTTCTCTCAGGATAGGACACTTTATTCTAAATGGAAAATATAGGCTTTAACTGACAAATGGTACCTTAAACTATAGACTTCAATGAACCCTATGTGTTTTAACATGTTGAAGACCTTTCTCAAACATAAAACAGTCCCTATTTCATTTCTGGAAGCAATGGACAAGCAATGTAAATAGTAAATAGGCAAGCAATGTTACTACATATAAATATCAAATACTGACATTAAAGAATACATGAAAATAACATTTCAGTTATCACACTGGTAACTTCAATAACAAAGTGAAATCTCCAGAGAAGTCATTCAAATCATTTGATAGTTAGAAGGAAAAAATATGGATTAATACCTTGATTATAATCACTCATTACATATACATTGAAGCAGCAGTGGATTCCAATCCACCCCCTTCACATGTAACATATGTAACAAAGACACTGTAAAATAAAGTGTTACCGAACGTTTTCACTCAACATTATGAGCACATCAGTCAAGACCAAATAACATCACAAGGACGTTCAATGACCGTTGTTATAAGAACGTTTTTCTCTCAACGTTACGAGAATGTATTTTAACTCTAAGAACATTATAAGAACGTTCCAGAAACATTATTTCAGGAAAGTTTTTTACTAACATTTACATAACTTTTACATAACGTTAGTGAAAGTTATGAGAACGTTTCCTGTTAGCTCCAGTGTGGGTCCTCTCATGTGTTTTCAGATGTTCTGATCGACTGAATCTCTTGTCACAGCGTGAACACTTGTAAGGTTTTTCTCCAGTGTGGATCCTCTCATGTGTTTTCAGATGTTCTGACTGACTGAATCTCTTGTCACAGTGTGAACACATATAAGGTTTTTCTCCAGTGTGGATCCTCTCATGTGTTTTCAGATGTTCTGACTGACTGAATCTCTTGTCACAGTGTGAACACATGTAAGGTTTTTCTCCAGTGTGAATCCTCATGTGTTGCTTCAGGTGACTAGTACTAGTGAAACTCTTTTTGCACTGATCACACGTGTGCGGCTTCTCTCCAGTGTGGATCCTCTCATGTGATCTCAGATGTGATGACACACTGAATCTCTTGTCACAGTGTGAACACTTGTAAGGTTTTTCTCCACTGTGGATCCTCTCATGTTTTTTCAGAGATGATGACTGACTGAATCTCTTGTCACAGTGTGAACACTTGTAAGGTTTTTCTCCAGTGTGAATCCTCATGTGTAGCTTCAGGGTACTAGTCATAGTGAAACTCATCCCGCACTGATCACACGTGTGCGGCTTCTCTCCAGTGTGGATCCTCTCATGTGTTTTCAGAGATGATGACACACTGAATCTCTTGTCACAGTGTGAACACTTGTAAGGTTTTTCTCCAGTGTGAATTCTCTGGTGCTGTTTTAAACAGCCCGCTGTAGTAAAAGTCTTCTCACACTCAAAGCACATGTACTCTCTCACACCAGTGTGTCTTTTCTGATGTATTTGTAAATGTTGCAGCTGTGAAAAACTCTTTCCACACTCAGAACATGAATGCGGCTTCTCCTTTGTATGAACTCTCAGGTGTATCTTCAGGTCTGATGCCTTAGGAAATGGTTTTCCACAATGATCACATGTGTACGGCTTCTCTCCAGTGTGGATCCTCATGTGAACATTAAGGTGTGATGATTGACCGAAACTCTTCCCACATTGATGGCATACATGTGGCTTCTCTCCTGTATGAATTCTCATGTGAATCTTAAGAGATTGTTTGGTTGTAAAACTCTTTCCACACTGAGAGCAGGTGAAAGATTTCTTGGCTCTTCTTTTCTTTAAAAATGTCTTTTTAGTCTTTGAACGACTCAAGGGTTTTCCTCCAGGTTTGACATGATGTTCCTCCTTCACTTCACTCAGTTTTTCACTCTCCTCGCTCTCTTCCATCAGGTCTGAAATGAAAGAAAAACTCTCATTTTAAAATTTTCTAAAGTTTACTGGTGGGATTCTCTCTGAAATTTGTCTGAGATCCTCCGGCCGTGATTAAAGCTTCTTCTTGGGGGAGATTCTCTGAGAACTGGTCGAGTACTCTCCCGGCCGAGATTAAAGCATTTAAAAGACATTGTCTGAAGTGTGTCGGTTATTATTGCTGCACAGAGAGTTAGTTATGGGAACAAGTTAGAGATAGGGGACGTCAACTGTAGTCGAGACCCACAGAAACTAACGTCGACTGTAGACATTAGGGGACGTTGATTGTAGACGAGACCCAGGTAGACTTAGGTCAGGTGCGAAATAGGGAATAAATCTACTACAGTATACAAGTTTTGTAAAAATACGCACAAAATTCAGGTAAAAAATTCTAGTAACACTGTTAGAAATTGTAAACCATATATAAAATAAATGTAAAATAAAACTGTTAAAATATTTAAACTTAGTTTGACCTGATGTTGACAATCAAAATGAAACCTCTTTTTACTGAACATTTGTTAAAAAATTTCACAGTTGAACTGTTTATCTAAAAATGATGAAGTGCTTGAATGTTTCTAACATGAATGTTCTTCAGCATCATGAATGAATGAAGAATAAACACCAACCTCTTTGTTCTTCAGGATCTTCAGTGTGTTTCATTCTGCAGGGTTCTGGATCACTCATGTTCTCACTGTCCTCTTTAATAAACTCAGTCTTTGCAGATTTCAGCTCTTCCTGATGCTCTGATGCTCGTCTTCACTTGTAGCCGATTGGAATTCACAGCATTTATTGGAGAATTTCTGTGGGAGGAGCTTCACTGATGATGTGACCACTGTGGGAGGAGCTTCACTTATGATGAATTGTAGTGTGACAGGAAACTACACTGCGACCAAAATGGTCGCATATGCGACCTTTTGAAATGCCATTGCGACCCTAATTTTTAATGGGTCGCAAATATATCACTGATTATTTTTGTACCAATGTTTTAGGCAATATGCTATTATTTACTATGAGCATTTATTAAAACAGAAATGTGTATTTTAAGAATACGTTTTATAACGTGCTCTGAGCATTCTACATATCAAGTTGGCTTCAGTCCCGCGACCGTTACTTAGATTAAAACGTACCAATGTATCAGTGCTGCGCGAGCTCTCTCTCTCTCACAAACACGGACGCGCGCACACAGAGAGAGAAGATAATTGTAAAATGAAAATTGACGGGCTATTGTTTAAATGTTTTTCTTGCTTGTTTTTTTTCTGTCAAAATGTCAGAAAGCATTTTGTATTATCCATCCGTGTTTTTAAAATTCGTTAAATGACGGACGTTTTACTGTTAACATAGCCCTCATTATATGTCGGATTCGTCTAACTTATACTTGATATTATTTTTAGAATAAGTGATTCGTTATGCTATTATTGGGCTCCTATTCATTATCAACTGTTTTCTATATGTTTGTATTGGCTAACATTTGTGCAGCTAATGCGTGTCCTGTTTATAATGTGCAATGTTCAAACGCAAAGACAGCACAACACAAATAGAAGCCCTTTTCCCTGTGCTATTTAGTATCATATTTGGATATTGGAATAATAAATTAAGAAGCCTATCTTAATGTTCCGTTTTTTTTTTTTTTTTTTTTTTTTTTTTTTTTTTTTTTACTGTTTTCTAGGGGTTTCTTAATTTTTGACAAGTTGACCAGCACACATTATATGCAATACAATATAATGCATGTGTGTCCTATGTGTGACATATTTTGCACACAGGTAAAGGTGCCCAATATCAGTCATTTCTAAAGTAAAAAAAAAAAAAGTGTTTTGGAAAATATCTCTTTATTTGATTATCAGTAAATTTGTTTTCTATACAGAGATATTGTCATCGGTA
The DNA here is from genome assembly GCF_964197995.2 of Scardinius erythrophthalmus. Lineage (NCBI taxonomy): Eukaryota > Metazoa > Chordata > Actinopteri > Cypriniformes > Leuciscidae > Scardinius > Scardinius erythrophthalmus. Next base: position 11,414,877 of record NC_138221.1, read on the forward strand.
AATATCGGTATCGGCCATAACAGCAATATTAATATCGGTTATTGGTATCGGCCACAATTTTCACATCGGTGCATCACTACTTAAGAGTTCAGTAGTCTGCCCATCTGTGCCAACCATAGCATGTTGAAATCCATTTTGCTCTTTATTGTGTACGGTATTTTCTATTGGAGTAAATCTGTCCCAACCAATGTTAAAGAAAACAAAAACAAGAAGGCATGTGGTTTAAAATATGGCAAGTAAAATAAAAAGCACATCTGTATGCAATACAGTTTCATTATTGTTCATTATTATCCAGAGCGGCTTACTATAAATAATTTGTGCGTCCAAATCATGTTTTGCGCCAGTAACTGAAAAAGTTAGTAGCGCAAGTGTCACCAGTGGAAAAGGTTAGTGTACTTCCCTGTGTGAGGAGTTGATCTGCCAAAATCAAAAGTTACTGAGTTTGTTTTATGTTCATGGACTACAGAATATAATAATGTAAATTTTCCCAAATGTAAATAATGGTAAGAAAAACAGTTGAAAGCATAAACAGTGTGGTGGCAAACAATTTTCTATCACTGAATGAGAGACAATCATGTATCAAATGACCGTGAGAGGGCATCCTTCCTTCATTATTGTCCTGACTCACCCAAGGTTATTTTTCTAGGATAAATGAAGATATGTCTCAGTTTCTAACGAACACATTGTTACATTATTTATCAAATATGCATAAGGGTTAATAACAGTTCACTGTTATATCCATGTAGCAGAGAATCATGGGACTTCACATGCAATCCCTGTGCATTTTATTACCATCATGTTTTCTAAGTTTCTATGAATATAAGAAAATGCAAACACACAGAACATCAGTCTGTTGACACCAATGAAATGAACTTTAAGTGTCAATTTACAGGAGATCTGAAGACATCAGCATAATAAATGAGGTGAAAACAGGAACTATTGTCATGAAATAAAGAGTGTTTTCAGCAGATCTGTTAATATTGATGAGCCTCAGACTATCAACACTCATTCAACAAGCCATTCAGGATCATCAGCAGATCATCTCACTTTATTCTGAGTGTTTGCTGTTAGAAACACATTATTTGAGTAAAGATACGAGAATAATGTAACAGATTTGTATGTACAGAAACTGACTGAATGATCATAATACTCTTATATAAAAGAAAATGTAACGTTTCCAGTTAGTGTCAAACTGTATTAATATTTATCTATATTCCCATGGATGTATTATAGATTTGAGATTTCCCTCGTTCGTTACTCATACAGTAATAATCTGCCAAAGATAATTGTCGACAAAGAAATAAACAAGGTAAACATGAAAATGGCAACAGCAACATTTGGGATCGATTCCTATCAATTCCCCTCACAGATCTCAAACTTTAACTCTTGACTTGACATTCAGTAACAGTTCTCACTCCAAACATCGAGACAGTCCCACAAACGAACACAAAATCGCTCAGGTCTGAATGAACTCAACATATTCTCCTCATGCTCGCTGCTGCTGCACTAAATGTTTATTTCAGAAGGAAGACGCCAGAAAAGACGCACAAGTATCGCTGTGATCGATGAAAACAATACAGAAATGAGTCTGTCACTTAATCAAACTGTATAAAGTGTGTGTAATGGTTGTATGAGAAATACCGTGAACTGCTCTCCTCTCCTCAGAAGACTCGACGCTGAAACTCTCAATGAGGGAAGAGACGGCGCGAGTGAGCAGTGACATCATAGGCCGCCAACGCACGCGCCGTACGCCCCAGCAACTTTGTAGATGCTAAAACACCTAAATGTTCTATCATTACATAACAGATATCATCTTTACCCGGAGATGTTAACCCAGATCTTTTTATTGCCCTTCTCATTTCTTCCATTGTAATTGGTGCATCCATTATACTGTTACTATCCTCCCTTCTTTCAAGTAAATCTCCATGCTAATCTTGTCATTGTCCTTCTTGTCATTGTCCTTCCTCTCTTGCCTTCCTCCGTTAAGTTATCGGAACTATGAATAAGAGTAAATACCTTCGCTATCATCTCTGCCTTCTCCTGGTCTGACACTGCTGCTTCCTCCCCATCTTCAATATTGGATACTTCCATTCCCTTCTTATTCCTCGCATACTCTTAATCATGTTCCACACATCACCAACATGTGTTGCTCTACCAAATTTGTTGCAGAAAGTCTGCCAGCTTTGCTTTTTTGCTTTTCGTATAATTTTCCTAACCTTTGCTTGTGTTTCTTTATATTTAATCAAATTACGAAAATTATGTGTTTTTCTTAATAATCTGAGTGCCTTATTTCTTTCTTTCACTATTTTCCCACACTCCTCTGTCCACCAGGGAACTGCCTTTCTTTTCATTTTCCCTTTGCTTTTAGAGATCGATTCTTTGGCAACTTGTAGTATTGTTGTTCTAATATTTTTATCAATCTCCTCTATTTCCTCATTTAGATCTATTTTGTCCATTTCTATCTCACATATATATTTAAATCTTTCCCATTTTGCACTACTAAATATCCATTTCCCCACTAATTCCATTTGATCCTTATTCATTTCCAACAAAACACTACACCATACTGGAAAATGATCACTACCTACCGATGATTCTTCAGATAGATCCCACTCACATATTCCCACTAAATTCCTAGAAACTAAAGTTAAATCCAATGCTGAGATGTTCCCTGTATGTACATCTATTCTAGTCCCTCTCCCATCATTTAAACAAACCATGTTTCTCTCTTCTAGCAATTCTTCTATAACCTCACCATTTACATCTGTTTTTACTCCTCCCCATAACGTACTATGTGCATTAAAGTCACCACATACCACCACCTTATTACCATCCATCCCTACAATTTGAGTTATCTGCCCCAACTCTAATTTCCTACATGGATTATGATAATTTATAATTACACACTCTCCCTCATTTGTCCATATCGCTACACTAACATATTCTTGATCTTTCCCCCTACACTCACTTCTCTGAATGAAATATAATTTCCAATAAATGTAGCACCCCCCCCCCCCCCCACTCCATCCCCCCTATTACACCTTACAGAGGCATATCCATCTAACCTGAATTCTAAATTTGGTCTCAACCAAGTTTCCTGTACACAAATAATGTCTGGTTTATTGGGAAGATCATCAATGTACTTTTTAAATTCCTGTCCATTGGCCATCAAGCTCCTAGAATTCCATTTTAGCAAGAGGACCATTATTAATACTATCCAGTCCCTACTTGCTCCTGGCTTGCTTGACTGTTTAGCTCACTCCTCACCTCCTCCCATGTCAGCTCCCTGATATCTAGGTGATGAACTGCTGCTTTTACGATTATTTGTATTCTCCCCTGCTATGAAAGTGACTAACTTCTTTAGATCCACCGTTACTATCCCCTCCTTAGCCTGGTCTGGTACTTTTGTAATTTGTCTTTCATCTCTGTTTCTTTCATCACTCTTACTAACCATTTTCACAGCTTCTGCATATGAGATCTTATTTTGAATTTAAGCTCGTTGTACTTCCATTTCCCTTCTCATCACCTCACATCCACCGTAAGCTACACTATGACTACCCCCACAATTACAACACTTTGGTTGTTCGTGATTACAATGACCATACTCATGATCTTCACCACATCTTGCACACCTTCTTCTGCCTTTACATGTTATTCAAGATTTCTGTATTGTTTGTCTAGCACCATTGACATAGTTGTTCCTCTCGACACCGATGGGAAAACAGCTGTAGCTGATGCTGACGCTGACTCAGACTCTTCATCTTCCGTCCCCTCCCGTCTCTCACCCGGCTCCTCCTCCACTGCCTCACTTCGGTCCCAAGTCAAAGACAGGGTCACTAAAAATAAGTACAGACATAACATTACCTTACTTGCTTCATGAATCCGATCCCTACATTATATATATTGCAGACCTAGAACATAGGTTCCTTGTATTATAGGCTGAGTCATTACGTTGTTTACGTTTATTTGCCGGCTAGCAAGCTTACCGGTTCACATTAGCACACATCAACTTAACTTTATTAGCATCAACTTCGACGACAATGAAGCAAAACTTTAAACTTTTAAAACTTTTTTCTTTAAAACAATCACCCGCTGTTACCTGAATTCTCCTCTTGACTGTTTGTCTCTTCCTCTTGACAAGGCAGGGTGCTGCTGTCAGTGGCTGAGGGAACTCCGCCGGTAACGTCAATGTTGACGCCACACACTCCACTTTCCCGTCCTCCGCTTATCCCCCAGAACATAGGCGACTGTCCACCATAAATGTTCATCACCATTTCAGTGGTGTCTTTAAGTTTCTCTTGGGGTCCTCCTCCCGTTTTTGGGTATTTCCTCTTAAATATTTCTTTTTTGGCATCTTGTACCATGTTTTTGTATCTTTTCTGTACGTCTTTAACGCTCCACTCAACAATCGGATTAACGCTGTTAACTGTCATAGCAATCTTTTTCCAAATTAAACATTTTTTCTTGTTACTACATTCTCCGCTGAATTTCCCAAGTAAAATGTCCTTGTGACTGTTATACTCCTCCAACAAACACATATTTTCCGCTGGGGTAAACTGCACTGAGCGGTTGAATGTGCTTACTTGATCCGCCATGCTTTTTGTTTTGAAAAGTGTCTTATTTTACCCAGAATGCATTGCAGTGTAGTCCTACTTAAGATAGTCGGAGTCTTAAGTGCTTTGTGCAACGGTCTGATTTAGATGTCTATCTGAAGTCTGACTATCTACTATATCTAAGCCATAGTCAGTCTATCTTTGTGAAACCGGCCCCTGGATATGAAACTGTTAATAATGTTGACAGAAAGCAATCTCATTCAATGTCAGTCATGTGTGTGTGGTGAAATATCATTTATTAGGCATTTAAAAACTCTATTGAGAAAATGAAAACTCAAAAAGCAATCATATCAGGCTACTTCATGACTTTCAGAACTGAAATTATTCCTGATTCAAGCAGAATCAGCAGAAAATAAAAAAGGACAATAACAATGAGATGTTGATAGAACGAGTAAAGAGTTTAATCAATCATTACATGAAGCAAATACAAACATTAGAATTGAAAGCGAATGAGACAGATATCACTCTTTACTAACTTATAAGAGCCAAAGAGAAGAGAAGTAGAGAGAGAAGTGTCCAGTTTCAAAGATCCATCCATGAAAGTATATCTTGAGTTTGCATTGAAGAGTAGAAGTGGAAGAGAAACTACATGTTCTGATGAAAAAAAAAATTAAAATCAGATTCTTTTTTTTTTCCAGTGTGAATTTTCTGTTGCTCTTTCAGTTCATCTTCTGTAGTAAAGGATTTCAGCACTGAAACACACACCGCTGTGTCTTTACTGCTGTAATATTACTAATGAATCTTCTCCTTTGTGTGAATCTTCAGGTGTTTCTTCAGGACTGATGCCCAATGAAACTGTTTACCGCACTGATCACAGTTAAATGCTCTTTCTCCAGAATGAGAAGCAGAAGTGATGTGAAGCGTTTTTTACACTGAGGGCAGGAGACAGATTTTTTGGCTTCTGTTTTTCTTTTTTTGTTCACGTCTAAAAGAAACATTAAATCAAGTGAGTTTTAATGGACTATTTTATGCAAACAACTTGCTAATCATCTTACTCATGTAGTTAAAGTAGTGATGGGCAATTTCAAAGCACTGCTTCACGAAGCTCAGACACCTTTATGAATCTTTGTTTCAAATCATGTTCAGGTTTGTGGTTTTTTTTAACCGTTTCAAAATGTCAATGATCTCTGTGAACCCATCATGCGGTGAACCACTGAACAAGTGTCTATGGGTTTTACCAGATTTATAGTTTTAAACATTTGTAGACATTTTAATGAGACATCTGTATAATTAAAAAGAATACTTCATATTTATGATATAAGATGATTTGTTGATTGCATTTGATTGATTTCCTTCAATAACACATTTGAAATGGTTTGCAAAAGGTGTTATGATGAGTTTCTGTTGCATTTACACTGTACTGACCAGCGTGTGGCGTTTCGAACGCTGTGAAATAGTGAATAATTATTTAAGAAGCAATCGATTCAACTGATTTGAACCTTTGAAAAGCTTAGTTTTTCCCATCACTACACTCTAAAAAATCTTGGCTTATTTTTTTTTTTTTTACTCAAATCCTGGGTTTAGCCTTTTAGGTCAATCTTTTGGATAATTTTTTTCAGTGTATGGGTAGTTTTTGTGTAACCCACATCCTGGTTCAGAAGTAACAACCCAACGTTTGGGTAGTTTTCGTGTTACCCAGAACCTGGGTCAATTTAATGCAAATAAAGGAACATACAATCGTGATGTGAGTCACCTAAACCAGTCTTGCGTCTATCTTTTCACATGATGCCATGCATAAAATTCTATGAATTTTTTTTTTTTTAAAAATACAGAAAATAAATGCTTAGAAAGTTAAAATATGTTATCAGAACTGTTATCAGAACTGTATTTGTTCTCAATAGTATCAATAGTTCTAAGAACTCTCAATAGTATGAGAATATCAGTCAAGAACAAATAACATCACAAAACTTTGTTCTAAGAACGGTTTTCTCTCAACGTTACGAGAATGTATTTTAACTCTAAAAACATTATTTCAGGAAAGTTTTTTACTAACATTTACATAACTTTTACATAACGTTAGTGAAAGTTATGGGAACGTTTCCTGTTAGCTCCAGTGTGGGTCCTCTCATGTCTTTTCAGAGATGATGACTGACTGAATCTCTTGTCACAGTGTGAACACTTGTAAGGTTTTTCTCCAGTGTGAATTCTCTGGTGCTGTTTTAAACTGTTCGCTGTAATAAAAGTCTTCTCACACTCAAAGCACATGTACTCTCTCACACCAGAGTGGATTTTCTGATGTCTTTGTAAATATGGCAGCAGTGAAAAACTCTTTCCACACACAGAACATGAATGCGGCTTCTCCTTCGTATGAACTGTCAGGTGATTCTTCAGGTTTGATGCACAGAGAAAGGTTTTTCCGCATTGATCACATGAGAACGGCTTCTCTCCAGTGTGGATCCTCATGTGAACAATAAGGTGTGATGATTGACTGAAACTATTCCCACATTGATGGCATACATGTGGCTTCTCTCCTGTATGAACTCTCATATGAATCTTAAGAGATTTTTTGCTTGATAAACTCTTTCCACACTGAGAGCAGGTGAAAGATGTCTTGACCCTTCTTCTCTTTAAAAATGTCTTTTTAGTCTTTGAGCGACTCAAAGGTTTTTCTCCAGGTTTGACATGATGTTCCTCCTTCACTTCACTCAGTTCTTCACTCTCCTCCTTCACTTCACTCAGTTCTTCACTCTCCTCCTTCACTTCACTCAGTTCTTCACTCTCCTCCTTCACTTCATTCAGTTCTTCACTCTCCTCCTTCACTTCACTCAGTTCTTCTCTCTCCTCCTTCACTTCATTCAGTTCTTCACTCTCCTCCTCCACTTCACTCAGTTCTTCACTCTCCTCCTTCACTTCACTCAGTTCTTCACTCTCCTCCTTCACTTCACTCAGTTCTTCACTCTCCTCCTCCACTTCACTCAGTTCTTCTCTCTCCTCCTTCACTTCACTCAGTTCTTCACTCTCCTCCTTCACTTCACTCTGTTCTTCACTCTCCTCCTTCACTTCACTCAGTTCTTCACTCTCCTCCTCCACTTCACTCAGTACTTCTCTCTCCTCCTTCACTTCACTCAGTTCTTCTCTCTCCTCCTTCACTTCACTCAGTTCTTCACTCTCCTCCTTCACTTCACTCTCCTCCTTCACTTCATTCAGTTCTTCACTCTCCTCCTCCACTTCACTCAGTTCTTCACTCTCCTCCTTCACTTCACTCAGTTCTTCACTCTCCTCCTTCACTTCACTCGGTTCTTCACTCTCCTCCTTCACTTCACTCAGTTCTTCACTCTCCTCCTCCACTTCACTCAGTTCTTCACTCTCCTCCTCCACTTCACTCTCCTCCTTCACTTCACTCAGTTCTTCACTTCACTCAGTTCTTCACTCTCCTCCTTCACTTCACTCAGTTATTCACTCTCCTCGCTCTCTTCCATCAGGTCTGAAATCAAAGAAAACTCTCATTTTCAAATTTTCTATGGAGTGGAGAAATATGGAGTGAATAGAGATAAAAATTATCCCAGATGTAACAGACAACAGCTATAAAATATTACAATAATTTAACTATTTTAATAAACAATATATTAGACAACAGCTATAAAATATTACAATAATTTAACTATTTTAATAAATTAAGTATACGTCCCTGAAACTTTCCATGGATGAGGTACACTGATCTTCCGGTTATTTTATTTTTAAATATTGTAGGCACGAATCCCATGTTTTTTTTGTGAGAACTATTAAATATGTTTGATCAATAAATGGGAAATGAAACTAGACAGATGTCTAGGTTTCAAAACTTGTGATTATGAAGTAATCACAAAAACAGAGTTTGCTTTTACCTAGAAACAAGAGGGTTTGCATATGAAGAACCAATCAAATTGTAAGGAAATTATGTATTGCATTTTCGCCATGCTCCTATTCTATAAAAACTGTTACATTCCTGTTTACTGGTGGGATTCTCTCTGAAATTTGTCTGAGATCCTCCAGCCGTGATTAAAGCTTCTTCTTGGGGGAGATTCTCTGAGAACTGGTCGAGTACTCTCCCGGCCGAGATTAAAGCATTTAAAAGACATTGTCTGAAGTGTGTCGGTTATTATTGCTGCACAGAGAGTTAGTTATGGGAACAAGTTAGAGATAGGGGACGTCAACTGTAGTTGAGACCCACAGAAACTAACGTCGACTGTAGACATTAGGGGACGTCGATTGTAGACGAGACCCAGGTAGACTTAGGTCAGGTGCGAAATAGGGAATAAATCCACCACAGTATACATGTTTTATAAAAATATGCACAAAATTCAGGTCAAAATTCTAGTAACACTGTTAGAAATTGTTAAAATATGTAAACTTAGTTTGACCTGATGTTGACAATCAAAATTAAACCTCCTTTTACTGACCATTTGTTAAAATAACAGAAACTTCTGCAGCTATTTTCACAGTTTAACCATTTGTCTAAATGTGCTGAAGTGCTTGAATGTTTCTAACATGAATGTTCTTCAGCATCATGAATGAATGAAGAATAAACACCAACCTCTTTGTTCTTCAGGATCTTCAGTGTGTTTCATTCTGCAGGGTTCTGGATCACTCATGTTCTCACTGTCCTCTTTAATAAACTCAGTCTTTGCAGATTTCAGCTCTTCCTGATGCTCTGATGCTCGTCTTCACATGTAGCCGATGGGAATTTACAGCATTTATTGGAGAATAACAGTGGGAGGAGCTTCATTGATGATGTGTCTGCTGTGGGAGGAGCTTCACTGAGGATGTAATTGTAGTGTGAGGAGTTGATCTGCCAAAATCAAAAATCTATAAGTTACCGAGTTTGCTTTGTGCTTATGGACTACAGAATATAATAATGTCAATTTTCCCAAATGTAAATAATGGTAAGAAAAACAGTTGAAAGCATAAACAGTGTGGTGGCAAACAATTTTCTATCACTGAATAAGAGACAAACATGTATCAAATGAACGCGAGAGGAGGGCATCCTTCCTTCATTATTGTCCTGACTCCCCCAAGGTTATTTCTCTAGGCTAAATGAAGATATGTCTCAGTTATAACTAACACATTGTTACATAATTTATCATACATGCATAAGGGTTAATAACAGTTCACTGTTATATCCATGTAGCAGAGAATCATGGGACTTCACATGCAATCCCGTGCATTTTATTACCATCATGTTTTCTAAGTTTCTTTGAATATAAGAAAATGCAAACACATAGAACATCAGTCTGTTGACACCAATGAAATGAGCTTTAAGTGTCAATTTACAGGAGATCTGAAGACATGCTCTGATGCTCGTCTTCACTTGTAGCTTATTTTTCTTTTTCTTGTTTAATGGCGATTAACTTCAGCTGTAGCTATATGTTTATATCTGGTCAGCACATGTCTTTAAAGGTCCCGTATTATGCCCCTTTTCACAAGATGTAAAATAAGTCTCTGATGTCCCCAGAGTGTGTATGTGAAGTTTCAGCTCAAAATAACCAACAGATCATTTTTTACAGCATGTTTAAATTGTCATTTTTTGGGGCTCAGAAAAACGCTCTGTTTTAGTGTGTGCCCTTTAAATGCAAATGAGCTGCTGCTGGACGACGCAGGGGGCGGGGCTTCATGAGCTCACGCTTAGTCTGTCAGGACAATTTCATCTCACGGAATGATGATAATATCAGAAACTCTCAGTAACGGCGTTCATTTCGACCCGGAGTCGGACAATACTGCCTACAGAGTCAGAGTGCTGTATAGAGATGAGACAGGTATGGTTTAGTTGTTTAATTACGGTTATTATAACGTATTTGTCATCTGCTTGTATGTATCCATTATTTATTAATAGCCTACAAGTCTGCTGTCTGAATGATGATCAAACATATACTGATGAGTTTAATAAAGTTTATTGTACATCACACAAAAGATGAAGCGTCAGTTTTACTTCAGAAAATCACCGTAAGAGCTGAGTAAACAGTAAGTTATAAGAAGTGCGCAAGTAGCCAGTAGAGTTGAGGGAGCATTCCTGTGGGCGGAGGTTAGTCAAGAAACGGTTCTAGTGACGTCATTAAAGAAGGAAGTAGAGGGATGTAGTCCAATCGAGCCGTTCACTGTAGTCAACTTCTGTTAAATAAAATATCTCGCTTGGCATTGAACTTTGAGCTTTATAATTTTACAGATATTATTTATGCTCTAACAGCAACATTACACACTAACTAAAGTTTGAAACATGGGATCACGAAGAACGGGACCTTTAAAGGGCAAAGCAAATAGTAAAAATATTATCTGAACAAAAAAAAAAACATTGCTTTATTCAAAATCAGCTTGAACAAAACATTTGTGTTTAGTGTAAAAAGGCTTTCAGACTTCCCAGTTCACCTGCTTTTTAGGATTTTCCTGGGTCAAATTAATATAAAAGGACAAAATCAGGAAAGTTAAAAGTTAAATGTTAAAATAATTAATTGGATGTCTTTTATATTCTTGACCTGAAACAATGTAAATCTTAGTTCTTCAGTGTCATATGATGTTTGATTTTCTTAAATTGTGTTTGATGATCAAAACAAACTTTAACTAGGGCTGCAAGAACATCTTGATGAGATCTATCATGAAAATAATCAACAACCAAGCTAATTATAGATTAATCATGTCAATTTACAGCAGTGAAAAACATTTCTATGGACAAAACGCTTCTGAAAAATAACATGGTTGGTGAGCACAGAAACCATGTCATTTCTATGAATTTTATTGTAAGTTTGTGGTTACGTTGCTCACATTGCTTTTACGTCGCTTAACCAGCTACAGAGACACTGGTAACCAGGCAACAGACAAATGACCAATCCTGAGTGTGTCACTACACACATTCAACCATCACGGTTCAGCACGGTCAGCCAAGTGTGCGTGATTCTCCACTGCATGGACCTTCATGTGTCGATTCAGGTGAGTTTTGATAGAGAAACTCTTTCCACACTGATCACACGTGCGGCTTCTCTCCAGTGTGGATCCTCTCATGTGATTTCAGATTTGAAGACTGACTAAATCTCTTGTCACAGTGTGAACACTTGTAAGGTTTTTCTCCAGTGTGAATTCTCTTGTGTGTTTTCAGATGTGATGATCGACTGAATCTCGTCACAGTGTGAACACTTGTAAGGTTTTTCTCCGGTGTGGATCATCTCATGTGTTTTCAGATCTGCTAATCGACTGAATCTCTTGTCGCAGTGTGAACACTTGTAAGGTTTTTCTCCAGTGTGGTTCATCTCATGTATTGTCAGACTTCTTGACTGAATGAATCTCTTGTCACAGTGTGAACACTTGTAAGGTTTTTCTCCAGTGTGAATAATCTGGTGCTGTTTTAAACTGTACGCTGTAGTAAAAGTCTTCTCACACTCAAAGCACATGTACTCTCTCACACCAGTGTGAGTTTTCTGATGTATTTGTAAATATTGCAGCAGTGAAAAACTCTTTCCACACTCAGAACATGAATGCGGCTTCTCCTTCGTATGAACTGTCAAGTGTGTCTTCAGGTTTGATGCACAGAGAAATGTTTTTCCACATTGATCACATGAGAACGGCTTCTCTCCAGTGTGGATCATCATGTGAACATTAAGGTGTGATGATTGACTGAAACTATTCCCACATTGATGGCATACATGTGGCTTCTCTCCTGTATGAACTCTCATATGAATCTGAAGAGATTGTTTGCCTGATAAAGTCTTTCCACACTGAGAGCAGGTGAAAGATTTCTTGGCTCTTCTTTTCTTTAAAAATGTCTGTTTAGTCTTTGAGCAACTCAAAGGTTTTCCTCCAGGTTTGACATGATGTTCCTCCTCCACTTCACTCAGTTCTTCACTCTCCTCCTTCACTTCACTCAGTTCTTCACTCTCCTCCTTCACTTCACTCAGTTCTTCACTCTCCTCCTCCACTTCACTCAGTTCTTCACTCTCCTCCTTCACTTCACTCAGTTCTTCATTCTCCTCCTCCACTTCACTCAGTTCTTCACTCTCCTCCTTCACTTCCATCAGGTCTGAAATCAAAGAAAACTCTAATTTTCAAATTTTCTAAAGTTTACTGGTGGGATTCTCTCTGAAATTTGTCTGAGATCCTCCGGCCGTGATTAAAGGAGAAATTCACTTTTAAAATGGAAATTCTGTCATCATATACTCACCCTCATTTTGTTTCAAACCTGTATGAATTTCTTTCTTCTGCTGAACAGAAAGGAAGATATTTAGAAGAATATCAGTAACCAGACAGTTTTTGGGTCCCATTGACTTCCATAGTACATTTGACTTCCATAGTAGGAAATAATGGGACCCAAAAACTGTCTGGTTACTGATAATCTTCTAAATATCTTCCTTTCTGTTCAGCAGAAGAAAGAAATTCATACAGGTTTGAAACAACATGAGGGTGAGTATATGATGACAGAATTTCCATTTTAAAAGTGAACTTCTCCTTTAAAGCTTCTTCTTGGGGGAGATTCTCTGAGAACTGGTCGAGTACTCTCCCGGCCGAGATTAAAGCATTTAAAAGACATTGTCTGAAGTGTGTTGGTTATTATTGCTGCACAGAAAGTTAGTTAGGGGAACAAGTTAGAGATCAGGGATGTCGACTGTAGTCGAGACCCATATAAACTAACAACGACTGTAGACATTAGGGGACGTTGATTGTAGACGAGACCCAGGTAGACTTAGGTCAGGTGCGAAATAGGGAATAAATCTACCAAAGTATACAAGTTTTGTAAAAATACGCACAAAATTCAGGTCAAAATTCTAGTAACACTGTTCGAAATTGTAAACCATATATAAAATAAAACTGTTAAAATATTTAAATTTAGTTTGACCTGATGTTGACAATCAATATGAAACATCCTTTTACTGACCATTTGTTAAAAAACAAACTTTTGCAGCTATTTCACAGTTTAACTGTTTACCTGAATGTGAAGTGCTTGAATGTTTCTAACATGAATGTTCTTCAGCATCATGAATGAATGAAGGATAAACACTAACCTCTTTGTTCTTCAGGATCTTCAGTGTGTTTCATTCTGCAGGGTTCTGGATCACTCATGTTCTCACTGTCCTCTTTAATAAACTCAGTCTTTGCAGATTTCAGCTCTTCCTGATGCTCTGATGCTCGTCTTCACTTGTAGCTTCTTCTTTTTCTTGTTTAATGGCGATTAACTTCACTTGTAGCTGTATTTACAGCATTTATTGGAGAATTGCTGTGGGAGGAGCTTCACTGATGATGTGACCGCTGTGGGAGGAGCTTCACTGATGATGTGACTGCTGTAGGAGGAGCTTCACTGATGATGTGACTGCTGTAGGAGGAGCTTCACTGATGATGAATTGTGTGTGAGGAGTTGATCTACCAAAATCAAAAATGTTTTATGCCATTATAATAATGTCAATTTTCCCAAATGTAAATAATGGTAAGAAAAACAGTTGAAAGCATAAACAGTGTGGTGGCAAACAATTTTCTATTACTGAATAAGAGACAAACATGTATCAAATGAACGCGAGAGGAGAGCATCCTTCCTTCATTATTGTCCTGACTCCCCCAAGGTTATTTCTCTAGGATAAATGAAGATATGTCTCAGTTATAACTAACACATTGTTACATAATTTATCATACATGCATAAGGGTTAATAACAGTTCACTGTTATATCCATGTAGCAGAGAATCATGGGACTTCACATGCAATCCCTGTGCATTTTATTACCATCATGTTTTCTAAGTTTCTATGAATATAAGAAAATGCAAACACATAGAACATCAGTCTGTTGACACCAATGAAGTGAGTTTTAAGTGTCAATTTACAGGAGATCTGAAGACATCAGCATAATAAATGAGGTGAAAACAGGAACTATTGTCATGAAATAAAGAGCAGGTCTGTATTGATGAGCCTCAGACTATCAACAAGCCATTCAGGATCATCAGCAGATCATCTCACTTTATTCTGAGTGTTTGCTGTTAGAAACACATTATTTGAGTCAGGATATTAATAATAGGGCTGTAGTCAACCAAAGAAATGCTTAGTCAACCAAAGTCATGTCCTGCGCAACGATTAGTCGACTAAAAAAAAAAAAGATGCGATGTTTTGACATTTATTAAACATTAATTAAAAAAAAAACATTTATTAAACAATTGTCATAGAGCATTTATAAAACAACAATGAAAAAAAAATCAATAATACATAAAACTATAAAATTATAAATATACTTTGAAAATTACGTGATTTTTTTTAACTGCAAAGTGAGGAGCTCTGTCCTAGGTCTATAGTGACAGTCACAATCGCGCACCTGACCACACCACACGCTACAAAAAATATAACTGCTAAAATTGCCAAATAATGAAAAAACCTAACAAAAGCTCTCGTTTATACAGGCTATAACTTATATTCTTCTTTACTTTCAAAGCTTTGGGTTAACTTTTGTCCAGCCGATCTAGGCGTTTTAAAACAAACACACAAAAACCCCAAATAGCCTAAAAAACAATCCTAATAATAGGCTATATAGAAGGAAGGCCTATAGGTTTATTTTCGTTTTGTTTTGGAATAAATAAGAAGCAAATACGGTATAACAGACAATATAATCGGGCGCCCGTGCGGTCACATTGCACGTTAACTGGAGCGCATCTCATCACTTAACGAAACTAAGTGTGTGCCTCACACAGACATGAGAAATACATCAAATAGGCCTACACAAAGCTTGAAATGTCTTTAAACGAAATAATTCAAAAAGAAAAAAGAAATAGGCTACTCTCTGTTAATGATCCATTATGTGCATTTCTCTCTGTAGGCTCGTTCACTACGGAGATGGCGATCGTCAACTTCATATTTGCAGCCGACACAGTCAGAAAACACTAGTTTATTAATAAAAATCAATGCACTCGTCACCGGATTGTTGATTGTTGCACGCACACATATTATGTCGAAATAACGAGATATTATGTTGAAATAACATTATTAATAATAGCCTACATCTTTTAAAATACTTGATTGAATGCTGAATGTTGCGCTTGTTCAATTTAATAATAATTTAAACAATTTAATAACTCCGCTTCGCGTCGTGACCGCATTACCACCTCGGGTGTGCATTATTTTTCTAATAATTCAACGGCCTGTCGTCAATTATTCCTTAGGCCTACTTGTTCCGTTACCTCCAACCCCCGTTTTAAATCGCCGGATCCACCCTTTCTTTGCGCTCCGGGACCCCCCACTTTACAAATTAAGCACTGGTTCTAACTGAATGAATACAGCAAAACTACCTATATTCCTTACTGAGCGCGAAGCAGCAGTGCAGCCAGCCACAGGTGCGGTTCCCGAGTGTTCTACGTGGTGCGCTAAACTGTGGCACTATTACAAAATAGCCTAAATTAAAGCATTTAAAGTTGGGGATAAAACATAGGCTAATTATATTTAGAATACAGTAATACTGCTTATAAAGGAATAAATATCAAGGAGTAAATCAATGAAAATTTCTTTATTGGTGAAAAAAAAAAAATGTATTCAACTGGTCGACCAATGAGAATGTCGACTAAACGACTAAAGTTGACAGCCCTAATTAATAATGTAACAGATTTGTGTACAGAAACTGACAATGATCATAATACTCTTAAAAATAGAATAAAATGTAACGTTTCCGGTCAAACTTTATTAATATTTATCTATATTCCCATGGATACAGTATAGATTTGAGATTTTCCTCGTTCGTTACTCATACAGTAATCTGCCAAAGATAAATGTCGACAAAGAATTAAAGGTAAACATGAAAATGGCAACAGCAACACTTGGGATCGATTCCTATCAATTCCCCTCACAGATCTCAAACTTTAACTTGACATTCAGTAACAGTTCTCACACAAACATCGAGACAATCACACAAACGAACACAAAATCGCTCAGGTCTGAATGAACTCAACATATTCTCCTCATGCTCGCTGCTGCTGCTGCACTAAATGTTTATTTCAGAAGGAAGACGCCAGAAAAGACGCACACGTATCGCTGTGATCGATGAAAACAATTGCAGAAATGAGTCTGTCGCTTAATCAAATTCTATAAAGTGTGTGTAATGGTTGTATATATGAGAAATACCGTGAACTGCTCTCCTCGCCTCAGAAGACTCGACGACGCTGAAACTCTCACTGAGGGAAGAGAGACGGCGCGAGCGAGCGGTGAGGTCATCGGCCGCCAACGCACGCGCGTACGGGACACCCCCGCAGCCAATCAGGGCCACGCAGATTCAGCTTTACTAGTAGCCTCCCATTATTGTTATTTTAGAACTAAAGTGACTCCAGTTACTAAAGGTGAAAGGAACTTTTTCAAGTGAAGCACAAAATAGTCAGAATAAGCAGAGAAGGATCACCTCCATCCAGTCTGAAAAGTGTTTTCGCCTGTAATTTAAGTCTGGCTCAGTATATTCTGTAGCGTCCTAAGACAAATAGTGAAGGCATGTCGGGGTAGATTAGCACCTGTAGAATTTCCTTTTGTTTAAACCCCAGATAAAAGTAGAAAACTACTATTATGTTTAGATCCATGTTTGACCATTTCCTTACTAAAGAAAAAATAAAAATACTTCTACAGAAGACTGTATTCTCGTAACTTTTACAAGCTACTAATTACATCTTCAACTAATAAGATTACTGTACTATTTTTAAAGAGTAATTCCTTATTTTACTTTTAGAATAAAAAGTAATTAAATTACAGTAATTAATTAGTTGGTAGCCTACTGCATTACACCCAACACTGATTACGCAATTGACCACTGCAGTTAGTCCGTTTTCATTCATTTTTATATGTTTTTTTTTCTTGTAATTTTAAGTTTAAAATGGTCAAATGGTGTGCATGGGGTACATGCAACTCCGACACTAGGTATTCTGAGAGGCGACGGTGTGTATTTTTTACCCTTTCCCTAGCCACATCTTAACCGAGATAAGTGTCTGCTCTGGATTAAGTTATGTACATCGCAGCCTGTTCATTATGCTGCGTTCACTCCAAACGCGAATAGAGCGTCAAATTCGCGGGTATCGCGTCTAGTTCGACGCCTGAACATTTTGAATCCATTCGCACGTCCAAAGCGAATATGACGCGCATATAAAGCGATCGTTTGAAGTGTTTTACACATTTTACACGTGACCTGTAAATCTTTGTCTAGAGCTAAAGCTTTTCATTGACCTTCTCAAAAAAAAAAATTATTAATATAACCCTTCAATGCATGGTTAAGGCCCTTTTGGTGACTTCGAGATTATATTTAATCTTTCTGTCTCCAAAAATCATCAATTGCCTCCTCTGAAATATATCCTACTGTGACAGCTGCCATAGCGCCTGTTACTGAATGTTGACTGTTTGTCCGAGTGAGTGGAGGGGGCGTGGCTTAGCCATAGGTCAATTATGCTGATAGAACACATCCTGTATTGTATTTGAATGACTATTCAATATTACCTCTAAACTTTGACTAGGCTTGGCATCAGAGGTGGACAAAGTACACAACTTCCCTACTTGAGTGAAAGTACAGATACTGCTGGTCAAATATTACTCTGTTACAAGTAAAAGTTGTAAAGACCGATTTTTACTTAAGTAAAAGAACAAAAGTACTTGTTTGTAAAAGTACTTAAGTATCAAAAGTAAAAAGTAAATGTCAATGCATTGTTTTATTATTGTTGCATTGTTGTATGTAATACTTACAGTACCTTATGCCTCTGAATCTATGCCTGCGCTTAGGGCTGGGCGGTATGACGGTATATATCGTTACCGCGGTAGAAAATGTCAACCGTAACAGATTTTTTTATTCCGTGATACCGCGACATGTAAATAAGTGGGCGTGGTTAACTCGCGTGCAGCGTGCAAGAGACTGAGACGCTGAGATTTGTCAAAGAAACATGGAGAAAGCAGATCAAGAGGATCCACAAAGGAATTACGTTTTCTAAAGGGTTGTTGTTAACGTGATATTTTCGGGGGAAAGGTGCAGCAGATGATGTATAGTTATCTGCATCTTTCTGTCTCTTATGTATAGTTACTTTTTAAACACAAAAGCATTCAGTATGACACGCGAGCGGTTGCCGTGGTAATTAACAACCTGCTTGTTAAGGCGAATGTATAATCCTGTATCTGAGGCAAAATTACTAAATATCCAGCGCGAGTCCCCCATCAGTTGGGGGAAGTTCATCTAAAAGTTGATGAGAGTGTTTTGTTTACTATATTTAGATATTAAAAATAGTTTACCAAAGAAATAATTTACCAAATAAGATTTTTCAAAGAAAAAGAAAATTCAAACAAAGTGAAGTACTTTTCATTTCTAAAGTAGCCTATTTGGGTTTATTTATTATACAAAGCCCTTTTTGTTGATTTTTCAAGAATAACTACAGATATAACTATAGATATTAATAACTATATCGTGAAATATATCGTTACCATGAAATAAAATTAGTCATACTGTGAAACAGAATTTTGATCATACTGCCCACCCCTACCTGCGCTCATATCAATATCACATTTACTTCTAGAACACTGTTCCAGTAGTGGGATTGAATGTGAGATTGAATAAGTGCACTCAATAAAACATCCACAATGGTTTCGGACACCCAAATGGCTGTTCCCTCAAAGAGTGCCCTATTTAAAGTTTTTTTTTTTTAGTATGAATATGTTAGCCTTACTGTTATCCATAAGCTAGTGCTCCAAAACAATTACATAATTTGAATTTAGAAGACCAAACCCAACGTTGAAAATGAAAATCAGGTTGATGTCAGAATCCAACATCAGACTGACATTAAACTCCAGTGTTGGACAGACGTTCCAACCATAATCCAACATCGGATGCTGACGTCAATCCAACGTAGAGTTCAGATGTCAAACCGACTTTCATTTCCAACCAAAATGCAACCTAATGTTACTACTTTCTACTCAAGGACCTTGACAGAAATGTAGTGGAGTAAAAAGTATGATATTTATCTTTCAAATGTAGTGAAGTTAAAGTAACAAGTTTCCAGAAAAAATAATACTCAAGTAAAGTTCAGATACTCAAAAAGTGTACTTAAGTACAGTACTCAAGTAAATGTACTTTGTTACTGTCCACCTCTGCTTGGCATGTTGCATATTAATTGTTCTAGGAACCTCAGATAGGCTATATTTATTGTTGTGTATGTTGTGCTACTCAATAATGATGTTCTAGTTAAAGCTGCAGTAGTGAGTTTAGAAAACGTTGACTTAGCCTGAAAATTTGAACAAGCACAGCTTACAGGTCACTCCCCCTCGCTCTTGCTGCGCTACAGCCCTCCCTCCACAGCTCCTCCCCCACAGCAGAGCCTGCCGTGAACGCGCAGGCTAGTAAGCAGGGCCACCGATGACGGCGGATAAACAGTTATCGCACATTCACTTGTAGGGACGAAACATCAACAATATGCTTTACACTGACTATGGCCTGCCCATACTTGACTACAAACTTTCTCCTCAAATCATTACGTATTTTGCAATACATGTAATGTAACTATATGACGTTGCACTCTTTCTATAAGTTATAAATAGCTAGTAAGATAATGTCACAGGCCGGGGTGGCCTTCCCTCCCCTTCTGAGCGTACCACCTCGAGGAGTTACCCAGAGACACCAACAGACCAGACAAGATAATTAGTATCAAAACTGGTATTTTATTTAGTTAAAATGAGTCCAATCTCAAACTAAAATCCACCGACTGATCCACCTCTCTCTTCCACCAGGTTGCGTGGGAAGTTCGCACGACGATCCCTCTTCGGACAGGCAGAGGCAAACAATGGAGCAGACACTGGCAAGGGTTCACCCAACAGTTCCTCTTCGGCCAGAGGCAAGTAATAGAACAGCACTGGTAAGGATTCACACAGCAGCTCTTCTTCGGTCAACAGTAAGTAATGGAGCAGACCCTGGTAAGGATTCATGCAACAGTTCCTCTCCAGCCGGAGGTAAGTAATGGAGCAGACACTGGTAAGGATTCGCACAGCGGTTCCTCTTCAGCCAGACATAAGTAATGGAGCAGGCACTGGTAAGGATTCGCACAGCAGTTCCTCTTCAGCCAAAGGTATGTAATGGAGCAGACACTGGTAAGGATTCACACAGCGGTTCCTCTTCGGCCAAAGGTAAGTAATGGAGCAGGCACTGGTGGGGGAACACACGGCCGTTCCTCTTCGGCCGGAGGTAAGTGTTGAGGCAGGCACTGGTAAGAAATTAACAACAAGGGAAGGGGTTACTCTTCTCACAGGACAGCATCAATTATTTGAGTGTCACCTCTTTTTGGGACCGGGGGAGGATAGGGCAGGGGATCATCCGACACAATGCAATAGTCAGTCGTAGATGGCAAACGGGGAGTTCTCTCGCTCTCCACGGGACACACCCGCTATTTGGGGGTCACCCCCTTCCACAAGCTGGCGGCAGTTGAAATACAGCGACGGACAGTAACTTCCCCACAGAACAGTGATGGCCGCATTCAATGGCAGAGAGCAGTTTCTCTGTGTTCACAGAACAATATTGGTGAATACAGAATTCAACAGTCAACAACTAGGTCCTCTTTCCACAGGACAGTGATGGCAGCATTCAATGGCAGAGGGCAGTTTCTCCATGTTCACAGAACAATAGTGGCGAATACAGTTTCCAACAATCAACAACTGGATCTTCTTACCACAGAACAGTGATGGCAGCTTCCAATAGCAAAGGGCAGTTTCTCTATGTTCACAGAACAGCAGTGGTGAGTACAGGATTCAACAATCAACAACTGGGTCTTCTTACCACAGAGCAGCGATGCATGGATATCTCATAAATCCTCTTCAACGAAGACAGGATGGGGCTGCATTCCTGTACAGCATATGCTCAACACACAGCAGTTAGTTAATTTCAATTTGACATTCGAGACCCACGAGTAGTCAACTGGGGAACGGGCAGACACAAAGTTACAGTTTCCACACCAGTGCACAATTCAGTCACCTCAAATGATCACACGTGTTCACTTCAGATTAAGCACTACAACTCACATCAACTCACAGTGAATAAGGTCTCCTCTCGTGGTCCCAGCCGGCTCTCTCCGCTCAACTGACCAAAACTGTACATCCAGGGCTGTGTAGGTAGTTTACTATGAACACACAACTGGCATTAAAGGCTTCAAACCAGATCTCAATAGACGCCAGGGCAGCCTCACCAAACCATGGCGGGTAACAGACACTGCAGGCATTAGCTTTCTAATAGGAATGGCAGATAACACTTATCTGTTCGATGAAATAACACAGTTCAACCAAACCGCTGATCTCCAGCTCCTTCTTCCTAACATGCAGTCTTTCCCCGTCCTGTGCGATCTGCTCTCTCGTGTGCTGCTCGACTCGTGATCTGCTCGACAACAATGACTTCCTCATCTCCACATTAACCAATCCTTTTATAATCCCCCTCACAAATCCATATCACTCGTGACTCAATCTCCGCTCGTTACCCAGCTGCCACTCATTTCCTCATTACTAAGCCAGACTGTTTACACGGAAGGACCCGGAACCGTTCTGGTGTTACGT
This sequence comes from Scardinius erythrophthalmus, assembly GCF_964197995.2. Lineage (NCBI taxonomy): Eukaryota > Metazoa > Chordata > Actinopteri > Cypriniformes > Leuciscidae > Scardinius > Scardinius erythrophthalmus. Next base: position 11,436,954 of record NC_138221.1, read on the forward strand.
TAAACTCGCTCCCACCGGGAAACAAGAATGGGGAGGAACAGTTCCGCTTAACGTCACCCTGTGACAATAATATAACGGTAACTGACGTTACAGTATGCAAGTAATTATTCTAGCGATATGTAATGCTAAATAAAGTTTGCTAGTACAATATTTCATTTCAATATGACATTTTATCTGTATGTTATGCAGCTAGAGTATTGACACTGAGTCAATGGGCTCCCACGAGGAATTCACACCCACAACGACTTCGACGAGTCAACGGACGGGGAGAAGAGGAAGCCGTGGTGTGCACGGAGCATCAGGCAGGGCACGTGGGAGACGAGGCGGAGGTCACCGAGTGGGTCCTTTCCCACGCACCTTAGCAGAGAGGACATGGCGCGTGTGGAGAATCTAAGATTAGAGAGGACTGCTTATGAACGTGTAAGTTACCTCAGTTATAAATGTTTTCCCTTTGCACATCATAAGGTATAATATTGTTCAATTCAATTTTGTTTACATAATATAGGCTCGTGTAGTGTAATGATAGCTGTTTATCTGTGGATAATGAGATTTTTTTCTGTTATCACTAGGAGCAAATTCAACAATTGAATTTACAACAGACACAACAAGTGTTGAAGCAATGTTTGGCACGGGATCCAAGCCTAATCTTTGATGTCCTCAGCCATTTGGGACCTGCTGCTCCTCCAACATTACCTCCTGTCCCCGGGCAACTATCATGGTGCATCTGCCAGAGACGCAGAGAGATGCCCACTGTGGTGGAGAGGAAGTGCTGCCTCCGACAGCCACCTCTTTGCATCTCAACTCTTCCACACATGGAGGCATACATTCTGCAGGCAGGAGCACGCGGGTCATTCCAGATCCTCCGGGCCAGACGCTGCATATAAACATTTTGTGGCTTGGCAGTGTAGGACTCTGGGTCCTGGTCACAGAGTGGTCATCCCAGGCTGCTGTGTCTGGGCAATACCGGGACCGCTCTCCAGATCCTCATGGACAATACAGCGGATTTATTCTGAGGAGGGTATAGCTGCTGTGCGGTGTGCTTTTAAACATTTGAATGCTTTCTTGTTGTGTTTAAAAATTTAGCTTCTTTAAAATAACATTTCTATTAAAAGTTTTGTAAATATTTTTCAATAAAGGGTTTAAAAATTAATTATGTAACTGCTCATTTGTGATAACAAAAGCACCATTTTACCATCGTACATTACTGAATTATCTTTTGGATACAGAACCCTGTGTCGTTTGAAGATCCAGTCATGTCTGACAACTGAATATGCTGGAGTTTGTTCTTGGATGAGTGAGGAGTTTATCAGTTAATGAACGCAAGAATTAAAAAAATAAAAACATTTTAAACAGAAATATGTTGACTCTCAGAAAAAAAGGTACAAAAGCTGTCACTGGGACAGTACCCTTCAAAAGGGTTCTAATATGTACCATTTAGGTACTAATATGTACACGTTTGGTACCAATATGTACCTTTGAGGGACTTAAATGCACTCTTTAGGTACAAAGGTGTACCTTTTGAAAAGGTACCGCCACAGTGACAGCTTTTGTACCTTTTTTTCTGAGAGTGTATGAGGGAGATACTTTTTGTTTATCAAATTTAAACAGTATAGATAGTGTTTAGGATATTTAGTTTACTTTATGTATATTGTATTATATTATTAGCATGGTATATGCTCTTCTTTAAATTATTTTTTTAATTATATGCCCATGATCAACCACACCTGAGAAAGTTATTTTGTGACTTGAATTTCTGTTCAATTCTTTATTTTACACAGCTCTGGCCAATAAAAAAATTACATTCATTACATATAGTTAGTGAAGCATTCAACAATTATCTATGGAGATGTGTTAAAAGAATAACGAGTCTCAATCACAATTCATATAAATAAGCCAACCTATCTTTGTTGGATTTGTCATTTTGGCTGTCAATATGGATAAGCAAATGTTTCAAACCTTGTACGAGTTAAAAAAATCTGGAAAGGTTCCCCATGGCATTTCTAAAAATGAAAAATATGTCCTTCTTAGAAGGGCACAGAACTTCACAATCAAGGGTGAGTGAAGTCACACTTAGTGATTTCTCGGACAGTCTCTTCATTACCAAAACTATAAACTACTTTCCGATGAGGTATTATACTATATACGGAAAAGAGGAGAGGGTGTACTGGCCAAAGTTTTGGACTCAACAGAGGAGGCCAAACGGGTATTTGATGAGTTCCACGGCAGTCCAATTGGACACTGTGATGTTCAGAAGACAACTGATGCCATTATCATGGGCGCCATATAGGGGGGGGAAGTTAGGACAATTCCAAGGGCCCCTGACTGACAGGGGACCCAACAAATAAGTAAAAACTAATTTAAATTGTATTATATTATACACTTTATAAAACGGTTAGTTCCAATCCTTGATTCTGATTGGTCAATAGCTGTGCTTTATTCACGATAAAACACGGCTATGACCGCTTCACCCAATGGTTCTATGCATCACTACAACACCCCTAGCAACCACTCTTAGCAACTTAAACATGTGTGTGATCTCATTGATATTGTTCATTGAAGCTATAGTGGAGTATTGTGAGAGATCGAGAAAGTGAGTGTAAAGTTACCTGCATTCACAGTAGACATTGCATTTTCCTTCAGGTCAGTCCTATATTCATAATAAAATAATCCGTTTGAATGTCCGCTGCAATATCTTGTCCTTTTAACAGTTAACCGTTAAGGGGTCTTCCGTGCCTATAATGTTACGTTAGTCACCTGTCAGTTGCGTCTTCCTTCTCCGTGAAAACAAGTTTGAGTCTTTTCAATATAAAAGTCTTCTCTACCGACTGACTCATTCATTCCGCTTCGCGTCGTGCCTAACAACACCCTTCAGCCGTTACTTATTCACGATACAGCACAGCCTCTCGTACCTAATTGCTTACATATAAACCATCATCATTGAGTATATTTCAAATAATAATAACATGAATGATGTCTTTGATTTTACTTATTTTGGCAATACAAGTTTAATATCCCCATTGACCAAAAAGTAAACATTCATATTGACCGACCACCCCCCTGTATCTGCATGAAATGGTTTGGTCCTGCGTTAGCATGCGGTGTTTAAACTTGCAGACAGTCGATGTGCCAGAAATAGTCTTTCTTTACGGGATGCATTGTTTCTAACTGCATCCAGTACAGACAAGAGATTGTTGTTTGTTTGTTTTTTGTCATGATGGTCATTATGTGAGAAAATAATTTGTGTTTGATTTCTGTCATTAATAAATATTTCATTTTCTTTTTTGTTATGGTAAAAAGAGCAAGAGAGACAGTCAAAGAACCCCACAGACTCCCTGGAATGATGCCAAGTCATTAACACAGTGTTGCTCACCTTCTTCACTGGGACTGGGAGGGGTATTTATGGGGAGACTGGGGTGCTGCTGACTCATCTGTTGTTTAGTCTGCTAAAATGAGCATGGACAATGATTTAATATGAATATCTTGCTAAACGTTTCATGGGCTATTTCCACCCATGTTAGAAACATGGGTGGAAATAGGGGATGCAGAGAAGCTTACGATGTGCGTGAAAAGCTTTGCACATTTTTCTGCTCAATTGAGGGTAGAGTGTCCTGGCAAGACAACATGGTCTAGGGTTTAAAGGAGTCATAACCTAGTATTACATTGGATACCCACTGCTGTATTATAGTCTTTCAGGCCCTTCTAAAAAAGAAAAGTGGAAAAAAAATAAACACAGAGCTCCTCAGACCCTTATTTCTTAAGGCATTACCACCTGTCCACTTGATCCTATTCCCACTAACCTACTTCAAGCCATTTCATCCTCAGTTGTACCCACACTCACACACATCATAAACACCTCTCTTCACACTGGTACCTTTCCCACAGCATTTAAGCAGGCTCGTGTAACCCCACTGCTTAAGAAACCCACTCTAAATCCAGCACATCTGGAGAATTACAGACCAGTATCTCTCCTTCCATTCGTCGCAAAAACACTTGAGCGAGTTGTTTTCAACCAGATCTCTTCCTTCCTTACACAGAACAACCTCCTGGACAACAATCAATCTGGTTTCAAAAGCGGACACTCAACTGAGACTGCCCTGCTCTCAGTAATTGAAGCTCTGAGACTGGCAAGAGCAGCCTCCAAATCCTCAGTTCTCATCCTGCTGGATCTGTCTTCTGCCTTTGACACAGTTAACCACCAGATCCTCCTGTCAATCCTAAAGACGAAGGGCATCTCGGGAACCGCACTCCAATGGTTCAAGTCTTACCTCTCAGGTAGGTCCTTCAGGGTTTCGTGGAGGGGTGAGGTGTCTAAGACACAACATCTAGCTACTGGAGTGCCTCAGGGCTCAGTTCTGGGACCGCTTCTCTTCTCCATCTACATGACATCACTAGGATCTGTGATTCAGAAACATGGTTTTTCCTATCACTGCTACGCTGATGACACACAACTCTACCTCTCATTACAGCCCGACGATCCGACGGTAGCTGATCGTATCTCAGCCTACCTGACTGACATTTCTGGCTGGATGAAGGACCACCACCTTCAACTAAACCTTGCGAAGACAGAGCTACTCGTGGTCCCGGCCAACCCAACACTTCACCACAACTTTACCATTCAGCTAGACTCGTCATCCATAACTCCATCTAGATCAGCCAGGAACCTTGGTGTGGTAATTGATGATCAATTGAACTTCACAGACCACATTGCAAGAACTGCCCGGTCATGTAGATTTGCCTTGTACAACATTAGGAGGATCAGACCCTTCCTATCAGAACATGCTACTCAACTCCTTGTCCAAGCGCTTGTTTTATCCAGACTTGACTATTGTAACTCTCTCCTGGCTGGTCTTCCAGCTTGCACAGTCAAACCTCTGCAACTGATCCAGAATGCCGCAGCTAGAGTGGTCTTTAACGAGCCGAAAAGGGCACATGTCACTCCTCTCCTCACAAAATTGCACTGGTTGCCAGTTGCCGCTCGCATCAAATTCAAGTCACTGACATTTGCCTACAGAACAACCACTGGTTCTGCTCCCTTTTACTTTAACTCTTTACTTCAGACTTATGTGCCTTCCAGGAACTTGCGCTCTGCAAGTGAACGGCGTCTTGTGGTGCCATCTCAAAGAGGCACAAAATCTCTTTCTCGGACCTTTACCATGACTGTTCCCTGCTGGTGGAATGATCTGCCGAACTCAACCAGAGCGGCTGAGTCCATAGCCACTTTTAAGAAACGGCTGAAGACACTTCTTTTTCGACAGCACTTGATCCAGTAATACTAACACTTTCTCTCTACTACTCTATTCTGTTCTATAACAAAAAACAACAAAAAAAAATAATAATAATTGCGTTGAATTATACTGAGAAGGGTCATAGCACTTGCATTTTGTTGTCCTACTGCTAGTTTAACTGCTTCTATTGTTCTCATTTGTAAGTCGCTTTGGATAAAAGCGTCTGCTAAATGAATAAATGTAAATGTAAATGTAAATGCATTATTGTCTCGCGAGATCTGATGCGATATTTTGGCTGTCGTGGACGGTCATTTTAATAATGCAAATGAGGGGCGCGTTGATTGGTTGCAGGAAGGAGGGGGGTTGACACCGCAGGTGACGCTTTAGCATATCATTCCAAAATGACATCATGGCGCAAGTTGTGAATGAACCCGACCTGGCCGTGACCGGCTTCCCGGCCAGTGTATAAGCGTTAGGCAATCAATATACAACAATAGCCGAATTCATGATGATCTCAGTCATTTGTTTTTTGCAAAGTAACGTAAGCAGCCATTCCCCATGGTTACCTCGAAGCTAATACTCCCGCCAGTGTTGTGCCTGAACGCGTTCATTGAACGATAGTTCATGAAGTCGTTCATATTTTGGGTGAACGTGAACTGAACGTACCGCATTACTGCCTGATGAACGTTACTGTGAACTCGTTCATTCTGGTGTCTGTGAACGCCACGCTTGTCATGACTCATGAAGCGGAAGCAAATATGCAAGTACTCTTTTATTGAGGGTCAATAAACACAAAGCAAATTCACGGGTGGGCTGGTGGCGCAGGGACTTGATGGTCAGCGTGATGGTGAAGACAGGTGACGGTGAATCCAGAGAAGTGAACATCCAACACGACGAACACCGAACAGGAACACGATCAGGAACAGGAACAGGACTGGAATGGCACACGACGACACACACTGAAGACACCAAAACAACGATCTGACAAAGAAAGGAGAGTGCGATGAGTCTTTATAGCTGAATGAATTGGCAGCAGCTGGTGAGGGGAATGAGATCAGGTGGAGCGCTGATCAGCTGAAATGAGCAGCCACGCCCACTCACACACACACACCCACACACACAGAACAACAAATACACGAGACACGAAGAAAACAGTGAATTCATGAACCGTGACAGTACCCCCTCTCCTAGGAACGCCTCCTGGCGTCCCCAGACTCCCTTACCTGTCGATTGAAATCATCGATAAGAGAGTGATCCAGGATGTCTCTAGCAGGAACCCAACTCCTCTCCTCCGGACCGTAACCCTCCCAGTCCACCAAGTACTGGAATCCGCGTCCCCTCCGCCTTGAGTCCAGAATACGATTAACCGAATACGTAGGTTCCCCTTCTACGAGACGCGGCGGGGGAGGAACCGGGGCAGGCGGATTAAACTGAGAATGAAACACGGGCTTAATTTTGGAAACATGGAAGACGGAATGAATCCTCCTGTACACTGGAGAGAGTTTGAGGCGGACTGCCACCGGGCTAATGATCTTGGTGACAGTGAATGGGCCAATAAATTTGGGAGCTAGTTTATTAGAGACGGAGCGGAGAGGAATGTTCTTAGTAGAAAGCCACACTTTTTGACCAACGACGTATACGGGAGGCCTAGACCGGTGGCGATCGGCTTTAGCCTTGGTGCGCGCTCCCGCTTGGAGTAGAGTCTCGCGGGCTCTAGTCCAAGTGCGATGACACCTCTGGACAAAGGCGTGAGCGGAGGGGACCGCGACTTCAGATTCCAGACTAGGAAAAATTGGTGGCTGGTAACCTAGACTACACTCAAACGGCGATAGGCCCGTAGATGATACTGGTAACGAATTGTGGGCGTACTCCACCATTGACAGTTGTTGGCTCCATGAGGAAGGATTCTTGGAGACCAGACATCGCAACGTTCTCTCCAAATCCTGGTTGGCTCTCTCAGTTTGGCCATTGCTCTGGGGATGGAACCCTGAGGACAGACTAACCGTCGCCCCCAGTAATCTACAAAATTCTTGCCAAAATTTGGACACAAATTGGGGTCCTCTGTCGGAAACCACGTCTGTCGGGAGGCCATGTAACCGAAAGACGTGGTTAACGACTGTTAACGCTGTCTCCTTGGCTGAGGGTAATTTGGGCAAGGGAATGAAATGGACCGCCTTCGAGAATCGGTCCACCACGGTCAAAACTACCGTGTTACCCTGAGAGGGTGGGAGGGCGGTAACAAAATCTAGTGCGATATGGGACCAGGGTCTCGAAGGGATCGGCAGCGGTTGAAGGAGCCCATCTGGGGGTCGATTGGAAGTCTTACCAACGGCACAAACAGAGCAAGCCAAAACAAAACTGTGAACGTCACGAGCCATGCGTGGCCACCAAAATCGTTGCTTAACTAAGGACGTAGTGCGACTGACTCCTGGATGACAAGCCACATTGGAACAATGACCCCACTGAATGACGTTGGACCGTAATTCCTCTGGCACAAATAAACGGTTCGGTGGACAACCGGGCGGAGGCGTTACCCCTTCTAAGGCCGTCCTGACCTTCGATTCGACCTCCCATGAGAGTGTGGAGATAATTAGGGTCTCCGGAAAAATGCACTCGGGAGTAGACGGGCGATCGGAATGGTCAAAAATGCGTGACAAAGAATCAGGCTTGATGTTCTTGGAGCCCGGGCGGTACGAGAGAGTAAAGTCAAAACGTCCGAAAAAAAGTGCCCACCGAGCCTGCCTAGAGTTCAATCTTTTAGCGGTTCTAATGTATTCCAGATTCTTATGATCGGTCCAAACGATAAAAGGTACCCCCGACCCTTCTAACCAGTGACGCCACTCTTCCAATGCTAACTTGACTGCCAACAACTCTCTGTTACCAATATCATAATTACGTTCGGCAGGGGACAAACGATGAGACAAAAACGCGCACGGATGCATTCTGTCGTCTGTAGAAGAACGTTGGGATAACACTGCACCTACCCCCACCTCTGACGCGTCGACCTCCACCACGAACTGACGTGAAGGATCAGGGGTAACTAAGATGGGGGCTGAAACAAAGCGGCCTTTCAGTTTGGCAAACGCAGCCTCAGCTGCGTCTGACCACCTGAACGTGGTTCTGGGGGAGGTCAAGGCAGTCAGAGGTGAGGCTAGTTGGCTGAAATTGCGAATGAACCGCCGGTAGAAATTGGCGAACCCCAGAAACCTCAGTAGGGCCTTACGGGAATCTGGACTTGGCCAATCCACCACAGCCTTAACCTTCTCAGGATCCATACGCATCCCCTCAGACGACACAATGTACCCTAAGAAAGGAACAGACTGTGCATGAAAAGCGCATTTCTCCGCCTTGACAAAAAGCCCATTCTCTAGCAACCTCTGAAGCACTCGTCTGACGTGCTGAACGTGTTCCTGGAGAGACGAAGAAAAAATCAATATGTCATCCAGGTAGACATAAATGAACTGATCGACCATGTCTCTCAGCACGTCATTGACGAGTGCCTGGAAGACCGCTGGGCTATTGGACAGCCCAAAAGGCATAACCAAATATTCAAAGTGCCCCCTGGGGGTGTTAAAAGCGGTCTTCCATTCATCCCCCTTCCTGATGCGGACCAAATGATAAGCATTACGTAAGTCCAACTTTGTGAAGACCGACGCTCCCTGCAACCTCTCGAAGGCTGAAGACATCAACGGCAAAGGGTAAGTGTTCTTTACCGTGATGTTATTCAACCCTCGGTAGTCAATGCAAGGTCGCAGAGAACCGTCCTTCTTCCCCACAAAAAAGAACCCCGCCCCCGCTGGAGAAGAGGAAGGTCGGATGAATTTGGATGCCAGAGAATCAGTAATATATTTCTCCATGGCCTCCCTCTCGGGAACAGACAGAGAGTAAAGCTTGCCCTTAGGCGGAGACGTACCTGGCAGTAGATCTATCGCACAGTCATAGGGACGATGTGGAGGGAGAGAAGCAGCCCGAGACTTACTGAACACTTCCTTCAGGTCCAGATACTCCGTGGGCACGTTTGACAAATCCACTGCCTCCTCCTGTAATGCAGAAACAACAACAGACGGACAAGCAGACACAAGACAGGACTCATGACATAAACTGCTCCACTCCAACACTGATCTCTGCTGCCAGTCTATCTTGGGGTTATGTTTGATAAGCCAGGGGTGACCGAAAACAACAAGTGCGAGGGGGGAATCCAGGATGTAAAATGAGGTAGTCTCTGTGTGATTTCCGGATACAGTGAGTGTGATGGGTCCAGTGGTGAAAGAAATGGTAGGAAGAGCTTGACCGTTGAGGGCGTGGACAGCAATAGTGTGGGTGAGGGGTAACAGAGGAACGTGGATCTTGTGAGCGAATGTGTAGTCCATGAAGTTACCTTCTGCCCCAGAATCCAAAAGTGCTAGACAGTCGTGAGTGTTGGCTGACCATCTAAGTCTTACCGGGAGGAGTGTAGATGTTGATGAGGTCTTCTCAGCGGAGACAGTAGCCTCAGATTTACTGCCGGGCTTGCCCTTTTACCGGGCAGTTGTACGCGAAATGGCCAGCAGACCCACAGTACAGGTAAAGGCCCTGGGATCTCCGCCTTTCCTTCTCCTCCCGGGAAAGCCGAGCTCGCCCGACCTGCATGGGCTCGTGATCGTAGACGGGGCTGACCGCGTCCCCGCCGCTGGCTTGCGTGTTCTCAGTGGCTGCAGAAGCCCGAGCTGGAAGCTTCATCCGTTCCACTCGGGAGAGACGTGAATCCACGCGAAGCGCCAGATCAATAAGTCCGTTGAGTGTAGCGGGTAAATCCAAGGCGTAGATTTCCTTCAGGACGCGGTCAGCCAGCCCATGCAGGAACATGTCCCACTGCGCCTCCTCGTTCCATTGACACTCAGCCGCCAGGGTCCGGAACTCAATGGCATAATCAGATACAGATTTACCTCCCTGCTTGAGATCCGCCAGGGTTCGTGCTGCTTCTCTTCCCGCGACCGTGCGGTCAAACACCATCTTCATCTCGGCGGCGAGTGTCTGGAACGAGGCACAGCACGGATCTTGATTCTCCCACACCGCCGTCCCCCAAAGAGCTGCCCTCCCAGTCAGCAGTGTGAGCACGAACGCCACTTTGCTCTGTTCGGTGGCAAATGTTCTGGTTTGCAGAGAAAAATGCATTGAACAGCGTGTTAGAAATGCTCTGCAAAAGTTCGGCTCACCACTATATGACTCAGGAACCGGTAGGCGGGGTTCTGACTGGGGGGCACTCGGTGGTGGTACTGGGGGAGCGGGCGGTGCGGGTGGTGGCGCAGTGGGAGCTCGTAGTTGTTGCAGCTGCTGGGTGAGCTCGGACACCTGCGCCACGAGAGCTTGAATGGCCCGACCCGACTCATTAGACGTCCTCTCCTGGGCCTCTATCCGAGAAATGGTGGCTCTGATGAAGTCATCCAGAGGAGAAGAGGATCCACTTGCTGCTCCCATCGCTTGGTCAGATCATTCTGTCATGACTCATGAAGCGGAAGCAAATATGCAAGTACTCTTTTATTGAGGGTCAATAAACACAAAGCAAATTCACGGGTGGGCTGGTGGCGCAGGGACTTGATGGTCAGCGTGATGGTGAAGACAGGTGACGGTGAATCCAGAGAAGTGAACATCCAACACGACGAACACCGAACAGGAACACGATCAGGAACAGGAACAGGACTGGAATGGCACACGACGACACACACTGAAGACACCAAAACAACGATCTGACAAAGAAAGGAGAGTGCGATGAGTCTTTATAGCTGAATGAATTGGCAGCAGCTGGTGAGGGGAATGAGATCAGGTGGAGCGCTGATCAGCTGAAATGAGCAGCCACGCCCACTCACACACACCCACACACACAGAACAACAAATACATGAGACACGAAGAAAACAGTGAATTCATGAACCGTGACAACGCTCTCTCAGTTTAACTTCGTTCAGTAGGATGCCAGATTTCTATAAAGCCTTCCAGGCGAAAACCCACCTAAAACACACCGTAAACCGGCCTTAATATGTAGCGGAAAAACACCCAATCTGGCAACACCAGCCACCAGTGTCTATTGACTCTCTTGTTTGATCTCGTACATCAAAATGAACAAATCTTTTTTCGAGTCATTTCGTTCATTTAAGGGGCTTTAAATGTTACTATTAACTGGCAAATTCCCAGAACACATCCACCTACGCAATCTTGATCATATTCTGAATAAAGAAATCATTATAATGCAGTCAAAAATCGTTTACAGGGAACATAAATAATTACTTCACCTCGAGTCTTTCGTTTATTTGTCTAGTGACAGACGCAATAGCATACAATAGCCGCATTAGCAGTTAGCTGCTGTTTGTTACACACAGTAGAGCAATAAAAACACAGTCTTACCGTTTCAATTGCAGGCAAGTCTCTGATTGTTGGAATGGCGCTTTTCCCAAGCTTCGATGCCAACTTCGCCTGATATTGCCCCAAATTTGTGAAGGATTCCGGCGTACAATGTTTAGCACAGCACAAACACCTAACGATAAGCCAGTGGGAAGGGTTGAAGGAACCGCGTCATTAAAAATTAATTTAATCTACTGGTCCCTGATAGCTAGGTCCGTTCTTGGTAGAGAAAACACATTTACATGTTGATTTTGGCAGTCAACCACAGAGCAACTCACGTGTGCACTACGTTTCTGCATCTTTCTCGACTGAACTGAATATGAGGGGGTGAGGGGCAGGGCGGGCTTCCTGCAGCATAGGTCTGCGGTGTCCATATATGGTATATCCTGCCCCGTCTTGACGTCAAGACGGGGCAGAAATCAAAATCTCGTTTTTTTAGTGCGCGTGCACGTGGGCTATTTTACAAACCCTGAGGTAAACAAACGCTTCACTTTTAAATATCGGCTTCCCGGCCAGTGTATAATCATTATGCAATCATAACATACATTGATTCTCGTGGAAAAGTGAAAATTGCAGGTTATGACTCCTTTAAGACAAAAAATTCATCACTGTAAAAATTCTAGATATTGAAGATATATAAGATATATAAGATATATAAGTTATATCTAGATATATAAGTTAACCCTTTAGGCGCCAGAGGTTTTTTCCTAAAACGTTCGATTTTGAAATCTTAATTTCAAAAGGCTATATCTTAAAAGTGATAAAAGATAGAGACTTTCTGTAAATTAGAGAAATATTAAGGATGACCCAAAGTTTATGTAGGGATTACATTTTCCCATCTAATTTGCATATTATGACGTCATATAGTGGCGGCCATCTTGGATTATAGAATTTTCATGAAAAGTCACATGTTTAAATGATAAAATGCAGCACTTCTTTCCCCAAAAAATGTCCCTCACCTTCTGTATGCTATATTGCACAATACTGAAAGCTCAGGTAAATAGTAAGTAGTGAACAAACTGTGTAAATCATTACTAATAAATGGTAGAAACAAACTGATTGCATGTAGCGGTTGGCCTTTTGCTGTAGAGATTTTCCATTTACTACATACAGTTGGCACTCTGATTCCATGTATATGGGGCACATATTATTCATATGACACACAAACACAAGTAGACAAGACCGGTTTAGTTCAAAAGCTCACTCGCCACGCCAAGCCACAGATCATGAGTGAGATGACCAGACAAGACGAGAGACAATGTTAGTATTTTCTTTTTCTTTTTGTGGTTTTTGTTGTTTTTTTTGGTTGTTGTTTTTTTAGCTGACAAAGACGCACACATCACAAGGACATGAACACACAAAAAAGAACACATATTGTACACTACTAAATGGTCAGGGAAATAGATAGTAAATCAACAGTGTAAATGATTACTAATTTATGTTGCAGGGCTTTTGCTGTAGAGATAATGACTCCCTATCCATCCAGGTGACATTTCTTGTAGTGTTTCATGGTGTGGTCTTGCGATAGACTATGCATAATAGCCCCTCTGCCCCGTGTCACACCGCCTCTGCTCCTGCTACGAGCAGCGCGGGCGCGGCCAGATCTGCCTCGCGCGCGCGCCGAGTGTGCACAGCTCGGACTACTGTCATTGTCATTGCGACTCCCCACCCTGCCTCCACGTTGCCCCCTAACTGTCCTATGAATACTTCGACCTCGTCTAACATACCCAGTGGCATTAGACAAAGCCTCCACCACCACAATACTGTTGCCGCGATTGCGGAGACGCGGTCACCATAGCTAGCGCGGTAAAAAAAATCTCCCGCGGCCGCCTCGTTCCCCACAACACTAACACGCCTGCTAACTTCGCGATGAACACTCCGACCCCGGGAAACATTGTGCCCACCACTGACATTGGGCAACGGAGCATATATATTGGGCAAAGGATTCACCGTTTGTGCTTGGTGTAGGACTATACTTTCACTTTCAGAATCACCGTCATTTTCTGAAGGCAGATAACGTTATTCCCCTTCAGAATTAGGGTCCGCGAATAGAAGACCCAACACTTCATTGCAGGTAAGCTTTATTGATGCCATTAGATAATAATAATAATAATAATCTAATGCAAATACACGCTGACGTTGACAATATTGCTCTGATAAAATGGCTCACTCGCACACGAGCTCCGCTTTTGCTCGCACTGATTCAATGCGCTCTAGCTCGAAGATTTTGTATAGAAACATGACGTTTTTTTGAGTCGGGGATGAAGTATAACATGTCTGCCAACTAGTGGAGGGGAGGTCGAACGAAATTTGACACCCTATTTGACAAAATCGGCCGTTTTATTCAGTGCCGCATCTTGTCGAGTAAACTCGACCGTGGCGCCTAGAGGGTTAATAGCCTAACTTACTGCTCAACTTGAAAACTGCAGTTACTTGAATTAATTTCTGCTTCTCTTGTTTATGTGTGCTTACTGTGTGCAAATTGTAAGAATCAACATACGAGATTCAACATACATTGATTCTCGTGGAAAAGTGAAAATTGCAGGTTATGACTCCTTTAAGACAAAAAATTCATCACTGTAAAAATTCTAGATATTGAAGATATATAAGTTATATCTAGATATGTAAGTTAATAGCCTAACTTACTGCTCAACTTGAAAACTGCAGTTACTTGAATAAATTTCTGCTTCTCTTGTTTATGTGTGCTTACTGTGTGCAAATTGTAAATAAATGCTTCATTTAATAAATTTGTTGTTTCTTGGAGAAAGTTTTTTTCATTTAAACTTGTCAACTTGTCAAAAAAATTAAAAACTTACCATCTGCACCAAGAGCCACTGCAACTTCCTCCCATGCCTTTTCCTTTGCCTGTGAGTCTTTATAAAGTATGTTTCTTGGATCATAAATAATTGAAAGTTTCTCAACCTCCACAATGAGACGAGTGTCGTCCATTGTTATATTTTCAGGTGCACTCGACCACACCTGTGACACCATGTGCTTTTATTTGATTGTCAGCATGACATCCTTATGGCAATGTGTTTGTGTGTGTGTGTGTGTGTGTGTGTGTGTGTGTGTGTGTATATATGTATGTACTGTATGTGTGTGTGTATATACATAAATATATTAAATTAATATGTAAACTGGCAGTATACATCGATTAAACTTGTTTTTGTAGATTGGCCAACAATTTTGTTTTGGACATTTATTTTTAAATTGATGAAGGTAATTTGATTGACCGTTTAAAACACAAGAGATCTCATCAATGTCCTTTTTGGGTGAAACTGCTGTGTGTTTTGGCCATGAAAATTGCATGGTCACTTTAATTCAGCGTAAGCGGCGCAGCAAAAATAGACCAGACGCCGAAACTATCGCGGCACTGCTGTTCCTGCTCTGCTCCTGCTACGTGCTGCCGCGCCGCCTCTGCGTGCGGTGTGAATGCACTCATTGATTAACATGGACGCCGAAAAAAATGCGCGCTGCTCACGCGCCGCTGACGCTTGCGGTGTGAAACCGGCGTAAGAGTGCTGAGGAGGTAACAGCCTGCGCTGTCAAGCTATTTTACAGATTTGGTGCCCCAAAAAAGCTTTTGACTGATCAAGGCAAAGAATTTGTGAACAAGGTTAGAGAATTACACCTTTAAATTTTGAATAATTGGAAAAATATTAATAATTAAAGTCTTGTGTTGGTTTGTATAGACCAATATGGGTGTCTGCCAAGTACTTGGCATCAAAAGAAGTTTATGTGCCCCATACCACCCGCAGACCAATGGACTGGTTGAAAGATTAAATGGCACAATTCAGAGGTATGAAAGTGACCATTCAACTGATAAAACAATACATGAATGGCAGATGAAGAATGTATCTGCTCTTGTCTGTTCATTGTATATTTACTCATTTATCAGGTACATTTAATTGAAACACATAAGTCTCACACTCACTATAGGTGATTAACTGTAAGACTTGTTTTTCAGGTCTTTGAGCAAGCTTGTGAGAAAACGTCCAGACACATGAAAAAATCCTGATCCCATACAAGTAACTTTCATGTTCTCAGATAATTTGGTAATCTGTTATTGGAATGCCACATTTATACCTGTATGCTGTAGATGGATCTAGAGGCATATGATGTGCTGGTGGGGTCAGTTAACGAGAATGACCACTGGACACTCTTGGTTTGTTATTTTTTTTTCTCCATCCTTCTCTGTAAACTACAAAGGCTTAAATGTGAGTCATTAATTCATGACCCCATTTTGACAGATGATATATCCCAAAGAAAGGAGAATTTTGTATGTAAACTCCTTTGGTGAAAGCCGAGGCAAACTGCTTCACTGCAGAAAGGTTGTAAGGTAAGGAGACAAATGTATGAAGATACTCAAAATGTTGGTCTGTTATTTTTTATTAATCTTCTTTTCTTCTACCAAAGTGAATTTACAGTATGGCCAGCAAAGGCACACCAACCACAAAGTGGCAATGTCAAACATTACCACACAGCATCCAAAGGGATGGGAATTCATGTGGTGTATTATTGTTTATTTTCTATGATGCTGAAATAAACTTCTCTCAACAGGCAAGTATGATATGTACGTATGTATGCATGTGTGTCCCAAAAGGAAACTTGAGGTAAGTATAAGGTCAGAAAAGGAAGTCAGAAAAACAGAAAATCCTGTTAACAGGAAAAAACCCATTCTGAAAACAAATATGCAACTGTAAGGGTTTCAAATTGATTGTCATGTCAATTAGGGCTGTCACTTTTTATTCGATATTCGAATATGCATTCGAACATGACGTGAAATATCCGAAACCGAACTATAAATAAACTATCCGGTTTTTAAAGTGCCATGTTTTGCGCATTTTTTACAGTCTATGATTAGACCGTTTGCTTTTTATTTTATTGTTTGCCATCTCATCCAGTAGCGGCCGCTCTAAGCGTATTGTAGCGTAGGCCCATGACCAAATCAAGCGAATAATAGCCAATAGCCAGCTTGTTTTGAAAATGGAAGATAACGACAAGACAAATGAGTCCGCGCTGTAATTCCTGCCTATTACACACACACACACACACACACACACACACACACACACGACCCACACGACCCACAGAAAAGACACGTGTCAGTATCGAGTTCTCTTTCGGGCTTGAACAAACCATAACACACAAATTATGCCAAATGTCCGTTTTGTCGAGTGTCCTTATAAGAGCAGTCTTAAATTATTTAAATAAAGTCTTAAATGAACGTAGAGATTTGTGAGAAAATGCGACGCATGTCAGATCGCGTCTCTGTCCGCAGCGGCTGGTCTTAAAGTGTCATCATTAAAGAGTAACTAAACCCCTGGTCAGAGCCTAACTCCACCCACTGGCAATATTTGAAAAATGCTGGAAAAGTAGGCAGAGCCCAGTGGAGAGGGGGCGTGCATCTGAGACGTATCTCTCTGCAGGCAAGGGCGTGGTTATCTGGTACCCTCTGACGTCAGAGTGTACCACAACTTCCAATAGGAAAATTCAACTGCAGTAGCCACTGTTCAACCTGAAGAGGGCAGCACTCAGACGTTTTTACACCATATTTAGTAAAATTAAAATACTTTAAACACAAATGTCAAAAAAATGACTTGATTCAATGAACAGCACTAATAAAGCCCCATTCTTACAGATCATTAACTAAAAAAAGTTGGTTTAGGGTTTAGTTACATTACTCACTCAGACCCGGCGCCAGGAGGATTATTATACCGGTAGCCTAATCATGAATGCACTCCGCTATCTTTTAACACATCTCCGGCGAACGGCTTTTTCACGCAAAAGAAAAACTCTTCATGAAGCACAGTGAAATTCAGCGACCATGTGGCGTTTCCTGATGGATCGAGGTTGTTCGTTAACTTCATTTTACTCGTAGATATTCGAATATATTCGAATACATTTCTTGATATTCGATATCCGTTCGAATTTGATTTTTCTCAAAAGTGACAGCCCTAATGTCAATATTTATTCTTTATTAATATTTAGCATTCCCAAAATGTCAAATACTTGAGTCTTGAAATATAAGAAAGTGTAAACATCTTACACACACACTATCTGAAGGGTGATCCTTGCTCCGATGCTGTAACTCTCTTGATGAATGCTCGATCAACATCAGCCATGTTGCAAACAGACAAGCGGATTTTGCCTCAGATGTGCGTCAATGTCGCTTCAAACTTTTGCTTTTTACGCGTGTCAATTTCGCTCTGGGCACGCGAATGGATTCAAAATATTCAAGCGTCCAACTAGACACGGTAGACGCGAATTTGATGCTCTATTCGCGTTTGGTGTGAACGCACAGTAACGTGGTGCTTTTTTAAATGTTTGATTGCATTTGTTGTGTTGTAAGACGTGAGGGAGCTTCAAACAGCTCTGAATTACGGCTTTGCAAACATTGCATTTAGCTGTCTTGCTCTGCAGTGTTTCCAGTGTGAAGTATTTCCACAAAGCAGACATGTTGGCTAGCCGCGAACTACGGAATGGATTTCCTGAGTGGGGGCGTGTCTCATAACTCTGTGTCTCATTGAGCCGCGCCTCCGTTCAGGAAATCCATTCCGCAGTTTGCATCCAGCTAGCAGACTAGCCGGCGGGAATCACTTTTGGAGTTATTTCAGCAGACAACATTAAAGCGCATACATGACTCATGGATATCGGATATCTCCGCAGGTTGGATTGGGAAAATCCGATACGTGAATTACGCTGGTATCGGTCCCGATACCAATCCTGGATCGGATCGGCCCCATCCCTAAATACATGCGATCTTGGTCACCTCACCTTTGTGGCTTAAATACATATTAATTAGTTGATTATTAACTGTATTTTCATGAAATAATTAAACGTCCCATTGCATGGATTATTTTATTATTTTGGAATGTTTCCTGGGGTGGCCTTATAATGTTAGTATGTTTTTTAGATCAAAACTTGTTATAATTTGATAAGCCTAATTTTAGCCTCTGATTTGAACGCTGTTTGAAGGGGCATGTCTGTGTGAGACTTCAGTGTAAACGCCCACTGCTGTGATTGGCTGACATGCTTGCATATGAAATATCTAGCATTACATGTGGAACTCTCTTGAATACTTTTACTATTACAGCTATTATACGTTTTTACTATTACAGCTATCGGGATTAAAGAATCGTGAGAAGTTTCAAGTATTTAGATCTAGTCCCTTCACATAAAAGGTTGCAGTGATGAGCATTGAGCAGATGACAGCCTGTTGATCGCGTGAATGAAGATCTTATCATTATAACACAGTTTCTGCACTCTCACTAATGATTTCACCAATGCAAACAAGAGGTAAGTACAGTAAGAGCTTCGTTGTGCAGTATAAAAGCATCATTGATTTTATAATGAGTTTTGGCAAGTGTCCAGATAAACTCGCGCTGTGTGATTGACAGCTTGGGTGATTGGAAAGGGATTGTTCTTTGGTCGCTTTCTGTGTATTTATTAAATCACAGTTTAAGTAAGATGTGAAGTTGATCATTTAGTCACTGGGTTGAACAACTTTGAGAGAAAGATTATCTGTCTGAACTTGAACAATTACACATCAGAAATTAACCCACTGGATCTTCAGAGGCTTGGATGAAGGAACTAAAAAAATACCTTTGTGTTCATTTGTACGTCCAAACACTGAGCAACTGTCATGCTTCGCTCGTTTGCAAGCCATGATGTCTCTCAAGGAAAAACCATACCGCGCTCGCGCAGCTCATTTTCTCAAGGGCAGGCCAAATTATTTTTGCAGGCAAAGAAGAGAAAGAAGAGGTAACCTTTCCCCTTATGATGACATAAGGGGAAGATTTCTAGATTCGCCCGTCTGAGCTTTCATTTTCTTAAAAAATACCCAGGGCTTGGTTTATACCCATCAAAATGTCTAGTGCTACATGCTAGCCCTCTTTTTTAATCTAGGGGTACTAGGCATAGCAGTAAAAAAGTTTTGGAGAGAGAGAGAGCACAGGAACTTCTTGTCTCCGGTCTCAGTAGCACACATCCAAAACGAATAAGCTTAGGAAAAGTATTTAATGAAAAAGAAAAAAAAAGACAAAAGGAAACAAACTTCAGGAGGGGGCAAAGGCCAACAAAACAAACAAAAAGGTTTCTAACTCAGTTTAAACCAGACCTTACCTAAACATTAAAAAAAAAAATAATAATAATAAAAAAATATAGTTCCAAATAAAGTTCCCTTTCTCCCTGACAACACATAACCAGGAGAAAACCAAATTCAAACAAAAATGGCACCCACCTCCCTACAGGTTTCCTTACTTTCTTGATTTTGTATACAATTTTTGCTTAATTTAGTTGTGTGTGAAGCCTACCCTAAGTTCATTTATTAAACCCTTATATTATAGCCAGCATATAAAGCCAGCACCATCTCACAACAAGGAGAGAGAGAGGGTTGCAGATGCTAACTTGCCACATGGACTTATTTTCCATTGATCCAGATAGCTTCATCCTGTTATGTTGAAACCTGCTAACCATTGGTGCAATTGTAGGTGTAGTTGAATACTTACAGTTTTGTTTAGAATTTAAGATTTTCTTTTAAGGAAAAGTGAAGAAAGAGAGAAGAAAAGAAAAGAGAGTGGCAAGATTACAATCAGTTAACCACAACCTACGAGAAACATCAGAGAATCAGTGTCACCTTAAAGGGGCACAATAACTTATAACGCATCTAAAGGCTGTGGACGGGTACTTGCATTGACTTTGGTTGCTGAACAAGTCCAGATGCAGGAAATTCTTGAGATTCTTGATGCTTTTTGTCAGGAGTGCGCTGAAGCGTTTGTTTGGGTTCTTGGGGTGGTCTGTGTTGAATCCAAAGTTAACTTGATGAAGTTGCCGGAAGAAGACAGGAGAATGTGGTCTCAAAGAGATTGAGCCCAGATCTAAACTAATCGGATACTCTTAAAGGTCCTATCAGTTCACACCCCTTTTGTTGAGGTGACCAATCAAAGATGACTGGGAGAAAGTCTTTGTTCCATCTTATTACCATTTGCATGTTCATGCTGGCATGGAGAATTTGTGCAGTCTTTACACAAAAGTATAGTACAAATATTTATGATGCAATTTATCAAAACATGTTGTACACCATTGATTATAAAATCAAAAGGGGATTCTTTTGATACTAATAAAGAGGGGATTTGAAGACATTAAAGCAGTGATACATCATCTTTGGATATCAACACTGGAAGTTACTCTAACATAACTAAAGAATCATAAGTAGGATAATAAAACATAGGGACATGCATAAAACACAGGAGAAATACTATACTAAACATTATACACATTCAACCATCACAGTTCGGCACGGTTAGCCAAGTGTGCTGAGAGTTCAGGGCCGAGAACGGTTTATAATTGTGCCGTGCCGTACCAGGCTCAAGTGGAAACACAACTGCAACCTTTTCTGAAGGTGAAAAAGCAGCTTTTGTTTCTCAGCACATAAAGATGAACTACTTACCGTGATCTCAGACTGCGGTGATGTGGTTTCTCCACTGCATGGATCTTCATGTGTCGCTTCAGGTTAGTTTTAACAGAGAAACTCTTTCCACACTGATCACACGTGTGCGGCTTCTTTCCAGTGTGGATCCTCTCATGTGTTTTCAGAGATGATGAGTCACTGAATCTCGTGTCACAGTGTGAACACTTGTAAGGTTTTTCTCCAGTGTGGATCCTCTCATGTCTTTTCAGATGTGTTGATCGACTGAATCTCTTTTCGCAGTGTGAACACTTGTAAGGTTTTTCTCCAGTGTGGATCCTCTCATGTTTTTTCAGAGATGATGACAGACTGAATCTCGTGTCACAGTGTGAACACTTGTAAGGTTTTTCTCCAGTGTGAATTCTCTGGTGCTGTTTTAAATCTCTCCCTGTAGTAAAAGTCTTCTCACACTCAAAGCACATGTACTCTCTTACATCAGCATGACTTTTCTGATGTCTTTGTAAATACAGCAGGAGTGAAAAACTCTTTCCACACACAGAACATGAATGCGGCTTCTCCTTCGTATGAACTGTCAGGTGTCTCTTCAGGTCTGATGCCCTACGAAAGGTTTTTCCGAATTGATCACATGAGAACGGCTTCTCTCCGGTGTGGATCCTCATGTGAACAATAAGGTTTGCTGATTGACTGAAACTATTCCCACATTGATGGCATGCATGTGGCTTCTCTCCTGTATGAACTCTCATATGAATCTTAAGAGATTTTTTGCTTGATAAACTCTTTCCACACTGAGAGCAGGTGAAAGATTTCTTGGCTCTTCTTCTCTTTAAAAATGTCTTTTTAGTCTTTGAGCGACTCAAAGGTTTTCCTCCAGGTTTGACATGATGTTCCTCCTTCACTTCACTCAGTTCTTCACTCTCCTCCTTTACTTCACTCAGTTCATCACTCTCCTCCTTCACTTCACTCAGTTCATCACTCTCCTCCTTCACTTCACTCAGTTCTTCACTTTCCTCCTTCACTTCACTCAGTTCTTCACTCTCCTCCTTCACTTCACTCAGTTCTTCACTCTCCTCCTTCACTTCACTCAGTTCTTCACTCTCCTCCTTCTTCACTTCCATCAGGTCTGAAATGAAAGAAAAACTCTCATTTTCAAATTTTCTAAAGTTTACTGGTGGGATTCTCTCTGAAATTTGTCTGAGATCCTCCGGCCGTGATTAAAGCTTCTTCCTGTGGGAGATTCTCTGAGAACTGGTCAACAAATTGTAAACCATATATAAAATAAATGTAAAATAGAACTGTTAAACTATTTAAATTTAGTTTGACCTGATGTTGACAATCAATATGAAACCTCCTTTTACTGACCATTTGTTAAAAAAAAAAAAACTTTTGCAGCCATTTAACAGTTTAACTATTTATCACTAAAAGTGATGAAGTGCTTGAATGTTTCAAACATGAATGTTCTTCAGCCTCATGAATGAATGAAGAATAAACACCAACCTCTTTGTTCTTCAGGATCTTCAGTGTGTTTCATTCTGCAGGGTTCTGGATCACTCATGTTCTCACTGTCCTCTTTAATAAACTCAGTCTTTGCAGATTTCAGCTCTTCCTGATGCTCTGATGCTCGTCTTCACTTGTAGCTGATGGGAATTTACAGCATTTATTGGAGAATTGCTGTGGGAGGAGCTTGACTGATGATGTAATTGTTGTGGGAGGAGCTTAAAGGGTACATAACATGCACAGTTTTACCTAATCTCATGTTAATCTTGAGTACCTATAGAGTAGTAGTGCATCCTTAATATATCCAAAAAGTGTTTAGTTTTATTATATTTATAATAGAAAAATACAGCTTTCCGATTCCCTCCGGAAAAAGCCGAAGTCCTGGAGGCGGAACTATAGAGTCAAGCGGTAGCTTTCCAGCAAAAGACAGAAATCTGATCCAGTTGTACTTACATGAATGGGGTCTTTTATCACTGGGACCGCTCCACGTTTTAATAGCAAACGATTTGCAAATCCAGCGTCGACCTGGGCCTGGTTAATAAAACATTCGTCACTGAAATGACCAGAACACACAACCGCACTTGGTACACTCCGTTGCTGCCCCGGAAAAACAAACTGCATCCACTGTTCCTGTAACGCTGGGTTCTTTAGAAAACTGAACACGGTAAGCTTTCCCTCACATCCAAAAACACACTTTTTTTGGAGACATTCTTGAACAAATCCTATGCAGCGCTGGCTGCCGATGATTTCCTGTTGAAGCGTGTTGATGTGCGCGGTCTCGCCCTCCTCTGGTCCAACATGGCATCATGACTTTGCGTAAACATACACGCCACTTTCAAGTCAAAAGTGGCGTGTTATTTATACGCAGTTTGAGCTATCCACGTGTATGTTTACGCCGAAACGAACCGTCATCTTCCGCGTGTATGTCTACGCCAATAAACAAAATCTAATCATAACCATTTCTTAAAACTACGTAGGCTACAATTCTAAAGAAAAACAACTGACAGACAAGTATAATCACAATAATTTATTTAATGAGAAAATGTCAAAATCGGTGCCAAAAGTTGTTCACGTGACGATGTGTCGCAGTCCTCTCTGGCAGTGGTTTTGTATATGAGGTAACAAAGCAGAGGTTTTGTATATGAGGTAACAAAGCAGAATTTAAGTTATTAATTCAAATCCATGAAAATGTTAATCCGTCTTCGGTTCGGTTCGCTGCTCTGAGGGCTGCGCGGCAGTGCGCGCTTCATTTCATTTCAAATGTGCATGACGCAATCTGTGACGAAGCAGGCGAGGCGAGAGCCAATGAGCGTTTGATATTACTGCCGTAACCATAGTAACCTGTCATAACACTTCTTGAGGGCGCAATTTTTGAATTTGAATTCATAACAAGCGCGGGGTTTGACGTTTACGGTCAAGATGACGATTACTGGATAAAAGGGCTGAGTTTGGATCTTTTTCTTGCAAATAATGGATTCTGAAGGTTTGGATTACATCAAGCTAATAAAATTGGTGTATTTTGTGAATCGATGTTGTGTTGTAAGGTTATATTAATTATTGTGATTATACTCGTCTGTCTGTTGTTTTTCTTTATAATTGTTGCCTAGTTAGTTTTTAAAAATGGTTATGGTTAGGTTTAGGGGTAGGATTCGTGGCTCAAACTATGTTTTAATGCCATATTGTTCATAAAAATGCCATTTTCCTACATACCTGTCCATTACGTTTTATCATTTTAATATTGTCCATAAAATGGGTATGTTTAGGTGTGGGAGTACAGTTAAGGGATCTTACATTTATAATCTATACATGCTATTAACCCCAGTGACGGGTAGGTTTAGGGACGGAGTTGGGGTAGGTCATATTTATACAGTAATGTAACGTTAAGTCAACGGCGTTGATAAACACGCTAAAAAGCGATTATGCGTGTTGATAGCACGCCAAAAATGGAAATCGAATTGGCGTGTCATACATACGCCATTTCATGAGATCAGTCTGTCTGGTCGACGTGTGCACGGGCGAGCTTTTCCGGGAGAAATGCTCATATAAGGAGTTCCACTCTGGTCTACGTCATTAGATCCACGGTTGAAAAAAAAACAGCCGAAACTTGTACCAACCCGGAAGTAAGATTTTCGGCACAGAAATTCTCAGTTATTCGTCCAAAATATTTTTTTTAAACTTTGCCCATGTTTAGCACGAGAATCCATCTCTTTAACAGTGTAAACAACTCTGAATACATGAAACACCATTGTACCCCCCCCTTTAACTGATGATGTGACTGATGTGGGAGGAGCTTCATTGATGATGTGACTGATGTGGGAGGAGCTTCACTGATGATGAAAAAATAAGTTACCAAGTTTGTTTTATGCTTATGGACTACATAATATAATAATGCCAATTTTCCCAAATATAAATAATGGTAAGAAAAACAGTTGAAAGCATAAACAGTGTGGTGGCAAACAATTTTCTATCACTGAATAAGAGACAAACATGTATCAAATGAACGCGAGAGGAGGGCATCCTTCATTATTGTCCTGACTCCCCCAAGGTTATTTATCTAGGCTAAATGAAGATATGTCTCAGTTATAACTTATAACTAACACATTGTTACATAATTTATCATACATGCATAAGGGTTAATAACAGTTCACTGTTATATTCATGTAGCAGAGAATCATGGGACTTCACATGCAATCCCGTGAAGTTTAATACCATCATGTTTTCTAAGTTTCTATGAATATAAGAAAATGCAAACACAGAACATATACAACTTCTACCACAACAGAAATAAACATTGGCTACATATCGCAACCATCAAATACCCTCAGTCTGTTGACACCAATGAAATGAGCTTTAAGTGTCAATTTACAGGAGATCTGAAGACATCAGCATAATAAATGAGGTGAAAACAGGAACTATTGTCATGAAATAAAGAGTGTTTTCAGCAGATCTGTTAATATTGATGAGCCTCAGACTATCAACACTCATTCAACAAGCCATTAAGGATCATCAGCAGATCATCTCACTTTATTCTGAGTGTTTGCTGTTAGAAACACATTATTTGAGTCAGGATATATGAATAATGTAACAGTTTTGTATGTATAGAAACTGACAATGATCATAATACTCTTAAAAATAAAAGAAAATGTAACGTGCTATGACAAAAGCCTGTTAAACTGCCCTAGTGAAAGACATTACTAATAATAATAATAATAATAATAATAATAATGCATTTTATTTAAGGCGCCTTTTTAAACCACTCAAGGTCACCGTACAACAAGTAGCAACAGTAACAATATTAAAACAGAAAATAACAGTAAATAACAATGTCAATAAAAATAAATAAATAAAGAATAAAAATACTGGACTTGAGTGCACGAAGTAATCATAGAAGATAAGCAGTTCTGAATAAATGAGTTTTAAGTTTGACTTTAAATTGAGCTAAAGAGTCAGAATTACGGATGTTGACTGGGAGAGAATTCCAAAGACGAGGAGAAACACGACTAAAGGCCCTATGGCCCATGGTGGTTAGGCGAGCAGAAGGTGTATGGAGGAGACCCAGTGAAGAGGAACGGAGAGTTCGAGAAGGGGTGTAGGGATGTAAGAGGTCTGAAAGGTAAGGTGGA
The DNA here is from genome assembly GCF_964197995.2 of Scardinius erythrophthalmus. Classification (NCBI taxonomy): domain Eukaryota; kingdom Metazoa; phylum Chordata; class Actinopteri; order Cypriniformes; family Leuciscidae; genus Scardinius; species Scardinius erythrophthalmus. Next base: position 11,463,102 of record NC_138221.1, read on the forward strand.
GCGAGGTGATGAAGAGATTTGAATGTGAGGAGGAGAATTTTAAATTCAATCCGAAAATTGATAGGAAGCCAATGTAGCTGTTGAAGTTGAATAGGTGAAGTCCGGGTTATGATACGAGCTGCAGAATTCTGAATCAGCTGGAGTTTATGAAGAGATTTGTGTGGTAAACCAGATAATAGAGTTACAATAATCGATGCGGGAGGTGACAAGCGAATGAACAAGAATAGAGGAACTATGCGGAGTGAGAAATGGACGGAGGCGAGCAATATTGCGGAGATGAAAATAACAAGACCTGGTTATGTTATTAATGTGAGCATCAAATGATAGGGTACTGTCAAAGATGACCCCCAAGTTCCTAGCCTGGCGGGAGGGAGAAATGGAAGAACCGTCAATGGATAATGAAAAACTGCATGACTTAGAGAGAGTAGAATTAGTACCAATGAGGAGTACTTCAGTCTTACTAGCATTAAGTTTGAGGAAATTGGCAGAAAACCAAACATTTATTTCATGAAGACAGTTGGTAAGACAGGCGGGAGGGAGAATGGAATCAGGGTTTGTAGAAATGTAAAGCTGTGTATCATCGGCGTAGCAGTGAAATTTAATACAGAATTTTGAAAAGATATTACCGAGTGGGAGAGGTAAATTAGGAACAATAGGGGGTGTAGCGGACCCCGCCCGAATGATGGCCAAAACTTTACTGATGTTAATGAAGTTTATTGAGTCCGTTTTCACTCCATAAATCACCATAAGACTCCAAAAATCACCGTAAGAGCTAAACAAACAAAGTACAAGAAGCGCGAATTACCGACTAGTTCAAAACTCTATCATTAACATACAGCGAATTACACAAAACAGTCATTACAACAAACAGTTATCAAATATATACATACCTTATGCCTTTTCGGGGGGTGCTTAACAAAGTTGCAAACGTTATAGCTGCGAAACAACTCTGACGAACTTTAACTGCGTGCTCTCCCTTTCCTTCCCCGTAGACTACAATACCCGTCAAAATAAAAGTCCCTCCTTAGTAAGACAGATAATGCATTTCTTAAACACATTTAAACTCACAGAAATTTAAAAAAATGTGTTCAAAAACTAATTAGAATATTTATCAATGCAAAGTCTGTTACACTCCCACCAAATTATAAATGTTATTTCAACATGCATAATTTTCAAACACAAGTCATTTTAACTTATAATAACCATTGTGTGTGTATGTGTGTAAAGCAAAGTCCTTTAGAAGATTTGTTCACTCCGCTTCCAATAATAAGACCAACTTCTGAGCTGGTCTCTCAACAACTGAGACCTTGTTTAACCGTTCTCCTTTCTTGTTTAGTTTTTTGTCACCAAGTGCTATTGTGACCTTCCTTACTAGTCCATCTTGGCTAGTTACAGTGTCTACAACCCGTCCTAGTCTCCACTCATTTCTTGGAAGGTTCTCATCTGTATCCATGACCACATCACCAATCTGAAAATTCCTTTTTGGAGCATGCCAGCATTGTCTAGCTGTAATGTTGTGGAGATACTCTTTTTTCCATCTACTCCAAAACTGTTCAGTTAGGTACTGCACCCGTCTCCATCTCTTTCTCCCGTAGAGGTCTTCTCTTATGAACTTTCCTGGTGGTGGTAGGACTGTGGTGGCTTTCATGGTGATCAGATGGTTAGGTGTGAGCGGTTCTAAGCTCTTTGGATCGTTCAGGTTATCCACTGTAAGGGGGCGACTGTTGACTATTGCCATGGCTTCATAAAATAAAGTGCGCAGTGAAGCATCGTTAAGCCTGCCTGATGAGAGGGAAACTGTAGCATTGAGAACACTCCGTACAGTTTTGATTTGACGCTCTCATACACCACCTGCATGACTGGAATGAGGGGGATTCATTACAAAATCACACTGTTTATCTGCAAGGAAAGCAGTGAGTCTTTCTGGGTCAAGTTGCTGTAATGCCGAGTTCAGTTCGTTTTTTGCGCCAACGAAATTGGTTCCTTGGTCACATCTGATCTGCCGTACTGTGCCTCGAATTGCAATAAAGCATCGTAAACTGTTGATGAAAGCGTCTGTGGACATATCTTCTAACATTTCTATATGAATGGCTCTTGAACAAAAGCAAGTTAGAAGCAGACCATACCTTTTGTGCTGTTTTCTTCCTTCTTTAGTCATGAATGGACCAAAGCAATCCATACCACAATACACAAACGGTGGGGAAGGCTCTACACGTTCTGTGGGAAGATCACTCATCCGCTGGCCTTCCACAGGTTTTCTCAACCTTCTACAAGGTACACAGTTGCGAATGTAAGATGTGACAGCTCTGTTTATTCCAGGTATCCAATAGCCGGAAGATCTGATTGCATTAATTGTGAAACCCTTTCCTTGATGCTTTACACTTTCATGATAGTGTGCAATAATCAACTTTGTAACATGATGATCTTTAGGAAGGATCAGTGGGTGCTTAAATGAGTGAGTGCATGATGAGTGGCTAAGTCTTCCTCCCACCTTGATCATACCATCCGTATCTATGAAGGCGTCCAGGTGATGAAGTTTATTATAACCTGGAAGTTGTTTTCCTTGACTCAGGACATCCATTTCTTTCTGATATACTTGTTTTTGAACTCCTTTTAAAATCAAGCATTTTGCATGTTCCTGCTCACCTACAGAAGCTGGCAAATTAGTTTTATCATTCTTAATCCTTCTCACAAGACGTGCAATGGCTTTGACAGCATTAGACCAAGAAGAGAACTTTGACAAATGGTCTACAAGATCTTTACTTTCTGTTGTTTCTGTTTGAAACGTCTGAATCTTTTTAACTTCTGGATCTCCTATTGGAAGCTCCGGTACAACATTTGAGGTATCTATTTCTTTCTTCCACAGGAATGAAGGACCCGAGAACCAGTTGGATGAGAGTAATTCATTTATTGTTCTTCCTCTAGAAGCATTGTCTGCTGGGTTATCATCTGTTGGGACGTACAGCCATTGTTTGGGTGCTGTGCTTTGGCGTATTTTTTGGACTCTGTTGGATACAAACGTATGAAAACGACGGGCGTCGTTATTGATGTAACCCAAGACCACCTTTGAGTCAGTCCAAAAAAATTCATTGACATTGGTGAGGTCAAGCTCTTCTCTGAGCATATTGTCATTTTGACTGATACCACTGCTGCCGTCAACTCTAACCTACGAATTGTAGTAATCTTAACAGGAGTAACCCGGGCTTTGCCAATGAGGAAAGTGCAATGAATCTCATCCTTCTCATTGATTACTCTCAGATAAGAACACTGACCATAACCACAGGTACTTGCATCAGAGAAATGATGTATTTCTCAATTTTATGTATTTCTCGTTTTTACAATTTTACCGAAATCAGCAGGCACATAGCATCGTGGTATGTCCACCTTTTCCAGATTGACAAAGTCATTCTGCCATTTCTCCCACCATGGACTAAGAGCAAGGGAAAGTGGATCATCCCAGCCTGTACCCTGGCGACACATTTCTTGTAGGATCCTCTTACCATTGAGAACATAGGGAGCTACAAAGCCCAAAGGATCATATATAGAGGCAACCGTTGACAATATGCCACGACGTGTTGTAGGTTGACCTTTTAGTGGGATATGGAATTGGAAGCTATCACTCTGTATGTTCCAATGAATTCCCAGCGCTCTTTCAAGTGGCATGTCATTGAAGGTAAGATCCTTTGTTTCAAAGTTTACAGCACGTTCTGATGCTGGTATGCTCTGCAGAACAGTGTTGTCATTTGACACAAACTTGTGAAGTCGAAGACCTCCCTTTATGCACAACTCCCGTGCTTCCTTTGCCAGCTGAATGGCCTTTTCCACCGTCTCTACACTTGTGACTCCATCATCAACAGGGCCGGCCCGCGGCATAGGCAGTATAGGCAAATGCTAAGGGCGCCACTCATCCATAGGGGCGCCAAAATGAGTGAACGAGTGAAATTATTTTTTTTTTAATAAAAAAAAAAAAAAAATTAATAATACTATTTAAACCATTACTTCGAAATACTACCAAATAAAGCAAAAAAAAAAAAAGTCCGGCAGATCAATCTTCCCCCGCCCAGCGAGTGCTTAAAGTGCGTCAGAAAAAGAGCGCGCGCGCAATCAGTTGTTGGTAATTTGTTGTGTAGCGTGCGCGACGCCGCATACAATGTAGACAGCATTGCTTTTGGTTTGCTTTTGTTTGTTTTAACACACTCAGGCTCCCCTGTAGAAACGGACCTGGCAGCTCGCGCCAGGTCTAGACACGGTGAAAGTTTCCTGATTGTGATGGATGGCCAAATTTACATGACACATTATAAATTAGCATTATAGTCTGCAATAAATACAGTGTCAAAAAGAAGAGAAGAGGATAAAAGGGGATAAAGACAGGTAAAGTGCATGATGTAGTGAATTAACAGTATCTAATTGCATAGTAGTAGCCTAAGACAGGGGTTCCCAAACTTTTCCATGCCAAGGCCCCCCAAATACCACTAGGTTCTGGCCAAGGCCCCCCTTTTGCAGGATGTGTTATTGAACCCATCGACAATACTACGGCACGTGTAGAAATAAATAAATAAAACATCTAGGTGAACATCAGATATATATATATATATATTAGGGCTGGGAATCGATTAGAAAAAATTAACTAATTACTTGCACAATTTGCTGTAATTAATTGCAATTAATTGCATTTCCTCCAAGCTTGTAATCATCAATAATTAAAACTTAGAATCACCAGAAAAAAGGAACAGAAAATAGCCCTATATTAAAATAATATTAAACATCAATATATCAATGTATTATTCTTTTTCAATAATCAATCAACATAATCAATTTAAGATTTTTTTTTCAATTTTTTTTTTTTTTTACTAATTATAAAAATAAACTATAGTCCTAAAAAAGCTATTATTACACATAGCATGTGATCAGAGCAGGTCATTTTAAAGGAATAGTTCACCCAAAAATTAAAAATTCTGTCCTCATTTACTCTTCCTCAAGTTGTTCCAAACCTTTATGACTTTCTTTCTTCTGCTGAACACAAAAGAAGATATTTTGAAGAAAGTCGGTAACCAAACGACTGATGGACCCCATTGACTTCCATATAGGAAAAAAAAAATACTATGGTCAATGGGGACCAGCAACTGTTTAGTTACAAACCTTCTTTAAAATATCTTCTTTTGTGTTTAGCAGAAGAAAGGAAATCATACAGGTTTGGAACAACTTGAGGGAGAGTAAATTACAGAATTTTCATTTTTGGGTGAGCTATCCCTTTAACATTGTTGCCCAGCATGAATAACAGCGCAGCAAACAGAAGTCTAGAGAGAAATTTCACCTTATTTGAGCGGACTTGTTTTTTCCGGTGCGTGATCGGTACATGATTGGAGCGTTTGGGCCGTGAACGACAGAGCAGAACGCGCAGCGCGCCGACACCTATGGCCGACACACACACACACACACACACACACACACACACACACGGAACGGAGAGTGCGGCGGCGCACACGGAGCGGAAAAGACCCGCTCATTAAAGCTGCTCGAGAATGAAACCCGATCCACATATTTTCGGCTTTTTAATAGCAGCCGCAACAGGAAATCATTAAAACGAGGCAAAAAAAAAGTGCTGCGTTAAATGCGTTATTTTTTTAACGCGTTAAACATTTCAAATTAATCGCAAAGATTAACGCGTTAATTCCTCCAGCCCCAATATAGCCTATATATAATAAAACACCACTTTTACCCAAACTGATTAATAAAAACAAGTTTAAATTAATACATTTTCTATAAATATTTTTGTCTTCATTTTCTTTAGTAGGCTATGTCAGAAAAGAAAATGAAGGCAAAAATCCTACTCCAGTTCTTGTTCAAACACACTAACTATACATGCAATATGTGCATTTTAGGTACTTTTTGTGTGAAATCATATTTATTTTGTCCATCAAAAGTGTGCCTTCACTTTAATTGAGCGTGAGCAGCGCAGCAAAAATAGACTCGGCGCCGAAACCCTCCGCTTCACTGCTGCTCACGCGACGCTCCTGCTTGACGCTCACGCGCTGCTCCTGCTCGCGGTGTGAATGCACTCACTGAACATGCACGCCGGAAAAAAAATCGCGCTGCTCGCGGTCTGAAACGACCGTAATTCACAAGGTTTCCTACATGTGCGTTCTGTGTGCATGTGTGATGCTGATGTTGCGCGATCATGTTATTCATGCGGCGCCCGAGTGCATTTGAATCGGCATATGTCAGACTGAAAATCACGTGAAAATCGGCCAATTCTTGTCACTAGCCGATCAATCAGTTCATCTCTAAAATATTAACATTAAAAGTATAATGTTAAGATAGGCTATGCAACAAATTATTATAATGTTATTTCATAACAATACTCATATTAGCAAATATTTAATATTTTTTATAAATATATATTTTTTTACTTTTTTCCGCTTTTTTCCCCAACTTGCTGCGGCCCCCCTGGAGCCCCCTGGCGGCCCCCCAGGGGGCCGCGGCCCCCACTTTGAAAACCCCTGGCCTAAGATACTATAATTTAATGGCATTTATTTTAACCTTAAACTTAATGTTAGCAGTTGTGAGTTCTCCAGAGGCCACAGACAGTGTGATTTTGTATAACAATCATGTCAGTTTTAAGACGCACTTTTTATCACTTTTTTAATTAATGTTTTACACTACAGTTGTGCAGTTTTGGGGGATATATGGCATTTTTTTAAATTTATTTAAATTTATTTGAATGATATTTATTTACAGGTTTATTAAAAATAGCAAAGTTCACATTAAATCTGTATTGTAAAACGCGCTATAAAAGATAATGGGGACTTGACTTGAATGCTAGATGTAATACACTACAGGCCAAAAATTTGGACACATTACTATTTTTAATGTTTTTGAAAGAAGTTCTTCTATCATTTATTTCTGTGATTCTGTGAATTTTCAGGATCATTACTTCAGTCCTCAGTGTCACATGTGACATCCAGTCTATCACATGATCCTTTAGAAATCATTCTAATATTCTGATTTATTATGAGTGTTGGAAACAGTTCTGCTGCCTAATATATTTGATGAATAAAAGGTTAAAAAGAACTGCATTTAATTAAAATAATAAAAAATATTTTCTAATAATATAAATCTTCTTTACTATCACTTTTTATCAATTTATCAAGTAGGCTATTGCTTTATTTCAAAAAAAGAAAGAAAAAAAATTACTGACCCCAAATTACTGACCAGTAGTGTATATTGTTGTTACAAAATATTTCTATTTTTAAAACATTTGCTTCTTTTTTTATTTTTATTTTTTTACTTTTTATTCATCAAATTATCCTAAAAAGTATCACAGGTTATGAAAAAATATTAAGCAGCAGAACTGTTCCCAACTTTGATAATGAATCATCATATTAGAATGATTTCTAAAGGATAATGTGATAGTAATGGTCCTGAAAGTTCAGCTTTGCATCACAGAAATAAATGATAATTTAAAGTATAATGAATGAAAACCAATTATTTTAAATTGAAATAATATATCACAATATTACATTTTTTTCTGTATTTTTGATCAAATAAATGCAGGCTTGATGAGCAGAAGAAACTTCTTTGAAAAACATTAAAAATAGTAATGTTTCCAAACTTTTGGCCTGTAGTGTGTGTGTGTGTGTGTGTGTGTATATATATATATATATATATATATATACTGTATATCATGAACACAATGACGGGGTGAAATGGGCTGTGATGCATGGGGCGCCAGGTAAAATCTTGCCTAGGGCAGCAAATTGGTCAGGTCATCAACATAGAAGTCTCTTAAGATGAACTGAGCAGCTAATGAGTGTGATTGACTATGCTCACTGGCTAGATATCTTAGTCCATAGTTTGCGCAACCAGGCGAAGAAACCGCACCGAAAAGATGCACTTTCATTCGGTAATCTTGAAGCATTGAATTTGTGTCTCCGTTTTTCCACCATAAGAAGCGCAGGTAATCTCGGTCATTTTCCTGGACATGAAACTGGTGAAACATTTTTTCGATGTCACATATTATAGCTATAGGATGCCTTCTGAACCTAACAAGGACTCCGGTGAGATTGTTTATCATGTCTGGTCCTGGTAACAAATGTTCATTGAGACTTGTGCCTTTGAATTTTGCGGAACAATCAAAAACTACACGTAGCTTGTCTGGCTTTTTTGGATGGTAGATGCCATGATGAGGTATGTACCACTTTTCACCATCAGTTCCATCATCATTCACTGTTTCTACATCACCTCTTTCAATGATGTCATTCATGTAAGTAATGTAGTCTGTCTTCTATTTCTCGTTTCTACAGAATTTCTTGTTCAAATGATCGAGTCTGACCTTGGCAAGCTCTCTGTTATCAGGTAAGTATCGTCGTTGTTTGAACGGAAGAGGCATTTCATAATGTCCTTGAGCATTTTTCTTAATACCTTCTTTGAGTTTGTCTAGGAACACAATATCATCCTGAGAAATTGTCTTTTCATCTGCTGTGACATCCTTAAAGTCCGACTCGAGTACACGGATGGCATCCATAGGTGTCAAAGCTGGAATCTCCTTTGTGGCAATTCTGTGACAAAGACTGACCGATGTTGAACCGTTGATACCTGGTGTGGAGCAGCCCACAACACTCCATCCTAAGTCAGTTAGAATAGCATAAGGTTCATCATCTTTACCTAATATGACTTGCCTGGGAGCTAACACTCTGTGGCAGTTGTAGCCAATAAGTAAACCTACTTCACAGCTGAGAAGAGGTGACATTTCGTCTGTGATTACCTTCAAGTGACTCCAGTTCTTTGCCGTTTCCTGCGTTGGTATGTGATCACGATTGACAGGAATACACTCCTTGGTGTATACTGGAGGCAGATCGATATGTACTGATGAATTGTACCCTCTCACACGAAGATCAGACACTCTTTTGCTTTTAATTACCATATTGTCTCCCATCATGGTGGTAAGTTTGAGTTTTATTGGCTGAGTATCCACTTGCAGTGCATTACTCACTTCTTCGTCAATGAAAGTGGTGTCACTCTGAGTGTCTAACAAAGCATAGACAAGCTGTTCATTGGATGGATTTTTGATGGATGACACCCATACAGGTACAATCATGGATGTAATGACTGAACGACCTTCTCTTGTGATATTAAGCGACATGGCATCTGTAATCTCACTCTCACGTGCACGCTCATTGCTTACCGTTGGTTGCTTTCTGTTTCCGTTATTCTCATAGTTGTAATCATGAAGACATGTGGGATGTCGCAGTTTGCATACATCACATGTGTGGCGACGCCGACAATCCTTAGCACAGTGACCTGGTTTCATACACCCAAAACAGAGTTTGTTGTCTTTGACATAGGACCTTCTGTCTTTCAGACACTTTACCATGAATTCTGGGCACTTACAGAGTTGATGGCTGTCATCTTGACACAACATGCATGGTGTTTTTAACTGTCCTATAGCCATTGTCTGTTTGTCACTGTTTACTGTTGTTTGTGTTTGAAGACAATTGCCTTGTTTCTTTTGGTTTCATTTGAGATTCTTCTCTCATGAGGTGACTCACGTGAATGAAGAGCATGTAGAGAAGTGATAGGATTACACACTATTTCTGCTTCAGTTGACATGAATTTTACAAAGTCTTGAAAGCTTGGAAATTCCTTGCCGTCCATAAGTGATGTTGTGACTTGGCGGTTCCACCTGGAGGCTGCCCAGTCAGGAAGTTTCTGTACCAGCTTTTGATTCTCTTTACAGTCGTTTAATATTTCCAGGCCTTTAACATGAGGTATGGCTTGCAGGCAGGCATTTAAGAAGTCTGAAAATGTTCTCAGGCCTTCTGCATCTTTGGATGGTATTCTTGGCCACTTTGACAGCTTTTCACGGAATGCTCTTTGAATGACAAATGGCTGCCCGTATCTTTGGTTAAGCTTGTTCCAAGCATCTTTGTACGCTTCTTCATCATTACGATAAAAGGTGCCTTCAAGATATTTGTGTGCTGAGCCACTGACATACTTTTTCAGGTAATAGAGTTTATCAGCTGCAGAGATGCCTTTTCTATCTATAAGTGACATAAATTAAGCTTTCCAGTCCACAAACTGAATTGGGTCTCCATTGAACACTGAAGGCTCGGGTATGGGTAACCTGTTGATGGCTATGCTGTCCTGAACTGCCTGAGCAAGATGAGACACTTCACTAAGAGATGTTGGCTGGACAACATTGTATTGCTGCTGTGTCGTTGGGAAGATTTTCCGGCTTTCATGTTCATTCTGTATACACTGACTCTTTGTCTCTTGCTTTATTCCTTCATCATATGATTTTACTCTGGCCCGAGCAACCTCCAAATCCTTTTCTATCTGCAGCTGTTCTAATTCAAACCTTTGTGTTTCTAGCTCTTGTCTGAGCTGCTCTTCTAGAGTTCTTATTTTTTCCTTTTGTTGTCTTTCCCTTTGCAGTATTTTGTATTCAGCCTCTTTCGCAGCCAGATCTGCCGCCGCATCTGCTCTCTTGCTTGATGTACAAGAAGATCTAGAATGCTTGCTGACTGTTTGTGAAGCACTGGAACCATATATGGAACGAGCATAACTATGAGCTAAAAGTTCATGTAGACGGCCCTTTTCCTGTTCTGCATCAAACTCGCCATCTGCTGTTGATAACCTTTCTAGCACAATTTTGACAATGTCATTGGTCACGGCTTCACATGCATCAATTTTACGTCTTAAATCAGCAGCGGGTGTGATATGTTCCCTTATTTCACTGAAGATTTTTATGATACAGTTCTTTTTATCATCAAGAGTGTCAGCAATGTCAGCAAGCTGCTTATCAGAGATGTCTGATTTTAAGTCATGTCTTGCTTTACGAGCATCTAATTTCCATTGGTCATACAAAGCCGTTAACCTTCTTTCTTTCTTACAGCACTCTTCTTTCTGGTAAGCAAGCATTCTCTCAGTAGGAATATGTGGACGTTCTGAACGTCGAGGGAGTTCTGCACTGTCTTGTACATGACACTGAAGTTCAGATGTATTTTTATCTTTACATTTAACTGCTCCTTTTCCATCCTTTTCCTTTTTACCTTCTGTTTCCATCTGCAGCAGGCTTTCAGATTCTGGATCATCAGTATCAATTTCCATAGTCAACTCACTTTTATGGCGTTCCAGCTCTTTAGACCATCACGCTGATTCCATCGTGTTGCAATCCGTTAACGATCGTCACGTTGCTCCCATGAACAAGCACGTGCAGCGGGGATGTGAACCAGCGAAGGTGAAGCTCTTACTGTAGCGGACCCCGCCCGAATGATGGCCAAAACTTTACTGATGTTAATGAAGTTTATTGAGTCCGTTTTCACTCCATAAATCACCATAAGACTCCAAAAATCACAGTAAGAGCTAAACAAACAAAGTACAAGAAGCGCGAATTACCGACTAGTTCAAAACTCTATCATTAACATACAGCGAATTACACAAAACAGTCATTACAACAAACAGTTATCAAATATATACATACCTTATGCCTTTTCGGGGGGTGCTTAACAAAGTTGCAAACGTTATAGCTGCGAAACAACTCTGACGAACTTTAACTGCGTGCTCTCCCTTTCCTTCCCCGTAGACTACAATACCCGTCAAAATAAAAGTCCCTCCTTAGTAAGACAGATAATGCATTTCTTAAACCCATTTAAATTCACAGAAATATAAAAAAATGTGTTCAAAAACTAATTAGAATATTTATCAAAGCAAAGTCTGTTACAGGGGGCCTAGGACAGAGCCTTGGGGGACACCACAGCTAACAGGAGAAGGTTGGGAATTAAATTTCAGATGCAAGAGAATACTGTGTGAAATTGTGTCAAAAGCTGTACTCAAGTCAAGTAGAACAAGAATAGATAACAACCCGCCATCAGCAGCCATTAACAGGTCATTCGTTACTCTCACTAGTGCAGTTTCAGTGCTATGCTTAGGACGAAACCCTGACTGAAAACACTCATACAAGTTATTATTACTAAGATGAGCATGAACCTGTGCTGCCACTGCTTTTTCAAGAATTTTTGAAATAAATGGAAGATTTGAGATAGGACGGTAATTATCTAAATTGTTTGGGTCTGCGCCAAGTTTCTTAAGAACAGGGGTTATGGCAGCTATTTTAAAAGATGATGGAACAATGCCAGAACTAAGAGAAGTGTGAATAATACGAGTTATAAGAGAAGATAAAGAGGGAAAACAAGCCTTTACCAAATGAGTTGGTATAGGATCAAGTAGACATGTGGAAGAATTAGATTTATAAATTAGCTGAGAAATTTCTTCTTCAGATGGTAAGTTGAAAGAAGAAAGGAAGAGGAGGGGCAAATTAATTGAGACACTGTGTGGCGAACTACAGTAAGAGGTAGCCAAAAATTACTGTTATTCCTCACAATATAGCCTAACATGGATAAATCATCAATAATGGAACAAAATAATTAAATAAATAACCTATCTTTGTGAACCTCTACAGGCAAATAACTACAACACTATAATATGTAAATTTAAAACTAGTTCGACTTTATAATAACTATTAATTGCAAGAAGTAATTCAATCATTAACATGTAAAGTTTCCGTTGTCAAACTTCATTAATATTTCTCTATATTCTCATGGATGTATAGATTTGAATTGTTTCTCGTTCGTTACTCATACAGTTATCTGCCAAAGATAAATGTCGAAAAAGAAATAAAGGTAAACATGAAAATGGCCACAACAACACTTGGGATCGATTCCCATTAATTCCCCTCACAGATCTTAAACTTTGAGGTGCCAGCTTAGGGGAAACCATAACCATGAAAGACAGAGGGTGGGATGGGAGGAATGGGAACTTGATTGGAGGCACTCTAAGGCTGCGTCTCATTTCTCTGTCTTACCCCTTACTCTTACCCCTTCCCCTCGGTTTTGCGCGTTCATGTGAGGGGAAGTGGTGTCCCAATTCTGATTTTGATTAAGGGCTAGGGCCAAGGCGTAGGGTTACATAGCCTTTGAAACAAAGTTTGCGGAGGACCACACTTGAAAGAGAGGGGTAGGAATTTCTCAGAAGTGAGTCGCACAAATGTAAGTATTTTCAGCAGTTTAATGACACTTGTGTTTTATGATACTTTTAATAAAATGTTCAAGCGGTTTTAATTGTAATGTTTTTTGTAATGTTAACCGCTAGCTAGCAGCTATGCGCTATTTGCCGGTTGCTAATGTTTTGCTTAGCTATGGTGTCGTCGGCGCCGTCGTTAAATACAATTCGCGAACATACCATGACTTGATCCGTAAGCAGTCGTATGCGTCTGAGAAATAATCTTCTTCTTCTACAATGTCTTTGACTGATGGCACACAAGCGTGCAAAGATAAAGAGAGACCAGGCAATTGATATCACAACCTGAGATGACGGCATCTTCGTTTGTTTATGTCAACGCTTATCGCCTCTGTGGACGTAGCAGACAGCTAGCGGAAAGAGAAAATGCCGCAAACGGTAAATCGAGTGGTGTCTCATTACTTAGACACCTAAGAAATTGTTAGACACCTGATGTTAGACCATTATTGAAGACACCTGATGTTAGACACCTGAATTGTTAGACCATTATTGAAGACACCTGATGTTAACAAGCAGAATCACTGAAGGAGAAAAACACTATTTTTATGTCACCATTATGGAAATCGTTTTTTTTGCTTTATTTGGGCTCTTGACCCTTACATTTTTTACTTTAGATTTTGTTTGGCTGTTGTAACTAAGTTATAACAGCCAGATGAACAAAGAGAAAAGGTGATCTGATGGTGTTGGTTATGTTTTGACATAATCATCATTTGACCTGAATCCCTGAACTCATAATAATAATATTAGCTGAAAGAATCACCTTTCCTGTAGCTCAAACACTAGAGCGTTGGCGCTTGCAACGCCAGGTCATGGATTCGATTTCCAGGGAAAGCAAGAACTGATAAGAATGATAATGTCAGTCAAATGCAAATGCTAATGTTAAAATGGGACAAATAATTACATAATAAACGTAAATACATTACTGGCTAAGCATTTCATTTCTTTTCAGTTTGGCAATGATTATGTAGGTCAATGACAAACTAAGATGTTGAGTTGATTATTCTGTAATAAGGTCTAATATATATTGTTAGTGGCGAGAATTTTCACGTGAATAAATACATAGATCCGACTGTGTTAAGCGTGTAATTAAATGGTCCAGTGGCAGAACTTTTACCATCCGTGTCAGAGGATCTGTGTTGAGTGTGTTCTAATCCGCACTCGAATAGTTTTTTTTTCTTTTTTTTCTCATCAAAACCGATTATGTGGTTGAATATCAGGCAGGGACACGTTTGTGTGCATTTTGTTTTGTAATTTCACCGGCACGAATAGAAAGTTTTGAACGGATTGAAGCGCGCGTCCGAGTGAAGAGTTTAGACTGTCACTGTGCGCAAGCCACAAGAGAACACAGTATCCGCGCCACTGATCGCAGCGGCAACGAGCACTTTGATCACTTGATTTAAAAAAACAATTAATTTCAGCGCTAGATCGCCTCTTATTTAACAACGAATGAAATTAACACTCTGCTAGTTCACTGGAGATTTTTTATTTATTTGTATTGATACATTTGTGCGCCGAGATGTTTCAAAAGTGGTAGGGACAATATCGACCACGCCTATGACTACACTTCACTCCAAGGGCCTGTACAAAATCCCTCAGGGGCCGGACCCGGCCCAGGGGCCGACAATTGAATAGCCCGGGTCTAGAGGTTACAAAGGCAAGAGTCGTGCAGCTTAGGTGTTGAATGCTGAAGTCCTCAACAGAAGCGGTTGAGCTGCTTGAAGGTCCGTGTGGGTGAAGGTTTACTTGCAAGAGTATAACCTTGGTTGTGCTGTTATTCCTTCCCTCGTCAGGTCAGAAACTGGGAGCAAGGGTGTGTTCACTTGGGAAAGCTTTTATTCCATTCAGTTAGGGAGGTGATTACTAGGGAGGCGATTATGATTCCTCCATTACTTCCCACCTTTCCACCCTGTGGAGCTTGTTCCATTTTCCCAAAATACACAGCTAAATGAAAACAGTGTCTTTAGAACCTTGGAAATGCATATTTCCTTTACAAACCTTTCTCAAAGTACTCGTAGAGTCCAAACTTTATGTAAATTGGTTGAGGTATCACCCAGATGTCCATTTCTGTGTTAGTGGGTGAGATTACATTGGCTGTTATTCCCAGTGCGGTTTCCACTGTGTGTGAACGGTTCCCTGGGTGAATAAGGAGATATGTTCCTTACAGTTTTCTGTCCATTTTTTGTTGGTTCTAAGCCAAAGTGTATAAATAAAAAGTTGGTGTTTGAAGGCATTGTATATTATACATTGCAATTAATATTCTTCAATGTATTACTTAATTTCTGTTTCTTAGGGTTCTTTGTTCCTACTGTGTTCTAGCCAGAACTGGTTTGGTGGCCTTGGGCAGTCCATGGTCGTTCACAGCTTAGCCTCATGAATGGAGGTTTGAGGTGAAAAATGGGCAACCGTTGATTAGATTAGCCTGTGATCAAGAGGTCGTTGATGTCGTCACCTCTGGCCGTCCTGATTACCATAGTCCTTTAGTGTCTTTCACATCCTTTCACATCCGCTTCTTAATCACAGTGAGACAAAGAGAAGAGGTTTCTAAAATTGAACGTTCGCAAAGACCCGCCCCCTCTTAGTTACTGTCGCTATGTCCGACAAGCTACGCCGTTCTCACGCCACACCATGTTCTCACGCAGTGAAAAATACATTGCAGAGCAGAGAGGAGACTGACAACACGCTGACAGACAGGACAGAGCAGGCTACTTTTCGGTTACGTTTGATATTAAACATATTAAACAAAGTCTCAGCTTTCAAATTTGGTCATTTTTTAAAAGAAATTTAAACAATAAATACCGTTTTGTTGCTCTTTAATGTGCCGTGACAGATCACTGTAGAGCATCAGTTAAAGCTGTTCTTGTGAACCGATCATCTCTTCCTTCTAGTTAATTTATAGCCTCAAATAAACATGAACAAACATAAGAAGGAATGTTGTTTTAACCACGGAAAGGCGTCAGTACACTCCGTTTTTCAAGTTCAAATCCTCCTATGTTAATCTACTAACTCTCCTGACTGCTTTGTCGGACAAAATGGCGGATGGCGAAGTATGATTGGTCAGATCACCTGTCAATCAAGCTCCCTGCGAAGGGTCAATTATTCCTGATTCAAGCAGAATGAGCATAAAATAAAAACGGATAACAATGAGTTGCTGATAAAATGAGTAATGAGTTTAATCGATTATTACTTGAAGCAAATACAAAAAAAAAGTAAAAGTGAAAGCGAATGAGACAGATCTCTCTCTTTACTGACTTATAAGAGCCAAATCATCTCAAGAGAAGAAAAGTGTCCAGTTTCAAAGATACATGAAAGTTTATGTTGTATTTGCATGGAAGAGTAGAAGTGGAAGATAAACTAGATGTTCTGATGAAAAACAATGAAGAACAAGTTAAAAGTTAATATCAGATTCATGTCTCTCTTATAAGTGTTATGGCCTTTTCTTCAGCTCCTGAACGTCAAAGTTTTTTTTCCAGTGTGTATTTTCTGGTGCTCTTTAAGTTCATCATCTGTAGTAAAGGACTTCAGCACTGAAACACACACTTGCTTTGTCTTTTCTGGTGTAATATTCCGAATTAATCTTCTCCTTTGAGTGAATATTCAAGTGTTTCTTTACGACTGACGCCCAAAGAAACTGTTTACCGCACTGATCACAGTTAAATGGTCTTTCTTCAGAATGAGAAGATGTGATTTCAGAGTGAAATCCTGAGCCGCTTCTTCCCAGTGTGAACTCTCATGTGGATCTTCTGAAGTGTTTTTTTCACTGAAGGCAGGAGAATGATTTATTGGCTTCTGTTTTTCCTTTCTTGTTCACGTCCATCACGTCTAAAAGAAACATTAAATCATGTGAGATTTCAAACGAGGAAAAAACATGAAATGAAAAGTGAAGCTCAAAGTCAAGATCACTGATGAGTTCAACAGTCATTTTAATTACATTAAATCTGGTCAACAACTGCTGAGCACGATTATGATCTATTTTAATGTCATGAAGATGATTTGTGTTATAAATCATTAGTTTGGTCATGAAACTTTAGATGACACAGGCTTGACATGTGACCAGTAAGCAATCACATCGTTTCCTACACGACACAAGCTGATTGACCTCTAAGCTAGTGCTGGGCGGTTTACCGGTTCATACCGAATACCGGTGTTTATTTTTGTTACGATATGAATTTTTAATATACCGCAAAACCGGTGTATGTCACTTTAATCGGAACGCGGCGCTGCGCGACACAGTCTCACCCCTCATTTACAACACACGTCTGCGGCGCATTACAGCTGCGACAAGGTTTTATTCTGTCCTCCACGCGGTGTGTCAAAATAGACTAGGCGCCTATATTTAGCGAAGCGGCGCGGAGAGCCGCTTCTGGGAAGCTTCGATCTGAAACACAAGCATTGACTAGAATGGGCACGAGACGTGTGGGGGTGAGAGTGTCTTTTTTTCTCGCGGAGCGCGTGTTTTTATACTGTATTAACGTATCTGAAGTGAACTGACGGTCTTTAGAAAAGTTTCTTTGTTATTACGATTGAATCTTTCTTAATCTTTCCTGATAAAGCAGTGTTTATGAGCGTTGCTGCTTTGTGTACAGCCGTTACCGGGGAAACCACTGTTTCTGCCGCTCCTAAAGCGCGTCGTGCTGTAGGGCTGTCAATCTTCCTTTATAATACTATTCGAATTCCATTCCGTATTTTATTTAATATTCGAATAATATTCGAATATTAAATGCTAAAATTCATCCTATTATTAATATTTACGACATTACACAGTCTTATCGGTCGTCAATGCTTGATGTTGATCGGGCTCATATCTTCACAGATAAACCGTCAGTTTGTCTGATATTGCCTTTTGGCGGAAAGCTGATAAGCCCCGTGATGAGGAGAGAGGCAGAAAATAAGTAATTCTTGCCTGGTTTAGCACGGCGGTTCCTCGGACAGATCGCCTAGCTTGTCAGGTAGTAAGTTGTCATAAAAAAATAACGTATATTTTTCTCTCCGTTTTGGCCTTCCGTCCACAATGAGACGGCGTTTTTATTAATGAAAACGCACTCCAAAGTGGATACATTTGAAAACGCCGTTATCGAGTTGTAGTGTGGACTGTGAATCAAATTGTTGATCTCCGTTTCCGTGGAGACTTTCCTCTCCGCGATTTTTGACAGTTGTTATGACGATACAGCGTGGATAACGTGCACGATTCAAAAACTTTATTGTTTATCAGACGAGTCAAAAGCATTTAATTTTCACATGCGTGTGCCAAGGCGGCGAGAAAGGCAAGATTGCATTTAAAAAAATATATATAAATAAAAAAGCAATATTCGAATAGGAACTTCAGCATTCGAATAGTATTGATTTTTTTAATATTCGAATTATATTCGAATTTCGGAATTTGTTCCAACAGCCCTATCGTGCTGGTACCTCTTTGTAAACAGCCTTGCAAACCTGTATTATTAATATTAGTGTGGATTTTTTCTATAATATTCACTCATGACAATAAAATAGGGCATGATAAGTAAATCTACTGCAGTATTTCCTCTCTCACTCTGTAGAAAATGTGGTTAACACCCATCATGCTTGAAAAAAAAAAAAAAAAACGGTAAAAACCGTGAAACCGGTATAATTTAGAAAAAAAACGTGATGTTGATTTTTGGTCAAACCGCCCAGCACTACTCTAAGCTATGCAAAAATGTAAGAATCTGTTGAGAGACCATTTACATTTACATTTATTCATTTAGCTGACGCTTTTATCCAAAGCGACTTACAATTGCTATACATGTCAGAGGTTGCACGCCTCTGGAGCAACTAGGGGTTAAGTGTCTTGCTCAGGGACACATTGGTGTCTCACAGTGGATTCGAACCCGGGTCTCTCACACCAAAGGCATGTGTCTTATCCACTGCGCCATCACCACCCCTTTTTCGGTGTGAAAAGACCATCTTTTCACACTGAACCAGTTTGACACAGAGCGCTTGCTGAGGCACGGAAGCTAGCACGGTTCCAACCGGATGTGCTTTTAACCTTTCCTGGTCATGACGTCACAAGCCTGTGACGTTCACTCTCGCCACTGGACTATTTGACACATGTGCTTCAGACACAATCACGCAGGGACTTCCCAAAGCGGCATCAATGCATCGCGAGTTCCCTCGAAAGGGAACTGAGACCTGATGTGAGATTTGAACATAGCCAATGCTCACATGCATATTGATCATTTCCAATTTTTTGCATGGAAACAACCGTGCGCCCAATTTTCGCTTGTACGCTCGTTTTGCAAATGAGGGCCACTACACTGTGTGAAAACATATACCAATCGTGCCAATTTCTATGGACTAAATGCA
This sequence comes from Scardinius erythrophthalmus, assembly GCF_964197995.2. Classification (NCBI taxonomy): domain Eukaryota; kingdom Metazoa; phylum Chordata; class Actinopteri; order Cypriniformes; family Leuciscidae; genus Scardinius; species Scardinius erythrophthalmus. The sequence continues at coordinate 11,482,500 of NC_138221.1, forward strand.
TAAGAAAATTAAAGTTCACAATGGTGAGCTACAGCAGGAAAAGCACACAGGCCAAACTAACTTCAAGATTTTAAGTTTCTCAGCACATAAAGATGAACTACTCACCGTGATCTCAGACTGCGGTGATGTTGTTTCTCCACTGCATGGATCTTCATATGTCGTTTCAGGCTACTTTTAACAGAGAAACTCTTTCCACACTGATCACACGTGTGCGGCTTCTCTCCAGTGTGGATCCTCTCATGTGTTTTCAGACTTCCTGACTGACTGAATCTCTTGTCACAATGTGAACACTTGAAAGGTTTCTGTCCAGTGTGAATCCTATCATGTGTTTTCAGACTTTCTGACAGACGGAATCTCTTGTCACAGTGTGAACACTTGTAAGGTTTCTCTCCAGTGTGGATCCTCTCATGTGTTTTCAGACTTTCTGACAGATTGAATCTCTTGTCACAGTGAGAACACTTGTAAGGTTTTTCTCCAGTGTGAATTCTCTGGTGCTGTTTTAAATTGTCCACAGTAATAAAAGTCTTCTCACACTCAAAGCACATGTACTCTCTCACACCAGTATGTCTTTTCTGATGTCTTTGTAAATATGTCTGCAGTGAAAAACTCTTTCCACACTCAGAACATGAATGCGGCTTCTCCTTCTTATGAACTGTCAGGTGTATCTTTAGGGTTGATGCCCTAGAAAATGTTTTTCCGCATTGATCACATGAGAATGGCTTCTCTCCAGTATGAACTCTCATGTGAACATTAAGATTTTGTTTATGTTGGAAACTTGTTCCGCATTGATCACATGTGAACGGCTTTTCTCCAGTGTGGATTTTCATGTGTTTTTTAAGGTGTCCTGATTGTGTGAAACTCTTCCCGCACTGATCACATGTGAACGGCTTTTCTCCAGTGTGGATCCTCATGTGACACTCAAGATGTTGTTTGGTTGTGTAACTCTTTCCACACTGAGTGCAGGTGAAAGATTTATTGGATCTTCTTTTCTTTAAAATTTTATTTCTTGTCTTTGAGCGATTCAAAGGCACAGGTTTGACATGATGTTCCTCCTCCTTCACTTCACTCAGTTCTTCACTCTCCTCCTTCACTTCACTCAGTTCTTCTCTCTCCTCCTCCACTTCACTCAGTTCTTCTCTCTCCTCCTTCACTTCACTCAGTTCTTCTCTCTCCTCCTTCACTTCACTCAGTTCTTCTCTCTCCTCCTCCACTTCACTCAGTTCTTCACTCTCCTCCTTCACTTCACTCAGTTCTTCTCTCTCCTCCTCCACTTCACTCAGTTCTTCACTCTCCTTGCTCTCTTCCATCAGGTCTGACATGAAAGAGAAAAAGACATTTCATTTTCAGTGCATCAAAACAATTCCAAGAAAGATATGAAGTGAAAGGACATAAATGTCAACCATGATGTAACAAAGTAGACAACTGCTATAAATATTACAATAATTTGTATGCCTTTTTATAAGGGTGTATTCACACCTGTCCTGTTTGGTTCGATTGAATTGAACTCAAGTTCGTTTCGCCCCTTGGTGCAGATCTTTTGGGCAGGTGTGAATACAGCAATCGCACTCGGGTGCGGTCAGCCTATGTAGCACCTGTGTACACCAAACTTTCCAGTTATACACTTAGCAGCATTCTGAAGATATTTTCAGAGGGATTTGTTAATAATGCATTCCTGGCCTGATTTATGTGACCTTTTAATCAAACAGTCAGTCTTTTTATTTGACTTTTCTTGTTCTCCTGACTGTTTTCAGAATATGGTATCTCAGAGTTTACAAAGTGTCTTGAGTAGATCAAATAAATCAAACAAAGCAATATATGAAGCAAAATCTTCAGGGGTGAGCTAATGCCAAAATAACAAACAAACAGAACTAACTTTCCCACAAGAAAGCTAACTTTTTCTAAAAACATGTCACCAAAAATTAGGTGGCTAACAGCACTCTGTTAGCTCTACACAGAAAGTACACAGAAAGAAATTTTGCACCTGGCTTTATCATATGTTCAGATCTATCTACCGAAAATATATGCAAAATCATGCATATTTAATGAGATGCCTAATTTGCATAATTAAACATACAAATTTCTAAAACTTGTAATACTTTTTTTATATACTCGTGTAAGTAATCAACTGAGGAAGTTTCATGGTGATATCTATTATTTAAAAAAATGTATCCTATTCACCTGTAGTGTCTCACCTTAACTGCTAAATTTAACCATCATAGAGTGAAAGTTTATAATTCGGATGTGTTTTTTCTTGCCAATTTACATATTCAAACCATTTTAAATGCAGACGAACAGGCGAACATCGGGACTCAAGTTATTTTCACCCGAAGCACACGCAGAGAGAGAGACGGAGAGAGAGAGACGTTTCAGACAGCACTTGTACACCGAACTGATTCCTCTTTTGCGTTTCCTTGCCTTTGAACCACTCGCGTAGCTACGGGTGGGCCAGGCCCACCCACCTGTCAGTCAGGCCCATCTAGTCACTCAGTGGCCTCACAGGGTAGCCTAGGAAATTATGTTGCGATTATAACAATTTTGACCTATAAAAATAAATCTTAATGTTTCTTGATTCTTGTTTGGTTGTCATGGTGATGACGAAATGCCCGCGTAGCGCATTTCGGAGTCAGACTCAGATGATTGCGAACAGCCCATCCCCCCTTCACAACGACGAGCACATTTCACAGAGGGTTTCACTGAAGTTTAGCTAAGGAACGTTATGTTAAACTAAAATGAAACAGAGCAACAAGTTTGTGTCAAAAAGACCACGGCCACCACAGGAGGAAGATAATGCAGATGTTCAGGAGAATTGACTGAATCGTTGGACTATAACGAAATCATTGCAGTGAGTGTTCAACTCTTAAGGGGGTCGCACACTGGACGCGCAGCGCCGCGTCTAGGACAACTCTCACCTGAAAATCCGATAATGTCAGCAATTTTCATTCAAGCAGCTGATTTCTGTACATGAATATAAAACTAAACGTATATTGCAGCCCAGGGTGAAGTCAGATTCATTAACTACGATTTGAGACAAATAAATGTAAATTTAATATAAAACTTTAAACTATGAAAAATAGCGCTCTGTGGCACGGCAGGATTTTGAACAAGGTCCTGAGCCGTTGCTGGGCGCAGCGGACAGACGCCGCCGGTGTGTGTACACTCAGAGAATAATGTGTTCGAATTTAAAACTGTGTGCGACCCCCAGCCCCGTCGTCTCCTGTTATAAGCTAGTCATCAAAAGTAAGCCAATCTACGTTTATGTAGTTGCCTAGTCAATGTTGTTTATATAACGTGGTTTATGTGGCCGCTGAGCCAGACTATGACCAAGCATTGTTTTTGGTTTTTACACACTGTCCACTACTGTCCTGCTGCTGATTTGTTGATGTTGTTTCGCATCTGTCAGATGCGCGTGTGTGTGTGGTGTGGCCTGGCCGCGCGCAGTGGAAATGCTGTTCTTATCGTTATGTTCTTTATTAACACTGCTTATGATGACTTACATGCTTGTGCTCTGATTAAACTGTGGTGTATTCAAGCAGGTGTAGTTGTGTTGGCCTATTTTGATAACAGATGCATTTTAGGCTGTGCCCACCAGATTTTCTCTGGGCCCACCCACATTGTGATTCCTGGCTACGCTACTGCTTTGAATGGACACATGCACACACAATGATATTAAAATACTTGTCTAAATGCTCGTCTCAGCAAATATTCTCTCTCTTATGTCATAAGTGGACAGGTGAGAAAGAAACCAGGGCCCGTATTCATAAAGATTCTAAGAATCCTCTCAGAAAACTCTTCATTTAGCTTAAAAACTTTTATGTAGGAGTCTTAGCTTAAAATCAATTCGGGACCGATCTGAGAGCAACTCTGAGTAAGGAAAAGACAAAAACTATCATCTTAGTGAGGAGGCGGGGTTGACCCCGTTGCTATGTATGACACAATCTTTTGAAGACTGTGATTGGTTGGTTGACCAAGAAGGAAAAAAATAATGATTTTTAATATAGGGTCTATTCTTAGCCTTCACTTTGAAATTACATGCGTAATTTTTCCTATTTGACCATTTTCTCTCTCTCTCACACACACACACACACACACACACACACATTATATATGTTTATATAAATCTTTTTTTTTTTACCATGCTGTTAATTTCCTATAAGGTATTTGACTGACTTAGAATGATAAAAATTGTTCCACTCTTTCCAGTTACACTGATTGCTGGCATGTCTATTTAAGTGTTGGTTTGAATGTTGGTTTTAATGTATCAAACATGGAATTTTCCCAGTGGCCGAATATCGTAATGTAGTGATTACTTTCATTTCTGGCGCTATGGCATTTCTGCACTGTGTTGGAGATATTAGCGCGTCTCTAAGAAGATCAGTCACAAACATGATCCCTGCACAATCTAATCTATAGCGTCTTATTAACTCACTGTCATCCATTGTCTGCAACACATTTCTTCTCCCTCTTCGTCTTTCTGTCGTTTTCTCCTCTGCTAAAGAAACTCTTAACCCTTTCGCACGTACGATCACACCGGTGTGATCAGTCTAGGCTGGTCCCTGGAGCGTACGATCACACCGGTGTGATCAGTCTAGGCTGGTCCCTGGAGCGTACGATCACACCGGTGTGATTAGAACGGTCAGCGCATCACGTGATCAACTGCTAAATTCAAATGTGCTTTCGCGCGTTGGCTGGCGCTGAGCCAGAGACAGGCGCGCTCAGAGCTGTCATATATCACAACTTTTCAGTGTTTTCAACCACATAATGCTTATTTTAGGTTTCAGACATACATTTACATAAGTACTAAAAAAACAATAAATTTAGAGTTTGTAAAATACACACTGATGTCTATGGAAGAGGCAACAACAATCCTTTCCATTATAACGTTTTATTCATATCAGATACACATTGTGTAAGTAACTTTAAAGTTTACTCTATTCTTCTCCCATTTCACCAGCCACTTACTTTTATGTATTTCGGGAGAAGTGGATGAATTCACGTGTTGTAAATCCAACAGATCTGACAGCTCAACTAACGCGATCGTTATAAAGGTGTTTAAACAACAAAACACTTCCACTTGCATATATTTGACAATCGGAATATCAGATATTTCATGCCATAGCTAACAAATTTGTGAATATTTTGAATTAAAAAGGAAAACTGACATAAAAGCAGATCATCATTCATTCAGCGCTGTTGTTGCTGCGGTATGTCACGTGAGAAGCAATGACGCGTCACCATGGAAACCATAAAGTGACACGTTCTAAATAACGGTCGCCTTGAAAAACTCACGCTGGGGGGTCAGCCAGAATATTTTAAACTTACGTGTAAAAGGGTTAAGCCTCTTAAAAGTCCTCGTCCGTGCTCCTAACAATTTTGACCTAAAGACCTCTTTTAATGGTTAAGATGCTTTCTGAATGAATTTTTTCTTTACTAGGATTTTTTCTTTAATTTTAAGAGTAAACGCCCACATTTCTAAGAATTTTGTCTCTAGGAGCTACTCTTTGCATTTAGATTCTTTATGAATACGGGCCCAGATATTTGTCATTTTTTTCCGGTTCGTGCATTCTGTCTTAAAGGTCCCGTTCTGCGTGAGCCCATGTTTCAAACTTTAGTTAGTGTGTAATGTTGCTGTTAGAGCATAAATAATATCTGTAAAATTATAAAGCTCAAAGTTCAATGCCAAGCGAGATATTTTATTTAACAGACTACAGTGAACGGCTCGTTTGGACTACATCCCTCTACTTCCTTCTTTAATGACGTCACTAGAACCGTTTCTTGACTAACCTCCGCCCACAGGAATGCTCCCTCAACTCTACTGGCTACTTGCGCACTTCTAATAACTTAGCCTACTGTGTTTACTCAGCTCTTACGGTGATTTTCTGAAGTAAAACTGACGCTTCATCTTTTGTGTGATGTACAATAAACTTTATTAAACTCATCAGTATATGCTTGATCATCATTCAGACAGCAGACTTGTAGGCTATTAATAAATAATGGATACATACAAGCAGATGACAAATACGTTATAATAACCGTAATTAAACTACTAAACCATACCTGTTTCATCTCTATACGCACTCTGACTCTGTAGGCATTATTGTCCGACTCGAAATGAACACCATTACTGAGAGTGTGTAAACGCGTCTATACATTGACTTAACATTGAAATCACTCGCGCCAGACGGTCTATTCGCGTTTGGTGTGAACGCAGCACGAGGGTGAGGGCGAGAGAGAGAAAGAGAGAGAAAGAGTGCCTGCGAGTGCGAGTGTGAGTGAGCGAGCGAGAGTGAGGTCTGCGGTCTTGGCCATTAGTTGATTTACTTGTTTATGTGTAGATAATACGTTGACAAATATGTTTAAACTTAAATAAACTACCTATACAAGTAGCTATGTCTCTGTATTAATTTGTCCTGTTACTGACGTAATGCGCCTCATTGACAAATTGCGCAACCAGATGTTCGAATATATGTGTTTTTTTAGAGGGAATATTCTAACGTCATTTTTGAGCAATTTTGACAGCCCTATATGTGGAAACACATCAAGCATTGGTCCATGTTTAAAGGAAGGACATATGCCTTTTTATGTTGCACTTTAAGTTGTTTTTCATTAATTATGTTAAAAAGAAGATATATGCCTTGTACACTTTAAGTTGATTTTATATATTTTAATTTAATAATTTAAAAGTGTTAATAAACAAAAAAAAGAAGTTTTTTTGCTGATCCGAAAAATGATCCGATCCGTGAATCTGATCCGAGAAACGATCCGAACCGTGAGTTTTTTGATCCGTTGCACCCCTATTTTACATCTTGTGAAAAGGGGCATAATACGGGACCTTTAAAGTAACATTAGACACCTAATATTCCTACTGTGGTCTGTGTTATTAATATATAAAAAAAAATATATATATATATACAGCTTTAACAAAGATGAAACTATACTTAATTTCTGTACCTGAATACTACTGTTAGACTTTGTAGCTTTGTTTAGTATCTTTGCTTGTAATTTGTGTATTTATGTAACCAGTGTAATAACTCTGTGCCACTGCTTAACTATAGATGTGTTAAAAAATAATGAGAATATACATATATATCCGAGTCCTGATCGAGAGGTAACGTCCGATTCCGATCGTGTCTGAAACCACGTGATCGGATCGGGACATCCCTATCGAATGTCGCTCGATTTTGCTGCGGTAACGTTGGCTGCTCCACAAACGTTGGTGACAGCATCAGTTGTCGTCGGTCACGCCAAAGTAACTAGACATAGTTGTTTGCTGTCTTACTCTTACCGCCGATATGTGGCCGTCACACTGCATATGGGATTTTACGATGCTAATTCCCATTGTCCCCAACTTAAATGCTTTTCTGCAAACACTGCAAAATCCTTCATCATTTTTACCACTAACGGGCTGCAGCCATGTCTTGAAATTTTCGTTTTCCAGCCACTTCAGTTTGAATTTGCACTTTCCCATTTTTCCTCTGACCTGTCGTCCACCGCTATACAAAATGCCCGCGTATCAATGCAATTTTGCTCCGGCCGAAACCAATTACAAACTGGTTCCGTGTGTTTAACACACTAACGTACATTTTGCGACAGCAAATAACATGATTAATTATGAAGGCAGCGGCTATATTCAAAGAAATTGATATAAAATTTTCTTCAAAACAATAAAAAAAAAAAGAAAATTACATTTACAGACTCAAATATAGTGATCGACCGATATATCGGTCGGTCGATAAATCGGGCCGATATTTGCGGGTTTGACGTGTATCGGCATCGGCCGATACGCGGCTGCTGCGTTCGCCGATAGTGTTTTCCCAGCATTATTTACAGACAGGCGTCCGCAGGCAGCTCTGTGTTGCTGGAGACGCTGCAGTTCACGTGCAGCCCATGCACTGCCCCTCCCACACTAGCAGAGTGCTGGAAGCCTCATCAAGACAACGGCAAGTTTTAAACTTTCAAAGCATCTTTTAACTGTTTGACTTAGCTGAAATATTGCCATACACTTTAAAAGTGGAAACATGTTGCTTTATATGTGTGTGCAGCAAGTTTGTGGGTCCAAATGGAAAACGCGAATGCCTCATCTATAAAACTGCTTGTCATTGTATTTAGGGAGCTGCAAATAGCCAAGTTCGAGGCTATCCATATGCATACGGACACTGGTCATAGGATTAAATAATGCCGACGTTGTTCCGTGATATTTGTGGGAGTTTTATTCAGCGACCACCTGGCTGAGGTTTGGACGTGTGCTCATAAAAGAAGCGACGCGGTTGCGACACGCATGCGATGCAGCGCGCTCGTTTGTCCAGGCGCTTCTATGCCGTGGTGAGATGAAAACAAATACATTTTTTAGGGCCTGTTCACATATCGCGTCTTTTGCGCGCTCAAGTTCGTTATTTCAAATGTAGGCGCGCGGTATGCGCGCTCATAATGGAAGCGACTCGCTTGTTTTTTCCAAGCGCGTCCGCGCTGCATCGAGATAAAAACATCTCAACTTTTCAGAATGCCGCATCCGTGGTGGAATAATACGACAACATCGAAAACTCGGCCGAACAGCTGATCATAGCTGGACAGGGCGGGTTTTTATTTCTCATCTCCATAAATATATGTAGTCGTAAAGGGCAGGAAATAAATTAATCCTTCCTCCATGTCATCATGGAGAGCGCAGTTCATGGCTGCATAGCAAAGACAGACGTTTATTATGCTGCTTGCTTGTTGCTACTGTGTGCAATAGTGTAATTATTTTATTCATGCTTAAATATTTATTTTCAGAATTTACTTAAAGAATTTGAATTATGCTTAAATATTTATTTTCAGTAATTTTAGCACTGAACTTTTTTTTACTTGTTCTACCTCACGTGTTTAATATTTGTCAAATATTGTTTTGTTTTTTTTTAAGTTCAATAAATGTTCCTTTTTTAAATTGAGTCTTGTAACATTTGTTATCATCATTGTGTCATTTTTATGATGTTAACTGAGTGAGTAAAAGCAGTATCGGCTCCAAATATCGGCCCAAGAAAATCGGCAGCCCGTATCGGTCATCGGCTAAGGCTGATGAAAAAAAATCGGTATCGGCATCGGCACTAAAAAATCCATATCGGTCGATCCCTACTCAAATAATGCTTTTTGCCTTTTAAGGCCTTAATTTTCGTAAAATCCATTTAAGGACTTTTAATGCTTTTTAATGCCCCACGGAAACCCTGATATATAAAATAAATGTAAAATAAAACTGTTTAAATATTTAAACTTAGTTTCACCTGATGTTGACAATCAATATGAAACATCCTTTTAATGACCATTTGTTAAAAAACAGAAACTTTTGCAGCTATTTCACAGTTTAACTGTTTATATAAATGTGCTGAAGTGCTTGAATGTTTCTTACATGAATGTTCTTCAGCATCACGAATGAATGAAGAATAAACACCAACCTCTTTGTTCTTCAGGATCTTCAGTGTGTTTCATTCTGCAGGGTTCTGGATCACTCATGTTCTCACTGTCCTCTTTAATAAACTCAGACTTTGCAGATTTCAGCTCTTCCTGATGCTCTGATGCTCGTCTTCACTTGTAGCTGATGGGAATTAACAGCATTTATTGGAGAATTACTGTGGGAGGATCTTAACTGATGATGTGACCGCTGTGGGAGGAGCTTCACTGATGATGTGACCGCTGTGGGAGGAGCTTCAATGATGATGTAACTGCTGTGGGAGGAGCTTCACTGATGATGAATTGCTCTGGGAGGAGCTTCACTGATGATGTGACTGATGTGGGAGGAGCTTCACTGATGATGTGACTGCTGTAGGAGGAGCTTCACTGATGATGAATTGTAGTGTGCGGAGTTGATCTGCCAAAATCAAAAATATATAAGTTACCGAGTTTGTTTTATGCTTATGGACTACAGAATATAATAATGTCAATTTTCAGTCTTCACATGCAATCCATGTGCATTTTATTACCATCATGTTTTCTAAGTTTCTATAAGAAAATGCAAATACATAGAACATCCCCTCAGTCTGTTGACACCAATGAAATGAGCTTTAAGTGTCAATTTACAGGAGATCTGAAGACATCAGCATAATAAATGAGGTGAAAACAGGAACTATTGTCATGAAATAAAGAGCAGATCTGTATTGATGAGCCTCAGACTATCAACAAGCCATTCAGGATCATCAGCAGATCATCTCACTTTATTCTGAGTGTTTGCTGTTAGAAACACATTATTTGAGTCAGCCAGGATACATAATGTAACAGATTTGTGTACAGAAACTGACAATGATCATGATACTCTTAAAATAAAATAAAACGTAACGTTTCCGGTGTCAAAGTTTATTAATATTTATCTATATTCCCATGGATGTATAGATTTGAGATTTCCCTCGTTCGTTAACGTTACTCATACAGTAATCTGCCAAAGATAATTGTCAACAAAGAAATAAAGGTAAACATGAAAATGGCAACAGCAACACTTGGGATGCATTCCTATCAATTCCCCTCACAGATCTCAAACTGTAACTCTTGACTTGACATTCAGTAACAGTTCTCACACAAACATCGAGACAATCACACAAACGAACACAAACTCGCTCAGGTCTGAATGAACTCAACATATTCTCCTCATGCTCGCTGCTGCTGCTGCACTAAATGTTTATTTCAGAAGGAAGACGCCAGAAAAGACGCACAAGTATCGCTGTGATCGATGAAAACAATACAGAAATTAGTTTGTCGCTTAATCAAACTCTATAAAGTGTTTGTAATGGTTGTATATGAGAAATACCGTGAACTGCTCTTCTCTCCTCAGAAGACTCGACGCTAAAACTCTCAATAATGAGGGAAGAGAGACGGCGCGAGCGAGCGGTGACGTCATCGGTCTCCAACGCACGCGCGTACGGGACACCCCCGCAGCCAATCAGGGCCACGCAGATTCAGCTTTACTAGTAGCCTTCCATTATTAATATTTTAGAACTGAAGTGACTCCAGTTACTAAAGGTGAAAGGAACTTTTTCAAGTGAAGCACAAAATAGTCAGAATAAGCAGAGGAGGATCACCTCCATCCAGTCTGAAAAGTGTTTTGGCCTGTAAAGTCCGGCTCAGTTTATTCTAGCGTCTTAATAGTTAATAGTATAAATAGTAAAGGCATGTTGTAGATTAGCACCTGTAGAATTTCCTTTTGTTGAAACCCCAGATAAAAGTAGAAAGCTTCTATTATTTTTGGATCCATGAGGCAGTTCGACATTTCCTTACTAAAGAAAAAACACTGAAATAAAATACTTCTACAGAAGACTGTACCCAGATAGCAGACCAACATTGAATCTACATTGAATCAATGTTAATGCATTAACCAAAAGATCATTGAATCAATGTTGAAATTTAACATTGATTTTTCATCAGGTTTGCACCCTGAAATAATGTTATATCAATGATGAAAAATCAATCAATATGGTCATAAAATCAATATTATTTCAACCATAATTAAATCACTTATTTAACATTGAATCAACATAAAATCAATCTTACTTCATGTACAGCAAGATTCTATGCTAGTTTATCATGCTTGTACTATGCATTTTTAAATGACTCCTTTCAGACAGAAACCATGTAGGTGTTATGGAGTAACAGTTGGGTTGCAATTAAATATGTTTTTTAATCAAAATGTCATTCAAAGTAAACTACATCCTTCAGTTTACAAGCAAATGTATTTATTTATGCCCCCAAAACTGAACATGAAATTTCACATTCAGAAAAAAAATGCATTTTGTGGTGACAAAGACAGTGCAGTAAAGTTACTACGGTAAGAAAGAATGAAACATTACTCTGATAAATATTTCAAGTTCAATTTTATTTATGTATCACATTTAGAACAGACCAAAGTACTTTACAGAAGAACAACATTAAACAATATAGCATGCATTCTATAAAAAAAGATATAACATGCATTATAAAATAAAACAAAAATAAGAGCAACATAGCTGAGTAACCATAAAAAAAGAACTAGAACAGAAATCAGAACTCAGCTATAAATTAATAACACCAACCAAAGAAAATAATCAATATAGTAAATAAAATAGGTAGGTTTTAAAACAATTAAAACGTAGGCAGAGAAGGGGCTGCTCTAATAGGCAAATGCACACTTACCTCTAACGTTACTTGGGTAAAATACCATACTGTAATTCTAATGAACTCAGGGGTTTCCACCACGAGCAATACCCCCAAGCTGTTCAGGGGCGTAACGGAGCCATCTTTGTACCGAAACAGACAAAAATAAACTCTGAGGCCTCCTTTTTCCTCTGCCGCCTGCTGTTGTAAGGCATCTAAACAAAACAAAACACAATTAGAAAATATTTGGAAATATGACTAATTATAAATGACAAATGTACTACAAAATTAAGTGAAACTTGAAATTTTGAAAAATACCCTGAATTCAAAATCATTTGAATTTATTTTACTATTTACTTAATTTTAGTATAGACCCTATTACAGCTGTTATTTCTATATTTTTTACCCATTTTTGGAAGTTCTGGAAACGCTATATCATCATGGATAAAAATAAATAAATAGCTAGCTATTATTGGAATACAAAAATTATATTAGCTGTCGTGCCCGTCGTCTCCCATTTGCGTGCCCAACTAACGTAACGTTATGAACTCACGCTTCTTTGCGCCTTTTTTGACTTAAGGGTTAGTTCACACAAGAATGAAAATGAACAATTTACCCACTGTTAGTTTTACCCACGATGACGTTTGGTAAAAGGCAAATTGAAATTCAATATGGGAAAATCCCGGCAGTTGGTTTGTTCATGTTATTAATAAATTTAACATAGCAGTTCATTCCGACTCACAAAGGAAAAGCAAATAAGTTGTAAGAAATATAGATACATAAAAATGAGAAATGAAAGATTAGAGATTTAAGATTAACTTACCTCTAAAAATCACTCTGTCGTTGCCCGAATGCTTCGTCTGTCTGTTTCGCGCTTGAAATCTGTTAGCCGCATTTGAATTCTGTTGACTGTTATCCACGCTTCGATCTGATTGGCGGTTGGCAACCAATGTTAGGATTGTCTAGGCAACCAGTGGAGAAATTTAAGCTGACCAAAAATCAACATTGATTCAATGTTTGTCTTTTCAACACCGAAAAACATTGAATTATCCAACATTGATTCAATATTATTTTAACATTGAATTTTCAACATTGTTCCAATATGATTTTAGCATTGATTTTTCAACATTGATCCAATATTATTTAGCATTGTATTTTCAACCTCAACCAAAATGATGATTCTGATGGAATTTCAACATTTAATCAATGTCACCTTGCTATCTGGGTATTCTCATAACTTAGGGTGTATTCACACCAGGAAAGTCCGATAGTTCACTTGCTTTGGTCCGGACCAAATAGAATGTTGTTTTTTTTTGTTTGGTACGGTTCGCTTTCACACTGCTCTTTTTGCAAGTGAACCAAAATGTGTAAACAAAACCACACGTGTGCTAAGGTCGTCCATTCATTGGACAGGAATTCTCAAGCAGGGAAAAGCAGGAAGTGCACAAACAGGCTCAGCATGGAGATATTTCGTAATGTAATATTTGTTATTTTACTGATTTGGTGTTATTCTCTACAAACGCAATATGAAGAAACTATATGGTATAGATAAAAGCCCGGCCGCACTGACAATTGATTGCTTGGGTCGTTACATGCGCTTCGTGAGGCACACTAGCGCGCACACACACACACACACACACACACACACACACACAAGGTCTCTCGCTCCCTCTCTCTGCCGTGCGCGCGCTCTAGCTCGCTCGCTTTAGACACCATTATGCCAAAATGTCCGTTTTGTTAAGTATCCTCATAAGAGCAGTCAAATAAAAAGGCGCAGTTTTCTGCAGTTGGGTCGGTTCATGTTCACACCGTAAACGAACCGTACCAGAGTTCGTTTGGAACCGTACCGAGACCACCTCTTCAGCTGGGTCTCGGTTCGATTGTTTGGTCCGCACCCGAGTTCGATTGCTGTATTCACACCTGCCCAAAAGGTCCGCACCAAGGGGGGAAACGAACTAGAGTTCGATTCAATCGAACCAAACGAGGCAGGTGTGAATACACCCTTAGTCTCATAACTCAGCAATTTGTAATTATTCTACTAAAAGCTACTAATTACATCTTCCACAGTGTACAGTGTAATAAGATTACTGTACTACTGTAAAGAGTAATTCTTATTTTACTTTTAGAATAAAAAGTAATTAAATTACAGTAATTAATTAATTAGTTAGTACTGCATTGCACCCAACACTGATTACGCAAATAGATCCTGAATTGACCCTTCGCCACGCCCGAAAACCGCCACAGGCCAGTCGTGGCTTAGCAACCGTAACTATGCGCGGGAGGTCTGGCAAGCTTTCGAGCGAGAGGGAAACCTGCTGAAGCGTTGTGCGTATGGATAGTCCAAATCTGATCCGGTATCCTAAAAGTTTGAACGAGGTGGTGGATTTTTTTCCCTTCCCGAAACCTAAAACCCAAGGGGAGAAATGCCGGGCGTCATCTTTTAACAATGTAGATTGTTCCAAAGCAGCTTTACAATGATAACAGGAAATTAAAAGTAAAGTGTTTTGGCTTTATAGCAGCTCTAGAATAAAGTTATTGTCCAGGAGGAGGCTCACTGACATAACTTAACGTTACTTAAAAATATATTTCAGCATTTTGTCAATCGACGGCCAAACCAGTAACGTAACCCCAATCTGTTCGCAACTCTCCCGGTGTTAGTTCTAGTAAAAGTAAAAAGGTAGTTAGTAAAAGGAGCAAACATCACGGGGCTTGCCGGAGATCTCCAAGGAAAAGGTTGGTATGCAAACTTAATCAGTTCATAACAGTAAGTTAGTCCGACGTGTGAGCAGTAACGTTAGCCTGGCGGCGCTAAAAATATAAGCGGGAGAATGTTATCATTGCGGTCTGGCTAATGTCTTGTGTTTATTCCACAATACATATGGATAAGCTGTTTGTTTTATAAATATTAGAATATTTTCAAATTTCACTTACCCTGCTGTGCATGCACAAAGCTGTTCCTCAAATTTGTGTGTTTCCCATTTGAATAGTCAGAGTACGAGGCGGCTGCTTCTTGTGCTGGGACCTAACGTTATAGGCTTTAGCTTCAATTTTGATAAAATAATTATTCTCTAATCGTTTGCATATTATGTTGTGGATATAGCCCTCGAATGCATACTGCAGTCTTGCTCTCTCATATTTTCACCTGTTCGCCGAAAATGACTAATCTCCTTAGGAATGTCTGAAACCAGTGCATATATACTGTAATAGACGTGCCAGGCATAAAAGCTTGACAGGCGTAGCAACAGTAACTAAGGAGGGCGGGGCTTAGCGAAGGGTCAATTGTATTTGAATGACTATTTAATATTACCTCTAAACTTTGACTAGGCTTGGCATGTTGCATATTAATTGTTTTAGGAACCTCAGATAGGCTATATTTGAATTGTTGTGTATGCTGTGCTACTCTATAATGATGTTGTAGTTAAAGATGCAGTAGGGAGTTTTTAAAAAACGTTGACTTAGCCTGAACATTCGAACAAGCACAGCTTATACAGGTCACTCCCCCTCGCTCTTGCTGCGCTACAGCCCTCCCTCCACAGCTCCTCCCCCACAGCAGAGCCTGCCGTGAACGCGCAGGCTAGTAAACATGCAGGGCCACTGATGATGGCGGATAAACAGTTATCGCACATTCACTGGTAGGGACGAAACATCAACAATATGCTTTACATTGACTATAGCCTGCCCATACTTTGACTACAAACTTTGTCCTCAAAACATTACGTATTTTGAAATACATGTAATGTAACTATATGACGTTGCACTCTTTCTATAAGTTATAAATAGCTAGTATGATAATATAACGGTAGCTAACGTTACAGTAAGTAATTATTCTAGCGATATGTAATGCTAAATAAGGTTTGCTAGTACATTATTTCAGCAACATGACAAGCCAGTGAATTAGCAGGTTTCAATTGCTAAGCAAGCACAGTGCGTGACATTTTATCTGTATGTTATGCGGCTAGAGTTTTGTCACTGAGTCAATGGGCTCCGACGAGGAATTCACACCCACAGCGACTTCGACGAGTCAACGGGTGGGGAGAAGAGGAAGCCGTGGTGTGCGCGGAGCATCAGGCAGGGCACGTGGGAGACAGTAGTTATAAATACCTCAGTTATAAATGTTTTCCCTTTGCACATCAGGTATAATATTGTTCAATTAAATTTTGTTTATATAATATATAGTGTAGTGTAATGTTAGAGATTTTTTTCTGTTATCACTAGGAGCAAATTCAACAATTGAATTTACAACAGACACAACAAGTTTTGAAGCAATGTTTGGCACGGGATCCAAGCCTAATCTTTGATGTCCTCAGCCATTTGGGACCTGCTGCTCCTCCAACATTACCTCCTGTCCCCGAGCAACTATCATGGTGCATCTGCCAGAGACGCAGAGAGATGCCCACTGTGGTGGATCTTTGCATCTCAACTCTGCCACACATGGAGGCATACATTCTGCAGGCGGGAGTATTGCGTCTGGCCCGGAGGATCTGGAATGACCTGAGTGCTGGAGTTGACCTTACAGATGAAGGTGGAGACAACAGGCAATTTAGACATGCTGCATATAGACAGTTTGTGGCTTGGCAGTGTAGGACTCTGGGTCCTGGTCACAGAGTGGTTATCCCAAGCTGCTGTGTCTGGGCAATCCGGGTCAACTTTCCAGATCCTCATGGACAATACAGGGGATTTACTCTGAGGAGGGTATAGCTGCTGTGGGGGTGTGCTTTTAAAAATTTGAATGCTTTCTTGTTGTGTTTAAAAATTTAGCTTCTTTAAAATAACATTTCTATTAAAAGTTTTGTAAATATTTTTAAATAAAGGGTTTAAAATTTAATTATGTAACTGCTCATTTGTGATAACAAAAGCACCATTTTACCATCGTACATTACTGAATTATCTTTTGGATCAATTTAAAACACATCATTCCTATTGAAAGTTGGAGAATCACTGGGTCAATACTAGTCATGCAATGTCGAGGAAGCTCACTAAGCCAAGGAATAACAACATCTTAGAAATTGTATCTTTTATTTTGCATATTGGTAAAATAAATTGGCTCTTTTTGCAAAGTACTCCTGCACAAGAAAATGTGTGAACATTTAGATATACATTAGATATACTGTTTCATTGTCAGATTCAATGGTATATTAAATTGTACACATGGGGTACTTTTTATCCTTGTGTGCACCAAACCCATCTAGCGTGTTTGCTGGCAAAAAGCTCTTTTTTTAGTTTCATCTGACCACAGAACCCTGTGTCGTTTGAAGATCCAGTCATGTCTGACAACTGAATATGCTGGAGTTTGTTCTTGGATGAGTGAGGAGTTTATCAGTTAATGAACGCAAGAATAAAAAAAAAAAAAAACATTTTAAACAGAAATATGTTGAGGGAGATACTTTTTGTTTATCAAATTTAAACAGTATAGATAGTGTTTAGGATATTTAGTTTACTTTATGTATATTGTATTATATTATTAGCATGGTATATGCTCTTCTTTAAATTACTTTTTTAATTATATGCCCATGATCAACCACGCCTGAGAAAGTTATTTTGTGACTTGAATTTCTGTTCAATTCTTTATTGAACACAGCTCTGGCCAATAAAAAAATTACATTCATTACATATAGTTAGTGAAGCATTCAACAATTATCTATGGAGATGTGTTAAAAGAATAACGAGTCTCAATCACAATTCATATAAATAAGCCTACCTATCTTTGTTGGATTTGTCATTTTGGCTGTCAATATGGATAAGCAAATGTTTCAAACCTTGTACGAGTTAAAAAAATCTGGAAAGGTTCCCCATGGCATTTCTAAAAATGAAAAATATGTCCTTCTTAGAAGGGCACAGAACTTCACAATCAAGGGTGCGTGAAGTCACACTTAGTGATTTCTCTGACAGTCTCTTCATTACCAAAACTATAAACTACTTTCAGATGAGGTTTTATACTATATACGGAAAAGAGGAGAGGGTGTACTGGCCAAAGTTTTGGACTCAACAGAGGAGGCCAAACGGGTATTTGATTAGTTCCACGGCAGTCCAATTGGTGCACACTGTGGTGTTCAGAAGACAACTGATGCCATTAGCATGGGCGCCATATAGGGGGGAAAAGTTAGGACAATTCCAAGGGCCCCTGACTGACAGGGGCCCCAACAAACAAGTAAAAACTAATTTAAATTTTATTATATTATACACTTTATAAAACGGTTAGTTCCAATCCTTGATTCTGATTGGTCAATAGCTGTGCTTTATTCACGATAAAACACGGCTATGACCGCTTCACCCAATGGTTCTATGTATCACTACAACACCCCTAGCAACCACTCTTAGCAACTTAAAAACGTGTGTGATCTAATTGATATTGTTCATTGAAGCTATAGTGGAGTATTGTGAGAGATCGAGAAAGTGAGTGTAAAGTTACCTGCATTCACAGTAGACATTGCATTTTCCTTCAGGTCAGTCCTATATTCATAATAAAATAATCCGTTTGAATGTCCGCTGCGATATCTTGTCCTTTTAACAGTTAACCATTAAGGGGTTTTCCGTGCCTATAATGTTACATTAGTCACCAGTCAGTTGCGTCTTCCTTCTCCGTGAAAACAAGTTTGAGTCTTTTCAATATAAAAGTCTCTGTACTAGATGCAGATATAAACAGTGAGTAGCTTACCTCAACCTGCATGTAAGTTACAGACAATAATAAATTAATCCAGTTTGATGTGTTCATTTAGACTGAATTTTGTCCATTAAATGACATCTATACAGGCGTTATTATTCCCATCATTCCAAACCTCAAAACCTATTGATTTAGTGATCACTGGATCTGTTTTGTAGCACTATAATAACCCTGATGCGGAAATTCCCTTTTACACGTCAACTTTATTTTGTTGTTGGCATATATTTGCAGTTATGTTAAAAAATCTGCTGTTTTCATTGTTTTGAGATGATAATGTTAATTTATTTTAATTAAAAAGTTAATATATATTTAGTCCTAGAGATGTGGTGACAACAGCTGCGCAGAGGGGGCCCAATTAGATTTTTTTTGTCATGGGGCCCAAAATTCCTGGCG
Source organism: Scardinius erythrophthalmus (assembly GCF_964197995.2). Lineage (NCBI taxonomy): Eukaryota > Metazoa > Chordata > Actinopteri > Cypriniformes > Leuciscidae > Scardinius > Scardinius erythrophthalmus. Next base: position 11,501,638 of record NC_138221.1, read on the forward strand.
GCACCCTTGGCCATTAGTAAAAGGTTTTATTGGCCTGCCATGACCATTGATATTAAAACCTGGGTGAGTGCAATTAACTGACATGTCTTAATACTTTCCTAGCTCTATCAAAATGAAATTAAACATAAATGTTTTAGGTTATGCACTGTGCAGCATGCCAGAAAAAGCAAGCTGAAATTAAGGACAAAGCTGAATATACCCCTATTGAGGTAAGTTGTGTATTTGTTTAATTAAGAATATTCTCACTTAAAGAAAGGTTTTTTTTTTTTTTTTTCAGGTGGCTGAGCCATGGGACATTGTTGGCATGGATTTAGTGGGAAAGCTCACACCAATAGGCCTGTCGCGATAGTCGATAAGTCGATTAATCGCACGATAAATTAAATGAGCCTGATAATTTTTCCGGCCGCGATAATTCCATTTGCATGCTTGTTTGTTTTCCTCGTCTCTCTCTCTCTCTACCAAAGAGACTGGATGACCACTCTCGCTCGGTTCTTTATCGTATAGGAGGAGTGAACCCTCTTGTCAGTTGCATGGACTTTGTGCGGGGAGGCGGCACCGCGGCGCTTGTCAGTCACATGGTCTTTGTATGGGAAAGCGCCGGCGGGACTGTTTGCGGCTACTGCCGGGAGAGAGAGAAGACGCTAGTTGTGAGTTGCGACAGCGAGCCCGATCACATGAAAATGCGTATCTATACCACGAATGTTATTTCTCGTGCCATTTATACGCTAAAAATAGTTTTTGCGTGCATATGATACGCTCTTTATGGCGTGTAATAGGCACGCACTCCTCACCCCTAATCCTAACCAAGTATTTTCACTGCGTAGCATACACGCAATAAAGTGCGTCTCTGTCTTCCCGACAGTACACAATCACTTGACAAAGTAACAGGAGGACAAAGTAACAGGAGTAACAGTGCAAAATTGTGCGATATGGCTTGTTGAGGCTTTTTTTTTTTATTTGTTTTCAAAGGTCCTAACTGTCAGTTTTGCCTGTTATGGAATGTATCACTATTTAAGCCTAATGTCTAAAGCCTAATGTTTAATATTTTTTGAAGTGCAATTTTGTTTACATCCATTTTATTTATTAACAGACATTTATTTTGTTAACAGACACTGAGAGTCCATTGCTTTCATTGTTTTTGGTTGTTTTGTTCATTTTTTTGGATATTTAAAATGTTTTCCGTTTTCAATGTTTAATATTCTTTAGAAATAAAAGTTTATAGATCGTTGAAAAGGTGTACCTGCATTATTATGCCATTATAATTATATTAAATGAAAATGGTCTCAGAACGACAATATTATCGTTTATCGCGATAATTTCTTGGACAATTTATCGTCCAGCAAAATTTGTTATCGTGACAGGCCTACACACCAACTAAAGAGGGCAACCAGTACATTTGTGTAATGGTAGACTATTTCACAAAGTGGTGTGAGGCTTTCCCACTAAAGACTAAGAGTGCTGAGGTGGTAACAGCCTGCATTGTCAAGCTATTTTACAGATTTGGTGCCCCAAAAAAGCTTTTGACTGATCAAGGCAAAGAATTTGTGAACAAGGTTAGAGAATTACGCCTTTAAATTTTGAATAATTGGAAAAATATTAATAATTAAAGTCTTGTGTTGGTTTGTATAGATCAGTATGGGTGTCTGCCAAGTACTTGGCATTAAAAGAAGTTTATGTGCCCCATACCACCCGCAGACCAATGGACTGGTTGAAAGAGTAAATGGCACAATTCAGAGGTATGAAAGTGACCATTCAACTGATAAAACAATACATGAATGGCAGATGAAGAATGTATCTGCTCTTGTCTGTTCATTGTATATTTACTCATTTATCAGGTACATTTAATTGAAACACATAAGTCTCACACTCACTATAGGTGATTAACTGTAAGACTTGTTTTTCAGGTCTTTGAGCAAGCTTGTGAGAAAACGTCCAGACACATGGGCATATTATTTGGAGGCTGCAATGTTTGGTCTCCGAACTAAAAAACAAATAACCACCAAATTCTCGCCCTACTTTTTAATGTTTTGCCGTGAGGCAAGATATCCTTGTGAGGTGCCAGACAATTATGAGGTAAGCACAATACATCTAAATTATCTTTTAAAAAACAATTGCAAACCTGCAATTGCCAATCAAATTCAATTTCTTTATATAGATCAACGAAAGTGTGGAGGACATTGTGGCAGAGGAATGTATTACAGAATGCATTAGAAGGCAGGACAGAATTTTTAAAACCGTGCAGGACAACATTACAAGTGTGCAAGGTAAAGTTAAAAAAAGGAAATTGGAGAAAGGAATGGCCATTGACATTCAGGTTGGAGACAGGGTCCTGCGGCAGAACATCAGAAGCAGGCAGAGAAAGGGGGGCAAGCTGAACCCAGATTATTTGGGTCCATACACCGTTATAAACGTGGAGGGCAAATCCATTGATGTGGTGGATGATGAAGGGAAACAAATTTCCAAAATCAATATTGACCATTTAATTCATTTTTTGGAGGATCCTCCTCCAAAAGTTCAGAAGTTTTGCCCTCCTGCTACTGTGTCTTCAGTCCCTCACGTCCCTCCCCAGTCCCCTGCTCTGCCCCTCCCTCATGTCGTGATGCATCCTGGAACACAGTGTTCTGTTCTTTTTAATCCAACACCTGCTGGCCCACCATCTTCAAAATCCATTTCTGCTGCCTGCCTTGACCCCCAGCCTACCTCCAGTCCTGCCAGCCAGTCTCCACCTTTACCTGGCCTTGCACCTCATCCTACCTTCAGTCCTGCCAACCAGTCTCCACCTTTACCTGGCTTTGACCCCCAGCCCTGCCACCCAGTCTCCACCTTTACCTGGCCTTGACCCCCAGCCTACCTCCAGTCCTGACAACCAGTCTCCACTTTTACCTGGACTTGCACCTCATTCTACCTTCAGTCCTGCCACCCAATCGGTCGTACAGCATTCCCCCCAAATACCTTGTTCTTCAGGTATGTGTTGTATGTGTTTTCCTTCATAGTTTATATCTCGTTCATGTAAATAACATTTGTTCAAGATTTTCTTCTGTCTCTCTGTAGTGTTGCAAGACATATGGGCAAGGAAAATGGGTGGGAAACTTTGCAGCAAAGTTGGCCCGTACAAGGTCTTTACCTGGGATTTGGAACGCCTCAAACCTGGGGCGAAACTTGAAAGTGAGGTTTGTGCTGCAGTTAACATGATTAATTCAATTTCCTGTAGTTCACTGTCATTTTGCTTTTAGAATAGACCATATTCTGTAGTCATACAGTTATACCTTGTAAGTCGGTCATCCTTCTTTTTGACCACAGGTCATTAATGCGTACCTGACCTGCCTTGTGAGGAATTATTCAGGCAGGGCATTTGTCCTGGATTCCTTTCAAGCCACAAATATTTGGAAGAGGAAGGCCAGTTTGATGAAAAGGGTAAAAAACAAAAAACCTGATCCCATACAAGTAACTTTCATGTTCTCAGATTATTTGGTAAGCTGTTATTGGAATGCCACATTTATACCTGTATGCTGTAGATGGATCTAGAGGCATATGATGTGCTGGTGGGGTTAGTTAATGAGAATGACCACTGGACACTCCTGCTTTGTTATTTTTTTTTCTCCATCCTTCTCTGTAAACTACAAATGCTTAAATGTGAGTCATTAATTCATGACCCAATCTTGACAGATGATATATCCCAAAGAAAGGAGAATTTTGTATGTAAACTCCTTTGGTGAAAGCTGAAGCAAACTGCTTCACTGCAGAAAGGTTGTAAGGTAAGGACAAATGTATGAAGATACTCAAAATGTTGGTCTGTTATTTTTTATTAATCTTCTTTTCTTCTACCAAAGTGAATTTATGGCCAGCAAAGGCACTCCAACCACAAAGTGGCAATGTCAAACATTACCACACAGCATCCAAAGGGATGGGAATTCATGTGGTGTATTTGTCTGCAAGATAAGAGTCTCACGTTAACGCAGCACGTTAACAGCGATCACGGCCCACCACTAATTTATATATATATATATATATATATACAGTACCAGTCAAAAGTTTGGAAACATTACTATTTTTAATGTTTTTGAAAGAAGTCTCTTATGCTCATCAAGCCTGCAGTTAAAAAAAATAAAATAAAAAAAACAGTAATATTATGAAATATTATTACAATTTAAAATAATGGTTCTCTTTTTTAATATATTTTAAAATGTAATTTATTTTTGTGATGCAAAGCTGAATTTTCATTTTCATTCAGCAAGTACTCCAGTCTTTGGTGTCTTACGATCCTTCAGAAATCATTCTAATATGATGATTTGATACTCACTTATTATCAATGATGGAAACAGTTGTGCTGTTTAATATATTTTTTTGGAATACTTTGTTAAGGATTTATTGATGAGTAAAATGTTAACAGCATTTATTCATAAAAACAGCATTTATTCAAAATAAAAACATTTCTAACAATATAAATCGTTACCATCACCTTTTATCAATTTAACGCATCCTTGTTGAATTAAAGTAAATGTTTCCAACATTGATCATAAATCAGCATATTAGAATGATTTCTGAAGGATCATAAGACACCAAAGACTGGAGTACTTGCTGATGAAAATTCAGCTTTGCATCACAAAAATAAATTACATTTTAAAGTATATTAAAAAAGAGAACCATTATTTTAAATTGTAATAATATTTCATAATATTACTGTTTTTTTTACTGCAGGCTTGATGAGCATAAGGCTACGTTCACACTGCAGGGCTTAATGCTCAATTCCGATTTTTTGAAAAAATTCGATTTTTTTGCAAGGCCGTTCACATTTCCAATTAAATGCGACCTTTTGTGATCTCCTGTGTGAACGTGAAATGACCCAGAAGTGACCCGCATGCGCAGAAGAGTACTCAACGGTCAACGACGTCACATGTTGTTTGCGGAAGTAGCTAAACTTTAACCAGAGCCCGTCTCTGCTTCAACTAACTGTGATTCTCTCACACACACACACACGCGAGCGCACGCAGCGACCGTTACACAAGAGTCAGACAGCAGCCGCTGACCTATCTAATATCAGATTCAGCACAAATAAGTTAACATGACGTATTTATAATGGCCGTGGGCTTTTTTTTTTTTTTTTTTTTTAATTAACGGGCTCGTCGAGGTCGACCCGTTCGGCAGATTTACCTCAGCTCGACAAATATGCAGTCCGTTTTCAAACCGACGACTACTTCAATGCAGAATTATGACGTTTTTCGCGTATCAATGACGTGCGGGTCGGATACATGCGACCTGGCCGTTCAGACTGAAGTCGCATTTCAAAAGATCGGATATGTATCGGATTTGGGACCACATACCCAAGTGGCCTGGGTCGCATTTGAAAAGATCGGATCTGTGTCGTTCAGACTGTCATGAAAAGATCAGATACAGGTCGCATAGGGGCAAAAAAATCGGAATTGGGTCGTTTCAGCCTGCAGTGTGAACGTAGCCTAAGAGACTTCTTTCAAAAACATTAAAAATAGTAATGTTTCCAAACTTTTGACTGGTACTGTATATATAAAAATTAGGCTACGTTCACACTGCAGGCTGAAACGACCCAATTCCGATTTTTTTGCCCCTATGCGACCTGTATCTGATCTGTTCATGACAGTCTGAACGACACAGATCCGATCTTTTCAAATGCGACCCAGGCCACTTGGGTATGTGGTCCCAAATCCGATACATATCCGATCTTTTGAAATGCGACTTCTGTCTGAACGGCCAGGTCGCATGTATCCGACCCGCACGTCATTGATATGCGAAAAATGTCATAATTCTGCATTGAAGTAGTCGTCGGTTTGAAAACGGACTGCATATTCGTCGAGCTGAGGTAAATCTGCCGAACGGGTCGACCTCGACGAGCCCGTTAATTAAAAAAAAAAAAAAAAAAAAAAGCCCACGGCCATTATATATACACGTTATGTTAACTTATTTGTGCTGAATCTGATATTAGATAGGTCAGCGGCTGCTGTCTGACTCTTGTGTAACGGTCGCTGCGTGCGCTCGTGTGTGTGCGTGTGTGTGTGTGTGTGTGTGTGTGTGTGTGTGTGTGTGTGTGTGTGAGAGTGAGAGAATCACAGTTAGTTAAAGCAGAGACGGGCTCTGGTTAAAGTTTAGCTACTTCCGCAAACAACAAGTGACGTCGTTGACCGTTGAGTACTCTTCTGCACATGCGGGTCACTTCTGGGTCATTTCACGTTCACACAGGAGATCACAAAAGGTCGCATTTAATTGGAAATGTGAACGGCCTTGCAAAAAAATCGCATTTTTTCAAAAATCGGAATTGAGCATTAAGCCCTGCAGTGTGAACGTAGCCTTAGTGGTGGGCCGTTATCGGTGTTAACGTGCTGCGTTAACGTGAGACTCTTACCGGGCGATAAAAAAAATATTGCCGTTAATCTATTCTCAAAGTTGGGTTGGGAGCCGGGTCTATACTACGCAAGCTATGATCTTTCACCTTGATATTTTAGCGCGGATGTATACCTAGCCGAATTCAGTGTTCGGTACGCATTTTCAAACCGAACGGTTCGTTGGATCATTTTTCCTGCCGACCAAAATTCTGTTATTTCAAATGTAGGCGGGATGGTAGAGACGCTGGCGCGACCACAACATTGTACGACATCAAATGGCAAACGTAATGCAAGCGGAACGAAACTGACAGGGTTTCCACGCGTCCTGGAAAACCTGGAAAATGAAAGACCAATTTTCCAGTCCTGGAAAACACATGGAAAATGGGAAATAAAGTAAAATGTCCTGGAAACATTTGTGTTGTCCTGGAAAATAATTTTCCCTCCTTGTGGATGAATGCAAACGGGTTAAACATTTTACGCATGAATGTCTGTTTTCAGCTGCCTTCAATAATATCAGAGAATGTCTAATAGGAAGAGAATTGACCTATGACTAAGCCACGCCCCCAAACGCGATGAGCCAATCATAGTGCGCATAGCTAACCCAATACACTCGGACATTCTCTGCTTCCACGTCCATTGAAATGCATTGCAGTTAGTCAGTTTTCATTCGTTTTTATATGTTTTTTCTTGTCATTTTAAGTTTAAAATGGTCAAACGGTGTGCATGGGGTACATGCAACTCCGAAACTAGGTATCCTGAGAGGCTGGGCGACGGTGTGTATTTTTTCCCAAACCACATCTCAACCGAGAAAAGTGTCTGCTCTGGATTGAGTTATGCGGTAGACCACAACACCAATTAAACGTGGATAAATTAAACAAGGATGTCTACATCTGTTCTAAGGCAAGTCAACAACGTATTTGAACGTTATCTTTAACATCTCTAATGTAACGTTAGGCTAACTTTAGCCTAGCTTCTAGCTGCGTTGTAACGTTACATCATGTCACTTAGCTTCATTCACGTATCTAACACAATGTTGTGTTTTACACAAATATAAGTAGGCTAAACACTTTGCAGTTTTAACGATGTCCTGTATGAACATTCGATCGCGCCTACGCCTCTCTCTCTCTGACACACACACACGCATTCCAGCATTGCAATCTTGACATCGCAGCCTGTTCATTATGCTGCGTTCCAGTGGCGTAGGTTTGATTTTGAAATTGGTGGGGACGGGGACGTCCCTACTAAATTCTACGCCCCTGCTGCTGGTCAAATTCACGCGTATCGCGTCTAGTTCGAAGCTTGAACCTTTTGAATCCATTCGCGCGTCTAAAGCGAATAAGACGCGAGTTTAAAGCAAGCGTTTGAAGCGAAATAGCACCAAACTATAACGTTTACACTGTCACCTGTACATCTTTGTATGGAGCTGAAGCTTATTGACCTTCTCAACAATAAAATTATTAATATAACCCTCCAATGCATAGTCAAGGCCCTTCTGGTGACTTCGAGATGATATATAATATTTCTGTCTTCAAAAATCATCAATTGCCTCCTGTGAAATGTCTTCTACTGTGACAACTGCCATAGCGCCTGTTACCGAATGTTGACTGTTTGTCCGAGTGAGTGGCTGGGCCGTGGCTTAGCCATAGGTCAATTGGCACTCTCTGGTTACTTCCGGTTTCTGGACTGGCTGCAGTAACACGTCTCTGTCCATGCGGGGGAGCTCGTAGGCGAGTGCAGAATGAATGGAGGTCTATGGAGCTATACCCATCAAAATCCACTTTTCTCATGATATAATTTTTTGTCTAGTAATTTGAATGTTGTATTCGAAAGGAGATGCAAAGAAATTACACATTGCTGGGTGTTAGATTTTTTAGAGTCACTTATTTGCTTTAAAAAGTCTTAAAATGTCAATGACGTCATACACATCGTACGACCAGAGATACTGCTTAACGGCAATCCTTCAGTCACTCTGGTGCTTTCAGCTCTGCGCTTTGTTTTCTCTCGAGGCATCGACAACACAGCTGACACAGGTAAACACACGTGCTAGAAGAGTTTTTGTTTTGTTTGTTTCTGGTCTCGCTTCGGATGCCACGATGCCATCAAGCGGTATCTCTGGTCGTAATCAGTCTTTCACTGACCAATCAGCGTTCATAAGCAGAATGCTAGCGTGTTATGGGCAACAACAACTCAACCTGTAAGAAATCAGAAGGACAGAAGTACTCGTTCATTCAACTTTCAACCTATAACCCATGTTGACCTCGCAAAACCTACAATTAAATCTGAGATTTCTCAACAGCAATCGGGTGAAAGAGACGAATTTAGCCGTCTAGCCCATAGATATCATATAAAGGCTAGATGTCTCGTCAAGATTTCAGCGAGATAAGAGGATTTGTGTGCGTGCTGATCACTCACCTTAATTCACAGAGCCCTGTGGTAAGATGGCCGCCGGTGATACCGGAAGTGACTCCGCCTTAAGACATCTAGCCTTTATATGATATCTATGGTCTAGCCCAATAGACTCCCATTCAGTCTGCACTCGTCCGCGATCACCTCCAGTGGAATTCTAATGGAACTGCAACCAAGATTGATACAATGGGGCTAATAGGAAGTGCCAAGGCTCTCCGTAGACGGGCTCTGGTAATATTGGGCTGGAGCTGTCTGCTTTCATTTCTGCATGTAGCCAGCACAACGCCCCACGTGACACAAACCTGCCAATATGTACGCATTTTGTGTAGCAAGTACGCAATTTGACATCTCAGTACGCTGGTAGTAGCCTGGCAAGCCAGACCTACATCAAGATGTTAGGTCTGGCAACTCACCATAGTCACGGCTCAATCCGAGGGGCGGGATAAACGGCTGTCTTTCAAATTCCCTCTGCACGCAATAGGACAGCGCTTCAACCAACCAGAGCGTTTTCCCAACAGCGGAGCTAGTCGATAGATTCAACTTTTGCCATATCTGGCCGGCAAAACTACGAACACATCTTCCTTTTTTTAAGAATGACTTAAGTGCCGTTCTTTGCTCTTTCCTCAAAGAAAAGCTTAACTCCAAGTCCTCCAGTGTCGCGACCAAAGCCGATTCGAAAGGCTGTTCTCCAGCAGCAGCCGTCATTCTTTGTTTTCAAGTAGCAGGCAGGGAACCGTCGCAACTCTGTCGTCATTATGTTAAGCCTGCCCCGCCTACTCTATACACAATGTGATTGGCCTGACCCAATTTAGGTTTTTGCAGCTCAAAAGTCAATGGAGAGTTGCTAGACTACCCTGGCTGCAAAACACATTTTGCTGCCGCTAGGCTGTGTCCAGATTTCTAGGCTATGCTGGTAGGACTTGCCCCTCTAAACTACAGACATGTGACATGTGCAAATGTAGCAAGTAAAATAGCAGTGTATGAACTAAAGTAGAGAATAACTTCTGTTTTAGTAGTGTGACATTGCAAGTAGAGGAAAGCAGGTGGCATTGTGAAAGACAACAATCTTTGCACAACTTTAATACAGATACGGTATAGGTACAATATCACATCTGTTTCAAAATAAATCTCGATATGATAATATCGGTATATCGCCCAGCCTTAGTTGTGATAACTTGACTCGCACTGTAGCAGCTGAAAAAGTCTTGAAAATGTCCTGGAAAAGTCCTGGAAAATCATTTCAAGAAAAGAGTGGGAACCCTGAACTGAGCTACTCCTTATTGTGTGGTCGACGGACCGTTGTTTATCAGTTTGGACCAAAGCAGCGCGAGCCGATCGTGATCATGCAACACTGTTACTTCACAGCGCTAAGAGAAAAACATTTAACCACAAGTTCCTATATATGTGAAAATGCTTATAGCTCAGTTTCAATTTAGAGCTAAACGCGATCTGAGGCCCTCGCTAATAATTTCTTTTCCACTCGCCTGTAGCTACTCGCCTGTTGGTCGCCCCGCCCACAATTTGATCTCATGAATATCCAAGTGTCCGTTTTTATTTCGGCTCCCATGTTAACAGGTTAGAGTTTGCACACTGCCTGCGTGAGACGCGCGTGCGTTATCATCTTCAACCAAAGCCATCAGCAGAACATGGCAAAAAGAGAAGGCGAAGTCTGGGACACCCGAGTGAATTGAGCAGTACGTCACTGAGCAGAGGAGGAAGATGTCAGATCTCATGGTCCTCCAAAAGCAAGCAGTGGAAGTGGCAAGCAAACATAACGTAATCTTAAAATAATCTGTTTCTACTGACAAAGAAATAGCAACTTGTGTTTTCACCTTTTGCCACATTCTGCTGATGGTTAGGTTCTATTTTGTTTGTTTAATGGCATGAAGTATATATGCTAAAGGAAATACATGTAGGGATGCACCGATCCACATTTTTTCACTTCCGATCCGATCCCGATACCTGAATTGGGATATCGGCCAATACCGATACTATTCCGATACCAGAGCTGTGTTTGAATTAATATTATTATCATCATTATTGTTTATTTTCTATGATGCTGAAATAAACTTCTCTCAACAGGCAAGTATGATATGTACGTATGTATGCATGTGTGTCCAAAAAGGAAACTTGAGGTAAGTATAAGGTCAGAAAAGGAAGTCAGAAAAACAGAAAATCCTGTTAACAGGAAAAAACCCATGCTGAAAACAAATATGCAACTGTAAGGGTTTCAAATTGATTGTCATGTCAATATTTATTCTTTATTAATATTTAGCATTCCCAAAATGTCAAATACTTGAGTCTTGAAATATAAGAAAGTGTAAACATCTTACACACACACTATCTGAAGGGTGATCCTCGCTCCGATGCTGTAACTCTCTCGATGAATGCTCGATCAACATCCGCCATGTTGCAAACAGACAAGTGGATTTTGCCTCAGACGTGCGTCAATGTCGCTTCAAACTTTTGCTTTTTACGTGTGTCAATTTCGCTCTGGGCACGCGAATGGATTCAAAATATTCAAGCGTCCAACTAGACATGGTAGACGCGAATTTGATGCGCTATTCGCGTTTGGTGTGAAACGCACAGTAACGTGGTGCTTTTTTAAATGTTTGATTGCGTTTGTTGTGTTGTAAGACGCGAGGGAGCTTCAAAGAGCTCTGAATTACGGCTTTGCAAACATTGCATTTTGCTGTCTTGCTCTGGGGTGTTTCCAGTGTGAAGTATTTCCACAAAGCAGACATGTTGGCTAGCCGCGAACTACAGAATGGATTTCCTGAGCGGGGGCGTGTCTCATAACTCTGTGTCTCATTGAGCCGCGCCTCCGTTCAGGAAATCCATTCCGCAGTTTGCATCCAGCTAGCAGACTAGCCGGCGGGAATCGCTTTTGGAGTCATTTCAGCAGACAACATTAAAGCGCAGACATGACTCATGGATATCGGATATCTCCGCAGGTTGGATTGGGAAAATCCGATACGTGAATTACGCTGGTATCGGTCCCGATACTGATACTGGATCGGATCGGCCCCATCCCTAAATACATGCGATCTTGGTCACCTCACCTTTGTAGCTTAAATACATATTAATTAGTTGATTATAAACTTTATTTTCATGAAATAATTAAAGGTCCCATTGCATGGATTATTTGATTATTTTGGAATGTTTCCTGGGGTGGCCTTATAATGTTAGTATGTTTTTTAGATCAAAACTTGTTATAATTTGATAAGCCTAATTTTAGCCTATGATTTGAACGCTGTTTGAAGGGGCATGTCTGTGTGAGACTTCAGTGTAAGCACCCACTGCTGTGATTGGCTGACATGCTTGCATATGAAATATCTAGCATTATGTGGAACTCTCTCGAATACTTTTACTATTACAGCTATTATACGTTTTTACTATTACAGCTATCGGGATTAAAGAATCGTGAGAAGTTTTAAGTATTTAGATCTATTCCCATCACATGAAAGGTTGCAGTGATGAGCACTGAGCAGATGACAGTCTGTTGATCGCGTGAATGAAGATCTTATCATTATAACACAGTTTCTGCACTCTCACTAATGATTTCACCAGTGCAAACAAGAGGTAAGTACAGTAAGAGCTTCGTTGTGCAGTATAAAAGCGTCATTGATTTTATAACGATTTTGGCAAGTGTCTAGATAAACTCGCGCTTTGTGATTGACAGCTTGGGAGATTGGAAAGGGATTGTTCTTTGGTCGCTTTCTATATATTTATTAAATCACAGTTTAAGTAAGATGTGAAGTTGATCGTTTAGTCACTGGCTTGATTTACTGATGCATAAACAGTATTGAACCACTTTGAGAGAAAGATTATCTGTCTGAACTTCAACAATTACACATCAGAAATTCACATAACCCACTGGATCTTCAGAGGCTCGGATGAAGGAACTAAAAAATATACCTTTGTGTTCATTTGTACTATCAAACACTGAGCAACTGTCATGCTTCACTCGTTTGCAAGCCATGATGTCTCTCAGGGAAAAACCATATCGCGCTCGCACAGCTCATTTTCTCAAGGGCAGGCCAAATTCTTTTTGCAGGCAAAGAAGAGAAAGGGGAGGTAACCTTTCCCCTAATGACGACATAAGGGGAAGATTTCTAGATTCGCCCATCTGAGCTTTCATTGTCTTAAAAATACCCAGGGCTTGGTTTACACCCATCAAAATGTCTAGTGCTACATGCTAGCCCTCTTTTTTAATCTAGGGGTACTTGGCATAGCAGTAACAAAGTTTTGGAGAGAGAGAGCACAGGAACTTCTTGTCTCCAGTCTCAGTAGCACACATCCAAAACGAATAAGCTTAGGAAAAGTATTTATTGAAAAAGAAAAAAAAGACTAAAGGAAACAAACTTCAGGAGGGGGCAAAGGCCAACAAAACAAACAAAAAGGTTTCTAACTCAGTTTAAACCAGAACTTACCTAAACATTAAAAAAATAATAATAATAAAAAAATATAGTTCCAAATAAAGTTCCCTTTCTCCCTGACGACACATAACCAGGAGAAAACCAAATTCAAACAAAAATGGCACCCACCTCCCTACAGGTTTCCTTACTTTCTTGATTTTGTATATAATTTTTGCTTAGTTTAGTTGTGTGTGAAGCCTACCCTAGGTTCATTTATTAAACCCTTATATTATAGCCAGCATATAAAGCCAGCACCATCTCACAACAAGGAGAGAGAGAGGGTTGCAGATGCTAACTTGAATTCTTGATGCTTTTTGTCAGGAGTGCGCTGAAGCGTTTGTTTGGGTTCTTGGGGTGGTCTGTGTTGAATCCAAAGTTAACTTGATGAAGTTGCCGGAAGAAGACAGGAGAATGAGATTGAGCCCAGATCTGAACTAATCGGATACTCTTAAAGGTCCTATCAGTTCACACCCCTTTTGTTGAGGTGACCAATCAAAGATGACTGGGAGAAAGTCTTTGATCCATCTTATTACCATTTGCATGTTCATGCTGGCATGGAGAATTTTTCCAGTCTTTACACAAAAGTATAGTACAAATATTTATGATGCAATTTATCAAAACATGTTGTACACCATTGATTATAAAATCAAAAGGGGATTATTTTGATACTAATAAAGAGGGGATTTGAAGACATTAAAGCAGTGATACATCATCTTTGGATATCAACACTGGAAGTTACTCTAACATAACTAAAGAATCATAAGTAGGATAATAAAACATAGGGACATGCATAAAACACAGGAAAAATACTATACTAAACATTATACACATTCAACCATCACGGTTCGGCACGGTCAGCCAAGTGTGCTGAGAGTTCAGGGCCGAGAACGGTTTATAATTGTGCCGTGCCGTACCAGGCTCAAGTGGAAACACAACTGGAACCTTTTCTGAAGGTGGAAAAGCAGCTTTTGTTTCTCAGCACATAAAGATGAACTACTTACCGTGATCTCAGACTGCGGTGATGTGGTTTCTCCACTGCATGGATATTCATGTGTTGCTTCAGGTTAGTTTTAACAGAGAAACTCTTTCCACACTGATCACACGTGTGCGGCTTCTTTCCAGTGTGGATCCTCTCATGTGTTTTCAGAGATGATGAGTCACTGAATCTCTTGTCGCAGTGTGAACACTTGTAAGGTTTTTCTCCAGTGTGGATCCTCTCATGTTTTTTCAGAGATGATGACAGACTGAATCTCGTGTCACAGTGTGAACACTTGTAAGGTTTTTCTCCAGTGTGAATTCTCTGGTGCCGTTTTAAATCTCTCCCTGTAGTAAAAGTCTTCTCACACTCAAAGCACATGTACTCTCTCACACCAGTATGTCTTTTCTGATGTCTTTGTAAATATAGCATCTGTGAAAAACTCTTTCCACACACAGAACATGAATGCGGCTTCTCCTTCGTATGAACTGTCTGGTGTGTCTTCAGGGCTGATGCCCTAAGAAATGTTTTTTTCCGCACTGATCTCCGGTGTGGATCTTCATGTGAACATTAAGAGTATGTTTATGTGGGAAACTCGTTCCGCATTGATCACATGTAAACGGCTTCTCACACGGACCAGCTGGCCCACGGTTCAGCACGCATGTGATTCGCGGATTAACTGCTTAATTTAACCATCATAGAGTGAAAGTGTATTATTTGGATGGGTTTTTTCTTGCCAATTTATACATTCAAACAATTTTAAATGCTGTAAATGTGTTATCTTCACCCAAAGCGCATGCAGAGAGAGAGAGAGGTGTGTTTCAGACAGCACTTGTACACCGAATTGACTCTTTTGCGTTTCCTTGCCCTTGAACGGACACATGCACACACAACACACAATGATGTTAAAAAACGTGTCTAAATGCCCGTCTCTGCAAATATTCTCTTGGTTATGTCATAAGAGATCAGGTGAGAAAGAAAATGGATGTTTGTCGGGTTTTTTTTTTCAGTCCGTGCATTCTGTCTTAAAGTGACAGCAGACACCTAATATTCCTACTGTTGTCTGTTATTAATATTAATAAAACAACAAATTACAGTTTTAACAAAGATGAAACTATACTTAATTTCTGTACCTGAATATTACTGTTAGACTTTGTAGCTTTGTTTAGTAACTTTGCTTGTAATTTGTGTATTTGTCCTTATTTTATTATGGACTGTTCACCTGTTTTTAATAATTTTTAAACTTTTTCAGTTAGGCTAGTAGTGTTTTCATGTGGTGTCGAATAACTTCAAGTGAGCTTTAAATAACAAATGAAAAGCAAAGTTTCTTTAGCCTACAAAGTTACATTCCCCCATATGATCATATTGTGCTCAGAAGTTTCTTCATATGTAAAGTGATCCACTGGAGGCAAGTTGTAAAGAGAACCCAAGTGCAGCTTTATTTCAATCACAAAATCAAAACAAAACAAAAGCATGACGTGGCACGAACTCAAAAACGGCTTAAATACACAGACTAATGACAAGACAAGGGACACCTGTGAACAATGAACAGACGATTAACCAATGACAAGACACATGGCAGGATCACATGACAAACAGGGAATCACATGACAGACATGGAAACATGACATGAACAAAACCAAAATGTGACATCATATTGCGTTAGTAGCTGATGATAACACCATAAAAAAATTTCACTAAATTGCAGAAAAATGGAGCGCAACTGGAAGAAAACATAAATAGAGGTATTTCGCATTTCATGGAAGGAGAGCTCAATTACTTACAGAGAGGCTTTAAAAGCTGCTAGATCTGCTTATTTTTCAACCCTATTAGAAGAAAATAAACATAATCCTAGGTATTTATTTGAAACAGTGGCTAAACTAACGAAAAATAAAGCTTCAAGCCCAGATGTTTCCAAGCAGCACAGCAATAATGACTTTATGAACTTCTTCACTTATAAAATTGATAATATCAGGGACAAAATAATAAATATGCAACCGTCTACTACAGTATCACATCAGGCAGTACATTGTAGTCTCCCTGAGGAAAAATTTGATTTGATTCATTTATTGCTATAGGAGAGGAAGAATTTTGCAAACTCGTTAATTCATCTAAATCTACAACATGTATGTTAGACCCTATACCGACTAAGCTACTGAAAGAGATGCTTCCAGAGGTCATAGATCCTCTTCTTAATATCATTAATTTGTCTTTGTCTCTAGGATACGTACCAAAAAACTTTAAGCTGGTTATGATTAACCCCCTGAGGTCGGCTATCGCGCCGGCGCGATAGGCTCGTTTTTTTCCATATGAGTGCAAAAAAATAATAAAATAAAAATATTATTTTTTATCTTATATGCTTGTGTTATACATCAATCTATCCTGTTAAGTGTGTATTATTTTTGTGTACACTCACAATAAAAACAAAGTGTTGTGCTTTTCGCCAAATAAAGAAAAATAAACACGAAGCGAGTTCTGCCTTCTCTCTGTCCGTGTAGTCCATTCTGAAACGCGTCCGAAAATGAATCATAACTCAGCGAATACTTCTCACACAGGCACGAGAGATATGTCTTTATGAAGCTTGAAATCTCCTCTTTTAAATGAAGTAATTTATATAAAAAACAAATGTTTTCAACTCATGTAATCCGTTTGAAAGCAAGGAGAGGTACCGTTTTTCCTTCTGCCTCATTATCTCTATAATCAGCTGCGGCCGCCCCGCCCCCGGCGCGATTCACATGTAAATCGTTAGATGATCTAGTATGCAGCGCACCCGCCCCCTGATCAATGCCATAAAAAGTTTCTTCATCAGACTTACTGATAGTTCATCGCGTTTTGAGTATGACACGCTTCTCCGGTAATAAAGACTCCCTTCAGATGATTCTGGACGGCGAGGAAGAATGCACCTTTTCCTCAGAGAAAGATTGTAACTCAGACGACGAACGGCAGCATTTTGAAGAGCGAATTCCGCCGAGAACACAATTTCGGAGTAAGTTTTACTCAAAAGTCTTTTGTCTTTTATTTTTCGTGTTCGCATTTATGAGGAAAAAACAATATTACGTGACAGTTCTCCATTATGGACGTGAGCGCTCTAAAAAAATCACTAAAAGACTTTTAAACTTTCACAGAGACCTCAAAACAGAAAGTACAAATCCTTTCTTTAAAACGAATTTTGTTTTGTATCAATTGTATCTTACTTTTAATAATTTTTTCATTAACAAATTTCCTGCACAATTACTAGACATGTTTTCCTTAGATATTATAGGCCAAATTGCAAGCACAATATGAGGAAAAATAAAAAAGAATTGAGATGCTTCCAACTGTTGCTCTTGCATTCTTGTGGCTCAGTGACTCACCTGAATGAATGGCTAATTAAGTATGCGGGCCCCATTGTCTCCTCAGGTGTGAACCACTACATATACATGACCGTTGACGCCCACTCCGCATATGGCCTTTCCAAACAGAAAGTGCTTTGCAAAATTCAAATCAATGTATTGTGTTATGTGAATGATAAGGCAGGGTGATTTTCACTTCATTTTGAAGAAAAAACACTAGGCGATGACATCTTTTAGACAAAAGTCTTATTGGCACATATTTAGAATGTGTTTTATGGCCTTATTTCAGAAACTTTAGTTTTTAGTTTTTTCAATAACCACGCATAAACATTATTCTCTCAAAAATGCAGACATGTACATTCTTGTTGCTCACATTTCATGGTAGCCCTGTTTGTGCTAAATAGTGTGTAATTTTTTTTTGCCATTAATATGTTTATAAGCAACTGAAAAAAGCAAAAATGTCAGGGCATGTCAGAACATCTCAAGGACCCCAAAAACACCTTAGACCCCAGAGGGTTAAACCACTTGTTAAAAAAACGCAACTTGATCATACAAAATTAGTCAATTACAGGCCGATCTCGAATCTACCTTTTCTGTCAAAGATATTAGAAAAAGCAGTATCTTCACTGTATCTCTCTATTAGTGTTACTCGATCTTAGTGCTGCGTTTGACACCATTGACCACAACATTCTTTTAAATAGACTAGAAAACTATGTTGGCATTAGTGGAATTGCAATAGCATGGTTTAAATCATACTTATCTGACCATTATCAGTTTGTAGCAGTAAATGAAGAGATGTCTCATCGATCACAAGTTCAGTATGGCGTACCACAAGGCTCAGTACTAGGACCGCTGCTGTTCACTCTGTACATGCTACCATTAGGAGATATCATTAGGAAACATGGAATTAGCTTTCACTGTTATGCCGACGATACTCAGCTCTATATTTCTTCAAAACCTAAAAAAACTTACCAATTCACAAAATTAACGACGTCTTTGCATTGCTGATATAAAAAATTGGATGACTTGAATTTCTTACTACTTAATTCTGAAAAAACAGAGATTGGACAAAAAACTTCCTCACATAATAACCTAGAATACTGTCTAACACTTGATGGCTGCTCTGTTAAGTCTTTGTCGTTGGTTAGGAACCTGGGTGTGCTCTTTGATACCAATCTTTCATTTGAAAGTCACGTGTCTAGTATCTGTAAAACCACATTTTTCCATCTTAAACATATATCTAAATTATGTCATATGCTCTCATTGACAAATGCGGAACAATTAGTTCCTGCATTCATGACATCAAGGCTAGATTATTGTAATGCTCTACTGGGTGGTTGCCCTGCATGCTTAATAAACAAACTACAGCTAGTTCAAAACACAGCAGCTCGAGTTCTTACCAGAACCAGGAAGTATGACCATATTAGCCCAGTTCTGTCAACACTGCTAGATTAAAGACACATCTTTTTTTACCTAGCATTCACAAAATACATTATAGACTTCTATAATTCAATGTTAGGCTGCATAGATTAGGTCAACTGGAACCGGGAACACTTCCCATAAATCCTGATGTACTCGTTACATCATAAGAAGAATGGCATCTACACTAATTTTAGTGTCTTTGTTTATCCCGAGGTTTTCTCGCAGCCTGCCGGATCTAGGCCATATCCAGATCTGATGAAGGACCTTCGCCTGGACCTGATGACAACGTAGTGCTGAAGTGCCAACTAGTCTCTCCCTGTGGAGGATCCCTTTCCCACTCTACAGATAAAGCGTTGTCGAAAAAAAAAAATTTGCATACCTACCCCGAAGTGATCAAATAAAATAAAATTCTGTATCAAAATTTATAAGGAAAGACCAGTAATTTGTTTAGGCTTGGTTTGTAGGGAATATCAAACCCGCACACATATATTCAAACACACATAACTATAGAACCAATTCTTAAAGGAGAACTCGGCAACTCCAGTCACTTCTTCGCTGGTTTTCCCTTTTGTTGTCGCATGTTTTCCCCACGAGCTCCCCCTACAGCTGTGGGGGGGGGTATATTTCACAACACGGTCGTAAAAAACTCACTTGCGGCGGCCTCCTCCCCCTCTCTACCGCTGCTCATGTGCGTTTGTTGTGATCGGAGAAAGCCAACTGTATAGTGTGGAGCTTTGTCTACCGAGGTGGGTAATCTGGTGGTAATACATCATACATGCGTGTGTGTTTATGTCGAATTGCCGTGAAGCAATTCGTGTTTCGCGCTCGTTCTCGTTTCTCACGAGACTTCCAATTTCTATCTTGCCGGTAGTCCCCAAGTTGCAAGGTTGGTTTTCCGCCTGGGAACGCTGGGGGGAGTGGGGAAAGTCACCAATATCACCAGAACAGGTTGTTTAACCATCCAAATGATTTCTAGACAGTTTTATTAAGTTAAAAAAGTTACCAAGTTCTCCTTTAATGCGCATGTGAACGCCATCAGCGTTTCTCACAGGATCGCGTTTAAAGTCTGTGTAAAGAGAATGGTGTCGTCTTAGCGGCCCCTAATTTAATAACAAATGATCGTTGCGATGGAAGCAAATCAATGAACAATAACTTTAGCTTAAATCAGGGTTTCTCAAACTCGGTCCTGGAGGGCCACTGTCCTGCACAGTTTAGCTCCAACCCTGATCAAACACACCTAGCTGTGAGTTTCTAGTGACCCTGATGACATTGATTAGCTTGCTCAGGTGTGTTTGATCAGGGTTGGAGCTAAACTGTGCAGGACAGTGGCCCTCCAGGACCGAGTTTGAGAAATCCTGCCTTAAATTATACGTTTATCTCTGTAAAGCTGCTTTGAAACAATCTACATTGTTAAAAGCGCTATATAAATGAAGATGACTTGATTTGACACTACGAAAGATCTCCATGATAAGCCTGTTTTTGCACTTCCTGCTTTTCCCTGCTTGAGCATTTCTGTCCAATGAATGTGTGGCATGATAAGATAATCCCATTTGTCCGCATTATAGTAAATTATGTGACGTGACTAATCTGCGCTCGCATTTAAGCTTGAGCTTTTGTTTGTAGTAGGATTAATTGGTTGTTGCTTCTTCCTCTTTTTTTGTCCTCTTTCCCCTTTTCTACTTTTGAATTTTTTGT
Source organism: Scardinius erythrophthalmus (assembly GCF_964197995.2). NCBI lineage: Eukaryota > Metazoa > Chordata > Actinopteri > Cypriniformes > Leuciscidae > Scardinius > Scardinius erythrophthalmus. The sequence goes on from NC_138221.1 coordinate 11,522,240, forward strand.
TTTGTTTTGAACTGTTTTCTTTGGTAAATATGTTGATTTATTTTGTACATAGTCGATTCATTTGAATTTAATTGTGCATCTGCATTTAACACTGTGTGCTGTGACTGATCACTTCACTGGGGCCCTTGTGCTGTGAGCGTTGTGTGTGTGTGTGTGTGAGCAACATGGCATCATGACTTTGCGTAAACATACACGCCACTTTCAAGTCAAATGTGGCGTGTTATTTATACGCATTTTGAGCTATCCGCGTGTATGTTTACGCCGAAACGAACCGTCATCTTCCGCGTGTATGTCTACGCCAATAAACAAAATCTAATCATAACCATTTCTTAAAACTACGTAGGCTACAATTATAAAGAAAAACAACTGACAGACAAGTATAATCACAATAATTTATTTAATGAGAAAATGTCAAAATCGGTACCAAAAGTTGTTCACGTGACGATGTGTCGCAGTCCTCTCTGGCAGTGGTTTTGTATATGAGGTAACAAAGCAGAATTTAAGTTATTAATTCAAATCCATGAAAATGTTAATCCGTCTTCGGTTCGGTTCGCTGCTCTGAGGGCTGCGCGGCAGTGCGCGCTTCATTTCATTTCAAATGTGCATGACGCAATCTGTGACGAAGCAGGCGAGGCGAGAGCCAATGAGCGTTTGATATTACTGCCGTAACCATAGTAACCTGTCATAACACTTCTTGAGGGCGCAATTTTTGAATTTGAATTCATAACAAGCGCGGGGTTTGACGTTTACGGTCAAGATGACGATTACTGGATAAAAGGGCTGAGTTTGGATCTTTTTTTTGCAAATAATGGATTCTGAAGGTTTGGATTACATCAAGCTAATAAAATTGGTGTATTTTGTGAATCGATGTTGTGTTGTAAGGTTATATTAAATTATTGTGATTATACTCGTCTGTCTGTTGTTTTTCTTTATAATTGTTGCCTAGTTAGTTTTTAAAAATGGTTATGGTTAGGTTTAGGGGTAGGATTCGTGGCTCAAACTATGTTTTAATGCCATATTGTTCATAAAAATGCCATTTTCCTACATACCTGTCCATTACGTTTTATCATTTTAATATTGTCCATAAAATGGGTATGTTTAGGTGTGGGAGTACAGTTAAGGGATCTTACATTTATAATCTATACATGGTATTAACCCCAGTGACGGGTAGGTTTAGGGACGGAGTTGGGGTAGGTCATATTTATACAGTAATGTAACGTTAAATCAACGGCGTTGATAAACACGCTAAAAAGCGATTATGCGTGTTGATAGCACGCCAAAAATGGAAATCGAATTGGCGTCATACATACGCCATTTCATGAGATCAGTCTGGTGTGAGGGTAACGTAGGTATCTTTTGCGAGGGTGCCTCTTAATAGAGGCCACAGTTTCCTTTACTTTTTTCATTATATTTTAATGTTTGGGGCTTGTCTCCTTTTTGTGCCTTAAGTTTTTTATAAATTATAATAAACTTTTTTAATTTTGCATAAATACCTGTATTTCCATTTCTTACTGTCTTTAGAGGGGAACCTGAGCTGGGATTACAATCTCTGGGTGAAATTCCCAGGGTGGTGTAGTCGAAGATTTGTAATTTAATTGTAATGTAATTTGTAATTGTAATGTGATGATCATAATCTAAATCAGAGAATATCATAGGTTAGAGCGCTTGGCGTGTTGATGATTTATTTTTAACAGCAGATTCAGGTGAAGTTAGATCTGATCTGCACGTCTAGCGCATGAGCTTTAGAGCCCCCGTTAAAGTTCAGGTACAAGTCAATATGCAGACTTTTGGACACCGAACATGGGTTGGAGCTCTTCATCTTGAACTCTCAAAAAGCACCAGATTAATAAAATTTACAAAATGGTCTTAGAGGAACCAATGTCCACCCACCATAGTCTTACAAAATCCTGTGGGAAACACTGTATACCACAGCAAAATAAGTCTATATTAAAAAAGGACAAATCTTGGCTATATTTCTCAGATGATAAAAACAAGTTTTTGTCACTTGATTAATATGAAACTTAAAATTCAGGTCACAGTCCAAAATGACGCCTAGGCTCTTTACTTCTTTTCATAGATTGTAGGGCTAAGGGACCCAATCCAGCTTCTAAGGGACCCAATATAAGAATACAGCTGTTCTGCGGAAGAGCAGAGCATAACACATGTGATGGTGCAGTTAACCCACAGGAACAGACACATTTCATGCTGAGCATGTTTACACACACACACACACACACACACACACACATTTAATTTTAATTTTGTGTTGAAAATAAAGTAATGTAAAAAGTAAAGTAATTAAAATAATGTTAAATGACTAATGTCTGTGGGATTTTTATTATTTATTTATTGGAACAGAACTGTGTTGTCTAATCCATGCAAAATACCAAAAAATTAATACCATCTATATTAGAGCACGTGGCATTGCACACGATTTTGGAAATCGTGCTTAATATTTTCTAAACCAGAATTTATTTTCAGTTGAATTTTCTGATTGCCGTTGATAAACTGTCAAATCAAATATTACGTGTAGGAGAGCGGGGTATTCTCATCGCTTGATAAACACAAATAGCTAGTACTCTCGTCGCTTGATAAACTTAAGGTTGAGCCACTGTAGTCTGTTGGACTATTTTAACGATGTATGCGGTGATGTGGTTTCTCCACTGCATGGATATTCATGTGTCGCTTCAGGTTAGCTTTAATAGAGAAACTCTTCCCACACTGATAACACGTGTGCGGCTTCTCTCCAGTGTGGATCCTCTCATGTGTTTTCAGAGATGATGACAGACTGAATCTCTTGTCACAGTGTGAACACTTGTAAGGTTTTTCTCCAGTGTGGATCCTCTCATGTGTTTTCAGACCATTTAAGTGTTTGAATCTCTTGTCACAGTGTGAACACTTGTAAGGTTTTTCTCCAGTGTGGATCCTCTCATGTGATTTCAGATCTGCTGATCGACCGAATCTCTTGTCACAGTGTGAACACTTGTAATGTTTTTCTCCAGTGTGAATTCTCTCATGTGTTTTCAGATCTGCTAATCGACTGAATCTCTTGTCACAGTGTGAACACTTGTAATGTTTTTCTCCAGTGTGAATTCTCTCATGTGTTTTCAGATTTGCTGACTGACTGAATCTCTTGTCACAGAGTGAACACTTGTAATGTTTTTCTCCAGTGTGAATTCTCTGGTGCAGTTCTAAATTGTACGCTGTAGTAAAAGTTTTCTCACACTCAAAGCACATGTACTCTCTCACACCAGTGTGTATTTTCTCATGTCTATGTAAATTAGGCAGCTGTGAAAAACTCTTTCCACACACCGAACATGAATGCGGCTTCTCCTTCGTATGAACTGTTAGGTGTGTCTTCAGGTGTGATGTACAAAGAAATGTTTTGCCGCACTGATCACATGAGAACGGCTTCTCTCCAGTGTGGATCCTCATGTGAAGATTAAGTTGTGATAATTGACTGAAACTCTTCCCGCACTGATCACATCTGTACGGCTTCTCTCCGGTGTGGATTCTCAGGTGTTGATTAAGACTATGTTTGGTTGTGAAACTCTTTCCACACTGAGTGCAGGTGAAAGATTTCTTGGCTCTTCTTTTCTTTGAAAATGTCTTTTTAGTCTTTGAGTGACTAAAAGGTTTTTCTCCAGGTTTGACATGATGTTCCTCCTCCACTTCACTCAGTTCTTCACTCTCCTCCTTCACTTCACTCAATTCTTCACTCTCCTCCTTCACTTCACTCAGTTCTTCTCTCTCCTCCTTCACTTCACTCAGTTCTTCACTCTCCTCCTTCAATTCACTCAGTTCTTCACTCTCCTCCTTCACTTCACTCAGTTCTTCGCTCTCCTCCTTCACTTCACTCAATTCTTCACTCTCCTCCTTCAATTCACTCAGTTCTTCTCTCTCCTCCTTCACTTCACTCAGTTCTTCTCTCTCCTCCTTCACTTCACTCAGTTCTTCACTCTCCTCCTTCACTTCACTCAGTTCTTCACTCTCCTCCTTCACTTCACTCAGTTCTTCACTCTCCTCCTTCACTTCACTCAGTTCTTCACTCTCCTCCTCCACTTCACTCAGTTCTTCACTCTCCTCTTTCACTTCACTCAGTTCTTCACTCTCCTCCTTCACTTCACTCAGTTCTTCGCTCTCCTCCTTCACTTCCATCAGGCCTGACAGAAAAAGAAAAAAAAATATTACATTTAATTTTCAGTACATCAAAATAATTCAAAGAGAGAAATATAAAGTGAAAGGACATGAAAGTGAGCCCTGCTGTAATAGTAGAAAGTAGACAACTGCTATAAAATATTATGATAATTTGATGCCTTTTTATAAATTATTATGTCCTTGAAACTTTCCATGAATGCGGTAAATTTACCTCAATAAATTATTATTTTTAAAACATTATAGGCACAAATCCATTGTTTCTTTAGCAAGAACTATTACTTGAACAATGACACAATTATCTAACATATTAACATTAAAATATACAATACTGCCATTTTTGACACCATCTTTGAGATTGATATTTATTTGACTAAAACGTTTGAATTATTAATTGCCGTTCAAAGTGGGACACCAGAAACACAAGCTCAAGTGAATAACCCTGTGAGAAATAACAAGCGTTTAGCATTCAAGTGGAGTGGATTGTTTATTTTTACATTTTGAATTATTATTATTTGTTATATGTTGAACAGAATGTGACGTCATTTCATGGCCGTTGCAGCTTCAAACATCACAAGCTCAAAGTGTAGAGTGGCCATAACTTTAACTGGCTTTATCTATTTTATTAGCATTATCTTTGTCCTACATGTTTCACTAAACCCTGTTACTCAAGATAAAAATAGGCTTGATGAGCAAAATCTGCGCAGAACCGATCGCCGGTAATCAGCGCGAGATGCATTCTGGTTATAAATGTGTCCGAGTGCGGTCCGCCTTGCTCTGATGTCATGCTGACGTCACTTGGGTCTGAAACTCTCGCGAGCGCAAGTCGGCTGTGTTATCCTCTTTTTAAAATTTGCACCCTGTTGACTTAAATGGGGCAAGTTTTAAACCTGCTTTTAGCCTCTTAACATCCTTGATGTGTCATTACAAGTGCACAGGTCATGTGAGTGATTCCTTCAGAGTAAAAATGATGTTAATTCAGCCAGTGCACGTACCTGTCTTTATTTCCTGTTTTCGGTCAAAGTCCACAGTAGTCGATTGTCGAGTTCTCCAATGTTGCTTAGTTACCTATGACTCGACAATCGACTACTGTGAAATAAATAAATAAATGAAAATAAATAAATAAATACAGGTACGTGCACTGGCTGAAACAACATCATTTTTATCCATATCTTGCACATCTACTACAGTCAGATTCACCGTGTTCACTCTGAAGGAATCACTCACATGGCTGTGCACTTGTAATGACACATCAAGGATGTTAAGAGGCTAAGAGCAGGTTTAAAACTTGCCCCATTGAAGTCAACAGGGTGCAAATTTTAAAAAGAGGATAACATGGTGTAGGCAACACCGATTTTTGGCGTTGTTCTCTGTATTGACAGCACTCCAAATTTACCAAAAAATGAGCTCAATGTTAAAATTGACCGGAGTTCTCCTTTAATGTTTCTCACTAACGTTAGATCTCGCAGCGATGTCATTTCTTCTGTGGCGAATTCAAATGCTTTCTTTACGGGATCTCTTATTAGCGCTGTGTAGTAACGGTGTCACATGATCACGATCGACTCGCGCTGCACTGGTCCAAACTGATAAACAGCGGTCCGTCAACCACACAATAACGAGCAGTTTCGTTCCACTTGCATTACGTTTGCCATTTGATGTTGGACAATGTTGTGGTCGCGCCAGCGTCTCTAAAGCCGGTTTCAGGCCAGTGACACACTGGCTGCGTGGCGTGAGCGTGGCGTTTCTGTTGCGTGTCAGCTGCGTGGCGTTTTCCATGTCTTTGCACACCAGAAGCTGTCTGGCGCGGCGCTGCTGCTGCTAGGTGACATATGATAAGCCTCATTGGTGATATTTGATATATATGGGGAGAGAGTTGTGGAAGGCCTATACTTCATGTTGAACATAAATATATAGCAGCTAAGACAATGTCGGCAGTGTTGACGGCAAAATAGATTATAGAATATTTCGTTCTGTATTGACAGGTGCAATATTTGAAAATCGATAATATTTTTTCAATTACATTTATATTCAATTACAATTATATACAATTACAATTATATACTGCGATCCGCAGCACTCCGGAGCAGATACACAGAGCTTCTATTTTTGCCGGATGCCGGAGAGCTCCGCAGAAATTCAGCACTTATATCGCGCGATCATACATGAATTTGCGAGATCTCGTGGGTCCTCATGCTTTCAGCTGTCAGTCATGGCCGCAGCCGTTCCGCAAAAAATCCAGACCTGGTGGGTATTGAAGGACGACGGCGCACGGAGCTGACACGCAGCGGAGCCGATCCGCAGCCGTTCCGCAGTTGGTGGAAATTAGGGGTTACACTGCACACGTCTGCGGCGCATTACGGCTGCGACACGGCTACCGGAGCTGATCGCGCCCATTCTAGTCAATGCTTGTGTTTACACCGGCCGCGACGCGGCGCGTTTTAGAAGCTTCCCAGAAGTGGCTCTCCGTGCCGCTTCGCTAAATAGAGGCGCCTAGTCTATTTTTGACGGACGCGCGTCCAAGTCGCACCGGAAATACAAAATAAAAGTAAAAAAAAACCTGTCAATTTCAAAATAAACACCCTGTTCAGACTCCCAAACGTATTGCACGTATATTGGCCAACTTACCCATGGTACTACAAACCCCAAAATCAGAAAAACAAGTCGGACAGGCAAATCACGTGGTCTCACGCATCCAGTCGCTCCGCTTCTGATATGCTCCCGGTGTGAGGTACCGCGTGGAGGACGGAATAAAACCTTGTTGCAGCCGTAATGCGCCGCAGGCGTGTGCAGTGTAAATGAGGGGTCACACCGCAAGCGTCAGCGGCACGTGAACAGCGCATATTTTTTCCGCCGTCCATATTAATCAATGAGTGCATTCACACCGGGAGCAGGAGCAGCGCGTGAGCGTCAAGCAGGAGCGTCGCGTGAACAGCAGTGCAGTGGGGGTTTCGGCGCCGAGTCTATTTTTGCTGACCAACAAATGACCAACAGCAATTTAAAAAGAAAACAAATGTCCAAAAACAAACTTGTTGCCAGAACAATAAAAACAAAGATGAACCAAGATATAGGCTATAAATTAATTATTTAATAAAATAAGCTTCTTGACAAGTCTTTTCTCTTAAATGTATTTGAAAACGAAATAAAGCAATGCCAACTTATCCATTATAGAGTACTCAGTCTGTACACAACCCGCGGTTCAGCACACAGCGGTTTATATATATAAAACATGTCTGTAATTAAAGTAAAATGATTGATAAACACGTATTTGGTATTTAATAAAATATATACATTGGGTATATAAAAAGTACATTGGGTATCTTGTTCATTATACTTATTTTCATATAAAAGCAACAGAACTTAAATTAGATCCAGTTTATTAGCAACACCGTGCACGAGCGTGAATCCAGCAATATCCGCCTGATCTCACAGGTGTCTGACTCTGATCCACTGCGAGAAGAGAGATCTGTCCGTCTCTCCTGCACTTCTCTCACTCCGCCAACTCTCGACTCAAGACGCATCTCAAACAAGCCTAATCTCAATCCATTGTCTCAGTTTTAACACAAACTGTAGCACTGACTGTATTCATCAACCCGGCTACCAAAAAAACTATTGCGAAATGACGGCGTTTCCATTAACCGATGTTATGCGACTAAAACGTCATGTTTTCCTCTCGCGATCAGTCATTCCAAAAGTCATGTCAATGGATGTAGGTAGGTTTATATAGGCTATATATCACAGCCACCAAACTAGACATTATTATTATGACTATTAATGTAAAGAGACGTAGGCCGAAGCGTGTTATCCAAGCATTAATGGCAAGTGTTGCAGGCCCCGGCTCAGGAGACCCAGCTGACAGAATACTGTGATATCTGTAAAACAGGATTCAAAGAAAGAGACAAGAGAGTCGCATCTGCTCTGATACAGCTCCTCTGCAGATATATTTATTTTATACACAATAAGTCAATTTTAGCACAACAGTTGCTTTTAAAGCATTAATTCACAGTCTTTAGTCTGTCTCATCACATCACTTTTGTCACCAACATCAAAATAAATCACTTTCAGAATCAGAAGTCTCATTTCTGAATCTTTACCATCTTTAGTTAACATTTAACTTATATATGTATTATATTTAATAAACAGTAATATAAATATTCATTAACACAATGATATTTAATATGAATTTACTTCATACTGGGAAAGACTGTTTTCCAAAAGGCACTTGCTTTTTAAAACAGTTGTGAAACACAATTCACTCTTTTACCTCCACAGGAATGGATTATAATGAATACAGAGAGATTCAGCAACTTTCTATTCCTCCCTCAGTGCCTGGTCACGTGACTGGCAAGCGTGGCAAATGTGATCACAGAGTGAGCTTCAAAGATACACTTAACTCTACCTATTCACTCATTAACAAGAGCAAACAAACCTTTTATGATCAAACAACTATTAATACAATACTAGTTCGATAATAATGACCACCGGAGCATAACTTAACTTATTTTCTCCACGTGATGGAGAGAGCATACATCAAGACGAACAAAACGTCCAAAACGTCATCATATAAACACATTTAACATTTAACATTCTCCATTCGTTTACCAAACATGGTAATAATGCAATTGCTGTGGTATATTTAAAGGGTTTCTCTTTTGTATGTCCATATTTTTACCTGTAAAACAGGATTCAAAGAAAGAGACAAGAGAGTCGCGTCTGCTCTGACACAGCTCCTCTGCAGAATCAGATATGAGGAAGCATGCGCAATTCGCGACTCTCCAACCAGAATGTCAAAATAAGAGTCCCTTTCTCCCCATATAAATGTAAATATACATTGGTTCATTTGCATTTCAACACTGCATAAAAACTAATGCAACAATTTACCTCATGACAATTTACAGTACATATTGAGAAGATAAGTGTATCACACAAGTAAAGAACCTTATACTGTGAGCGGCACATATGAGGTGTTTTCTCACTCATTTCTCCTCCGAGGTCTTGATTGTGGCATTTCTTTGAGGTTTAGAATCCAGTATTCGTGTAATTATTTTGTCTTTTATGAATTTAATACAGAACTCTGTCTCGTATTCTGTCCAAACACACCGGGCTTTGTAAGTCAGGTGACTGTAAATGCGCAAAAACTTCCATGAGTTTCCATGACAGTTTTGCGGGATATTTTTTTCTAATTGCCTGAAAAACCACCTCACGCGAGCGTAAAACCTTTTTTTGCAATAAATGGGAGTTTTGGGGAAATTGACGTGTTTCCATTGAGCGTATTTTCAATTCGCAATTTCAATTTTCGCGATTTGAAGGGTAATGGAAATGCGGCTCGGAAACCAACCTTAGTTATTAGCAAGCATGTAAGGAGCCTCGCTGATTGATAATTAGCTATGTTAACATGAGAATAACAGTTACAGCATGTAATACATGCACAATGCTGGTTAATATCAACTGCCTGTACAAGTAGATAATGTTAATGTTAAGTATTTAATCATGATGCTGACTATTTGCTCCCTCAATCCAGATGAATATTGAAACATATTTTCAAAGATTTAGCTGTGGCAGCTGAAGTAACAAGAGAGGGTCAGAAAGCAATAGCTGTAGAGAGAGATGTAGGAGAGGAGGAGGACTGCAGACTTTTAGCAATGGCATAGCAATGTCTTTAAGTTATCTGACACTAAGTGTTGACAATGGAAATGTGTATATGTGTCAATAAAAATGTATGATATATTTAACCCTTTTGTTGTTCCTTAATCACCCCTCACCCCACCACCGCAAATAGAATCTAATTCTGTGGGAAACACTGGTTTCTAACATGAATGTTCTTCAGCCTCATGAATGAATGAAGAATAAACACTAACCTCTTTGTTCTTCAGGATCTTCAGTGTGTTTCATTCTGCAGGGTTCTGGATCACTCATGCTCTCACTGTCCTCTTTAATAAACTCAGTCTTTGCAGATTTCAGCTCTTCCTGATGCTCTGATGCTCGTCTTCACTTGCAGCTGATGGGAATTTACAGCATTTATTGGAGAATTACAGTGGGAGGAGCTTCACTGATGATGAATTACAGTGGGAGGAGCTTCACTGATGAAGCGACCGCTGTGGAAGGAGCTTCACTGATGATGAATTGTAGTGTGAGGAGTTGATCTGCCCAAATCAAAAATATATAAGTTACTGAGTTTGTTTTATGTTCATGGACTACAGAATATAATAATGTCAATTTTCCCAAATATAAATAATGGTAAGAAAAACAGTTGAAAGCATAAACAGTGTGGTGGCAAGCAATTTTATATTACTGAATAAGAGACAAACATGTATCAAATGACCGCGAGAGGAGGGCATCCTTCCTTCATTATTGTCCTGACTCCCCCAAGGTTATTTCTCTAGGATAAATGAAGATATGTCTCAGTTATAACTAGTTTCTAGGAATATAAGAAAATGCAAACACATAGAACATATACAATTTCTACCACAACAGAAATAAACATAGGCAACATATAGTAACCATCAAATACCCTCAGTCTGTTGACACCAATGAAATGAGCTTTAAGTGTCAATTTACAGGAGATCTGAAGACATCAGCATAATAAATGAGGTGAAAACAGGAACTATTGTCATGAAATAAAGAGTGTTTTCAGCAGATCTGTTAATATTGATGAGCCTCAGACTATCAACACTCATTCAACAAGCCATTCAGGATCATCAGCAGATCATCTCACTTTATTCTTAGTGTTTGCTGTTAGAAACACATTATTTGAGTCAGGATACATGACAAAAGCCTGTTAAACTGCTCCATTGAAAGACATTACTGTTATTCCTCACAATATAGCCTAACATGGATAAATCATCAATAATGGAACAAAATAATTAAATAAATAACCTATCTTTGTGAACCTATAGAGGCAAATAACTACAACACTATAATATGTAAATTTAAAACTAGTTCGACTTTATAATAACTATTATTGCAAGATTTAATTAAATCATTAACATGTAAAGTCTCTGTTGTCAAACTTCATTAATATTTCTCTATATTCTCATGGATGTATAGATTTGAAATTTTTCTCATTCATTACTCATACAGTAATCTGCCAAAGATAAATGTTGAAAAAGAAATAAAGGTAAACATGAAAATGGCAACAGCAACACTTGGGATCGATTCCCATCAATTCCCCTCACAGATCTCAAACTTTGAGGTGCCAGCTTAGGGGAACCATAACCATGAAAGACAGAGGGTGGGATGGGAGGAATGGGAACTTGATTGGAGGCACTCTAAGGTTGCGTCTACTCTTACCCCTTCCCCTCGGTTTTGCGCGTTCATGTGAGGGGAAGTGGTGTCCCAATTCTCATTTTGATTAAGGGCTAGGGCCAAGGCGTAGGGTTACATAGCCCTTGAAACGAAGTTTGCGGAGGATCGCACTTGAAAGAGAGGGGTAGGAATTTCTCAGAAGTGAGTTGCACAAAGTACTTTCAGCAGTTTAATGACACTCGTGTTTTATGATAAAATGTTCAAGCGGTTTTAATTGTAATGTTTTTGTTTTGAATCGCTAGTTAACCGCTAGCTAGCAGGTATGCGCTATTTGCCGGTTGCTAATGTTTCGCTTAGCTATGGTGTCGCCGGCGCCGTCGTTAAATACAATTCGCGAACATACCATGACTTGATCCGTAAGCAGTCGTATGCATCTGAGAAACAATCTTCGTCTTCTACAATGTCTTTGACTGATGGCACACAAGCGTGCAAAGATAAAGAGAGACCGGGCAATTGATATCACAACCTGAGATGACGGCATCTTCGTTTGTTTATGTCAACGCTTATCACCTCTGTTGACGTAGCAGACAGTTAGCGGAAAGAGAAAATGACGCAAACGGTAAATCGAGTGGTGTCTCATTTCTTAGAGGAACGTTCTTCCCCCTACCCCCCTTCACTCGGTATCGAGGGTCAAGCAGAAGACGCAGACAAAGGGGAAGGGGTAAGACAGATAAATGAGATTGTCCCGGCTCCTGCACCACTGAATTTGCCTCCAGCTCCTGCACCACTGAAGTTGGCTCCACCTCCGGCTCCTGCACCCCTGAATTTGCCTCCGGCTCCTTGCCCACTGCATTTGCCTCCGGCTCCTGCACCACTGAAGTTGGCTCCGCCTCCGGCTCCTGCACCCCTGAATTTGCCTCCGGCTCCTGCACCACTGAATTTGCCTCTGGCTCCTGCACCACTGAATTTGCCTCCGGCTCCTGCACCACTGCATTTGCCTCCGGCTCCTGCACCACTGAATTTGGCTCCAGCTCCTGCACCACTGAAGTTGGCTCCGCCTCCGGCTCCTGCACCCCTGAATTTGCCTCCGGCTCCTGCACCACTGAATTTGCCTCCGGCTCCTGCACCACTGCATTTGCCTCCGGCTCCTGCACCACTGAATTTGCCTCCGGCTCCTGCACCACTGAATTTGCCTCTGGCTCCTGCACCACTGCATTTGCCTCCGGCTCCTGCACCACTGAATTTGCCTCCAGCTCCTGCACCACTGAAGTTGGCTCCGCCTCCGGCTCCTGCACCACTGAATTTGCCTCCGGCTCCTGCACACCACTGAATTTGCCTCCGGCTCCTGCACCACTGAATTTGCCTCCGGCTCCTGCACCACTGCATTTGCCTCCGGCTCCTGCACCACTGAATTTGCCTCCGGCTCCTGCACCACTGAATTTGCCTCTGGCTCCTACACCCCTGCATTTGTCTGTTGTCAGTGAAAGGAACTCTTAATGCTTCAACATACCAACACTTTTTGGACAATTTCATGCTCCCAACTTTGTGGGAACAATTTGGGGATGGCCTCTTCCTGTTTCAACATTGCTGCGCACCAGTGCATAAAGCAAAGTCCATAAAGACATGGATGACCAAGTTTGGTGTAGAGGAACTTGAATGAATGAATGAATGAGGCATTTATATAGCGCTTTCATATGTATTACAGTAAACCCAAAGCGTTTTACAATCATATCAGGGGATCTCTCCTCAACACCACCACTGTGCAGCATCCACTTGGAAGATGCGACGGCAGCCACAGTACAACAGCGCCAATGTGCTCACCACACACCAGCTAAAGCTGGAGAGGAGAGAGACTAATAGAGCCAATTCAGTGGATGGGGGATTATTAGGAGGCCATGACTGGCAAGGGCCAATGGGTGAAATGTGGCCAGGGCTCCGGGGTTTAACCCCTACTCTTTACGAGAAGTGCCATAGATTTTTAATTACCACAGAGAGTCAGGACCTCGGTTTTATGTCTCATACGTCTCTGACCTCAACCCGATAGAAAACCTTTGGGATGAATTAGAGCAGAGATTGCGAACCAGGCCTTCTCGTCCAACATCAGTGCCTGACCTCGCAAATTCACTTCTACACAACAAAAAACTCATGTGTTAAATTAACTCTCCTGGGAGTTTATTTTGCTCCACACTCAAAGTGAAAGTGAAAGTGACATGTGACGGCCAAGTATGGTAACCCATACTTGGAATTTGACCTCTGCATTTAACCCATCCAAGTTAATGCACACACATTAGGAGCAGAGTAGTGAGTAGTTAACACACACATACTGCAAACGTGGATACACACACCCAGAGCAGCGGGCAGCCTTTGTGTGGCGCCCGGGGAGCGATTAGGGGTTAGGTGCCTTGCTCAAGGGCACCTCAGTCATTTCCCACCGGCTCTGGTGAATCGAACCAGCAATCTTTGGGTTACCAGTGCAACTCCCTAACCACTAGGCCATGACTTTTAAATTAACACTGAAGCAGTGTTAAAGTTAATGAGATAATTAAGTGATTATTTGAGTGATGATTGACCATTATTGAAGACACCTGATGTTAACAAGCAGAATCACTGAAGGAGAAAATCACTATTTTTAAGTCACCATTATGGAAATCTTTTTTTTTTTGCTTTATTTGGGCTCTTGACCATTACATTTTTAACTTTAGATTTTGTTTGGCTGTTGTAACTAAGTTATAACAGCCAGATGAACAAAGAGAAAAGGTGATCTGATGGTGTTGGTTATGTTTTGACATAATCATCATTTGACCTGAATCCCTGAACTCATAATAATAATATCAGCTGAAAGAATCACCTTTCCTGTAGCTCAAACACTGGAGCATTGGTGCTTGCAACGCCAGGTCATGGATTCGATTTCCAGGGAAAGCAAGAACTGATAAGAATGTTAATGTCTGTCAAATGCATAAATGCTAATGTTAAAATGGGACAAATAATTACTTAATAAATGTAAATACATTACTGGCTAAGCATTTAATTTCTTTTCAGTTTAGCAATGATTATGTAGGTCAATGACAAACTAAGATGTTGAGTTGATTATTCTGGCCATTACATTCACTTTATTGCCATTAGTGACAGTAAGTTAGGCTACTGTTTAAATTAAATGTAGACCAGGGTATAACAGATGCTTCTGGTTTATTTGTTGAAGGAACCTCCTGCTATTGCTATTAAATCGGAGCAACAGCACGCTTATGATATTTATTCCTACAGGTTTTTTTTTCCCCAACTAGTTTAGGCTACGTAGCCTTAAAACACTACACATAGTCTATGATAGTATTAATAATAGCATCAAAAGCATAAATACAATGATAATTAACTGCATTAAAAATCTGATATTTTTTACTGTTAAATCAATTATTGCATGTAAATAGAATAATCTGTATTAGTTTGCTGCAGCAGGTGCACAACATATTTTCATACGACATGAAAATGCAGCTCATAGATGTGCGTCAATACTGTTCACAACGACAAAACATCTATAAACATCAACATAATCTCACAAAAAAAAAAAAAAAACTCTTTCTGCTGGTTGTGTAAAACTGTGCTGAGATAGAGACAGAAACCATTTCAGTTTGTTTTGTAATCTCATTCAATGTCAGTCATGTGTGCAGTGAAATATAATGTATAAGTGTAGTGGTTTATGGTCTTAAATATTCATATTGAGAGTTTTTGGTCACGTATCACCTAAGGCGAGTGTGAGAGTGTCAGATGATTCCTTCCTATATTACGGGGCACCAGCAAAGGAATTTCACCTTGACAATAAAAAAAAAATTGGAAGATTGGAAGATTGTTGGAAGATTGTTGAAATAATTAGAATTATATAAATTATAGGAAATTCATCATCTGATCAATCTGAAGGATTTATTGAGATTCTGGCAAGCTTGTAGAGCCTCTGATTATCAACACAAGAATGACACAGTTTGCAATAAAGATCAATTTATTGACAAAGAGATATGCAAGAATAAAATATCACACTCACTAAATACTACTAAGGAAAATGACTAAACTACTAAGAAAATTAAATCAATAATCAAACAGAAACTACAAACAACTACACAACTGGACGTTAACACTGAATGCTAAGTAGATGAGCAACGGATTGGACAAAGCAATGAATGGGTAATTAGAAGTCTATGGAGGAGTCAGTTGTGGTCTTTCTAGATGCTGGAATGAGAAGCATTTACTATGAATACAGATAATGTGTCTAATGTATCTACCTGCATATGATGACCCTAGATATAGTCTCTACACAAATAGCAATCTCATATAACAACAACATAATGCCCAGGCCTTTGGGAAGAGGTTTGGTTAGCTTATAATTACGTTCCACGTGGTCAGGTGATCAGTCCCTGTGATGGGCTACGTCTTCCACTGGTATCTTTCCGTTCGCAGTGGGAGTAAACTGGATCGCTTTCCAACAGTTGCAGAACCGCACTGAGTGCTGGATGTTCACTACTGGTTAGGGTGCATCAAAAAACACAATTCTTGAATTTTGATATGGCTGGGTGCTAAAAGTGTTCCAATATATGTAGAAACAACACATGCAAAATATTTGTCCAGTACATGATGATTTAGGGGTGCCACCGCACATCTGTTTTTGTTGGATAAAGTGGTTAACAGTGCTCAATGGAGATCATGGAGATCTGAGGTAAACAATACTACAGCTCAAGAAAACTGAGGTGATCTTTCTGTTTGAGGTGATCTTTCTGTGTTGGGTATGTATTATTACATATTACTATCATATCTGTAGTTGTGTCTTTGTATACTTTGTATACTCATAAGTCATTTAAGTCATATTTATAGGTATTTGGTGCTCATTACATCTAGCTAACGTTAGCTAGCAACCGTTTGCTATCTATGTTAGCTAAGCTATTAAGCTTAACATCAACAGTATTCTAGAGTGGACAATGTCATATTCAGAGTATACAGTGGGGAGAACAAGTATTTGATACACTGCCGATGTTGCAGGTTTTCCTACTTAAGAGGTCTGTAATTTTTTATCATAGGTACTCTTCAACTGTGAGATGGAATCTAAAACAAAAATCCAGAAAATCACGTATAATTTTTAAAAAATTAATTAGCATTTTATTACATGACATAAGTATTTGATCACCTACCAACCAGTAAGAATTCCGGCTCTCACAGACCTGTTAGTTTTTCTTTAAGAAGCCCTCCTGTTCTCCACTCATTACCTGTATTAACTGCACCTGTTTGAACTCGTTACCTGTATAAAAGACACCTGTCCACACACTCAATCAAACAGACTCCAACCTCTCCACAATGGCCAAGATCAGAGAGCTGTGTAAGGACATCGGGGATAAAACTGTAGACCTGCACAAGGCTGAGATGGGCTACAGGACAATAGGCAAGCAGCTTGGTGAGAAGGCAACAACTGTAGGCGCAATTATTAGAAAATGGAAGAAGTTCAAGATGACGGTCAATCTCCCTCGGTCTGGGGCACCATGCAAGATCTCACCTTGTGGGGCATCAATGATCATGAGGAAGGTGAGGGATCAGCCCAGAACTACACGGCAGGACCTGGTCAATGACCTGAAGAGAGCTGGGACCACAGTCTCAAAGAAAACCATTAGTAAAACACTACGCCGTCATGGATTAAAATCCTGCAGCGCACACAAGGTCCCCCTGCTCAAGCCAGCGCATGTCCAGGCCCGTCTGAAGTTTGCCAATGACCATCTGGATGATCCAGAGGAGGAATGGGAGAAGGTCATGTGGTCTGATGAGACAAAAATAGAGCTTTTTGGTCTAAACTCCACTCGCCGTGTTTGGAGGAAGAAGAAGGATGAGTACCACCCCAAGAACACCATCCCAACCATGAAGCATGGGGGTGGTAGCATCATGCTTTGGGGATGCTTTTCTGCAAAGGGGACAGGACGACTGCACCGTACTGAGGGGAGGATGGATGGGGCCATGTATTGCGAGATCTTGGCCAACAACCTCCTTCCCTCAGAAAGAGCATTGAAGATGGGTCGTGGCTGGGTCTTCCAGCATGACAACGACCCTAAAGACACAGCCAGGGCAACTAAGGAGTGGCTCCATAAGAAGCATCTCAAGGTCCTGGAGTGGCCTAGCCAGTCTCCAGACCTGAACCCAATACAAAATCTTTGGAGGGAGCTGAAAGTCCGTATTGCCCAGCGACAACCCCGAAACCTGAAGGATCTGGAGAAGGTCCGTATGGAGGAGTGGGCCAGAACCCCTGCTGCAGTGTGTGCAAACCTGGTCAAGAACTGCAGGAAACGTATGATCTCTGTAACTGCAAACAAAGGTTTCTGGACCAAAAATTAAGTTCTGCTTTTCTGATGTATCAAATACTTATGTCATGCAATAAAATGCAAATTAATTACTTAAAAATCATACAATGTGATTTTCTGGATTTTTGCTTTTTGCCTCTACATGCTTTGTAAGAGGGAAAACCTTAAAAATCTGCAGTGTATCAAATACTTGTTCTCCCCACTGTAGATGTCTCATGTGTATTGAGAGTAGCATTGTAGTTGTTACAGTAAATTAACAGGGTAAGGCCACGTGAACATGTCCCATTGACCTCCATTCATTTTGTCTATATAGGACAAATGAATGGACAATCTTGAAAGTTGAATTCTGAGAAATGCCCAAGTTGCCCAAAGCGCAAACAAACAACTTTTACTTTGATAACCCTATAGAACATGTTACTGTATAAAAGGTCACTGTACTCAACATTTCCAGGTCAACCTTTTGGGAATTAGACAAAAAATTGCACATTTTTCGTAATTTCGCCAAAGTTCATGTGTTAGGTGGCACCCCTAAATCTCAATGAAATTCCTCAAAACTTTGCAAAAGTCATTTTTATGTTAATTGGAACAAAATGCAATGCCAGCCAAATTGATATTTTGAAATTAAAATTTCCCATTCAAATTTGATGCACCCTACTACTGGTCCATGTGTAATCCGGAGAACTGTAGGTCAGGCGGTGGTCGATCCGCAGGATCCTTTGCAGGCTAGAGGTTACAAAGGCAAGAGTCGTTCAGCTCAGGTGTTGAATGCTGAAGTCCTCAACAGAAGCGGTTGAGCTGCTTGAAGTTCCATGTGGGTGAAGGTTTACTTGCAAGAGTATAACCTTGGTTGTGCTGTTATTCCTTCCCTCGTCAGGTCAGAAACTGTGAGCAAGGGTGTGTTGATTTGGGAAAGCTTTTATTCCATCCAGTTAGGGAGGCGATTACTAGGGAGGCGATTATGATTCCTCCCATCACTTCCCACCTTTCCACCCTGTGGAGCTTGTTGCATTGTCCCAAAATACACAGTTAAATTAAACAGTGTTTTTAGAACATTGGAAATGCTTTATTTCCTTTCCAAACCTTTCTCAAAGTACGTGTGGCAGTGTTCTGAACTCGTAGAGTCCAAACTTGATGTAAATTGGTTGAGGTATCACCCAGATGTCCATTTCTGTGTTAGTGGGTGAGATTACATTGGCTGTTATTCCCAGTGCGGTTTCCACTGTGTGTGAACGGTTCCCTGGGTGAATAAGGAGATATGTAGGACATGTTCCTTACAGTTTTCTGTCCATTTTTGTGGTTCTAAGCCAAAGTGTATAAAGAAAAAGTTGGTGTTTGGAGGCATTGTATATTATACATTGCAATTAATATTCCTCAATGTATTACTTCATTTCTGTTTCTTAGGGTTCTTTGTTCCTACTGTGTTCTAGCCAGAACTGGTTTGGTGGCCTTGGGCAGTCCATGGTCGTTCACAGCTTGGTCTCATGAATGGAGGGTTGAGGTGAACAATGGGCAACCGTTGATTAGATTAGCCTGTGATCAGCGGGTCGTTGATGTCGTCACCTCTGGCCGTCCTGATTACCATAGTCCTTTAGTGTCTTTCACATCCTATCACATCCTTGTCTTAATCAAAGTGAGACAAAGAGGTCAGTGAGAGTCAAAGTGAGAGAAGAGGTCAGAACTAAACTTATTCCTGATTCAAGCAGAATGAGCATAAAATAAAAACGGACAGTAACAATGAGTTGCTGATAAAATGAGTAATGAGTTTAATCGATTATTACTTGAAGCAAATACAAAACAAATCAGTAACAGTGAAAGCGAATGAGACCGATCTCTCTCTTTACTGACTTATAAGAGCCAAATCATCTCAAGAGAAGAAGAAAAGAAAAGCGTCCAGTTTCAAAGATCAATGAAAGTTTATGTTGTATTTGTATGGAAGAGTAGAAGTGGAAGATAAACTAGATGTTCTGTGATTTCAGAGCAAAAGCCTGAGCCGCTTCTTCCCAGTGTGAACTCTCATGTGAATCTTCAGACTTGATGTCACGGTTCATGAATTCACTGTCTCTCTCTCGTCTAACGTGCTGTTGTGTGTGTGTGTCTGTGGGCGTGGTCACTGATCATCAGTGATCAGTAGCGCCAGCTGGTTTCAATTGTATGTCTCTATATAAGCTCAGTAACTGGTGTCTCATGTTGTCAGATCGTTGTGGTTTCCCGGTGTGTTTCCCGTGCCTGTTCCTGTGTTTCCCTGTGCCGTTTTGGATCTTCCTGTCTTCGTTGAGTCTTCCTGGATTATATGCACTCTTCACTAGATCATCGAGCACTTCACAAGGGATCACCACAGGATTACTGCACCAGCACCAGTTGCCCACCGAGGTCCCTGCGTCACCACTCCACCAGCGTTTGTGTCCGCCCACCTGTCCCGCTGTTAGGCGTTCATCTGTGTGCTGAGTTTCTGACCATCTGTGTGTTTTCAATAAAGAGCGTTGTTGCATTTACATCCTGTCTGTCATCCGTTACAGAACGATCTGACCATCTATGGATGTAGCAGGCGCCACGAGTTGGGACGAGTTTGCGACTCGAAGCATTGCGAGAATGGACACCCAGGAGGAGAGCATCGCCAACACAGGTCGGGCGGTGCAAGCGCTTGTGACGCAGGTGTCCGAGGTCACCCAACAAATCCAACAGCTAAGAGTTCCCACTGCGCCGCCCACACTGCCCGTTCAGCCCAATCCACCAGAGCCACCCCAGCAGCGCGAACCGAGACTTCCGATACCGGAGGGATATTCAGGTGAACCGGAGTTTTGCAGAGCATTTTTGACCCGATGTTCTATGCACTTTTCATTACAGCCGCTGACGTTCAGTCAAGAACAGTCGAAGGTGGCATTCATGCTGACGCTGTTATCTGGCAAGGCGGCTCTCTGGGGAACGGCAGTGTGGGAGAATCAAGATCCATGCTGCGCCTCGTTCCAGGCACTCTCCGAGGAGATGAGAAGGGTCTTCGATCGTGCGGTGGCGGGTAGGGAGGCGGCCAGACTACTCGCCGATCTCCACCAAGGTAACGGCTCGGTGTCGGAATATTCCATCCGGTTCCGCACCCTGGCTGCAGAGTGCCGATGGAACGAGGAGGCGCAGTGGGATCGTTTCCTGCATGGGTTGGCTGACCGTGTCCAGAGGGAGATTTATATGCTGGACCTTCCACGCAGTCTGAATGGACTTATTGAGTTGGCGCTGCGAGTGGATGCTCGGTTGAGCAGAATGGGTCGCTTCCAACAGAACCTTCCGTTTCGCGGGATGGAGAACCCGCGCTCTGAGATCCTGGACACGGTCAGTCCCGTTTGTGATCCCGAGCCCATGCAGGTGGGTAGAGCTCGGCTTTCCCGGGAGGAGAGAGAACGGCGGAGGTCCCAAGGACTGTGTCTATACTGCGGGAGGGCGGGTCACTTCATCCACTCGTGCCCGTTAAAAGGATCTAGCCCGGTAGTAACAATGAGGCTACTATCGGGTGGGATCTCCGCCGAGAAGACCTCATCATCACCATCATCAGCTACTCTCCTTCCGGTAAGACTAAGGTGGGCAACCCACACGCACGACACCAAGGGTTTACTGGATTCGGGGGCCGAAGGAAATTTTATGGACTCTGAACTGGCTCATCATCTTCACATCCCGGTTTCCCCTCTTCCGTACAAAATCTCTGTCAAGGCTCTCAATGGACAACAACTTCCTGACATTTCACACTCCACTGAACCTATCACTCTCATCACTTCTGGCAACCACTCAGAGACAATATCATTCCTCCTTATGAACACACCTCTCGCACCCATCGTACTCGGACATCCCTGGCTCACTTTACATAATCCCAGAGTCGATTGGGGTCACAATTCTGTTTCTATGTGGAGTAATACGTGTCATGAGTCATGTCTTGTGTCTGCGTGTACGTCTGTACCTGTGTCTGTATTCCAGGAGGAGGCGGTGAATTTGTCTAACGTGCCCGGGGAGTACCAGGACCTGAGAGAAGTGTTCAGTAAGTCTCGTGCTGCTTCTCTCCCTCCACATCGTCCCTATGACTGTGCCATAGACTTAGTGCCAGGTGAGTCTCCGCCTAAAGGCAAGTTATATTCACTTTCTGTTCCAGAAAGGGAGGCTATGGAGAAATATATTTCTGATTCTCTAGCATCCAAATTCATTAGACCTTCCTCATCTCCTGCGGGGGCGGGGTTCTTTTTTGTGGGGAAGAAGGATGGATCTCTGCGACCGTGCATTGATTACCGAGGGTTGAACAACATCACGGTAAAGAATACTTATCCTTTGCCGCTGATGTCTTCAGCCTTCGAGCGGTTACAGGGAGCATCCATCTTCACAAAATTGGATTTACGTAACGCTTATCATTTGGTTCGCATAAGGAAGGGCGATGAATGGAAGACCGCGTTCAATACCCCCAGGGGGCACTTTGAATACTTGGTCATGCCCTTCGGGCTGTCCAACTCCCCAGCGGTCTTCCAGGCACTCGTCAATGACGTGCTGAGAGATATGGTTGACCAGTTCATATATGTCTACCTGGATGACATATTGATTTTTTCGTCTTCTCTCCAGGAACACGTTCAGCACGTCAGACGAGTGCTTCAGAGGTTGCTAGAGAATGGGCTTTTTGTCAAGGCGGAGAAATGCGTTTTTCATGCACAGTCTGTTCCTTTTCTAGGGTATATCGTCTCGTCTGAGGGAGTGCGTATGGATCCTGACAAGGTTAAGGCTGTGATAGATTGGCCAAGTCCAGATTCCCGTAAGGCCCTACAGAGGTTTCTGGGGTTTGCCAATTTTTATCAGCGTTTTATTCGCAATTTCAGCCAACTAGCCGCGCCTCTGACTGCCTTGACCTCCCCCAGAACGACGTTCAGGTGGTCCGATACAGCGGAAGCTGTATTCGCCAAACTGAAAAGCCGCTTCGTTTCGGCTCCCATCCTCGTTGCCCCTGATCCATCACGTCAGTTCGTGGTGGAGGTCGACGCGTCAGAGGTGGGGGTAGGAGCAGTTCTTTCCCAACGTTCTTCCACAGACGACAAGATGCATGATTTTTTTCTTTCGTACCGCCCGGGTTCCAAAAACATCAAACCCGATTCCTTATCTCGTATTTTTGACCAATCCGAACGCCCGTCTACTCCCGAGTGTATTTTACCCGAGACATTAGTGGTCTCCACTCTCAGATGGGAGGTCGAATCGAAGGTCATGAAGGCCTTAGAAGGGGTAACGCCTCCGCCCGATTGCCCACCGAATCGTTTGTTTGTGCCAGAGGGGTGTCGGTCCGACGTCATTCAGTGGGGTCATTGTTCCAGCATAGCATGTCATCCAGGGGTAAATCGCACCAGTTTTTTGGTTAGGCAACGATTCTGGTGGCCATTAATGGCTCGCGACATCCGCAGTTTTGTTTTGGCTTGCTCAGTTTGTGCCACTGGTAAGACTTCCAATCGACCCCCGGATGGGTTACTCCAACCGCTGTCTGTCCCTTCGAGACCCTGGTCCCACATTGCGCTAGATTTTATTACCGCCCTCCCAGGGCAAGACGGTCGTTTTGACTGTCGTGGACCGGTTCTCGAAGGCGGCTCATTTTATTCCCTTGCCCAAATTATCCTCAGCCAAGGAAACAGCGGTAACTGTCATAGATCACGTCTTTCGCTTACATGGCCTCCCGATGGACGTGGTTTCCGACAGGGGTCCCCAATTTGTGTCCAAATTTTGGCAAGAATTTTGTAAGTTACTGGGGGCGACTGTCAGTCTCTCTTCGGGGTTTCATCCTCAGAGCAATGGTCAAACGGAGAGAGCCAACCAAGATCTGGAGAGAGTGTTGCGATGTTTGGTTTCCAAGAATCCTTCCTCCTGGAGCCAACAACTCTCTATGGTGGAGTACGCCCACAATTCATTACCAGTGTCATCCACGGGCCTTACTCCGTTTGAATGTAGTTTAGGTTACCAGCCACCAGTTTTTGCTAGTACGGAATCCGAAGTCGCGGTCCCCTCCGCTCACGCCTTCGTCCAGAGGTGTCGCCACACTTGGACTAGAGCCCGTGAGACTCTTCTCCAAGTGGGGGCGCGCACCAAGGCTAAGGCCGATCGCCACCGGTCGAAGCCTCCCGTATACGTCGTTGGTCAAAAAGTGTGGCTTTCAACCAAGAACATTCCTCTCCGCTCCGTTTCTAATAAACTTGCTCCCAAATTCATCGGCCCGTTTCCTGTCACCAAGATCATTAGTCCGGTGGCAGTCCGTCTCAAACTTCCTCCTGCGTACAGGAGAATTCATCCCGCCTTTCATGTGTCAAAGATTAAACCTGTGTTTTGGGCACACATTAATCCGCCAGTCCCGGTTCCCCCCCCGCCGCGTCTCGTAGATGGGGAACCAACTTATTCGGTTAACCGTATTCTGGACTCGAGAAGGAGGGGACGCGGATTTCAGTACCTGGTGGACTGGGAAGGTTACGGTCCGGAGGAGAGAAGTTGGGTTCCTGCTAGAGACATTCTGGATCACTCCCTTATCGATGATTACAATCGACAGGTAAGTCCGTCGGGGAACGCCAGGAGGCGTTCCTAGGGGAGGGGGTACTGTCACGGTTCATGAATTCACTGTCTCTCTCTCGTCTAACGTGCTGTTGTGTGTGTGTGTGTGTGTGTGTGTGTGTCTGTGGGCGTGGTCACTGATCATCAGTAATCAGTAGCGCCAGCTGGTTTCAATTGTATGTCTCTATATAAGCTCAGTAACTGGTGTCTCATGTTGTCAGATCGTTGTGGTTTCCCGGTGTGTTTCCCGTGCCTGTTCCTGTGTTTCCCTGTGCCGTTTTGGATCTTCCTGGATTATCTGCACTCTTCACTAGATCATCGAGCACTTCACGAGGGGTCCCTGCGTCACCACTCCACCAGCGTTTGTGTCCGCCCACCTGTCCCGCTGTTAGGCGTTCATCTGTGTGCTGAGTTTCTGACCATCTGTGTGTTTTCAATAAAGAGCGTTGTTGCATTTACATCCTGTCTGTCATCCGTTACACTTGAATTACATGTGAAGTGTTTTTTACACAAAAGGCAGGAGACAGATTTTTTGGCTTCTGTTTTTCCTTTCTTGTTCACGTCTATCAGGTCTAAAAGAAACATTAAATCATGTGAGATTTCAAATGAGAAACAAACATGAAATGAAAAGTGAAGCTCCAAGTCAAGATCACTGATGGGTTCAATAATCATTTTAATCCCATAAAATCTGGTCAAAAACTGCTGTGCACGATTATGATCTATTTTAATGTCATGAAGATGATTTGTGTTATAAGTCACTAGTTTGGTCATGAAACTCTAGATGACGCAGGCTTGACATGTGATCCGTAAGCAATCACATCGTTTGCTACACGACGCAAGCTGATTGGCCTCTAAGCTATGCAAATATGTATGAATCTTTTCACCATCTTGGTGATGTCAGACCATCTTTTCACACCGAACCAGTTTGACACAGAGCGCTTGCTGAGGCACAGAAGCTAGCGTGGTTCCAACCGGATGTGCTTTTATCCTTTCCTGGTCATGACGTCACCCACCGGTCACGTTCACTCTCGCCACTGGACTAATTGACACATGTGCTTCAGACACAAGCACGCAGGGACTTCCCAAAGCGGCATCGATGCAATGCGAGTTCCCTCGAAAGGGAACTGAGACCTGATGTGAGATTTAAACATAGCCTCTGCTCACATCCATATTGATAAATATGGATGTATTTCATACATAGTTTTGTAAATGAGGGCCACTGTGTGAAAACATATACCAATACCAGCACACAAGCCAAACTAACTTCAAGATTTAAAATTTTGTATCTCAGCACATAAAGATGAACTACTCACCGTGATCTCAGACTGTGGTGATCTGGTTTCTCCACTGCATGGATCTGCATGTGTCGCTTCAGGTTACTTTTAAAAGAGAAACTCTTTCCGCACTGATCACATGTGTGAGGCTTCTCTCCAGTGTGGATCCTCTCATGTGTTTTCAGACTTTCTGACTGACTGAATCTCTTTTCACAGTGTGAACACTTGTAAGGTTTCTCTCCAGTGTGGATCCTCTCATGTGTTTTCAGATTTGCTAAAAGACTGAATCTCTTGTCACAGTGTGAACACTTGTAAGGCTTTTCTCCAGTGTGGATCATCTCATGTCTTTTCAGAGTTGATGAGTCACTTAATCTCTTGTCACAGTGTGAACACTTGTAAGGTTTTTCTCCAGTGTGAATTCTCTGGTGCTGTTTTAAACGGTCCGCTCTAGTAAAAGTCTTCTCACACTCAAAGCACATGTACTCTCTCATGATTTTCTCATGTGCATGTAACTATTGCAGCAGTGAAAAACACTTTCCACACACAGAACATGAATGTGGCTTCTCCTTCATATGAACTGTCAGGTGTTTCTTCTGGTCTGATGAACTAGAAAATGTTTTGCCGCATTGTTCACATGAGAACGGCTTCACTCCGGTGTGGATCCTCATGTGAACAGTAAGAGTTTGTTTATGTGGGAAACTCGTTCCGCATTGATCACATGTGAACGGCTTCTCTCCAGTGTGGATTTTTATGTGTTCTTTAAGGTGTCCTGATTGTGTGAAACCTTTCCCACATTGATCACATGTGAACGGCTTCTCTCCAGTGTGGATCCTCATGTGACACTCAAGTCTTTGTTTGCTTAATAAACTCTTTCCACACTGAGTGCAGATGAATGGCTTTTCTCCAGTATGAAATCTCATGTGAATCTCAAGATTTTGTTTGCTTGTGTAACTCTTTCCACACTGAGTGCAGGTGAAAGATTTCTTGGCTCTTCTTTTCTTTAAAATTTTATTTTTTGTCTTTGAGCGACTCAAAAGTTTTTCTCCAAGTTGGACATGATGTTCCTCCTCCACTTCACTCAGTTCTTCACTCTCCTCGCTCTCTTCCATCAGGTCTGACATGAAAGAGAAAAAGACATTTCATTTTCAGTACATCAAAACAATTCAAAGAAAGATATGAAGTGAAAGGACATAAATGTCAACCATGATGTAACAAAGTAGACAACTGCTATAAATATTACAATCATTTTTCTGCCTTTTTATAAGGGTGTATTCACACCTGTCTTATTTGGTTCGATTGAATTGAACTCAAGTTCGTTTCGCCCACTGGTGCGGATCTTTTGGGCAGGTGTGAATACAGCAATCGCACTCGGGTGCGGATCGAACAACCGAAACCGAGACACGGCTGAAGAGGTAGTCTCGGTCCGGATCCAAACAAACTCTGTGATGGTTCGTTTAAGGTGTGAACATGACCTGACCCAATTGCAGAAAGCATTACAACTTTTTTGACACGGTCAGATTTTAACTATGTAATTTGGGGTGATGAAATGCCTGTACATTAGGGGTGCAACGGATCGCAGTTGATTGGTGCGGATCTTTTGGGCAGGTGTGAATACAGCAATCGCACTCGGGTGCGGACCGAACAACCGTACCGAGACCCAGGTGAAGAGGTAGTCTTTCAGTCTTAAAGTTTATAATTCGGATGTGTTTTTTCTTGCCAATTTACACATTCAACAATTTTTAAATTTGGGACTTTTTTCACATTTCCTAGAACTATTGGAATGATAATGGTGACTGCTTTGAGGCTCTCCACAATCCAACCTAAATCCACCCTAAATCACCAGGATTTGACATAATCCACTGGAAATAATGCATCAGAGTTAATGAAGCAACACATGGTGATCGGTATTGTGGATTATTTTTGAAAAACAGTTGGATATTGGGAACTATATTGTAAGTGAAGTAAAGGCCCATATAGGCCCACAGGCCTATTAAGCACATTGTGACTGTGATCTCAGCAGCATAACTAATCTACCCAGATATTTGTATCTTTGAGAACATTTGTGCACAAAAGTCAATGGCAACAAGAAAAGCAGCCGAGATGGAAGAAATAAAGGCATCCTTAAAGTTTATGGCAGATGAGATCAGCAAAGTAGCTACTCAACAACAAAGCATCCTGGCCCTCATGGAGGAGATACGTAACCTAAGAGAAATAGTACATCTGAGAGACAAAAAGATTGACGAACTTGAACAAAGGATTGACGTATTGGAACAACAAACTTGGAGTAAAGATGTCATCATTACTGGACTAGAGACAAAGCATCGCAGCTATGCTAGAGCAGCAGCTGGAGCAAATGAAGGTGAGGATGCTCCCCCAGATGAATTGCAGACATTGGAACAACAGGTTTGGCTGTACCTAAGCACCAAACATATCTCTCTGGATGATAGTAATATCTCTAGCTGCTATGCAATCCCAAACAAGAATCGTAAAGAGAAGCCATCCATAGTTGTACAGTTCGTTTCACAAAAGCACAAGATTGCGCTACTGCGACAGACCAGAAAATTAAAAGGCACCGGAGTCTACATAAACGAGCATTTAACAAAGAAAAACGCTGAAATAGCAAAATGGAGCCGTATACTCAGGAAGCAAGACAAAATACAAGCAACATGGACAAGGAATGGGAAGGTGTACATCCGACCAAATGGAGAAGATCAAAACAGGCCAACTATAATAAGAAAACTGCAAGAATTGGACAGCTACAAGTGATGGTCCATTTCAGCAGGTATGTGGAAACCAAAGCTGAAATGCTTGGGCCAAATTGTAGAGAGACAGATAAATGTGTGCTATGTCATTGGAAATTGCAACAAAAGATGTGTACATGACGGCACAAGGATCTGATGTGAACACTGTTACTCCTTATACAAAGGATAAAGGACCTTGTATTGTTATGGATGGACATGTGAAGAAATTGGGGAATTTAACCATAGATGATATGTCGGACCGGGATGAACCCAAGAGGTATGATTTTGATAATGAAATTGATCCGGATATGTATTATTATAGCAATCTTGACATAAATTGTAATTATTACACAGAACAAGAATTTAACGCTAGTGTGGAAATGCATGGTGGTCTGTCCGTCATACAATTCAATAGCAGAAGTCTATGCAAAAATTACTCCGCTATCAAAGAATTTCTTAAGTCCTTTAAAAAATGTACTATAATAGCTATATCAGAGACTTGGCTTGATGATGGCAAAGTGGGTGACGTGGGTCTTGAGGGATATGAGTTGTATACCACCAATAGGAACAACAAAAAGGGCGGAGGAGTTGCTTTGTATATAGATCAATCATTAAGAAGTAAAATTGTAAAAAATGTTTCATACAGCATAGACAATGTTCTGGACTGTGTAACAGTGGAAATTGAAGTAGAACACTTCAGAAACATAATTATTAGCTGTGTGTATAGACCGCCAGGAACAAGTTTGTCAACATTTAATGAAACAATTGCAGATTTGCTTAACAACATGACCACTGACAAAGTACAAATTTTGTGTGGAGACTTTAACATTGATATACTTAATCAACGTGTCTTCAAAGGTACTTCTGAGTTTATAAATATAATGTACAGCAATCATTTATGTCCACTCATAGACAAGCCAAGCAGAATTACAACAGAAACAGCAACACTAATAGACCATATTTTTACTAACAGATTTGAGGAAAAAGTTGTTGGGGGCTTATTTATTAGGGATGTTAGTGATCATTTGCCAGTGTTTGCAATATTTCCAAATTTTTTTACACGAAAAAACAAAGCCCAGACCATTAATAAATTCATAAGAAGCTGTACGGCAAAAAATATTGAAGAATTCCAAAAGGAACTTAGTAACCAAAACTGGTGTGATGTTTACACAGAAAGTGATGCAAATGTGGCATATGATACTTTCCTGTATAGATTTATTGAGCTGTATAATATCAATTGCCCCATGAAGATGACTCAAAACCAAGAAAATAAATCAGTAAAAAAGCCATGGATAACTAAAGGTATTGAAAATGCTTGCAAAAAAAAAAGAATACACTATATGCGAAATTTGTAAAAAACAGGACTATTGAGTCAGAAGAAAAATACAAAAAAATATAAAAATAAATTGGTAAGTATTATCCGAAATAGTAAAAAGCAATATTTTTACACCCTCTTAGAACAACAAAAGCAAAATATGCAAGGAACTTGGAAAGTACTAAACAAAATGATTAAAAAACAAATAACAAACGAGAGTGTCCAAGTTATTTCATAAATGACAATGAAGTCCCTATTAGAAATCCAAAGGAGATAGTAAACGAATTCAATGATTATTTTGTTAATGTTGGTTTCAATCTGGCAAAAGGAATTACTGATTCAAAAAGTAAAAACATTTGTGAATATATCAGTAGGAACTCTTCCTCCATGTACGTGTCTGACATTACCAAAAATGAAATACTGGAGATTGTGAATGGTTTTAAAAATAAAAGGTCAACCGATTGGACAGATATTGAGATGAAATTAGTAAAAAGTATAATACATTTAATATTAGAACCCTTGACTTATATCTTCAATTTGTCCTTTAATTCTGGCGTGTTTCCAGATCAGATGAAAATTGCAAAAATTATTCCAATTTATAAGAGTGGTGATAGTCATGTTTACTCAAATTATAGACCTATTTCATTATTATCCCAATTTTCAAAAATACTGGAAAAACTTTTTCTGAAGAGGCTTGATAGTTTTATAGAAAAATGCATGATATTAAGTGATGATCAATATGGATTCAGGAGTGGTCGATCGACTTCAATGGCAGTTATTAAATTAGTTGATTATATAGCATCTGCATTAGACAAAAAGTATTTTACTTTGGGTGTTTTTGTCGACCTCAAAAAAGCCTTCGATACTATAGATCATAAATTGTTAATGAATAAATTAGAGCAGTATGGTTTTAGAGGCCGTGCTTACTCATGGTTAGAAAGTTATCTTGACAATAGATACCAGTATGTACATTTTAATGATCATCAATCAGAAATGCGTAAAGTAACTTGTGGGGTGCCCCAGGGTTCTTTGATTGGTCCTAAGTTGTTTATTTTATATATTAATGACATCTGTAAGGTATCTGATTTGATCAATTGTGTTCTATTCGCAGATGACACAACACTGTATGTATCAGGGGATAATCTTCACCAACTAATTACTGATGTGACTAGAGAACTATCCAGAATTAAGCAATGGTTTGACCGAAATAAATTATCCTTTAATTTAAGCAAAACCAAATATATTATATTCAGTAATCAACAAATTAAAACCAGCATGACCTTAAAGAGTGATGATGTGGTACTAGAAAGGGTGAATGAAAACAAATTTCTTGGAATAATATTAGACCATAAATTATCCTGGAAACCACACATCGCTCATGTTCAATCGAAACTGTCCAAAACAATAGCTATATTACATAAAACCAAGTATTTTCTAAATACGCCCTCTCTGTATATTCTGTATTGTTCTATTATTGTTCCATACTTTTCAGTCCCTGTCACTCTAGGCCTACGGCCTAGTGGGTTCTGGGTAGTACCCACCTTTACATTGCGTTTGGTTGGTTGGTACCTCCGGGACTACCAGGGTTGTGTTTACGGTCACTCTGTTTGAGTGGGCGTGGTCGTGAGCAGAGTAACGGAGAATCCAAAGTCACGGCGGCCAAGTGTTTGGAGCGCCAGGAAGGTTGAACGAGCTCAGCAGGGGCCGGCTGGGTTGACCTCCATCCATTTCAGGTAAACTGAACTTTGATAATCAAACAAAAAAAAAAACAAAAAAAAAAAAACAGAAAAAAAACAAACCCTTGTCTTTCTTATAAACCACATAATCATAAATATTTTCCTCTGTGCACATCCCTCGTGCTATTAGTGTCCAAAGTACAGTCCAGATCAACTCACTGACATTTTTGTTTAATTTTGTTTCGTCCTTCCTTTTC
This sequence comes from Scardinius erythrophthalmus, assembly GCF_964197995.2. Lineage (NCBI taxonomy): Eukaryota > Metazoa > Chordata > Actinopteri > Cypriniformes > Leuciscidae > Scardinius > Scardinius erythrophthalmus. The sequence goes on from NC_138221.1 coordinate 11,553,760, forward strand.
AATCCTCACCTACGCGTGCCTTGCATGTTCTGTTATAACCTGTTTTTCAGTGTATCAACGAGATCCCAACAGGCTAGGTAACACAGGGACGACTGAACAGTCTCTATTCCGGGTCCCAAACTGACCCGCCTAACTGTCTAAAGTCAGTTAGCCCAAAATTTCTATAGACGGCACACCGTCCTATAGTTTATTAGTTTCACGACCCGGTTGCATTGGCCCTTCTTGTGTGTCTTGTGTGTTGTGTTTCTCTCGCCTACAGTGAGTCAAAATGTCACGTGCATCCAGTCCTGCGGAACACTGGAACAGCCTGGAGGCGTGGTTATCAGCCATAACTACGGGGTGCCTACCCAAAGACTTCGGTGACCCAAAGCTCCTGACCCAACAGGAACTGGACAACAAGGTGGACCAGATCATGTCCCAGGACCCCACGCAGGCCTACAGTTCAAAAGACTGGAGCCGCATCGTCGGGAGTCTCTCTCACTATCTTGTGTCACAGGCACGACTACTGGAGGAGGACAAGGCCAAGCTGGAAAAAGACACCGCTGGACTAAAGACTCAGCTGGAGGAAACCTGCAAACAAAAGGAACAAACCCAGCAGCGTCTGGAGGAGTTACTTCTGGAGGACGAGGAGGACACACGTCCAGAACTACAACAGGAAGTGGAAAGACTACAGCAGGCCCTGGAAGACCTGCGTCTGGACACAGACAGGACAGTGGAGACGGAGAAACAGAACACAGCAGCCCTCAATGACAAGCTACTACGTGGAGAGGAGCTGCTAGCAAGAGCACGCACAGAATTAAAAGACAGAGACGCTAGAGTCAAAGCTTGCGAAACATTGTTGCAGAAAGCCCAAGCTGAAATTGACGAGCTCGTCCAACAAAGATATGATCTCAAAGACGAGCTGGATATCGTCCACCGTGAACTCAAACATGCGTACGAACTACAAGGTAAGCGGGCGGGGGAGACACACATCACCCCGTCTCTCCCCACCCGTAAACCTGCAGGTCACAGCCAAACCCTTCAAGCTAAAGAAGAAGAGGAAAACCCACGTCTTGACGCTATCTCACCTGCTGGCCCCGTCCCGGAAGGACGAGCCACCAGTCACCGCACAGCATCCAAAGAACTGGACAAGCTTGCAAGAAACATCCCTACATTCAATCCAAATCCAGCCGGGGGCAACGACGTGTACTCTTACTTAACCGACATTGAATTCCACTTACAAACCGTGGACAACGTCACGACTTGGGACAAGTTATACCTCCTTCGGACCACTTCTGGTCGTATTGTAAGAAGTTTCCTTGATAGACAGCCAGAATCTGTGAAACAGAATTATCCACAATTACGACAAGCCCTGATCCGCGAATTCTCTAACCCAGACTCGGACCAAGGCATCATTGCGGCAATGGACCTCAAACAAGCTCGTCTGGAAACACCGCAAGCCTACTACGAACGTCTGCGACTCGCTTACTTCGGACCGAGGAATGAGGCATTTATGGAAGAGGACGTTAGTTTCAAAACGCTTTTCCTGCGGAATCTCCACCCCACTCAAAGTGCACACCTGGGCGTTTTAGTTTGTCCACGGACCCTGTCAATTCAACAATTACGTGACCTGGCCCACAAAGCATACGTAAAACAAATGACTGGGTCTGACAAACCTGGGAAATACCCCACAGTTTTCCCTGTCACTGCACCCTTTCCAGAACTGAATTTAGAAGGTGCACAGCCTACCAACTACGGACCCAGCAACAGACAGCCACGACCGTTCCAAGCTGGCAGAGGACAGCGTGGGCGGGGGGGAACCCGCCCAAAACCACAAAATGACCGTTTCAGGGGATCCTGGGACCGGCAGCACTTCCCCCACAACCAAAAGGGGGGGGCAGCTGGGATGCCGACCGACACCCCAGGAGAGGCCGACCCCGATCTCCCCGAAACACAAGCCCAGAGAACCGGCAACGGGACCCCTCCCGACAAGACACCGGTAAGCTCAAGATGGAGCCCAAATCCAGCGGGAACATTGCAGCCACGCCTGACACAACAGAACTTGTAAACATCCTGAAAGAGCTTCTCCAAAGGAAACCCCACAAGGAAGACAAAGATAAACCAGACACTGCATGACTAATCCACAGGCCTGGACCCAATGCTTCCCACACTACCAACTCCACTAACTCCAGCCCGTTGACAGCACCACAAAACACTGCTGTCAATCCACAGACTGTTAAACCTGCTGTTACATCATTGAATGACAGCTCTAATCACTCCATTCAGATGACAGCCCCACAAAACCCTGCTGTCAAACCACAGACTTTTGAACTTGCTGTTTCATTACCCAATGACAGCTCCACTCACTCCATTCAGCTGACAGCCCCACAAAACACTGCTGTCAAACCACAGACTTTTGAACCTGCTGTTACAGCAACAAACGACCGCGTCACTCACCACAGCCAGCTGACAACGCGACTCCCTGAACAGGACTGCAGCAGCTCTCACGATAAGGTCCCAGACAGTGCGGTCTTGTTGATCTGCAACCACAACGAGCCACCCCAGACTCACCCTCACTGCTTGTCAATCAATACACAAGATCCTACACCACAACTGCTGGGTAACCTAATTGAGAGAGGAGTGGCACGAAAACTGTACTTAACAATTACCTTGGAAAAGGACATGCATATCGAAGCACTGGTGGACACCGGCTCTGATCTAACGCTTATTTCTGCTCAACTGTTTGAAAAACTGAAGTGGGAAGCTCAAAGACAAAACAGAACTCTTAAATTCCACACGTGTGAGCTGAACGTACAGTCATACAGCCAGAATGACATCCAGCTAAATAATGTAGCTCCCATTCATCTGACCATCGGTCCAATGAGCATAGTCCACCCGGTATATATTTCTCCAGTAAATACTTATCAATTTCTCGTAGGCAAGGACCTGCTGGACCGCTTTGAACCATTATTAGACCTCAAGCACCTACAAGTTTGGGCGCAGGTGCGCGAACCACACCCCCTTCAGCCACACGACTCCATCGAACCAGACTGTCAAACCACAAGGTTCACGGGAGTTCCATCAGCCAGACACGAGGACAAAGTCCCCACAGCTGATCAGGGTTCAAGTTCGCTACTCTGCACATTCAGAACAACGCCAGACTCTGATAATTACCGCCCCCAAGTAAAAACTCCCCTGCAGTTGCAGGATGTGACCACAACAGACATTACCCTGGCACTATGGGCAGATAACTCAGCCATAAGTCTCTCCCTATTCAATGCAATCATTGAAAAGACTCCAGACCTGCCCTACACCTGCAAACGCACACGTTTCCCTTTGAACCCAGATCCATCCTCAATGACATCTGCCAAAGGAATCTGTGCTTTGAACTTGACATGGAATCACCGACACTTGACCCATTACTTTCTGATTCTGGAAGACCCAGCCCACGACGTTTTCATTGGAGCAGACATTTTGATTCGCCTCAAGGCTCATGTGGACATGATTAATGAAGTTGTATGGGCTCCCCTGACTTTACAGCCACCTGTTCCCATCAGCCATGACAATCTACTGTCAGGGCAGACCATTCCAGAAGTCTGCACTCTTATCAACGAACAGGGAACGGTGGTACCTGCTTACACTAAGGGGGTCGCTGTACGGCTCAACCTGCGACAAGGCCAAACCCTAAACCACACACTGGCCTTCTTCCAGCCTTCACCTGAGTGCGTGGAACTCGGACTAACCCTCGAAGCCACACCCCTCACTGAAGTGTCATCTCGGGTAGTCTACATCCTATTCAACAATTGCACGGCAACTGACATCGGCATCCCCAAAGCCTACAGACTGGGATGGCTAGTCAGTCACGCCTTTCATGACTTTGACCTGACGTTACCCGTCATAGGGCCCATTCCACCTGCACTGATACCTGAAGGGCATACTGACAACACATTGCTCACAACACCCTTCCAATTCATTGCCATCACATCTGTCATGCCGGTGGCCAAAAACCAGGTGTGCAGAACGGAGCTGACAGAGGACAAACAGCTCACAGTGTACACAGTCTCCCACCAGCCTGTCACTGAGACTGATACACCTGCCATGCCTGTCACTGAGACTGATACACCTGCCACGCCTGTCACAACCAGCTCAACTGACGACAAGCCTACGGAGGAACCGTATCCAGGTTTTGAATCCCAAGTGCAACAAATTCTACAGGATGCTGACGCACTTCAGGACAATGCCGATCGCCAAAAGCTACGACAAGTCCTATATAAATTCAAAGAACACTTTGCTAAAGACTCTTTAGACTGTGGTCTCACCAACCTCCACACAGTGCGCATACCCACGCACCCCAAGGCTCCTCCCACCTTTGTCAAGCAATACAAGATTCCCATTGCCTCACACGAACCAGTGCAGGAAATCATCGAATCCATGCTTGAAAAAGGTGTAATTCGAAATTGTAATTCCACCTACTCTGCACCCATCTGGCCCGTTCTCAAGCCAAACGGCAAATGGCGGCCAACAATAGACTATCGAAAACTAAATCAGCAGGTGCCGTTGTCACGATGGCCCATGACACAACTGGAGCAAGAAATACCCAGAATCAGGGGAGCCACCATCTTCTCTACACTCGATGTGGCCTCTGGATTCTGGACTATTCCAGTGCACCCAGACGACCAACACAAGTTGGCCTTCACCTTCGGCAACCGCCAGTACACCTTCAACCGATGCCCATTCGGGTATGCAAACTCACCAGCTGAGTTCAACATCTTCTTAAACAAAGCCTGCCCTGACGCCAGGACGAGAGGTAACCTGATTTACGTTGACGATGTGCTCATGAAAAGCACGACGGTGGCCGACCACCTAAAAGAAATTGACTATGTTCTGAACCAGTTATCTGCTGCCGGCGCCAAAATAGCTCTACACAAGGGGCAGTGGTGTCGCAAAAAGGTAAATTACGTGGGCCTGCTCATTGGACACCATGGCATCGAACCACAATCAAACCGCATCCATGCCATCCAAAACATCAAGCCTCCCACCAACGTCTCGGAACTTCGAAGCTTTCTGGGAGTATGCAATTACTCCCGGCAATTCATCGAACACTATTCAGACATAGCCAGGCCGCTCACAGCTCTGCTGAAAAAGGTCTGCCCTTTCGTCTGGTCAGACGCCCAAGAACACGCCATGAAAGAACTTAAAAAACATTTATGCTCAGCCCCTTGCCTTGCGTACCCTGATCCGCAAAAAGAATTCCACCTCGACGCTGGGTTTTCAAACCAATGTCTAAGTGCTGGCCTATACCAACGGCATGACCAAGACAAAAAGGTGATCGCATATGCCAGCAAGACACTTCTCCCTCCAGAATGCAAATTCTCTGACTGTGAAAAAGCTTTGCTCTGTACGGTATGGGCCATTCAGCGCTTCTCCAACTACATTGGAGCACAAAAGGTCATCATTGAGACTTGCCACCAGCCCGTCATGTTCCTTAACAGCCAACGGATAAGAGACGGTGTGGTCACCAACTCACGCATAGCTACATGGCTAATGGCTCTCCAAGGACGAAACGTCGAAGCCAGATATGCACAAAACCACAAATCCGCTCTAGGTAACGGTCTGGCGGCATGTCAAGACTGCTCTGACAACGCACCTGCTGCAACGCTAAATACACCTGAGCCCCAGCAGCCACAACTGACCTGCCACAGGTACTTTGACAAAAATGCGTGCGAAGGCATGCCCACAGCTTACGTCGACGGATGTTCCTACAACAGCGAGGGCATCCTAAAAGCTGGCGCAGGGGTACTGTGGGTAAACAACCACCCATGCCCACCCCAAAACTTCAAGCTGGGCCCCCAGTCATCACAATACGCAGAAATAGCAGCAATTCTCATTACCCTGCAAATCGCAGCAGCCCATAACCTCAAAGAACTGCTTATCTGCACAGACTCGAACTATGCCAGACTCAGTTTTGTGTGCCATCTTCCAACCTGGAAACAAAATGGTTTCACAACTGCTAACAACAAACCCGTCAAGCATCAACACCTGTTCCAAGAATGTGTCAACATCACAACAACACACGACATTACCGTGTACTGGAAGAAGGTGAAAGGACATTCTAAACTCCCAGGCCAAGACAAAGACCTCAACGACCACACTGACGCCCTCGCAAAAGCGGGCGCCCTACAGGGAGTACCGTGGGTTTCCCCAAAAGCCCCACCCACCCCAGAAGTAGCAGTGATAACCCGCAGAAAGCAAACCGCACCTGCAACAGCACCTGCGTCAGAACTTCTGTCACTTACACCACAAATTTCCAACAACGACCTTGCAGATATGCAAGCATCAGACACTGCCATACAGGCAATTAAAACGCACCTCCTCGACCCCTCCACCTCCCCTCTCACACCTTCAAATCTCACTGATGACTCCGATCTCAGACATCTATACAACTCCAGACACATGTTACGTGTGCGGGACGACATTCTTTGGTTTGTCAACGATGACACCACTTCGCTAAAACTCGTGGTACCTCGCTGTCAAAGGGGGGAAATGATAAATCACGCCCACAACGCACCATATGCTGGGCACCACGGTACCAGAGCCACATATGAGACACTTAGACAGGTGGCATACTGGCCATGTATGCAACAGGATGTGGCAGAATATGTGAGAGAATGCCTGGTCTGCTGTCAGTTTCACCCAACAAACCTGACTCACAGAGCCCCGTTGCAACGCAGAGGAATCACGTTCCCCTGGTCAGACCTTCAAATCGACTGGGTAGGACCCCTCCCCCGGTCATCAAGAGGCAATAAATACTTTCTCACGGTAGTGTGCCAGTTTACCAAATGGGTAGAGTGTCTGCCAGCACCCAACGACACTGCCCAAACAACGGCATATCTCCTGATGAACCACATCTTCTCCCGATTCGGCCTACCACTCCGAGTCAACTCAGATCGAGGAACTCATTTTACCGCAGAGATCATGCAAAAGATCTGGAAAATTCTTGGGGTACAAGCTAAACTTCACATCAGCCACCATCCGATCTCATCCGGACAGGTAGAAAGGTCCAACCGAACGGTGGTCGCCATGTTGAGAAAATATGTGTCGACTAACCAGAAAGACTGGGATGTGAAACTTCCCCTGGTGCTGATGGCTATCAGAGCCACCCCGCAGGAATCAACACGAGTATCCCCATTTGAACTCATGACCGGGAGGCAGATGACCCTGCCATTACACCTTTTGTACCAACCCGGAGACCACAACCTCGTCACCGCCTATACCACATCTCAGTACCTGGACGAGCTCCATAAACACTTGAGAACAACTTTTGCTTTCGCCCAGCAACACCTGAAAACCAGTGCTGACGGCCAGAAAGCATATTACGACCGAAAGGCATCACACCAAGAACTCAGCGTGGGCGACAAAGTCCTGTACTACAGTTTCGCCCTGCCTCCCAAACAACTGTCAAAAAAGTTTCTGCCTCACTGGACTGGCCCTCATGAAATTGTGAACAAACTCTCCCCAGTAGCGTACCAAATCCAGCTGAAAAGGGGACCAAAAGAGCCAGTCCTCAAATGGGTCCACCGCAACCAGATTAAGAGATATGTGACCACTAGCAGGAACAGACAGGAAGGGCCTAATGCAAGCTAACCTCAACCGCCGTCGTTACAGGAAAAGAAGACTGGACCCTCCGACGGGACAACCCTCGCTGACCTGTGCCTTTTCTCTTTCCCCTTTGCTCTTCCACACCTCTCTCTCTCTTGCCTATAATAGGATGCTGCTGTGGATCGTCATCATGTGCTTCCCGACGACCGAAAGCCAGCCGCCACCTGACCTCGTCTCCTCAGCTCCGGCCTCGGGAATTGTGTTGAGAGAGCAGCCCGGACTGCTCATAACGAACTGTCGGACACACACCCAGAAGGTGTACGTGCGACTCGACCCTCGAAACGTCTACCGTGCACACTACCCAAAGACAACCGTCCTGTACAGCTGGGCAGGTGCCAAATGGACGGAGGCCGCCCTCAAACACGCTGAAGCCGACATCGAACACATGCTGAACCAACTCGAGAAGATGACCCTCACCCAGGCTGAATTGAGCGGGCACAACAGGCGCTCCAAACGTTTCCTAGGAGCCCTGCTTGGAGCCGCTGCTGCCGTAGGCACCCTGTTCAACATTGGTATGTCCAGTGTCAACGCGGTGAACATCGCCACGGTACGACGACAGGTAGCAGAAATCCAGACGGAACTTCCACAACTGAAAGATCAACTCACCACACAGAGCGCATCTTTGACCACCATAGGCAAGACACTGAGAGGCACGGTCACCGTCCTCAACACACATAGCGTCATGCTGAACAGGACTGTGAGCTCCATGAAACAGATGTTCACAGTCTTCCAGAACGATTTTGCCCAGACCCAATTGGTCACCGCATTAATGGGCGATATGCTCAGAGAAGTGAGCTCTTCCATAGACAATTTAGCCATGGGCAGGATTCCACCATACCTGGTACCCCTGAGTCTGGTCCAGACCGTGCTGGCTTCCGCCATCACCACACCTGCCGATCCTATACAAACCCATCTTGCCTACTCCTTAGGAAGTGCCATCCCCCTGTACGTGGACCCGGCGCAGCGAGAAGTGGGTTTCCTCCTAAACTTACCCATTATCGAGTCAAGCCGAATCTACCGACTTAAAGACGTGGTGAACATTGGATTTTGGCAGGGAAATACCCAATTTAAGGTACGGACCCCAGAGGTGGTAGCGTACCACGACAGCGACCCACAGCTGTACCTAGCCCCTAACTTGCACATGTGCACCCTCACAAAAGACATACACTACCTCTGCCCTAGCAAACCTTTCCTCCGGGATAACACCGATGGGATCTGCGGTCTCCAACAGCTGGCTAGCGACGCCCGTTGTCCGGCTGACGCGAAATCTCGCAACCAAGTCACCGAGACGCAAGCTGAAATTGTAGGGAACCGATGGCTCGTGAACACTCCAGTACGCTCAGCGACACTGACCTACGATCAACACGACACTGCTACACGTGTCAACCTGCTGAACCAAAGCATGTGGATTCAAGTCCCACGAGGAGCCATCCTCCACCTGGATGACCTCGCCTTGTACCATCTCCCAAGTGAAGAGTACCAAGCCGAACTAGAGATTCCATCTTTCTTTAGGGACCGCAACTTCACACTAGATCCAGAACTGGAAAGTTGGATCGCGAAAGAGGGGTCACAAATCATCGATATAGCCCCACTGGACTCAGCCCTTCAGGCCTTGTCTCGACAACCCATCCTGAACACTTCACCTGTGGTCCAAACCTGGACAGCGGCTGACACCGCCCTCTGTCTTACCAGCATCCTCGGACATACCCTAGCTTTGGGCTTGGCCTATATCCTGTACAGAAGAGTCAACGCAATCCGAGCTTCCACAACCAAGCTCACAGAGGCAGTCTCCGTCGGCTTCAGGAGAAACCCTCGGAAGGACGACGCCTCACCAGAGAATGCGGAAGACCTCATCGAACTAAGCCCCAATCTTAACAACCCCTTTATAGCCACCTCATCTCCCTGACCTGCCATCTGACCACTGTTACTGTGATGAGTCGACCAGGTCCATCCATGCCCTGTTCACTCATCAAGGGGGGAATGTAACGCACATCAGATGGTCAGATCACCAGCTCTATCTCTCTATATGTTAATTTACTGAAATTAGCCTGTCTTCAAATCCCCTTTTGCTCTGAGACCTAATTAAATCATTGGTGTCCTAATCCACAAACACCTCTATTGTCTTAAGATCCTTCCTTCCTGGACCCCAGACCCAACGGCGCCTACGAATGACCTAAATCATTAACTATCTATCTGAAAACAGAGATCCCTTACTGCTGACTTCTAGTTTATGGCTCCGCGAACATCCGCTGATCACCAAGAGCAATCCCCCCTGACCAATAAAAGCAATCTCAAGAGGACCCTAGGGACTCTCTGTCAGACATTCATTTACATGTAGACCCTCAGGCAACACGTAAGAAAACAACCAGACTCTGTTCGACCGCTAATCTAATCAGACCGAGTAACACGCACACACCTAGACTCTCTCACCCCGTGCTCGGGGACAAAAGTTCAACGCAGCAGGATGAACCTTCAGTGACTCTTCCAGCGCACACACACAAGGAAACACACACAGATCCTACCACGTGTGAATCAAAATCATCTTGTGAAATGTTTAAAATGTATTCTCTTGATGTATGCATGATCCCTTTGTCCCAAATATTATGCCTATATAGTTTTATTGATTTGTAATCCATTTGATGTGACTATAATCGCGAAAAATCAGGTATCCGCGGGTGACTATGTCATAGAGATACCATTCGTGGTATCATTGTGTTCCATAAATCCCAACGGTGTGGAATCTTTAACCCAAAATCTCCGAAGACGCATTATTTTATTAAATCCAGTGTTATTAACGATAGGAACAAATTTAGCTTCTCCTTAACTATTAGGAAGGGGCGTGAGCCTCCACAAAACGTCAGGAGGTAGTCACAATCGCCCTTCCAGGCGATTGGGTCATGCACCTAAAGAGGCTGGGCTTAACCCCTTCAAAATGCCGCGCTTCTCTGATCTCAACGCACATCGCCAGAGAGAGAGAGACGACACGCCTTCTTCCATCCTTGGAAGCTTCGTTCGCGTTTATTTTCATTTTTCTTCCAAGTTTTATTTTCTTAAAACTACTTTTACTTCAGTTGATAGTCTCCTTCAACCAACCCAAGATACCAACTTAAAGCTAAAGATCATTTTGCTGAGTTCCGCTCGCTTCAAGTCGCTATAGCAACTAGACGCTGTGATCACGTGACTCCGCTTCCGTCCAACACAGACGAGACCACACAAAGAGGGCCGATCTACAACTCAGACGTAACGTAGACCTTAATTTCCAACCTGAAGTGCTGTTTAAAGTGTCTAATATTGCTGTGCCTATTGGGGTCTTGTTGTGACTGACTGAACTGTCTCTACCTATCTCTCATTTCTCTTTACTCACACTTACACACTCTTCGACGCACACATCTGCACCTACACACACACATACACGCCCACCTCTTCACGCGTCTCCTAGACATAAACACACGGCCACGTGCTGCTAAAGGCGTGCTCCTACACACACACATACACACACACACACACCTCTCCTTACCACGCTCTCAGTGTACACACACAAAACCCTTTCTTAAAATTCTCTCTCTCTCTCTTATATTCTCCCTTCTTCCTTCCCCTACTCTAACCTTTTTATCTTACGTTTATTTTGTTGTATTCCCTATTTGCGATCGTATATTGTTTTGTTTATGCATATTCACTCCTGTGTGATTGAAAATTAGTACATGTAACCAGTAGCTCGTTTGAATAAACTTTGTTAAATCATTTGAATTAAGTTTGCCTGTTTGTTTCAATACTGAGTCCCTGAGTAGTGCAGATCTTTACCTCTTAACGCTCTACGATAAATTTTACTATTGAAAGAAATCTCAAATGGTCTAAAACACTAAGATCTTTATTTTCTTGTGGCCACAGAGAATAAATTGTCTATCAGTGTTAAAGACGTGAGATTTCCGTTCAGATATTGTACATTTTGTGTGCTGGACATACAGTTCGTACAATAAATGAACATTCTTCAACTTGTATCTAAAATTTCCCCAAATTGAACATATTCTACCCGTCTATATCAGTGAGTACTACAAGCGATTGTGTAACCTCTGATATAAGCCGAGGTTTTGACCAATTCCCTATTTGGTAATTCTTTAATTCATGTAAGCAACATATGCATAGTCACATTAATGCTAATTTGAGCTAATTAATTCCCTAACATAAGTCATTGTTGTTACATATTTATTGGTGTCTAGAACGGCGGGCACTCTCATACTCAGTTTGATACAGATTGTGCAAGTTTGTATTCATGTGTGATTTTTTTCAAAAGTTTAATGATTTTGTGCGCGTTTGAATCTTATAACGTTATTGAATAAGTATTGCATTACTGAATAAGTCGACTCGAAAACTGATCAAAGGGCGAAAAGCCATAACCCGCCAGCACGTCTGGTTGTGAAGGAAAACTGCAGTATTTACAGTGTTGTTGCAAGTCCAGAATTAGAGGAAAAAAAAAAAAATCCTCTTTTTATTGTGACCTTACATGTAATTCTGTATTGAGACCTGTATGGGAACAGAGGAGTCCCTCAGGCATTATTACCGGTATTTCTGTAAATCCCGAGAGCAATAAGTAAGTAGCTACTCCGGTCAGAAAAGAATATATATTCTATTGTATGTCGTTAAGTAACGATAAAATACGGGTTAACGCATTGGTCTAGCTAACCAGAAGGAAAACCCCGTTCAAGCGTCTATAAAGACCAGAAACAGTTCCGCCGCGAACTTTTGATTTGCAGTGTTGTTTTATGTTTGCAAAGACCGGCCGTGGTCTTTAAAGAATTTATTTTGCAGCGTTGTTTGGTGCGTGCGAAGGCCTGCACGTTTGCAAAGTGTAATTTCTGATACGTCTCAAATTACCGCCCCGGTGACGCGTTCCGCGTTAGCGTAACACTGCCACCGTGTGGTCAACCACAGGTAAAGACCTGTTGGTCGTTATTCCTTCCGCCCTGATTGTTGGTGATTCAAAATTGACGGTCGTAAGTATCTAAGAAGTTGTTTAAATACATATTTGTATTTACAGCACGCTAAGTTCGTTAAAACAACCCTTTTATTTTGGACTGAGACATTTTATGGTGAATTTTAACTTCCCAGAAAGGGAACCGGAAGTTATAGAGTGTCTCGATCCAAAAGCACTGATAGCTCACCCGGAAGCGAACAGCGCCCCTCGTGGCCACGCCCCTCCGGGTCAACTATCCCTCCTCCTCTCTAGTCACTCTACTCTGCTGTTTCCAGTTCTAAATCTGCCTCAGTGATTCTGTTTGGTTCTATTCCCATTCAATAATCATCTAATAACAAATTCGATGTTATAGTGATTATTTTATTTTTGTTCTATTAATTTTTGTTAAATCTTTCTATTTCTCTAAGACAACCAAACTTTTCTCTCCAAGGAAATTTAGATTTGAGGTGAAATTTAAACTTAATTTAATTTGGTTACTTCCATTTTCACATTCCAGTCATCTTAAGCCCTGAGCAGGACACCGCCCTCTGGTGGCCGAGCCTTTCTCAAGCCAGCCATCTGCCTGCTACAAATTTATAGAGTTACTAAATTTAATAACTTCAGTTATTGTGATTATTATACAAAATCAATTCTAATTCACTTGTGACTCTTCCTCAGGCTTAGTTGGATGTGATCTTGAACCAATGTTGAATTAAGATTTTAAATTGTGTCAAACAATTAGGGTGCACCACAGAGAGACGCCCCCTTGAGGCCTAAGTAACCCACTGCAGCAGTCCACCACACCCTCTTCCAGGTTACTTTGATTTTCTTTCTCTCTCCAAAGTTTTCTTTATCATTTGTATTATTATTGTTTTCATTTACCCCTCGCAGGCCCATCTGACTTTTGTCCTATTTTCCCCATAACTCAATTTGGTGTAAGCCAGAAATCTTAAATTCACTTTAAGCTACTCTGTTCACTCCATCTTGTGTGTCCTATAGGCAAAACTCTCAGCGCCTGCAGTGGACTGGGGGGGAACCCCGAGCAGACCTCTGTGGGCAAGTTGGCCGACTGACGTTACCGACTCTGACCGTGCAGGTGACTCTTGAATTTCTCCTGTCTCTGCCACTGGCCGCGGCACGCAGTAGTGACATCAGCAATCCGGTGCCTCGGAGTGCCAGCCTCTACGCCAACGCAAAAGTTAATTGTTGGGACCACTGCCCAAACCAACGACAGTCCCTGTCACTCTAGGCCTACGGCCTAGTGGGTTCTGGGTAGTACCCACCTTTACATTGCGTTTGGTTGGTTGGTACCTCCGGGACTACCAGGGTTGTGTTTACGGTCACTCTGTTTGAGTGGGCGTGGTCGTGAGCAGAGTAACGGAGAATCCAAAGTCACGGCGGCCAAGTGTTTGGAGCGCCAGGAAGGTTGAACGAGCTCAGCAGGGGCCGGCTGGGTTGACCTCCATCCATTTCAGGTAAACTGAACTTTGATAATCAAACAAAAAAAAAAACAAAAAAAAAAAAAACAGAAAAAAAACAAACCCTTGTCTTTCTTATAAACCACATAATCATAAATATTTTCCTCTGTGCACATCCCTCGTGCTATTAGTGTCCAAAGTACAGTCCAGATCAACTCACTGACATTTTTGTTTAATTTTGTTTCGTCCTTCCTTTTCAATCCTCACCTACGCGTGCCTTGCATGTTCTGTTATAACCTGTTTTTCAGTGTATCAACGAGATCCCAACAGGCTAGGTAACACAGGGACGACTGAACAGTCTCTATTCCGGGTCCCAAACTGACCCGCCTAACTGTCTAAAGTCAGTTAGCCCAAAATTTCTATAGACGGCACACCGTCCTATAGTTTATTAGTTTCACGACCCGGTTGCATTGGCCCTTCTTGTGTGTCTTGTGTGTTGTGTTTCTCTCGCCTACAGTGAGTCAAAATGTCACGTGCATCCAGTCCTGCGGAACACTGGAACAGCCTGGAGGCGTGGTTATCAGCCATAACTACGGGGTGCCTACCCAAAGACTTCGGTGACCCAAAGCTCCTGACCCAACAGGAACTGGACAACAAGGTGGACCAGATCATGTCCCAGGACCCCACGCAGGCCTACAGTTCAAAAGACTGGAGCCGCATCGTCGGGAGTCTCTCTCACTATCTTGTGTCACAGGCACGACTACTGGAGGAGGACAAGGCCAAGCTGGAAAAAGACACCGCTGGACTAAAGACTCAGCTGGAGGAAACCTGCAAACAAAAGGAACAAACCCAGCAGCGTCTGGAGGAGTTACTTCTGGAGGACGAGGAGGACACACGTCCAGAACTACAACAGGAAGTGGAAAGACTACAGCAGGCCCTGGAAGACCTGCGTCTGGACACAGACAGGACAGTGGAGACGGAGAAACAGAACACAGCAGCCCTCAATGACAAGCTACTACGTGGAGAGGAGCTGCTAGCAAGAGCACGCACAGAATTAAAAGACAGAGACGCTAGAGTCAAAGCTTGCGAAACATTGTTGCAGAAAGCCCAAGCTGAAATTGACGAGCTCGTCCAACAAAGATATGATCTCAAAGACGAGCTGGATATCGTCCACCGTGAACTCAAACATGCGTACGAACTACAAGGTAAGCGGGCGGGGGAGACACACATCACCCCGTCTCTCCCCACCCGTAAACCTGCAGGTCACAGCCAAACCCTTCAAGCTAAAGAAGAAGAGGAAAACCCACGTCTTGACGCTATCTCACCTGCTGGCCCCGTCCCGGAAGGACGAGCCACCAGTCACCGCACAGCATCCAAAGAACTGGACAAGCTTGCAAGAAACATCCCTACATTCAATCCAAATCCAGCCGGGGGCAACGACGTGTACTCTTACTTAACCGACATTGAATTCCACTTACAAACCGTGGACAACGTCACGACTTGGGACAAGTTATACCTCCTTCGGACCACTTCTGGTCGTATTGTAAGAAGTTTCCTTGATAGACAGCCAGAATCTGTGAAACAGAATTATCCACAATTACGACAAGCCCTGATCCGCGAATTCTCTAACCCAGACTCGGACCAAGGCATCATTGCGGCAATGGACCTCAAACAAGCTCGTCTGGAAACACCGCAAGCCTACTACGAACGTCTGCGACTCGCTTACTTCGGACCGAGGAATGAGGCATTTATGGAAGAGGACGTTAGTTTCAAAACGCTTTTCCTGCGGAATCTCCACCCCACTCAAAGTGCACACCTGGGCGTTTTAGTTTGTCCACGGACCCTGTCAATTCAACAATTACGTGACCTGGCCCACAAAGCATACGTAAAACAAATGACTGGGTCTGACAAACCTGGGAAATACCCCACAGTTTTCCCTGTCACTGCACCCTTTCCAGAACTGAATTTAGAAGGTGCACAGCCTACCAACTACGGACCCAGCAACAGACAGCCACGACCGTTCCAAGCTGGCAGAGGACAGCGTGGGCGGGGGGGAACCCGCCCAAAACCACAAAATGACCGTTTCAGGGGATCCTGGGACCGGCAGCACTTCCCCCACAACCAAAAGGGGGGGGCAGCTGGGATGCCGACCGACACCCCAGGAGAGGCCGACCCCGATCTCCCCGAAACACAAGCCCAGAGAACCGGCAACGGGACCCCTCCCGACAAGACACCGGTAAGCTCAAGATGGAGCCCAAATCCAGCGGGAACATTGCAGCCACGCCTGACACAACAGAACTTGTAAACATCCTGAAAGAGCTTCTCCAAAGGAAACCCCACAAGGAAGACAAAGATAAACCAGACACTGCATGACTAATCCACAGGCCTGGACCCAATGCTTCCCACACTACCAACTCCACTAACTCCAGCCCGTTGACAGCACCACAAAACACTGCTGTCAATCCACAGACTGTTAAACCTGCTGTTACATCATTGAATGACAGCTCTAATCACTCCATTCAGATGACAGCCCCACAAAACCCTGCTGTCAAACCACAGACTTTTGAACTTGCTGTTTCATTACCCAATGACAGCTCCACTCACTCCATTCAGCTGACAGCCCCACAAAACACTGCTGTCAAACCACAGACTTTTGAACCTGCTGTTACAGCAACAAACGACCGCGTCACTCACCACAGCCAGCTGACAACGCGACTCCCTGAACAGGACTGCAGCAGCTCTCACGATAAGGTCCCAGACAGTGCGGTCTTGTTGATCTGCAACCACAACGAGCCACCCCAGACTCACCCTCACTGCTTGTCAATCAATACACAAGATCCTACACCACAACTGCTGGGTAACCTAATTGAGAGAGGAGTGGCACGAAAACTGTACTTAACAATTACCTTGGAAAAGGACATGCATATCGAAGCACTGGTGGACACCGGCTCTGATCTAACGCTTATTTCTGCTCAACTGTTTGAAAAACTGAAGTGGGAAGCTCAAAGACAAAACAGAACTCTTAAATTCCACACGTGTGAGCTGAACGTACAGTCATACAGCCAGAATGACATCCAGCTAAATAATGTAGCTCCCATTCATCTGACCATCGGTCCAATGAGCATAGTCCACCCGGTATATATTTCTCCAGTAAATACTTATCAATTTCTCGTAGGCAAGGACCTGCTGGACCGCTTTGAACCATTATTAGACCTCAAGCACCTACAAGTTTGGGCGCAGGTGCGCGAACCACACCCCCTTCAGCCACACGACTCCATCGAACCAGACTGTCAAACCACAAGGTTCACGGGAGTTCCATCAGCCAGACACGAGGACAAAGTCCCCACAGCTGATCAGGGTTCAAGTTCGCTACTCTGCACATTCAGAACAACGCCAGACTCTGATAATTACCGCCCCCAAGTAAAAACTCCCCTGCAGTTGCAGGATGTGACCACAACAGACATTACCCTGGCACTATGGGCAGATAACTCAGCCATAAGTCTCTCCCTATTCAATGCAATCATTGAAAAGACTCCAGACCTGCCCTACACCTGCAAACGCACACGTTTCCCTTTGAACCCAGATCCATCCTCAATGACATCTGCCAAAGGAATCTGTGCTTTGAACTTGACATGGAATCACCGACACTTGACCCATTACTTTCTGATTCTGGAAGACCCAGCCCACGACGTTTTCATTGGAGCAGACATTTTGATTCGCCTCAAGGCTCATGTGGACATGATTAATGAAGTTGTATGGGCTCCCCTGACTTTACAGCCACCTGTTCCCATCAGCCATGACAATCTACTGTCAGGGCAGACCATTCCAGAAGTCTGCACTCTTATCAACGAACAGGGAACGGTGGTACCTGCTTACACTAAGGGGGTCGCTGTACGGCTCAACCTGCGACAAGGCCAAACCCTAAACCACACACTGGCCTTCTTCCAGCCTTCACCTGAGTGCGTGGAACTCGGACTAACCCTCGAAGCCACACCCCTCACTGAAGTGTCATCTCGGGTAGTCTACATCCTATTCAACAATTGCACGGCAACTGACATCGGCATCCCCAAAGCCTACAGACTGGGATGGCTAGTCAGTCACGCCTTTCATGACTTTGACCTGACGTTACCCGTCATAGGGCCCATTCCACCTGCACTGATACCTGAAGGGCATACTGACAACACATTGCTCACAACACCCTTCCAATTCATTGCCATCACATCTGTCATGCCGGTGGCCAAAAACCAGGTGTGCAGAACGGAGCTGACAGAGGACAAACAGCTCACAGTGTACACAGTCTCCCACCAGCCTGTCACTGAGACTGATACACCTGCCATGCCTGTCACTGAGACTGATACACCTGCCACGCCTGTCACAACCAGCTCAACTGACGACAAGCCTACGGAGGAACCGTATCCAGGTTTTGAATCCCAAGTGCAACAAATTCTACAGGATGCTGACGCACTTCAGGACAATGCCGATCGCCAAAAGCTACGACAAGTCCTATATAAATTCAAAGAACACTTTGCTAAAGACTCTTTAGACTGTGGTCTCACCAACCTCCACACAGTGCGCATACCCACGCACCCCAAGGCTCCTCCCACCTTTGTCAAG
The DNA here is from genome assembly GCF_964197995.2 of Scardinius erythrophthalmus. Taxonomy (NCBI): domain Eukaryota; kingdom Metazoa; phylum Chordata; class Actinopteri; order Cypriniformes; family Leuciscidae; genus Scardinius; species Scardinius erythrophthalmus. The sequence goes on from NC_138221.1 coordinate 11,572,381, forward strand.
CAATACAAGATTCCCATTGCCTCACACGAACCAGTGCAGGAAATCATCGAATCCATGCTTGAAAAAGGTGTAATTCGAAATTGTAATTCCACCTACTCTGCACCCATCTGGCCCGTTCTCAAGCCAAACGGCAAATGGCGGCCAACAATAGACTATCGAAAACTAAATCAGCAGGTGCCGTTGTCACGATGGCCCATGACACAACTGGAGCAAGAAATACCCAGAATCAGGGGAGCCACCATCTTCTCTACACTCGATGTGGCCTCTGGATTCTGGACTATTCCAGTGCACCCAGACGACCAACACAAGTTGGCCTTCACCTTCGGCAACCGCCAGTACACCTTCAACCGATGCCCATTCGGGTATGCAAACTCACCAGCTGAGTTCAACATCTTCTTAAACAAAGCCTGCCCTGACGCCAGGACGAGAGGTAACCTGATTTACGTTGACGATGTGCTCATGAAAAGCACGACGGTGGCCGACCACCTAAAAGAAATTGACTATGTTCTGAACCAGTTATCTGCTGCCGGCGCCAAAATAGCTCTACACAAGGGGCAGTGGTGTCGCAAAAAGGTAAATTACGTGGGCCTGCTCATTGGACACCATGGCATCGAACCACAATCAAACCGCATCCATGCCATCCAAAACATCAAGCCTCCCACCAACGTCTCGGAACTTCGAAGCTTTCTGGGAGTATGCAATTACTCCCGGCAATTCATCGAACACTATTCAGACATAGCCAGGCCGCTCACAGCTCTGCTGAAAAAGGTCTGCCCTTTCGTCTGGTCAGACGCCCAAGAACACGCCATGAAAGAACTTAAAAAACATTTATGCTCAGCCCCTTGCCTTGCGTACCCTGATCCGCAAAAAGAATTCCACCTCGACGCTGGGTTTTCAAACCAATGTCTAAGTGCTGGCCTATACCAACGGCATGACCAAGACAAAAAGGTGATCGCATATGCCAGCAAGACACTTCTCCCTCCAGAATGCAAATTCTCTGACTGTGAAAAAGCTTTGCTCTGTACGGTATGGGCCATTCAGCGCTTCTCCAACTACATTGGAGCACAAAAGGTCATCATTGAGACTTGCCACCAGCCCGTCATGTTCCTTAACAGCCAACGGATAAGAGACGGTGTGGTCACCAACTCACGCATAGCTACATGGCTAATGGCTCTCCAAGGACGAAACGTCGAAGCCAGATATGCACAAAACCACAAATCCGCTCTAGGTAACGGTCTGGCGGCATGTCAAGACTGCTCTGACAACGCACCTGCTGCAACGCTAAATACACCTGAGCCCCAGCAGCCACAACTGACCTGCCACAGGTACTTTGACAAAAATGCGTGCGAAGGCATGCCCACAGCTTACGTCGACGGATGTTCCTACAACAGCGAGGGCATCCTAAAAGCTGGCGCAGGGGTACTGTGGGTAAACAACCACCCATGCCCACCCCAAAACTTCAAGCTGGGCCCCCAGTCATCACAATACGCAGAAATAGCAGCAATTCTCATTACCCTGCAAATCGCAGCAGCCCATAACCTCAAAGAACTGCTTATCTGCACAGACTCGAACTATGCCAGACTCAGTTTTGTGTGCCATCTTCCAACCTGGAAACAAAATGGTTTCACAACTGCTAACAACAAACCCGTCAAGCATCAACACCTGTTCCAAGAATGTGTCAACATCACAACAACACACGACATTACCGTGTACTGGAAGAAGGTGAAAGGACATTCTAAACTCCCAGGCCAAGACAAAGACCTCAACGACCACACTGACGCCCTCGCAAAAGCGGGCGCCCTACAGGGAGTACCGTGGGTTTCCCCAAAAGCCCCACCCACCCCAGAAGTAGCAGTGATAACCCGCAGAAAGCAAACCGCACCTGCAACAGCACCTGCGTCAGAACTTCTGTCACTTACACCACAAATTTCCAACAACGACCTTGCAGATATGCAAGCATCAGACACTGCCATACAGGCAATTAAAACGCACCTCCTCGACCCCTCCACCTCCCCTCTCACACCTTCAAATCTCACTGATGACTCCGATCTCAGACATCTATACAACTCCAGACACATGTTACGTGTGCGGGACGACATTCTTTGGTTTGTCAACGATGACACCACTTCGCTAAAACTCGTGGTACCTCGCTGTCAAAGGGGGGAAATGATAAATCACGCCCACAACGCACCATATGCTGGGCACCACGGTACCAGAGCCACATATGAGACACTTAGACAGGTGGCATACTGGCCATGTATGCAACAGGATGTGGCAGAATATGTGAGAGAATGCCTGGTCTGCTGTCAGTTTCACCCAACAAACCTGACTCACAGAGCCCCGTTGCAACGCAGAGGAATCACGTTCCCCTGGTCAGACCTTCAAATCGACTGGGTAGGACCCCTCCCCCGGTCATCAAGAGGCAATAAATACTTTCTCACGGTAGTGTGCCAGTTTACCAAATGGGTAGAGTGTCTGCCAGCACCCAACGACACTGCCCAAACAACGGCATATCTCCTGATGAACCACATCTTCTCCCGATTCGGCCTACCACTCCGAGTCAACTCAGATCGAGGAACTCATTTTACCGCAGAGATCATGCAAAAGATCTGGAAAATTCTTGGGGTACAAGCTAAACTTCACATCAGCCACCATCCGATCTCATCCGGACAGGTAGAAAGGTCCAACCGAACGGTGGTCGCCATGTTGAGAAAATATGTGTCGACTAACCAGAAAGACTGGGATGTGAAACTTCCCCTGGTGCTGATGGCTATCAGAGCCACCCCGCAGGAATCAACACGAGTATCCCCATTTGAACTCATGACCGGGAGGCAGATGACCCTGCCATTACACCTTTTGTACCAACCCGGAGACCACAACCTCGTCACCGCCTATACCACATCTCAGTACCTGGACGAGCTCCATAAACACTTGAGAACAACTTTTGCTTTCGCCCAGCAACACCTGAAAACCAGTGCTGACGGCCAGAAAGCATATTACGACCGAAAGGCATCACACCAAGAACTCAGCGTGGGCGACAAAGTCCTGTACTACAGTTTCGCCCTGCCTCCCAAACAACTGTCAAAAAAGTTTCTGCCTCACTGGACTGGCCCTCATGAAATTGTGAACAAACTCTCCCCAGTAGCGTACCAAATCCAGCTGAAAAGGGGACCAAAAGAGCCAGTCCTCAAATGGGTCCACCGCAACCAGATTAAGAGATATGTGACCACTAGCAGGAACAGACAGGAAGGGCCTAATGCAAGCTAACCTCAACCGCCGTCGTTACAGGAAAAGAAGACTGGACCCTCCGACGGGACAACCCTCGCTGACCTGTGCCTTTTCTCTTTCCCCTTTGCTCTTCCACACCTCTCTCTCTCTTGCCTATAATAGGATGCTGCTGTGGATCGTCATCATGTGCTTCCCGACGACCGAAAGCCAGCCGCCACCTGACCTCGTCTCCTCAGCTCCGGCCTCGGGAATTGTGTTGAGAGAGCAGCCCGGACTGCTCATAACGAACTGTCGGACACACACCCAGAAGGTGTACGTGCGACTCGACCCTCGAAACGTCTACCGTGCACACTACCCAAAGACAACCGTCCTGTACAGCTGGGCAGGTGCCAAATGGACGGAGGCCGCCCTCAAACACGCTGAAGCCGACATCGAACACATGCTGAACCAACTCGAGAAGATGACCCTCACCCAGGCTGAATTGAGCGGGCACAACAGGCGCTCCAAACGTTTCCTAGGAGCCCTGCTTGGAGCCGCTGCTGCCGTAGGCACCCTGTTCAACATTGGTATGTCCAGTGTCAACGCGGTGAACATCGCCACGGTACGACGACAGGTAGCAGAAATCCAGACGGAACTTCCACAACTGAAAGATCAACTCACCACACAGAGCGCATCTTTGACCACCATAGGCAAGACACTGAGAGGCACGGTCACCGTCCTCAACACACATAGCGTCATGCTGAACAGGACTGTGAGCTCCATGAAACAGATGTTCACAGTCTTCCAGAACGATTTTGCCCAGACCCAATTGGTCACCGCATTAATGGGCGATATGCTCAGAGAAGTGAGCTCTTCCATAGACAATTTAGCCATGGGCAGGATTCCACCATACCTGGTACCCCTGAGTCTGGTCCAGACCGTGCTGGCTTCCGCCATCACCACACCTGCCGATCCTATACAAACCCATCTTGCCTACTCCTTAGGAAGTGCCATCCCCCTGTACGTGGACCCGGCGCAGCGAGAAGTGGGTTTCCTCCTAAACTTACCCATTATCGAGTCAAGCCGAATCTACCGACTTAAAGACGTGGTGAACATTGGATTTTGGCAGGGAAATACCCAATTTAAGGTACGGACCCCAGAGGTGGTAGCGTACCACGACAGCGACCCACAGCTGTACCTAGCCCCTAACTTGCACATGTGCACCCTCACAAAAGACATACACTACCTCTGCCCTAGCAAACCTTTCCTCCGGGATAACACCGATGGGATCTGCGGTCTCCAACAGCTGGCTAGCGACGCCCGTTGTCCGGCTGACGCGAAATCTCGCAACCAAGTCACCGAGACGCAAGCTGAAATTGTAGGGAACCGATGGCTCGTGAACACTCCAGTACGCTCAGCGACACTGACCTACGATCAACACGACACTGCTACACGTGTCAACCTGCTGAACCAAAGCATGTGGATTCAAGTCCCACGAGGAGCCATCCTCCACCTGGATGACCTCGCCTTGTACCATCTCCCAAGTGAAGAGTACCAAGCCGAACTAGAGATTCCATCTTTCTTTAGGGACCGCAACTTCACACTAGATCCAGAACTGGAAAGTTGGATCGCGAAAGAGGGGTCACAAATCATCGATATAGCCCCACTGGACTCAGCCCTTCAGGCCTTGTCTCGACAACCCATCCTGAACACTTCACCTGTGGTCCAAACCTGGACAGCGGCTGACACCGCCCTCTGTCTTACCAGCATCCTCGGACATACCCTAGCTTTGGGCTTGGCCTATATCCTGTACAGAAGAGTCAACGCAATCCGAGCTTCCACAACCAAGCTCACAGAGGCAGTCTCCGTCGGCTTCAGGAGAAACCCTCGGAAGGACGACGCCTCACCAGAGAATGCGGAAGACCTCATCGAACTAAGCCCCAATCTTAACAACCCCTTTATAGCCACCTCATCTCCCTGACCTGCCATCTGACCACTGTTACTGTGATGAGTCGACCAGGTCCATCCATGCCCTGTTCACTCATCAAGGGGGGAATGTAACGCACATCAGATGGTCAGATCACCAGCTCTATCTCTCTATATGTTAATTTACTGAAATTAGCCTGTCTTCAAATCCCCTTTTGCTCTGAGACCTAATTAAATCATTGGTGTCCTAATCCACAAACACCTCTATTGTCTTAAGATCCTTCCTTCCTGGACCCCAGACCCAACGGCGCCTACGAATGACCTAAATCATTAACTATCTATCTGAAAACAGAGATCCCTTACTGCTGACTTCTAGTTTATGGCTCCGCGAACATCCGCTGATCACCAAGAGCAATCCCCCCTGACCAATAAAAGCAATCTCAAGAGGACCCTAGGGACTCTCTGTCAGACATTCATTTACATGTAGACCCTCAGGCAACACGTAAGAAAACAACCAGACTCTGTTCGACCGCTAATCTAATCAGACCGAGTAACACGCACACACCTAGACTCTCTCACCCCGTGCTCGGGGACAAAAGTTCAACGCAGCAGGATGAACCTTCAGTGACTCTTCCAGCGCACACACACAAGGAAACACACACAGATCCTACCACGTGTGAATCAAAATCATCTTGTGAAATGTTTAAAATGTATTCTCTTGATGTATGCATGATCCCTTTGTCCCAAATATTATGCCTATATAGTTTTATTGATTTGTAATCCATTTGATGTGACTATAATCGCGAAAAATCAGGTATCCGCGGGTGACTATGTCATAGAGATACCATTCGTGGTATCATTGTGTTCCATAAATCCCAACGGTGTGGAATCTTTAACCCAAAATCTCCGAAGACGCATTATTTTATTAAATCCAGTGTTATTAACGATAGGAACAAATTTAGCTTCTCCTTAACTATTAGGAAGGGGCGTGAGCCTCCACAAAACGTCAGGAGGTAGTCACAATCGCCCTTCCAGGCGATTGGGTCATGCACCTAAAGAGGCTGGGCTTAACCCCTTCAAAATGCCGCGCTTCTCTGATCTCAACGCACATCGCCAGAGAGAGAGAGACGACACGCCTTCTTCCATCCTTGGAAGCTTCGTTCGCGTTTATTTTCATTTTTCTTCCAAGTTTTATTTTCTTAAAACTACTTTTACTTCAGTTGATAGTCTCCTTCAACCAACCCAAGATACCAACTTAAAGCTAAAGATCATTTTGCTGAGTTCCGCTCGCTTCAAGTCGCTATAGCAACTAGACGCTGTGATCACGTGACTCCGCTTCCGTCCAACACAGACGAGACCACACAAAGAGGGCCGATCTACAACTCAGACGTAACGTAGACCTTAATTTCCAACCTGAAGTGCTGTTTAAAGTGTCTAATATTGCTGTGCCTATTGGGGTCTTGTTGTGACTGACTGAACTGTCTCTACCTATCTCTCATTTCTCTTTACTCACACTTACACACTCTTCGACGCACACATCTGCACCTACACACACACATACACGCCCACCTCTTCACGCGTCTCCTAGACATAAACACACGGCCACGTGCTGCTAAAGGCGTGCTCCTACACACACACATACACACACACACACACCTCTCCTTACCACGCTCTCAGTGTACACACACAAAACCCTTTCTTAAAATTCTCTCTCTCTCTCTTATATTCTCCCTTCTTCCTTCCCCTACTCTAACCTTTTTATCTTACGTTTATTTTGTTGTATTCCCTATTTGCGATCGTATATTGTTTTGTTTATGCATATTCACTCCTGTGTGATTGAAAATTAGTACATGTAACCAGTAGCTCGTTTGAATAAACTTTGTTAAATCATTTGAATTAAGTTTGCCTGTTTGTTTCAATACTGAGTCCCTGAGTAGTGCAGATCTTTACCTCTTAACGCTCTACGATAAATTTTACTATTGAAAGAAATCTCAAATGGTCTAAAACACTAAGATCTTTATTTTCTTGTGGCCACAGAGAATAAATTGTCTATCAGTGTTAAAGACGTGAGATTTCCGTTCAGATATTGTACATTTTGTGTGCTGGACATACAGTTCGTACAATAAATGAACATTCTTCAACTTGTATCTAAAATTTCCCCAAATTGAACATATTCTACCCGTCTATATCAGTGAGTACTACAAGCGATTGTGTAACCTCTGATATAAGCCGAGGTTTTGACCAATTCCCTATTTGGTAATTCTTTAATTCATGTAAGCAACATATGCATAGTCACATTAATGCTAATTTGAGCTAATTAATTCCCTAACATAAGTCATTGTTGTTACACTATCATCTTAGTGAGGAGGCGGGGTTGACCCCGTTGCTATGTATGACACAATCTTTTGAAGACTGTGATTGGTTGGTTGACCAAGAAGGAAAAAATAATGATTTTTAATATAGGGTCTATTCTAAGCCTACACTTTGTAATTTTTCCTATTTGACCATTTTCTCTCTCTCTCTCTCTCTCTCTCTCTCTCTCTCTCTCTCTCTCTCTCTCTCTCTCTCTCTCTCTCACTTCCGGTGCGGGTGTTGAGTGCGTGAGTGGTGTATTGCGAGTAGAGTGCGGTGAGTGAAGTTGTTTTTCTGTGTCTGAATATCTTTCTCTTTTCCGCCTATTTGTTCGTATGTGTTTTAGTTTGTGGTAGTTTTTTTGTGTGTGGTTTGGGCTGCGTGCTACCGGTTTTTACCGGGGAAAGCATGACGACCCCAGCTACACAGGGTTTGTCCACGCTCACGCGGCGTCATGCGGTGAAAGTGGCGTTTGCGGCGAGCATAGAAGATATTTGTTTGGCGATCGGCGAAGTTGTGGGACATGGATCTATTCTATCAGCATCGAGGATGAATAACGCTACTGTGATTTTTCTTAGTAACGTTGAAAAGGTGAATGAAGCAGTTGAGAGTGGAATTGTAATTGGTGGTGATTTTGTTCAGGTTCTTCCCCTCTCATTACCATCTAAGAGGGTCACCTTATCTAACGTTCCCCCCTTTCTCAGTGACCAGATAATAACAGAAGCTTTATCACGTTATGGAAAATTGGTGTCCCCAATAAAAAAAATCCCGATTAGCACGGGCTCTCCCCTGTTGAAACATATTGTGTCTTTCAGGAGATTTGCATACATGATTATTAAGGATGATGAGGAATTGGATTTTTCACTTAGTTTTAAAGTTGATGATTTTGATTACATCATTTTTGTAACAACTGCGAAGACGAAATGCTTTGGTTGTGGAAAAGTAGGACATCTGATTCGTAATTGCCAGGAAAAGAAAGTCACTGAGAAAGGGGATACGGTTTCCAACCCAAGTACGAGTAGTGGAGAAGCTGGTTTAGTTTCACTGAGCTCGGAGTTGCAGGGTGACAATAATAGTGAGACTGAAGTGGTTACTTGTAGAGAGATAGCTGGAACAAAATCTGTTGTTGTGACAGGTGTAGATACAGAAAAGAAAGACCAAGTTGATATTGTATCTGATGTAAAACAATCAAAACATCCTGAAAAAGAAAGAGAAGATGTTACTATTGGATATGTAACACAGGTTGTACAGAAGAAGAGTGGAATTGATTGTGTGGACATGGAAATGGAGGCACAAATAGAAATGTTCAAAGCACCTCTAAAAAGAAAAAAGATTGACAAGTTTCAAAATAAAAAAGCGGGGAAGAAAGCTGACTTATGTGGTAGCAATGATAATGAAGCCGAAAGTGATAGTGAATCATCAGATTCCAGTGTGGCGTTGTCTTTGAGTGACTTCACTGTTCGGAGCTATGACAGTGAAGAGATAAAATTGTTCCTTAAGTCAACGAAGAACAAGAGAGGGGTGTGTGTACAAGACTATTTTTCTAATATAACACAGTTTGTTGAGAAAGCAAGAATTTTTATGGCTGAAGGATGCTTCACAAATAAAGAAGTTTATCGTTTAAAAAAGTTGGTGAGGAATGTAGAGAAACTTAAGGACGATGTTTAATAAGTTAAGCTCATGTTCCACATTAATGAGTGTGGTTTTTTTTTGGTGGGTTTTTCTCCTTTTGGTCATGAGGGAAGTTAGTCTAGCAACCCTGAATGTAAATGGTGCTAGAGATATTAAGAAAAGAGGAATGTTAAATGTATTAATGAAACAGAAGAATCTTGATATTTTAATGTTGCAAGAAACACATAGTGATGGGGGGAATGCAGCAGACTGGGGAAGAGAATTTGAGGGGTTAACAATTTTAAGCCATAACACTTCAATAAGTGCAGGAGTTGCAGTGTTATTTTCTAAGAATTTTAGTCCAATTTCTTACGTAGTTGATGAAGTTGTGAAAGGAAGATTACTAAAAATCAGAGCTGTCTATGAAAGCTATGTTTTGTTTTTTATCTGTATTTATGCTCCAACAGTCCCTATGGAACGTTTGTTTTTCTTAGATGTATTATGTACGACTTTACAAAGTTGCTCAGAAGAGGAATATTTGTTTTTGGGGGGAGATTTTAATTGCACAGAAAATATGATTGATAGGAACCATGTTGAACCCCATTTACTGTCTCAGAAACGTCTTATTCATTTCATTAAGAAATTTGAACTATGTGATATTTGGAGACAATTAAATGGAAACGTGAGACAATATACATGGGTTCATATGAGGGAAAACATGGCATCCCTGGCCAGATTAGATAGATTGTATGGTTTTTCACACCAGCTTAATATCTTTAAAAAATGCTCTATAATTCCAGTAGGGTTTTCTGATCATAGCATGGTACAATGTAGTTTTATTTTAAATTCCATTAAACCTAGCAGCGCCTATTGGCATTTCAATATTTCTTTACTGATGTCAGGATAATAACCAGGAGATCAGAGGTAAGTGGTATAAGTGAAGTTTTATTCACAGATGATCAGAGTGCAAGGTGAGTATATATTCAAATCAAGTGCAGATTTCGTGATGAGTCGAAGTGCGGCAGACAGCAGGTAAGCAAGTTCACTTTAGATGAGCTGATGTCAAGTAGTCACTTGTTCAATAACTTTGTCTCTTCTCTTTCAGATGCAGATAGCAGTAAGCGGATTCGGAGGACATACACTGGAACTCTTGAAGGAGCATAGGATCTCTGACAGCATGGATTCGGGCAAGGATTCTGAAGATGGAACAACAGGATACGGAGGTTAGTATGTCAGGTAAGTATACATTACATCTTGGAGTCTGAAAGAATCAGCGGCAGCAAAGACAAAGGCATGTGAACTGTTCCTGTTGGAGACTTGACAAAGACTGATACCATTGTGAGGGTTTTATAGGTTGGTTGATGAGGTAATTGATGATGAACAGGTGTGTGGAATTAATATTCTGGAGAGAGTGATCTTTGAGTGGTGGACTGAAACGGACTTGATTGATTTCTGACATTACCCCCCCCTCCAGCGTCCGCGCCAGCGGACCTAGGATCTCGACGTCGTGGGGGTCTACCTCGAGGTCTTGGAGCAGGTCTTTCAGGATGTTGTAAATGGAATTCAGTGAGTAGCATGGGGTCGAGGATGTCTCTACGAGGTATCCAACACCTCTCCTCTGGTCCATAGTCCTCCCAGTCGACCAGGTACTCCAACTGACCACCTCGACGTCGGGAATCCAAGATCTCCCTTACAGTGTAGATGGGTTCTTCTTCAATGGGGGGTACTGGAACATTATCATCCTGAACTAGATCTGTAGACGGAACAGGAACAGATGGATGATGGGATTTCAGAAGAGAGACGTGAAATGTAGGGTGGATGCGATACTGGGCCGGTAGACGGAGCTGGTAGGTAACTGGGTTAATTTGTCTTACGATGGGAAATGGACCAATGTACCTTGGACTCAACTTGCGACAGGGTAGTCTCAAACGAATGTCTTTGGTTGAAAGCCAAACCAGTTGTCCAGGTTGATATCCAGGAGAGGTACGACGATGAATGTTTGCAAAGCGTTGTTGACGGTTCAGGGCTTGTTGGAGATGTTGATGAGCTTGATTCCATACCTGCTCACTTTCTTGGAACCAGGCGTTAACTGCAGGGACTTCTGATGGTTCACCGGACCATGGGAACAATGGCGGTTGGTAACCTAGGATACATTGGAATGGTGTGAGATTAGTGGAGGTTTGTCGAAGAGAATTTTGTGCGTATTCTGCCCACACAAGATATCGGCTCCAGAGATGTTGATTGGTGTGGCAGAAGGTACGAAGGAATCGACTGACATCCTGGATCTTCCGTTCCGCTTGACCGTTTGACTGCGGGTGATACCCTGAAGTTAAGCTCACAGTTACATTCATTAAAGCAAAAAAGGCTCGCCACACCTTGGAGATAAACTGCGGTCCCCTGTCCGACACAATATCTTCCGGGATGCCGAAGTTCCGGAAGACGTGCTCCATCATAAGTTCCGCAGTTTCAAATGCAGTAGGTAAGGCTTTCATGGGAATTAACTTGCAAGCCTTAGAAAAACGATCGATGGCCACCAGGATACACGTATTCCCATCTGAGGGAGGAAGGTCAGTTACGAAGTCGACTCCAATGTGTGACCAGGGGCGTTGGGGAACAGGTAAAGGCATCAGTTTTCCAGCTGGCAAGTGTCGGGGATTCTTGTTCATGGCACAGAGAATGCATCCTTGAATAAAGGTCTTGATATCCTGCATCATACTGGGCCACCAGTAACGATTCTGGAGAGTACAACAGGTCTTGTTAACTCCAGGATGACCGGTGCCAACAGAGGAATGTGTTGAAGAAATCAGAGAGGTGCGGAACCTTTCGGGTACATAAAGCTTACCAGCTGGACACTCTGGAGGATTGGGTTGATGTTGAGACCATTCAACTAGCTGTTCATTTAGATCCCACTGAATGGGGTTGACAAACATCTTTTCAGGTAAGATATTTTCAGGTTCTTCATTGGAAATTTCAGGGGCATGGAGCCGAGACAAGGCATCAGCACGGACATTCTTCGAACCAGGGCGATAGGAGATCTGGAAATGGAAGCGAGCAAAAAAGAGTGCCCATCTGGCCTGGCGCGGATTAAGTCTCTTAGCTTCCTTCAAGTATTGAAGATTCTTGTGATCTGTGAGTACCAAAAATGGACGCTTAGCTCCCTCTAACCAATGCCTCCACTCTTCTAAAGCAAGCTTCACCGCCAAGAGTTCCCGATTGCCAATGTCGTAGTTGATCTCTGCAGGGGATAACTTGCGGGAGAAGAATGCACAAGGCATAGGTTTGGATGACGAAGCAGAATATTGTGAAAGAACAGCTCCTACTCCCGTAGTAGAAGCATCAACTTCGACAATAAACCTTTCTTCAGGATTTGGGTGTTGGAGTAATGGAGCTGTAGTGAAAGCTGTCTTTAGTGACTGAAAAGCATACTCGGCTTCAGAAGTCCAGAGTAGCATCTTGGGTTTTCCTTTGAGGAGAGAGGTCAGAGGAGCAGTTAGCATGCTGTACTGGTGAATAAATCTCCGATAGAAATTGGCAAATCCTAGAAATCGTTGTAATTCCTTTACTGTCTGTGGAGTGTTCCAGGAAGTAATGGCTCTGGTTTTACGATCATCCATTTCTACTCCTCTTTCACTGAGATGGTAACCGAGGAACTCAACTGACGTTTGATGGAACGAACACTTCTCTGCTTTCAGGAACAAGGAGAATTCACGTAGTCGTTGGAGTACTCGAGAGACATGTCGTTGATGTTCCACTGGGTTTCTGGAGAAGATTAGGATATCGTCAATGTAGATTATTACAAAATGATTCAGGTAGTCTCGGAACACTTCATCCATGAAACTTTGGAAGACTGAAGGGGCGTTTACCAGGCCATAAGGCATAACGAGGTACTCATAGTGTCCCGCTGGTGTGATGAATGCGGTCTTCCACTCGTCGCCCTCTCGGATTCTGATGAGATTATATGCACTTCTTAAATCTAGTTTGGTGAATATCTTGGCTTCTCGGAGTTGCTCAAGAGAAGAGGGAACCAATGGGAGTGGATAACTGAACTTCACAGTTATTTTGTTCAAGGCTCTATAGTCTATACATGGCCGTAAACCACCATCCTTTTTAGGGACAAAGAAAAAGCTGGCAGCGGCAGGTGACGTGGAGGACCGTATGTAACCCTGTTTCAAAGCCTCTTCAACGTACTGTTGCATAGCCTCTTGTTCCGGAATTGACAGAGAGTAGATTCGACCCTTGGGGATGGATTCCCCGGGAACCAGATTGATGGCACAATCCCAAGGTCGATGAGGTGGTAACTTGGAAGCTTCGACAGGATTAAATACATCGGAGTATTCAGAATAGCAAGAAGGAATGGACACAGACAGATTTTCTATGGGACTTTCAATGGAAGTTGAATTCACTGGACAGGAGTCTGGTAAGTCAACATCATTCGAGTCTGATAATTCGACGTCCGTGGAAGCACACCGGCAACCCCATTTCAATACCTTGCCTGACTTCCAGTCGATGTTAGGTTGATGTCGTATGAGCCATGGACGTCCAAGGATAATATCAGTCTGGCTATTCTCAAGTATGAGAGGTTCAAAAAGCTCATGGTGTGTTTCTTCTACACAGAGTAGGATAGGTTTAATCTGAGAAGTTACGTACCCCTTATTGATGGTTTCACCAGTTACTGCATGGATGGAGTAAGGCTTGATGGTGGTACACTTTTGGAGTTGGAGCTTCTGACAGAGCTGTCCGGAGATGAAATCTCCTGCCGACCCGGAATCCACAATGGCTGTGGCAGAGATATGGAAGTTAGTGGATTTTAGAATCACTGATATCGTTAACGGAGCTGATACAGAAACGGACATTAGCACTGGACTCACAAGCATTCTAGGAGGTCGTGTAGGGCATGAACGAAGGAAATGTCCTCCCATTCCACAGTAAAGACATAATCTTAACTCTCTACGTCGAGAACGTTCTGTTTGAGACAGTCGATAAGTATCTACCTGCATCTTCTCTACAGTTGGGCTGGAGGAACTTTCAGCAGCATTTTGAGGAGGTGAAAAAATGGGTTGTTGAACTTCGCGATAGCAGCCTTGAGATCTTTGATGCACACGGAGGGCTTGTTGTATGAATTTCTCAAGTCCCATGTTGTCATCATAAATCGCGAGTTGGAGGCGAAGAGCAGGATTCAAACCATGTCGATAAACAGAGATGAGAGCCTTCTCGTTCCACCCACTTGCAGCAGCCAAAGTACGAAACTCCAGTGAATAATCGGAGACTGACTTTTTGCCCTGATACAATTGTAACAGTTTATCACTGATGGATGAATCTTCCACTGGGCGTCCGAAAACTTCCTTGAAATGATTTACGAATTCTTGTACCGAAGAAGTAACAGTAGATTCTTGCATCCATAACGTTTCAGCCCATCGTAATGAAGCTCCTGATAATTGTTGAATAATAAAAGCAACCTTCGATTTTTCAGTGGGATACAACTGGGTTTGTTGTTCCAGAGCCAGTGAGCACTGCAATAGGAACCCGTTGCAATCCTCCGCCCGGCCGGAGAACGGCGCTGGACGAGAAGTGGAACTTGCGATGCAAACCAGAGAGGAAGCGGAGTTTGCGGAAGCATCGGGTACGGGCTGACTGGGATTCACAGCGGCGGCGATGGGTTGTGCAGGATTGTCAATATCGATGCCAAACTCCATTGCACTGTTACTTCTCTGTTGTTGTTGGTCAAGTCTTCTGTCAGGATAATAACCAGGAGATCAGAGGTAAGTGGTATAAGTGAAGTTTTATTCACAGATGATCAGAGTGCAAGGTGAGTATATATTCAAATCAAGTGCAGATTTCGTGATGAGTCGAAGTGCGGCAGACAGCAGGTAAGCAAGTTCACTTTAGATGAGCTGATGTCAAGTAGTCACTTGTTCAATAACTTTGTCTCTTCTCTTTCAGATGCAGATAGCAGTAAGCGGATTCGGAGGACATACACTGGAACTCTTGAAGGAGCATAGGATCTCTGACAGCATGGATTCGGGCAAGGATTCTGAAGACGGAACAACAGGATACGGAGGTTAGTATGTCAGGTAAGTATACATTACATCTTGGAGTCTGAAAGAATCAGCGGCAGCAAAGACAAAGGCATGTGAACTGTTCCTGTTGGAGACTTGACAAAGACTGATACCATTGTGAGGGTTTTATAGGTTGGTTGATGAGGTAATTGATGATGAACAGGTGTGTGGAATTAATATTCTGGAGAGAGTGATCTTTGAGTGGTGGACTGAAACGGACTTGATTGATTTCTGACAACTGAGTGATAGTTTTTTTAGAGACTCTTTTAAGTATTTTTGGCAGAATTATAGAAAATCAAAGAATAATTTTAGATCAATACAGCAGTGGTGGGACATTGGTAAAGTTAAAATTAGACAGTTTTGTCAACAATATACTTGCAATGTCACTATAGAGGCTAAAAAATCTTTGGAAGTTTTGGAGAATGAATTAAGTGAGTGTCAAAAAATAGCTGAATCAACTGGGACAAGTAATCATTTCGAACTATTTTTCAAAAAGAAAGCTCAGTTAGCGGATCTGCTAGAATACAGAACACAGGGCGCATTGGTCCGATCAAGATTTCAAAATATAAATCATATGGATGCACCGTCAAAATTTTTTTTCTGTTTAGAGAAAAAAAATGGGCAGAAGAGATTGATTAAAGCCCTGCGGTCGGAAGATGGTCAGTTTTTGCTGAATCCCAGCGATATTCGAAAGAGAGCAGTTGGTTTTTACAAAAATCTGTTTAGAAGTGAGTATGAAACGGAGGGTGATGAGGACAGCACTTTCTTGAGCTCCCTACCAAAGATGTCAGAAGAGGGTAATGTGGCTCTTTCAGGTGTGCTAAGCCTGGGGGAGCTATATAAGGCCCTTCATGACATGGAATCGGGAAAAGCTCCTGGGATTGACGGCCTACCAGTTGACTTTTACAAGTCTTTCTGGGCCGAGTTGGGAGAGGACTTGTTACAAGTTCTGAGTGAGAGTCTGTCAGTAGGTATGTTGCCGTTGAGCTGCAGGAGGGCAGTGATAACGCTAATACCAAAAAAAGGAGATTTGACTGACATAAAGAATTGGCGCCCTGTATCACTTCTTTGTTGTGACTACAAACTGCTCTCTAAAGTGTTGGCAAACAGATTGGCTGAAGAAATTAGGCAAGTAATACATCCAGACCAGTCCTACTGTATTCCTCGCAGATCCATTTTTGATAACATCTCTTTAGTTCGGGATGCTTTAGAGGTGTCAAAGTTGCTTGATTTGGATTTTGGATTGATCTCACTGGACCAGGAGAAGGCTTTTGATAGGGTTGAGCACCCTTATTTGTGGAAAACTTTAGCAGCTTTCGGTTTTAAAAAAGATTTTATTATGATGGTCCAGGTACTCTATAGTGAGATTGAAAGTGTATTGAAGATTAATGGCGGTTTATGTGCTCCATTTCAGGTTAAAAGAGGTGTAAGACAAGGGTGCTCCCTATCTGGAATGCTGTATGCCTTAGCCATTGAGCCTTTATTACAAAAAATAAGGGAAAAAATTGATGGATTACATTTGCCTAACTGTACAAAAAATATATGTTTATCTGCTTATGCTGACGATGTAATGGTGTTTGTAAGTGGACAAAAAGATGTGCAAAGTTTATTTGATGTAATTAATGATTTTACTCTTGTATCTTCTGCAAAGGTGAATTGGAAGAAATGTGAAACACTCTTGGTTGGTAAATGGAGAAACGGTAATCCAAAAATTCCTGAAGGTTTGGTCTGGGGTAAAGGTGGTTTAAAATATTTGGGAGTTTTTTTAGGTGATGACACAAATCAACAAAAAAATTGGGAAGGAGTTGTTGAAAAAATTAAAGGACGATTAGAAAAATGGAAGTGGCTGCTCCCTAAAATGTCATATAGAGGACGAACTCTTGTTATCAACAACCTGGTCGCGTCTTCACTGTGGCATAAGCTGGCGTGTGTTGATCCTCCTCCTCAACTACTGATGAAAATACAGGCTATACTTGTAGACTTTTTTTGGGACAAATTACATTGGATTCGACAGAGTGTTCTTTATCTACCCAAGGAAGAAGGAGGACAAGGACTGATCCATTTACAGAGCAGAACTGCCGCTTTTCGTTTACAGTTTCTGCAGAGACTTTTAGACGGTGCATCAGATGTCAGCTGGAGGGTAATGGCCCATATTATTCTGCAAAACTTTGGAGGTTTCGGACTAGACAAACATTTGTTTTTACTAAACCCTTTAAAAATGGACTTGGCTGTTTTCCCTCCTTTTTACAAGAGTCTTTTTAAAGCTTGGAGCCTGTTTCATATTCAGAAATCCGAAAACCCGTACTCACTTTACTGGCTCCTGGAGGAACCTTTAATTCTTGGAGCCCGGTTGGATGTAAAGGACAATAACAGTTTTTTTAATTGTGGTTTTAAGTTTCAAGAATCAAAAGTGATCATTTTAAGACAATTGCTGGATATAGCTGGAGAAAATTTGGATAATGATGTAAAAGTAGCTGATTTTTTAGGTACTAGATCTATTCGTTTGGTTGCCCTTTTTTAAAAAAAGTTAAAGTCTACCCTCACAACAGAAGAGAGTGTAATGATAAAAGAATATTTTTCTGGAGAATCTATTCCTGATGAAAAAGATTTTTTTCCTTGTTTAATGCTTTCACCAAAGTTGGATGGGTTTAAGAGTTTTCCATTTAAAATGTGGGACTTGCGGTGGTTAGATTTATTAACTACTAAAGGAAAGATATTGTATGGAGCTTGTGTGATGGGTTTTAATAAGAATCATCTGGCAAGTAAACCTGATACACCGTGGAGGAATTTTTTTGGTTTGAAGGAAAATGTAAAACCAGAATGGAGAATTTTATATAAACCGCCATTATCAAAAAAGGTTGGGGATTTGCAATGGAGGATTCTTCATGGTATTATAGCGGTTAATTCTTTTGTTTCTGTTTTAAATGTGGAAGTTAATGATGGTTGTCCCTTTTGTTTACAAAGAGAAACAGTTTTTCATACATTTATACAATGTGCCCGTTTGATATCATTGTTTGAGTTTTTAGAAAAATGTTTTTGTGGGTTTAATGAATTGTTTACTGAAACTGTGTTTATTTTGGGTTTTAAATATAGTCAAAAAAAGAAGTATATTTGCCAGTTACTGAATTTTATAATTGGTCAAGCGAAAATGGCAATATATGTTAGTAGAAGGGATAAAATTGAACAGAAACCTGGTCAAAACATCATTGAGATTTTTTTATCATTGGTGAAATCAAGAGTACTGATTGATTACAAGTTTTATAAGACTATGAATGATTTGTTTATTTTTGAGAAGGTTTGGTGTTGCAAAGGAGTTGTTTGTACTATTTTAGAAGATGATTTAATTTTTTTCCCGTAATGTGTTTTCTGTTGTTTTAACTTGTTTAATTTGTGTGTATTAGTTGTTTGTGAAATAAAGTCTTTTTCAAAATTCAATTCTCTCTCTCTCTCTCTCTCTCTCTCTCTCTCTCTCTCTCTCTCTCTCTCTCTCTCTCTCTCACACACACACACATTATATATGTTTATATAAATCTTTTTTTTTGTTGTTTTTACCATGCTGTTAATTTCCTATAAGGTATTTGACTGACTTAGAATGATAAAAATTGTTCCACTCTTTCCAATTACAGCTGATTGCTGGTGTGGCAGGTCTAATGAGATATATCCTGCCTGCAGGTGGCTGATTAATTCATTTGAGCTCGTCCTATCAGTGAGCTGTAGTAGCGCATATAAAAAAGCTGGTTAGAGTGTATGGTGCCATGAGGCACCGCCCCTTCTCGTGTCGTCATTCAGGTATGTTGGGTGTTGTGAGCTGGCCGATCAATGGCATACTGTAGCTAACATTAGCTTATTTCCAGGGCGACATGCAAGCTTTCGCGGCTGGCATTCGGCTGAGGTTGTACTCTTGATGGTCAGAGTATGGTTGTTTATACTTCATGTCCGGAATGCTTAGTTATTGCCGACGCGCACGCTGTTCACCTGATAGATGGGATGAGCCCACATGCATGTTGTCTGCCTGACTGAGTTAGTCCCCAGAGATCGCACCTAAAAGGTATGTAGTTTTAAATTTGCGCCTACGTTAAATGGCAATCTGTTGAGAAACAGCTTTTATTAATTGTTAGCAGTTAAATCACAGAGTTTGTCTGATTGTTTATTTGTAAATTTATAGATGTAGTACGGACCAATGGGTCGCATCTGCACCACCGATTAGTTTCTGTGCGGTTGACTGCGTGGGACTACTTCTGGAGGCGCTGCTGCTTTGCTGCGCTGCTGCTTTGCTGCGCTGCTGCTTTGCTGCTTTTGCTGTTACTTTGATCCGCTGTGGACAAAGGACTGAAAACACTGTCCTTTGTGTTTATTTTAGTGTGTGTCTTCATGTGAGCCCTTTATTTCGGGGTTGTCTCTGTGTCCTGTGACACCAGGAAAGTTTTCCTTTCATTTGTATTAGTTTTTATTTTGTATTTTGACTCAGAATTTTGTAATATGTTTAACGTGAAACTGAACATCTCTACTCCAATTTCTGTCTCTTGGAGTGACAATTCTGAGTGTGTTTCAACAGTGACAATTCTGAGTGTGTTTCAACAGTGACAATTCTGAGTGTGTTTCAACAGTGACAATTCTGAGTGTGTTTCAACAGTGACAATTCTGAGTGTGTTTCAACAGTGACAATTCTGTTCCAGGAGCTGAGTGCACAAAGCAGGGGCGGATTGTTGGTGGTGGTCTCCCTCACGAGTGTGGTGTGCTGAGTGGTGTGAGTGTGTGTACTGGTGTGAGTGTATATGCACAGGCGTACGGAAAAGGTGACTTGTCTTGGAGGCCTTATGTGCCCTTATCCACTGCTCTGCCTCGGCTCCTGTCCTGCTGACTCAGGTCGCTCCATGTGTGCTCGTGGAACCACAAAATTGTCTACATTGAGTGCTGTTGATGTTTGTGCATTTTATATTGATTATTTATCTTTAATAAAACAAATTTATATTTTTGTACCCACGTCTCCTGCCGCCTTACTGTGGACGAACCTGTGTTTCCTTAAATAACAACCTATATTTTATTGTCCCTGGCAAGATTCCAGGGTGGCGTAGTCGTTAGCAGAGATCATTTATGCTTAAAATCATTTCATCCCATCCTCGTGCCGCTACACTGGCATGTCTATTTAAAGGGTTAGTTCACCCAAAAATGAAAATTCTGTCAGTAATTACTCACCCTCATGTTGTTCCAACCGCGTAAGACCTTCGTTCATCTTCGGAACACAAATTAAGATATTTTTGATGAAATCTGAGCCATGTCTGAATCCTCCGTAGGCTGCTATGTGACCGAAACTTGCTGGCCCAGAAAAGTTATTAAAGAGATCGTTAATATAGTCCAAGTAACTCCAGTGGCTCAATCTTAAGTATATCAAGCGACGAGAATACTTTTTGTGTGCAAAAACAAACAAAAATAACGACTTTATTCCACTATTCATTTCCTTCTCTCTGGGCCTCGTAGTGTTTTTGTGCTGCGCGTCTGTGTTGCACGCCATCACGCATCACACACATGACCGGCGTCGGCCAATAGTGAGCCTACGTGGTGACGTGTAACACAGACGCGCTGCGCAAAAACACTACGCGAACCAACTAGAGGTCTAAAGTTATCGTTAATATAGTTACTTGGACTATATTAACGATCTCTTTAATAGCCTCTTAAAAGTCCTCGTCCGTGCTCCTAACAATTTAAATTTTGACCTTAAGACCTCTTTTAATGGTTAAGATGCTTTCTGAATGACTTGTTTCTTTACTAGGATTTTTTTCTTTAATTTTAAAGAGTAAACGCCCACATTTCTAAGAATTTTCTTCGAATTTTGTCTCTAGGAGCTACTCTTTGCATTAAGATTCTTTATGAATACGGGCCCAGGTGTTTGTCGTTTTTTTCCGGTTCGTGCATTCTGTCTTAAAGGTCCCGTTCTTCGTGATCCTATGTTTCAAACTTTAGTTAGTGTGTAATGTTGCTGTTAGAGCATAAATAATATATGTAAAATTATAAAGCTCAAAGTTCAATGTCAAGTAGGGGTTGCACGACTACTGATTTCTGCTAGTCGATTTCTTATCAAAACAATACTCGAGTTACTCGACTACTCGGTTCATGTTACTGTAAATGAAAAGACATGAAATAGCTAGATCTTATCAATAAACATTTATTAATTCATATGTAATTGATGCATTAGGCTAAGTAAACTCTCAAAACATTATAATTATGACATTTCATTTTTAAATTTTCATGTAAGTCTAAAGCCAAATAAATAGCCCTCCTTGCCTTTCATTTCAGACGTCTGCTTTTAAGGGCCGTTCACATATCGGGTCTTTTTCGCGCTCAAGGTCCTTATTTCAAATGTAGGCGCGCGGCGAGCGCTCTTAATGCTGCGCTAGTTTTTCCAGGCGGGTTTTTCCTTCTCATCTCCAGAAATATATCTAGTAGTAAAGCTAATGCAAGGGCTAGAAATCAATTAATCCTTTGCTGATACTTCGTCGTCGTCGTCATCATGGAGAGCGCAGTTCATGTTGCATAGCAACGACAGACGCCATGGGAGCGCAAGCGCTTGTAGGAGACAGCGGCACGGCCACGCTTTCCACACGTTTTTAGACGCAATATGTGAACGCCCTCTTGCAGAGTTGGCCAAATACTTCCACACATCTGACGTGTGGTGTCTGTTGGTGACTGATGTTCGCCATTTTTAATAGGCTCTATGCACGAATGCTGCTGACGTATTGCCGGTAGCATCTCAGCCGGCGTCTTTACTTCCGCATAGCGCATTCTATAGGACAATTCACTTTAATAAAATTCATTTTCTCAGAAACAGAGACAACGATTTTAGAAACTGATTCGCTAGTCAGATTTCGCGCGATATGAGAGAATACTCACCCTCAAAGTTGTTGATGTAGCTCGAAATGTATAATTTAAAGAACTTCTCTTTCTTACTCATATGTGTGACCGTTAACTGCCTCACAATATTGTTAACATCATTCACGTTAACGCTGGAAGTTCTTGTAAACAGCGAGTGTAATTTGCCATTATCTCCACCTGATGCAAAAACGGCTTCTGACGCAGCACCGGATGTAACTGGGCGGGCTGAGACAAAACGCGGAAGCGATCGTGCATAGAGCCTATTCATTTATGGTTAATGGACGTTCGAGTAGTCGATTGTTTCCGACAGCGTCGACTAGTGGTTGAAGTAGTCGATCTATCGACTACTCGACTAGTCTATGCAAGCCCTAATGCCAAGCAAGATATTTTATTTAACAGAAGTTGACTACAGTGAACGGCTCGTTTGGACTACACCCCTCTACTTCCTTCTTTAATGATGTCACTAGAACCGTTTCTTGACTAACCTCCGCCCACAGGAATGCACCCTCAACTCTACTGGCTACTTGCGCACTTCTTATAACTTAGCCTACTGTGTTTACTCAGCTCTTACGGTGATTTTCTGAAGTAAAACTGACGCTGGTCTGAAACGTCTATGGTCTGAAACAGCAGACTTAGCAGCTAGGCTATTAATAAATAATGGATACATACAAGCAGATGACAAATACGTTATAATAACCGTAATTAAACTCCTAAACTATACCTGTTTCATCTCTATACAGCACTCTGACTCTGTAGGCATTATTGTCCGACTCGAACTGAACACCATTACTGAGAGTTTCTGATATTATCATCATTCCGTGAGATGAATTTGTTCTGACAGACTGAGCGCGAGCTTGTGAAGCTCCGCCCCCTGGGTCGTCCAGCAGCAGCTTATTTGCATTTAAAGGGCACACACTAAAACAGCGCGTTTTTCTGAGCCCCCAAAAATGACAATGATCATTCAACATGCTGTAAAAAATGATCTGTTCGGTATTTTGAGCTTAAACTTCACATACACACTCTGGGGACATCAGAGACTTATTTTACATCTTGTGAAAAGGGGCATAATACGGGACCTTTAAAGTGACAGCAGACACCTAATATCCCTACTGTTGTCTGTGTTATTAATATTAATAAAACAACAAAATACAGCTTTAACAAAGATGAAACTATACTTAATTTCTGTACCTGAATACTACTGTTAGACTTTGTAGCTTTGTTTAGTATCTTTGCTTGTAATTTGTGTATTTGTTCATATTTTATTATGGACTGTTCACTTGTTTTTAATAATGTTTGAACTTTTTCAGATAGGCTAGTAATGTTTTCATGTGGTGTCGAAGAACTTCAAGTTAGCTTTAAATAATAAATGAAAAGCAAAGTTACATTATCCTAAAAAGTTACATCCCCCATATGATCATATTATGCTCAGAAGTTTCTTCATATTGCGTTAGTAGCTGATAATAACACCATAAAAATTGCACTACCAAAGATCTCCATGATAAGCCTGTTTTTGCACTTCCTGCTTTTCCCTGCTTAAGAATTTCTGTTCAATGAATGTGTGGCATGATAATTGTCATGGTGTGGTGTATGTTGAAGAAGACAAAGAGGCCAATGGCTCCAATACATACATTTTACTAATTCACTCAGACAGGCACATACAGACTTAAGGTTTACACACACCTAACACAACGTTACACAGACGAGAACGGACAAAGACTGACTGAACAGAGGGAACTAAATACAGACACTGATGAACACTGATTAACTGAACACAGGTGATGTAGATGATTGACACAACTGAACTAATGATGACAGTGAAGACACGTGACATGACAGTCTATTTTTGCTGCGCCGCTTACGCTGAATTAAAGTGACAATGCATTGATCATGGCCAAAATACGCCGCAGTTTTATCCAAAAAGTGCATTGATGATATCTATTGTGTTTTAAACAGTTGATCAAGTGACCAACAGCAATTTAAAAAGAAAACAAATGTCCAAAAAAAAACTTGTTGCCAGAACAATAAAAACAAAGATGAACCAAAAGTTATATAAATGAAATTAATAATAAAATAAGCTTCTTGACTAGTCTATTCTCTTAAATGTATTTGAAAACGAAATAAAGTGTGGCAGAGTGGGTTAGATCCCACTTTATTATTGATAGTTGTCACATGAGTGATAGATGTGACAGCCTATTAGCTGCTGTCCTTGGCCTATTTAAAGACTGTGTTTATACCACCTGTTCATGCATTATTGTTAGCTCCGCCCCTTGTTGCGGGCGTGCTGCCGTTCAATGTCGGACATGTGTTTGGGTTGAGGCTCTGCGGTGGTGTGCAGGCTGTTTTCCCCCAGGTAGGTTAATCAGATATTTGTTGATGGGGACTCGTGCCGTTTGCGGTAACCTGCGTGCTTTTTTTATTCCAGTTGGTCTGTTTCTATGTTTCATAAGCTGCGGTGCGCAATCGTACGCCTATGCGGTCCCGTGATGATCACCTGGTACGTAAAGTTGTTCTTTTAACTAAATATTTTACTCAATTGAGCTAACCAAATGTGTCTTTTAGCAGGATATTGATTCCTTTGAGGATGCTCTGTCTTAATGTGGGCGTTGGGCTGATCGTTTTCTGCATAAAGGCCATTTAGACGGCGCTGCTGTTTTGCTGCTGTCTCATTTTGTTGTATGTTTTCCACGCTACAGCCATTCGATCTGTTCGGCACTGCATGCGCCGAAGTTGTCTACGTGGACTCGCTCTTCAGTCGTCATATTATTATCATTATTATCATTATTATTATTCTTGGCTGCGGGTGTGCTAGCTTATATTTCTTTACTTTGTTTTTGTGTTAGTTTGATTATTTTATATTTTATTAAGTTGCAACTTTGTTGCTTTGTGATTTGTGATTCTGTTTTGTTTACCAGTTAACGCTCCCGTTGTGGTGAGGGTTTTGCATCAATCAGAATTTTATGTCTAGTATCATTCGTTCAGTGTGTTCATTAATCTTTTTTTTTTTTTTTTTTTAGGCTGATGGACCCCGGGCTGGGAGGCTATAGCTTTTCCTTGGCTTCTGGTGGTGGTATTTCAAACACTGAGTGTGGTTTGCCGCTTATACTCGCTTGCACCTCACTTGGTGTGTGTGTGTTGTGTGTGCGTGTGGCTTTTGAGTTAGATACCTAGCTAGCCTACCCCGCTACGGGTAAGCCTCAGCCATCATCATTTTCTTTTATTTTGTGTAGATGAACGGTGTTGTACTAGTCATTTGAGTGACATTCTGCCTTCCATTAACCTGAGAGTTTTATCTATTGATGTGAATTTAATAAACAAACTTTTGTACTGATTATCCACGTCTCTTTGCCCTCCATGGTAACGAACCTGTGTGCCCTATTTGTATTGGGTAGTATTTCCCCTTTCTTTGAGAAAGGGGTGGCGTAGTCAGCTTGTCATATTAAATCATACGACCTGGTATTGGTCCACAGTTTACCCCCACCACCACCACGCTACAAAAGCAATGCCAACTTATCCATTATAGAGTACTCTGTACACAAGCCGCGGTTCAGCTGCGCGTGACAAACGCTGTCAGTGTGAAAGCAAAACTCGCGTGTCCTGCTCACCAAACACACTGCTCCTGAGTCCTGCCCTGCTTACGCTCTGCTCACGCGTGCAGTGTGAAACCAGCGTAATAACACTGTGCCACCGCATAACTATAGATGTGTTAAAAAATAATGAGAATATACATATATATCCGAGTCCTGATCGGAAGGTAACGTCCGATTCCGATCAAGTCTGAAACCTCGTGATCGGATCGGGACATCCATATCGAATGTCGCTCGATTTTGCTGCGGTAACGTTAGCTGCTCCACAAACGTTGGTGACAGCATCAGTTGTCGTCGCAACGTTACTACTTGTAGATTTGTCGGTCATGCCAAAGTAACTAGACATAGTTGTTTGCTGTCTTACTCTTACCGACAATTTGTGGCCGTCACACTGCATATGGGATTTTACGATGCTAATTCCCATTGTCCCCAACTTAAATGCTTTTCTGCAAACACCGCAAAATCCTTCATCATTTTTACCACTAACGGGCTGCAACCATGTCTAGAAATTTTCGTTTTCCAGCCACTTCAGTTGGAATTTACACTTTCCCATTTTTCCACAGACCTGTCATCCACCGCTATACAAAATGCCCGCGTCACCTCCGTATCACTGCAATTTTGCTCCGGCCGAAACCAATTACAAACTGGTTCCGTGTGTTTATCACACTAACGTACATAATGCGACAGCAAATAACATGATTAATTATGCTGGCTATATTCAAAGAAATTGATAAAAATTCTCTTCAAAACAATAACAAACAATATTTTTACATTTACAGACTCAAATTTACTCCTTTTAAGGCCTTCATTTTTGTAAAAATCCATTTAAGGACTTTTAATGCTTTTTAATGCCCCACGGAAACCCTGATATATAAAATAAATGTAAAATAAAACTGTTTAAATATTTAAACTTAGTTTGACCTGATGTTGACAATCAATATGAAACATCTTTTTAATGACCATTTGATAAAAAAACAGAAACTTTTGCAGCTATTTCACAGTTTAACTGTTTATCTAAAAGTGATGCAATGCTTGAATGTTTCTAACATGAATGTTCTTCAGCATCATGAATGAATGAAGAATAAACACCAACCTCTTTGTTCTTCAGGATCTTCAGTGTGTTTCATTCTGCTGGGTTCTGGATCACTCATGTTCTCACTGTCCTCTTTAATAAACTCAGTCTTTGCAGATTTCAGCTCTTCCTGATGCTCTGATGCTCGTCTTCACTTGTAGCTTCTTCTTTTTCTTTTTCTTGTTTAATGGTGATTAACTTCACTTGTAGCTGTATTTACAGCATTTATTGGAGAATTGCTGTGGGAGGAGCTTCACTGATGATGTAATTGCTGTGGGAGGAGCTTCACTGATGATGAATTGTAGTGTGAGGAGTTGATCTGCCAAAATCAAAAATATATAAGTTACCGAGTTTGTTTTATGCTTATGGACTACAGAATATAATAATGTCAATTTTCCCAAATGTAAATAATGGTAAGAAAAACAGTTGAAAGCATAAACAGTGTGGTGGCAAACAATTTTATATTACTGAATAAGAGACAATCATGTATCAAATGACCACGAGAGGAGGGCATTCTTCCTTCATTAGCCTATTGTCCTGACTCCCCCAAGGTTATTTTTCTAGGCTAAATGAAGATATGTCTCAGTTATAACTTACGCATTGTTACATAATTTATCAAACATGCATAAGGGTTAATAACAGTTCACTGTTATATCCATGTAGCAGAGAATCATGGGACTTCACATGCAATCCCTGTGCATTTTATTACCATCATGTTTTCTAAGTTTCTATGAATATAAGAAAATGCAAATACATAGAACATCAGTCTGTTGACACCAACGAAATGAGCTTTAAGTGTCAATTTACAGGAGATCTGGAGACATCAGCATAATAAATGAGGTGAAAACAGGAACTATTGTCATGAAATAAAGAGTGTTTTCAGCAGATCTGTTAATATTGATGAGCCTCAGACTATCAACACTCAACAAGCCATTCAGGATCATCAGCAGATCATCTCACTTTATTCTGAGTGTTTGCTGTTAGAAACACATTATTTGAGTCAGGTTATAATAATGATGTAACAGATTTGTATGTACAGTAACTGACAATGATCATAATACTCTTAAAAATAAAAGAAAATGTAACGTTTCCAGTGTCAAACTTAATTAAAGGTATAGCGGAGGATCTTTCCGAATTTTAGATAAGAACCGCCCTCTCCACTTTTTGAAAAAATGCACATGCGCAACACACTACATGCTCCCGAGAGGGAACGCCTATTAAACGTGTGCGAGGTTCTCCTCGCGCACGCTCTGTTTACAAGTTGCTGTCGGCATCACTCATACAAGATTACTTTCCAAAAGAAGATTTGCACTTTTTCTCCAAATAGCATGCCAAACTTTACCTGTCGAGTAGAAACTTCGCGACTGAGGCATCAGTGGGAAGCCCAACCTGTGTTTTCAGCGCACGCCATCGTGTGAAACAATCTCCCCAAAACACTCTGATCTTGTTTCTCTCTTCTGAGGCCTTTCTCTTCTTCTCATACAGTTCGTACAAACTTTTTCTCTTGCGACCCTCAGACATTTTGAGTTGGAACTCTTCCTGACTTCCTGTTTCGAATGCGCATGCGTTGCGTCTGAGCGCGTTGTTGTCTTTGGAGCTCCATCGATTGATTTATAATTCTTGATTTCTCTTTAAACTCACTTACAATGAACATTTTCTACTTTTCCTCACCTCATAGTTATAACGCGGATTGTTGAGCAGACGCGTCTCAAGCCTTGTGATCCAACGCTGGATACTCTTATAGGTTACGTCCGTGGATCACGGCTGAACGCGTCTTCTCCGCACTCATTTAAGTTACAAACAAACATTTTTTCGCCTATCGTGCGTCTACTCTACACCCGTACCACTGAAAAGACAGATTATATCCAAGACTTAAGCCATAAATTAGTATTAATATTGATAGCACCACTGGTAGCGTCGTTGCTAACTTAACTTACTGTCCATCTGTTAAAATGGCGAATATATCAAATGTAAGTAGTCTACCTTTTGGTGCAGGTGAGGACACATTTGAGCTGCACGCGGTGCAGTCTGAGCTGGAAGCTGTTGAGAAACAGATCCACGACCTTTTAGTAAGAAAAGCTGAGCTGATAGACCGGCGTTTGGCTCTCGAAACATCACGTGCCGAGGCACACAAATCAGAGATTAATGTTACTAACCCGCTGACTCCGACCTCGTCTACTCCGTGCGTTCCTCAACATCGGTCCCGAACGTCGAGGTCGCGATCAGCCATGGTCTCGTTCACTCCGGCTCCAACATGCCATCACGAAGCCTGGATTTTTCCGCAGCGGAAGTCGCGAGTCAGGTCTAGACCAAGAAAACTCTCTCCGACCCTCCCGGTTTTCGAGATATCCACACAAAACCGCTTCTCCCCTCTTCGCGAAACAGAACGCGATGCTGTGATAATCGGCGATTCCATCGTTCGACACGTACACGTTACGTTAAATAAAAGTAAGGTGCATAGTCACTGCTTTCCTGGTGCTCGTGTTTCTGAAATCGCTGCTCACGTTCCCGAGATTCTGAACGAGCGCGTCGGAACCGTTGTCCTGCACGCGGGAGGGGCCGACATCAGGCTGCGCCAGACGGAGGTTCTGAAGAAAGACTTCAGGAATCTGATCGATACGATACGCAGCACATCGCCTGATATAACGATTATTGTGTCAGGACCGCTTCCCACGTACCGACTAGGTCATGAAAAGTTTAGTAGATTATTTGCGCTTAATGAATGGTTAATGTCATGGTGCAATGAGCAGAAACTTCTCTTTGTAAATAATTGGAATCTGTTTTGGGAGCGTCCTAGGCTTTACCGTGCTGATGGCTTACACCCAAGCAGATTCGGATCGGATCTTCTGTCAGATAACATCTCCAAAATGTTAAATACCTTTTGACTAGTAAACAAAAGTCCAAATCATAGTCTCTGCTGCACCAATTTAACTGATATAAATAGTGTAGAACATTGCATAGAAACTGTGTCTATTCCTCGTTTAGTGAGATCAAATCATAAATCTACTGCAGGATCTAGAAAAAATCTAATTGTTATTAAACCAGAAAATGTTGCTATTGGTAATCAAAAACAATTTTTAAAGCTAGGTCTTCTAAACATTAGATCACTCACACCTAAGGCAGTTATTGTAAATGAAATAGTCACAGATAATAGCTTCGATGTACTTTGCCTTACTGAAACCTGGCTTAAACCAAATGATTATTTTGGTTTAAATGAGTCTACTCCAGCAGGATACTCCTATAAGCACGAGCCCCGTCTGAATGGTCGTGGCGGCGGTGTTGCAACAATCTATAGAGATTTTCTCAATGTTACTCAGAAAACGGGTTATAAGTTTATTTCATTTGAAGTACTTGTACTAAATGTTACGCTCTTAGATGTTCGAAAAACATCCCTATTATCTCTAGCCTTGGCTACCGTATATAGACCGCCTGGGCCTTACACTGATTTCCTAAAAGAGTTTGCAGATTTTCTCTCAGACCTATTAGTTAACTTCGAGAAAGCATTAATTGTTGGAGACTTTAATATCCATGTAGATAATCAAAATGATGCGTTAGGGGCTGCGTTTACAGATTTATTAAACTCCTTTGGGGTCAAGCAAAACATTACCGGACCGACTCATCGATTTAATCATACACTCGATTTAATTATATCACATGGAACCGATCCAATCGATATAGATATCGTTCCACAAAGTGACGATGTCACTGACCATTACATGGTAACTTGCATATTACGTACTCCTGTAATATATCATGCTGCGCCGCGTTATCGATTAGGCAGAACAATCCTTCCATCCACCATAGATAATTTTTCAAACAGCTTATCGGATCTGTCTCAGCTGCTCAGTGAACCCAAACAAACAGATGAACTTGAGGAATTAACTAGCACTATGAGCACCATTCTCTCTGGATCATTGGATATTGTTGCGCCCATTAGATTAAAAAAGGTCAGAGAGAAAAGTAAAGCACCATGGTACAACAATACTACGCGTGTTCTAAAGAGAGAAACCCGTAATTTAGAGTGTAAATGGAAACAAACCAACTTAGAGGTCTTTAGAATCGCATGGAAAGACAGTATGTCACGTTATAAAAAGGCCCTAAAAGCGGCCAGGGCTGAGCATCTACGCAAACTAATAGAAAACAACCATAACAATCCTAAGTTCTTATTTAACACCGTGGCGAGACTAACAAATAAACAGATGTCTCCTGAACAGAATATTCCATTACAGTTTAGTAGTAATGATTTCATGAAGTTCTTCACTGAGAAAATAGAAAACATCAGAACCACAATTGTAAACGTTCAATCCTCAATCGCACCTTATAATTCAGCCTCAATTATCACCCCGCAAGAACAATTACAGTGCTTCACAACTATAGAACAAAAAGAGTTAAATAAACTTTTTACTTCATCTAAAACAACAACATGTTTACTAGATCCTATACCAACTAAGCTATTGAAAGAAGTGTTACCTGTAGTGGAAGAGCCTCTCCTCAATATTATTAACTCGTCTTCATCTTTAGGTTATGTTCCAAAAACATTTAAACTGGCAGTTATAAAACCTCTCATTAAGAAACCACAATTAGATCCGAATAATCTAGTAAATTATAGACCCATTTCAAATCTACCTTTTATGTCTAAAATACTAGAAAAAGTTGTGTCCGCTCAACTGGGCTCTTTCTTACAAGAAAATGACACCTATGAAAAGTTTCAGTCTGGGTTCAGGCCGCATCATAGCACTGAAACTGCGCTCGTTAAAATCACAAATGATTTACTTTTAGCTTCTGACCAAGGCTGTATCTCAATATTAGTTTTACTTGATCTTAGTGCTGCGTTCGATACTATAGATCATACAATACTCTTAGATCGACTACAAAATTATACTGGTGTTCAAGGACAAGCATTAAGCTGGTTTAGATCGTATTTATCTGACCGCTACCATTTTGTTTATTTAAATGGAGAAAAATCTATCATAACTCCAGTAAACTATGGAGTGCCGCAGGGATCTGTGTTAGGCCCTCTATTATTCTCAATATATATGCTGCCACTTGGAAATATTATAAGGAAACATGGAATTAGTTTCCATTGTTATGCTGATGACACTCAAATCTATATTTCATCACGGCCAGATGAAAACGCTAAATTATCCAAATTGACAGAGTGTGTTAAAGATATAAAAGATTGGATGACGCATAATTTTCTTTTATTAAATCCAGACAAGACAGAGGTACTACTTATCGGTTCAAAAAACCACCCACAAAACCTCTCACAATACAACTTTAACATAGTAGGATGTCCTGTTACTTCATCCTCTACAGTAAAAGACCTGGGTGTTATATTAGACTGCAACCTGTCTTTTGAAAATCATATTTCATATGTTACAAGAACAGCCTTTTTCCACCTTAGAAACATTGCTAAGCTACGTAATATGCTATCAGTTTCTGACGCAGAAAAGTTAGTTCATGCATTCATGACCTCGAGACTAGATTACTGTAATGCGTTATTAGCCGGTTGTCCTGCATCCTCAATAAACAAGCTACAGTTAGTCCAAAATGCCGCCGCTAGAGTTCTAACTAGATCAAGAAAATATGATCATATAACACCGATTTTATCATCCCTACATTGGTTACCTATAAAGTCCCGTATTAATTACAAGGTATTGCTACTGACTTATAAAGCCCTAAACGGCTTAGCTCCAGTCTATTTAACGGATCTTCTATCGCCCTATAATCCATCGCGCTCTTTAAGGTCACTAAATTCGAGGCTTTTGGTCATACCTAGGATATCTAGGTCCACCAAAGGAGGGAGAGCATTTTCACATTTAGCACCAAAACTCTGGAATAGTATTCCGGATACTGTTCGTTGCTCAGACTCGCTCTCCCAGTTTAAAACTAGATTAAAGACGCATCTCTTCAGCCAGGCATTCATATAATACTTTTAATCCTACAGTTAAATCCGACCTCTAGTTCATAAACGCCAGAGGAGAACTGGCCCCCGACTGAGCCCGGGTTCTCCCAAGGTTTTTTTTTTTTTTTTCTCCATTAGGTCACCTGATGGAGTTTTTCGGTTCCTTGCCACTGTTGCCTTTGGCTTGCTCAGTTGGGGATATTTGGGGATATTTAATTTAATTAATCAATCAACGATACTATTGATCAGCATTACCAAACGTAGACGTTCCACTAGAAACAAACATTGATGTATTGTTCTAATTTATTACTGTGAAGCTGCTTTGATACAACCTGTGTTGTGAAAAGCGCTATATAAATAAACTTGACTTGACTTGACTTGACATTTTCAAAGGACCCGGTGAAACGGCGAGCTTCAATGAATGGCTTAAACCGTAACTCTAGCTCACCACCACACATAAACACCTGAAAGTGCGCATGCGCAGAAAGCGAAAACTAAGGGACGAGCACGTACGACGGCCTTACGTAAACATATCACCAGAATGATTGACACTTAGGTGGACCAATACTGCCCTACAAAGGCAAAAGACCTTAAGTCGCTAGAGTGTGGAACTGAGAAAAATGACTTTAAAGATTTTTAGTTGTCCCGCTTAATTAATTATAGGTAGGACACTGGAAATTTGGCAAATAGATGTTTTAGTAATGGAAATTATATACATAAAAAAATCTTGAGCTCAAACTTGACTTTTGACCACTATTTTAAAGTTACTGTACTCTGCCTTTGTATTGTCAGCAAAAAGTGAGAAGTCATGCCAAGGCAAAAGGCAGTAACTTCCACATTATCAATATTTAGTTGATCACCATTAACAAAATCATTATAGTACACACCTGTATAAAATCTAGTGATCATGGCATTTATTTTGTATGATTTACAATTATTTATAGCCATCTACTTATTGCTATCCTGTGCTTTGGTTGCATTCTGATGGCATTATTAATACATTTGACATGACAAAATACCTCCTATTAGTCCAGCGTTGACTCGACCGCGTTTAGGGCGGGGCTGAAGGCGAAGTTTTGGCACTCTGCCAGCTAGTTTGCGAGCTTTAATTCATGGATGTATTCATCTGATACGGCAATGTGTAACGTTTTTCTGTCAACTCTGCATAATCCTTCGCGATCGTAATCGCACGTTTGTCGATGGAGCAGACCATACTAAATGTTCTGACCGCTCTGAGGACATCAGAAGTTAAAGCGACTGATGGCAGCTGTACAAAGTACACAGGATACACCGTAATTTTAATTTTAATGGACATTAAAACAAAGGCAGATAACCTTACAATCTGGTAGGTAGCATTATTTGATTAATCACCGGCACCGTAACTTCATATTGACGCGCGGCTAAACAAAGGCAGAGCACCGTAACTCGTAATTTGAGCGTTCCAAAACAAAGCCAAAGAGCGGTAACTGATGTTACGGTGTTCTGCCTTGGTTTCTCATGGGCTTTTGGAAGTTACTGTTAAGACAAATCATTATTTTCTCGAAAAATAAACGGAATTGATTCAAGATACTTATCCACATGATAAAGAAGGTCTTGAATGTGTCAAAAATATAAATAACTAATTTTCGACCAAAAACGAAGTTACGGTCTTTTGCCTTTGCACGGCAGAATAGTTTACACTACCCACCCAGAAAAAGAAAATCCTCCGCTATACCTTTAATATTTATCTATATTCCCATGGATGTATCTGAGATTTCCCTCGTTCGTA
The DNA here is from genome assembly GCF_964197995.2 of Scardinius erythrophthalmus. NCBI lineage: Eukaryota > Metazoa > Chordata > Actinopteri > Cypriniformes > Leuciscidae > Scardinius > Scardinius erythrophthalmus. Next base: position 11,606,732 of record NC_138221.1, read on the forward strand.
CAGTAATCTGCTAAAGATAAATGTCAACAAAGAAATAAAGGTAACATGAAAATGGCAACAGCAACACTTGGGATTGATTCCTATCAATTCCCCTCACAGATCTCAAACTTTAACTTGACATTTAGTAACAGTTCTCACACAAACATCGAGACAATCACACAAACGAACACAAAATCGCTCAGGTCTGAATGAACTCAACATATTCTCCTCATGCTCGCTGCTGCTGCACTAAATGTTTATTTCAGTAGGAAGACGCCAGAAAAGACGCACAAGTATCGCTGTGATCGATGAAAACAATACAGAAATGAGTCTGTCGCTTAATCAAACTCTATAAAGTATGTGTAATGGTTGTATATATGAGAAATACCGTGAACTGCTCCCCTCTCCTCAGAAGACTCGACGCTGAAACTCTCAATGAGGGAAGAGAGATGGCGCGAGAGAGCGGTGACGTCATCGGCCGCCAACGCACGCGCGTACGGGACACCCCCGCAGCCAATCAGGGCCACGCAGATTCAGCTTTACTAGTAGCCTTCCATTATTATTATTTTAGAACTTTAGTGACTCCAGTAACTAAAGGTGAAGGGAACTTTTTCAAGTGGAGCACAAAATAGTCAGAATAAGCAGAGGAGGATCACCTCCATCCAGTCTGAAAAGTGTTTTGGCCTGTAAAGTTCAGCTCAGTCAGAGACCTGCTGCTGGGGCGCTGTAAAGGGGGGGGTAAACGATGACGATTCTCGGGGCCCATGACTAAGAGGGGGCCCAGAGAAGCCCCCAATAAAATTGTGGTGCTAAAAAAAAAATTTGATAGTAAAAATTATTAACTTTAAATTATTCTATTTGCTGTTTCCTGGTGTCAAACAAATGTATTTGTTTAGGAAACACAAACGTCAGTGGGCCGCTCTCCCCCTCTTGATTATCATAAAATGGTTCAGTCCGCCCAAATTGTATCCAGGCAACACAAATAAACCGGCAGAATATAAACTTGACGGAAGAGGAAGTGAAAATGCCTCAAATGCGCGTTGCGCGTGGCAAGCGCGCTCATAATGTAAGAGACGCTGGCGCGACCACAACATTGTCCAGCATCAAATGTGCAAACGTAATGTAAGCAGAACGAAACTGGGCTACTCGTTATTGTGTGGTTGAAGGACCGCTTATCAGTTTGGACCAGTGCAGCGCGAGCGATCTTGATCAAGCGACACTGTTACACAGCGGTAATAAGAGATCCAGTAAATAAATCATTTGAATTCGCCACAGAAGTAATAACAACGCTGTGAGATCTAGTGAGAAACATTCACATTTCTCCGTTTTTAACGGACCAAACAGCGCGTGGAAGCCAGGAAGAAACATTGTGCCATGAATGAACTATCCAGTGTCCACAGATCAGCAACATTCACCATGGATTTGAACACTTACTGCAACCATGGGAGTTTGACAGGAATAGTAGGCTATAATGCTTTCAAGTAACGTTACGTTGGTTTTATTTTGACATTATGAATACAATTGCTGCCCTCAAATGTTAATCTGAACTAAAAATAGACCTTTGTTTATAACTACTAAGTTACAATATTAGGTTACATTTCATTTTTTTCTAAGGAGCTGTTTTGTTTATGCTCCTAAGAAGAGTCTATTATAGCTCCATCATTGGTCAAAGTGTGTTAGTTTTAATAAATAATATAATAATAATAATAAAAAAAATTCTCTGGCATTTATTTCTTTTTGCTGTATCGAAAACGTACCAAACCGTGACACGAGTGTATCGTATTGAACCGAACCGTGAATTTTGTGAACCGTTACACCCCTACTATCTATATCTCTCTTACCTATCTGTCTACCCCTCTGAAGCAATGGTTGAAGCAATTTGAATGCTGAGAAACTTTACTAAGACGATTTGAAAAGTTAGTTTATCTGTTTATTGTTATGAATGTTTGATATTTACAAAAAACATCGATGAATGATGTCAAAAAACAAGAATGATAGTCAAAATACCATAAACCATGATTTTATGTATATTAATATGAAAAAAGTCTCAGCTGTGTTGGGGGCCCTGTCAAGATTCTTTTCATGGGGCCCAAAATCCATAGCAGCGCCCCTGCCACCCGCAGACCAATGGACTGGTTGAAAGAGTAAATGGCACAATTCAGAGGTATGAAAGTGACCATTCAACTGATAAAACAATACATGAATGGCAGATGTATCTGCTCTTGTCTGTTCATTGTATATTTACTCATTTATCAGGTACATTTAATTGAAACACATAAGTCTCACACTCACTATAGGTGATTAACTGTAAGACTTGTTTTTCAGGTCTTTGAGCAAGCTTGTGAGAAAACGTCTAGACACATGGGCATATTATTTGGAGGCTGCAATGTTCGGTCTCCGAACTAAAAAACAAATAACCACCAAATTCTCGCCCTACTTTTTAATGTTTTGCCGTGAGGCAAGATATCCTTGTGAGGTGCCAGACAATTATGAGGTAAGCACAATACATCAAAATTATCTTTTAAAAAACAATTGCAAACCTGCAATTGCCAATCAAATCCAATTTCTTTATATAGATCAACGAAAGTGTGGAGGACATTGTGGCAGAGGAATGTATTACAGAATGCATTAGAAGGCAGGACAGAATTTTTAAAACCGTGCAGGACAACATTACAAATGTGCAAGGTAAGGTTAAAAAAAGGAAATTGGAGAAAGGAATGGCCATTGACATTCAGGTTGGAGACAGGGTCCTGCGGCAGAACATCAGAAGCAGGCAGAGAAAGGGGGGCAAGCTGAACCCAGATTATTTGGGTCCATACACCGTTATAAACGTGGAGGGCAAATCCATTAATGTGGTGGATGATGAAGGGAAAAAAATTCCCTAAATCAATATTGACCATTTAATTAATTTTTTGGAGGATCCTCCTCCAAAAGTTTAGATGTTTTGCCCTCATGCTACTGTGTCTTCAGTCCCTCACGTCCCTCCCCAGTCCCCTGTTCTACAAGCACCTCTCAAATTCATGCCTTTCCTCCACCCTGTTACCCTGCCCTATACACACCTTCCCCTGCAGCATGTACCACTACCTCTCAATGTGCTTTTTCCCATGCCCCTCCCTCATGTTGTGATGCATCCTGGAACACAGTGTTCTGTTCTTTTTAATCCAACACCTGCTGGCCCACCATCTTCAAAATCCATTTCTGCTGCCTGCCTTGACCCGCAGCCTACCTCCAGTCCTGCCAGCCAGTCTCCACCTTTACCTGGCCTTGCACCTCATCCTACCTTCAGTCCTGCCAACCAGTCTCCACCTTTACCAGGCTTTGACCCCCAGCCCTGCCACCCAGACTCCACCTTTACCTGGCCTTGACCCCCAGCCTACATTCAGTCCTGCCAACCAGTCTCCACCTTTACCTGGACTTGCACCTCATCCTACCTTCAGTCCTGCCACCCAATCGATCGTACAGCATTCCCCCCAAATACCTTGTTCTTCAGGTATGTGTTGTACGTGTTTTCCTTCATAATTTATATCTCGTACATGTAAATAACATTTGTTCAAGATTTTCTTCTGTCTCTCTGTAGTGTTGCAAGACATATGGGCAAGGACAATGGGTGGGAAACTTTGCAGCAAAGTTGGCCCGTACAAGGTCTTTACCTGGGATTTGGAACGCCTCAAACCTGGCGCGAAACTTGAAAGTGAGGTTTGTGCTGCAGTTAACATGATTGATTCAATTTCCTGTAGTTCACTGTCATTTTGCTTTTAGAATAGACCATATTCTGTAGTCATACAGTTATACCTTGCAAGTCGGTCATCCTTCTTTTTGACCACAGGTCATTAATGCGTACCTGACCTGCCTTGTGAGGAATTATTCAGGCAGGGTATTTGTCCTGGATTCCTTTCAAGCCACAAATATTTGGAAGAGGAAGGCCAGTTTGATGAAAAGGGTAAAAAACAAAAAAAATCCTGATCCCATACAAGTAACTTTCATGTTCTCAGATTATTTGGTAATCTGTTATTGGAATGCCACATTTATACCTGTATGCTGTAGATGGATCTAGAGGCATATGATGTGCTGGTGGGGTCAGTTAACGAGAATGACCACTGGACACTTCTGGTTTGTTATTTTTTTTCTCCATCCTTCTCTGTAAACTACAATAGCTTAAATGTGATTCATTAATTCATGACCCCATCTTGACAGATGATATATCCCAAAGAAAGGAGAATTTTGTATGTAAACTCCTTTGGTGAAAGCCGAGGCAAACTGCTTCACTGCAGAAAGGTTGTAAGGTAAGGACAAATGTATGAAGATACTCAAAATGTTGGTCTGTTATTTTTTATTAATCTTCTTTTCTTCTACCAAAGTGAATTTGCAGTATGGCCAGCAAAGGCACTCCAACCACAAAGTGGCAATGTCAAACATTACCACACAGCATCCAAAGGCATGGGAATTCATGTGGTGTATTTGTCTGCAAGATAAGAGTCTCACGTTAACGCAGCACGTTAACACCGATAAAGGCCCACCACTAATTTATATATATATATTAGGGGTGTAACGGTTCACAAAATTCACGGTTCGGTTCGATACGATACACTTGTGTCACGGTTCGGTTCGGTACGGTTCGGTACGTTTTTGATATAGCAAAAAGAAAGAAATGCCAGAGAAATTGTCTTTATTTCATTTATTTTTTTTATTAAAACTAACATCATAAAGTACGTTTTTTTTTTACTTTGTGCAATTCTGGAGCTATGGTTGACTAGGAGCATATAAAACAAACAGCTCCTTGGAAAAAATGAAATGTAATATTGTAGTAGGCTAGTTATAAACAGGTTTATTTTAATTCAGATATCCATAGTGAATGTTGCTGATCTGTGGACAAGTTCATTCAAGGCACAATGTTTCTTCCTGGTTTCCACGTCAGCGCTGTTTGATCCGTTAATAACGGAGAAATGTAAATGTTTATTCTGTGGAGAATTCAAATGCTTTCTTTACCGGATCTCGCTGTGTAGTAGGCTAAGTAACAGTGTCGCTTGATCATGATCGTCTCGCACTCATAGACAATATGCTCGCGCTGCACTGGTCCAAACTGATAAACGGTCCTTCAACCACGCAATAATGAGCAGTTTCGTTCCGTTTGCATTACGTTTGCCATTTGATGTTGGACAATGTTGTGGTCGCGCGACTCGCGCCGGCGTCTCTTACATTATGAGCGCGCTTGCCATGCGCCTACATTTGAAATAAGCAAATTTTGGTCGGCAGGAAAAATGATACAACGAACCGTTCGGTTTGAAAATGCGTACCGAAAACCGAACCGAAAGCCACAATGCGTGTACCGAAAACCGAACCGAAAGCCTCGTACCGAACGGTTCGATACGAATACGCGTATCGTTACACCCCTAATATATATATATATATATATATATATATATATATATATATATATATATATATATATATATATATATATATACAGTGAGGAAAATAAGTATTTGAACAACCTGCTATTTTGCAAGTTCTCCCACTTAGAAATCATGGAGGGGTCTGAAATTGTCATCGTAGGTGCATGTCCACTGTGAGAGATATAATCTAAAAAAAAAAAAATCCATAAATCACAATGTATGATTTTTTAACTATTTATTTGTATGATACAGCTGCAAATAAGTATTTGAACACCTGAAAAAATCAATGTTAATATTTGGTACAGTAGCCTTTGTTTGCAATTACAGAGGTCAAACATTTCCTGTAGTTTTTCACCAGGTTTGCACACACTGCAGGAGGGATTTTGGCCCAATCCTCCACACAGATCTTCTCTAGATCAGTCAGGTTTCTGGGCTGTCGCTGAGAAACAAGGAGTTTGAGCTCTCTCCAAAGATTCTCTATTGGGTTAAGGTCTGGAGACTGGCTAGGCCACGCCAGAACCTTGATATGCTTCTTATAGAGCCACTCCTTGGTTATCCTGGCTGTGTGCTTCGGGTCATTGTCATGTTGGAAGACCCAGCCTCAACCCATCTTCAATGCTCTAACTGAGGGAAGGAGGTTGTTCCCCAAAATGTCGCAATACATGGCCCCTGTCATCCTCTCCTTAATACAGTGCAGTCGCCCTGTCCCATGTGCAGAAAAACACCCCCAAAGCATGATGCTACCACCTCCATGCTTCACAGTAGGGATGGTGTTCTTGGGATGGTACTCATCATTCTTCTTCCTCCAAACACGTTTAGTGGAATTATGACCAAAAAGTTCTCTGGATCATCCAAATGGTCATTGGCAAACTTAAGACGGGACTTGACATGTGCTGGTTTAAGCAGGGGAACCTTCCGTGCCATGCATGATTTCAAATCATGACGTCTTAGTGTATTACCAACAGTAACCTTGGAAACGGTGGTCCCAGCTCTTTTCAGGTCATTGACCAGCTCCTCCCGTGTAGTTCTGGGCTAATTTCTCACCTTTCTTAGGATCATTGAGACCCCACGAGGTGAGATCTTGCATGGAGCCCCAGTCTGAGGGAGATTGACAGTCATGTTTAGCTTCTTCCATTTTCTAATGATTGCTCCAACAGTGGACCTTTTTTCACCAAGCTGCTTGGTAATTTCCCTGTAGCCCTTTCCAGCCTTGTGGAGGTGTACAATTTTGTCTCTAGTGTCTTTGGCAGCTCTTTGGTCTTGGCCATGTTAGTAGTTGGATTCTTACTGATTGTATGGGGTGGACAGGTGTCTTTATGCAGCTAACGACCTCAAACAGGCACATCTAATTTAGGATAATAAATGGAGTGGAGGTGGACATTTTAAAGGCAGACTAACAGGTCTTTGAGTGTCAGAATTCTAGCTGATAGACAGGTGTTCAAATTCTTATTTGCAGCTGTATCATACAAATAAATAGTTAAAAAATCATATATTGTGATTTCTAGATTTTTTTTTTTTTATTATGTCTCTCACAGTGGATATGCACCTACGATGACAATTTCAGACCCCTCCATGATTTCCAAGTGGGAGAACTTGCAAAATAGCAGGGTGTTGAAATACTTATTTTCCTCACTGTATATATATATATATACAGTATATATAAAAATTAGTGGTGGGCCGTTATCGGTGTTAACATGCTGCGTTAACGTGAGACTCTTATCGGGCGATAAAAAAAATATTTTCGTTAATCTATTCTCAAAGTTGGGTTGGGAGCCGGGTTTATACTATGCAAGCTATGATCTTTCACCTTGATATTTTAGCGCGGATGTATACCTAGCCGAATTCGGTGTTCGGTACGCATTTTCAAACCGAACGGTTCGTTGGATCATTTTTCCTGCCGACTAAAATTCCGTTATTTCAAATGTAGGCGGGATGGTAGAGACGCTGGCGACCACAACATTGTACGACATCAAATGGAAAACGTAATGCAAGCGGAACGAAACTGAGCTACTCCTTATTGTGTGGTCGACGGACCGTTGTTTATCAGTTTGGACCAAAGCAGCACGAGCCGATCGTGATCATGCGACACTGTTACTTCACAGCGCTAAGAGAAAAACATTTAACCACAAGTTCCTATATATGTGAAAATGCTTATAGCTCAGTTTCAATTTAGAGCTTATCGCGATTTGAGGCGCTCGCTAATAATTTCTTTTCCACTCGCCTGTAGCTACTCGCCTGTTGGTCGCCCCGCCCACGATTTGATGTTATTTTGATGTTTAAAAGTGTCTAGGTTGTGACTTAAATGCAAATATAAATGTAATTTTACTAAATATTATCGATTTTCAAATACTGCACCTCTCAATACAGAACGAAATATTATGTAGCCTATTTTGCCGTCCACACTGCTGACGTTGTCTTTGCTGCTATATATTTATGTTTAAAATGAAGTATAGGCCTTCCACAACTCTCTCCCCTTATGTCGAATATATCACCAATGATGCTTATCATATGTCACCTAGCAGCAGCAGCGCCGCGTCAGACACGCTTCTGGTGTGCAAAGACATGGAAAACACCACGCAGCTGACACGCAACAGAAACGCCACACAGCCAGTGTGTCACCGGCCTAACACCGGTACACACTGTGCAAGAGAGGGGTGCGCGTACACGAGCTTCATTGACACTGCTAAGATATTCCGCCTGGCTCTGATTGGTTGTTTCTTACCGGGAGCGGTGTATTTCTGCAAATGGCAATAGGACCACTGGGAAGAGTCAGAGGAGCTTGATTTTTTCACAGATTATCTGTCTCATATTCTACTGTCAGGACATAATAGTTTACAGTTTTAACAAATGTGTAAAAAAATACATTTTTACCAAAGTTACCTAATGCAGCTTTAAGGTCATTTGGAGCATATGTAGGGCCCGAACATAAACTCAAGCCCAGGGGCCCCAGACCTGATCTTTGTTCTATTTACTCATTGATTAAAAAATAATCTAATGTTAAAACTAGGAGTTTCACTTGGCCCACCCTAAATCTCAGAGCTGGAGCCGGGGCTGGTGTTGTTTAAAGTTCATAGTGATTGTTCTGACTTCATGAAGCCTCATGGTGTGAATGAACTTCAAACTGACTAGAACAAACTATTTGAAATGTATATTTGATACTGGATATGAAACTGTTAATAATGTAGACAGAAATCTTAATCAATGTCAGTCATGTGTGTGTGTGGTGAAATATCATTTATTAGGCATTTAAAAGCTCTATTGAGAAAATGAAAACTCAAAAAGCAATCATATCAGGATACTTCATGACTTTCAGAACTAAAATTATTCCTGATTCAAGCAGAATCAGCAGAAAATAAAAAGGACAGTAACAATGAGATGTTGATAAAATGACTAAAGAGTTTAATCAATAATTACATGAAGCAAATACAAACATTAGAAGTAAAAGCAAATGAGACAGATATCACTCTTTACTGACTTATAAGAGCCAAAGAGAAGAGAAGTAGAGAGAGAAGTGTCCAGTTTCAAAGATCCATGAAAGTATATCTTGTATTTGCATGAAAGAGTAGAAGTGGAAGATAAACTAGATGTTCTGATGAAAAACATTAAAAATTAAAATCACATTCATGTCTCTCTTAAAAGTAATATGGCCTCTTCTTCAGCTCCTGAACTTTGCCTTAAAAATTATATATATATTTTTTTTCCAGTGTGGATTTTCTGGCACTCTTTCAGTTCATCTTCTGTAGTAAAGGACTTCAGCACTGAAACACACACCGCCGTGTCTTTTCTGCTGTAATATTACGAATGAATCTTCTCCTTTGTGTGAATCTTCAGGTGTTTCTTCAAAACCGTTTACCGCACTGATCTCTCCAGAATGAGAAGCAGAAGTGATGTGAAGTGTTTTTTTTACACTGAGGGCAGGAGACAGATTTTTTTTACTTCTGTTTTTCTTTTCTTGTTCACATCCATCAGGTCTAAAAGAAACATTAAATCAAGTGAGTTTTAATGGACTATTTTATGCAAACAACTTGCTAATCATGTCTTTCTCATGTAGTTAAAGTAGTCATGGGCGATTTCGAAGCACTGCTTCACGAAGCTCAGACACCTTTATGAATCTTTTGATTCAAATCAGTGGTTCAGAGTGTGAATCAAACTGTGAAATTCACATGATTTCAGTAAATGAGGCTTCGTTGCCTCATAACCGTTTCAAAACGTCAATGATCTCTTGGAACCCATGCGGTGAACCATTGAACAAGTGTCTGGGTTTTACCAGATTTATCAGTTTTAAACATTTGTAGACATTTTAAACTTTCTTTCCACTCAGGATCTTCATCAGATCCAGTTGGCCCAGGACCATCATCTTCACAACCTTCATCTTCACAACCTAAGCCATCAGCAGAACATGGCAAAAAGAGAAGGCGAAGTCTGGGACACCCGAGTGGATTGAGCAGTACGTCACTGAGCAGAGGAGGAAGATGTCAGATCTCATGGTCCTCCAAAAGCAAGCAGTGGAAGTGGCAAGCAAACGTAACGTAATCTTAAAATAATCTGTTTCTACTTTGACAAAGAAATAGCAACTTGTGTTTTCACCTTTTGCCACATTCTGCTGATGGTTAGGTTCTATTTTGTTTGTTTAATGGCATGAAGAACAGTATATATGCTAAAGGAAATACATGTAGGGATGCACCGATCCACATTTTTTCACTTCCGATCCGATCCCGATACCTGAATTGGGATATCGGCCGATACCGATACTATTCCGATACCAGAGCTGTGTTTGCATTAATATTATTATTATCATTATTGTTTATTTTCTATGATGCTGAAATAAACTTCTCTCAACAGGCAAGTATGATATGTACGTATGTATGCATGTGTGTCCCAAAAGGAAACTTGAGGTAAGTATAAGGTCAGAAAAGGAAGTCAGAAAAACAGAAAATCCTGTTAACAGGAAAAAACCCATTCTGAAAACAAATATACAACTGTAAGGGTTTCAAATTGATTGTCATGTCAATATGTATTCTTTATTAATATTTAACATTCTCAAAATGTCAAATACTTGAGTCTTAAAATATAAGAAATTGTAAACATCTTACACACACACTATCTGAAGGGTGATCCTCGCTCCGATGCTGTAACTCTCTCGATGAATGCTCGATCAACATCAGCCATGTTGCAAACAGACAAGTGGATTTTGCCTCAGATGTGCGTCAATGTCACTTCAAACTTTTGCTTTTTACGCGTGTCAATTTCGCTCTTGGCACGCGAATGGATTCAAAATATTCAAGCGTCCAACTAGACACGGTAGACGCGAATTTGACGCGATATTCGCGTTTGGTGTGAACGCACAGTAACGTTGTGCTTTTTTAAATGTTTGATTGCATTTGTTGTGTTGTAAGACGTGAGGGAGCTTCAAACAGCTCTGAATTACGGCTTTGCAAACATTGCATTTAGCTGTCTTGCTCTGCGGTGTTTCCAGTGGGAAGTATTTCCACAAAGCAGACATGTTACCTAGCCGCGAAATACAGAATGGATTTCCTGAGCGGGGGCGTGTCTCATAACTCTGTGTCTCATTGAGCCGCGCCTCCGTTCAGGAAATCCATTCCGCAGTTTGCATCCAGCTAGCAGACTAGCCGGCGGGAATCACTTTTGGAGTCATTTCAGCAGACAACATTAAAGCGCAGACATGACTCATGGATATCGGATATCTCCGCAGGTTGGATTGGGAAAATCCGATACGTGAATTACGCTGGTAGCGGTCCCGATACCAATACTGGATCGGATCGGCCCCATCCCTAAATACATGCGATCTTGGTCACCTCACCTTTGTAGCTTAAATACATATTAATTATTTGATTATAAACTTTATTTTCATGAAATAATTAAAGGTTCCATTGCATGGATTATTTTATTATTTTGGAATGTTTCCTGGGGTGCCCTTATAATGTTAGTATGTTTTTTAGATCAAAACTTGTTATAATTTGATAAGCCTAATTTTAGCCTCTGATTTGAACGCTGTTTGAAGGGGCATGTCTGTGTGAGACTTCAGTGTAAACGCCCACTGCTGTGATTGGCTGACATGCTTGCATATGAAATATCTAGCATTACATGTGGAACTCTCTCGAATACTTTTACTATTACAGCTATTATACGTTTTTACTATTACAGCTATTGGGATTAAAGAATCGTGAGAAGTTTTAAGTATTTAGATATATTCCCATCACATGAAAGGTTGCAGTGATGAGCAATGAGCAGATGACAGCCTGTTGATCACGTGAATGAAGATTTTATCATTATAACACAGTTTCTGCACTCTCACTAATGATTTCACCAATGCAAACAAGAGGTATGTACAGTAAGAGCTTCGTTGTGCAGTATAAAAGCGTCATTGATTTTATAACGAGTTTTGGCAAGTGTCCAGATAAACTCGTGCTGTGTGATTGACAGCTTGGGAGATTGGAAAGGGATTGTTCTTTGGTCGCTTTGTGTATATTTATTAAATCACAGTTTAAGTAAGATGTGAAGTTGATCGTTTAGTCACTGGCTTGATTTACTGATGCATAAACAGTATTGAACCACTTTGAGAGAAAGATTATCTGTCTGAACTTGAACAATTACACATCAGAAATTCACATAACCCACTGGATCTTCAGAGGCTCGGATGAAGGAACTAAAAAAATAGTTTTGTGTTCATTTGTACGTCCAAACACTGAGCAACTGTCATGCTTCACTCGCCATGATGTCTCTAGAGGAAAAATCATATCGCGCTCGCGCAGCTCATTTTCTCAAGGGCAGGCCAAATTATTTTTGCAGGCAAATAAGAGAAAGGTGAGGTAACCTTTCCCCTTATGACGACATAAGGGGCAGATTTCTAGATTCGCCCGTCTGAGCTTTCATTTTCTTAAAAATACCCAGGGCTTGGTTTACACCCATCAAAATGTCTAGTGCTACGTGCTAGCCCTCTTTTTTAATCTAGGGGTACTTGGCATAGCAGTAACAAAGTTTTGGAGAGAGAGAGAGCACAGGAACTTCTTGTCTCCAGTCTCAGTAGCACACATCCAAAACGAATAAGCTTAGGAAAAGTATTTAATGAAAAAGAAAAAAAAAGACAAAAGGAAACAAACTTCAGGAGGGGGCAAAGGCCAACAAAACAAACAAAAAGGTTTCTAACTCAGTTTAAACCAGAACTTACCTAAACATAAAAAATAAAAATAATAATACAACAAAAATTGATATAGTTCCAAATAAAAGTTCCCTTTCTCTCTGACAACACATAACCAGGAGAAATCCAAATTCAAACAAAAATGGCACCCACCTCCCTACAGGTTTCCTTACTTTCTTGATTTTGTATACAATTTTTGCTTAGTTTAGTTGTGTATGTAGCCTACCCTAGGTTCATTTATTAAACCCTTATATTATAGCCAGCATATAAAGCCAGCTCCATCTCACAACAAGGAGAGAGAGAGGGTTGCAGATGCTAACTTGCCACATGGACTTATTTTCCATTGATCCAGATAGCTTCATCCTGTTATGTTGAAACCTGCTAACCATTGGTGCAATTGTAGGTGTAGTTGAATACATAGTTTTGTTTAGAATTTAAGATTTTCTTTTAAGGAAAAGTGAAGAAAGAGAGAGAGAAGAAAAGAAAAGAGAATGTCAAGATTACAATCAGTTAACCGCAACCTACGAGAAACATCAGAGAATCAGTGTCACCTAGGGGCACAATAACTTATAACGCATCTAAAGGCTGTGGACGGGTACTTGCATTGACTTTGGTTGCTGAACAAGTCCAGATGCAGGAAATTCTTGAGATTCTTGATGCTTTTTGTCAGGAGTGCGCTGAAGCGTTTGTTTGGGTTCTTGGGGTGGTCTGTGTTGAATCCAAAGTTAACTTGATGAAGTTGCCGGAAGAAGACAGGAGAATGTGGTCTCAAAGAGATTGAGCCCAGATCTGAACTAATCGGCCACTCTTAAAGGTCCTATCAGTTCACACCCCTTTTGTTGAGGTGACCAATCAAAGATGACTGGGAGAAAGTCTTTAATCCATCTTATTACCATTTGCATGTTCATGCTGGCATGGAGAATTCGTGCAGTTTTTACACAAAAGTATGGTACAAATATTTATGATGCAATTTATCAAAACATGTTGTACACCATTGATTATAAAATCAAAAGGGGATTATTTTGATACTAATAAAGAGGGGATTTGAAGACATTAAAGCAGTGATACATCATCATTGGATATCAACACTGGAAGTTACTCTAACATAACTAAAGAATCATAAGTAGGATAATAAAACATAGGGACATGCATAAAACACAGGAGAAATACTATACTAAACATTATACACATTCAACCATCACGGTTCGGCACGGTTAGCCATGTGTGCTGAGAGTTCAGGGCCGAGAACGGTTTATAATTGTGCCGTGCCGTACCAGGCTCAAGTGGAAACACAACTGGAACCTTTTCTGAAGTTGGAAAAGCAGCTTTTGTTTCTCAGCACATAAAGATGAACTACTTACCGTGATCTCAGACTGCGGTGATGTGGTTTCTCCACTGCATGGATCTTCATGTGTCGCTTCAGGTTAGTTTTAACAGAGAAACTCTTTCCACACTGATCACACGTGTGCGGCTTCACTCCAGTGTGGATCCTCTCATGTGTTCTCAGAGATGATGAGTCACTGAATCTCGTGTCACAGCGCGAACACTTGTAAGGTTTTTCTCCAGTGTGGATCCTCTCATGTCTTTTCAGATGTCCTGACAAACTGAATCTCTTTTCGCAGTGTGAACACTTGTAAGGTTTTTCTCCAGTGTGGATCCTCTCATGTTTTTTCAGAGATGATGACAGACTGAATCTCGTGTCACAGTGTGAACACTTGTAAGGTTTTTCTCCAGTGTGAATTCTCTGGTGCAGTTTTAAATCTCTCCCTGTAGTAAAAGTCTTCTCACACTCAAAGCACATGTACTCTCTTACATCAGCATGACTTTTCTGATGTCTTTGTAAATATAGCAGCTGTGAAAAACTCTTTCCACACACAGAACATGAATGTGGCTTCTCCTTTGTATGAACTGTCAGGTGTCGCTTCAGGGCTGATGCCCTAGAAAATGTTTTTCCGCATTGATCACATGAGAATGGCTTCTCTCCAGTGTGGATCCTCATGTGAACATTAAGGTTTGCTGATTGACTGAAACTATTCCCACATTGATGGCATACATGTGGCTTCTCTCCTGTATGAACTCTCATATGAATCTTAAGAGATTTTTTGCTTGATAAACTCTTTCCACACTGAGTGCAGGTGAAAGATGTCTTGACTCTTCTTTTCTTTAAAAATGTCTTTTTAGTCTTGGAGCGACTCAAAGGTTTTCCTCCAGGTTTGACATGAGGTTCCTCCTTCACATCACTCAGTTCTTCATTCTCCTCCTTCACTTCACCCAGTTCTTCTCTCTCCTCCTTCACTTCACCCAGTTCTTCTCTCTCCTCCTTCACTTCACTCAGTTCTTCTCTCTCCTCCTTCACGTCCATCAGTTCTTCACTCTCCTCCTTCACTTCACTCAGTTCTTCACTCTCCTCCTTCACTTCACTCAGTTCTTCACTCTCCTCCTTCACTTCACTCAGTTCTTCACTCTCCTCCTTCACTTCACTCAGTTCTTCAGTCTCCTCCTTCACTTCTATCAGGTCTGAAATCAAAGAAAACTCTAATTTTCAAATTTTCTAAAGTTTACTGGTGGGATTCTCTCTGAAATTTGTCTGAGATCCTCCGGCCGTAATTAAAGCTTCTTCTTGTGGGAGATTCTCTGAGAACTGGTCAACTGGTCAACAAATTGTAAACCATATATAAAATAAATGTAAAATAGAACTGTTAAACTATTTAAATTTAGTTTGACCTGATGTTGACAATCAATATGAAACCTCCTTTTACTGACCATTTGTTAAAAAAAACAGAAACTTTTGCAGCCATTTCACAGTTTAACTGTTGATCTAAAAGTGATTATGTGGTTGAATGTTTCTAACATGAATGTTCTTCAGCATCATGAATGAATGAAGAATAAACACCAACCTCTTTGTTCTTCAGGATCTTCAGTGTGTTTCATTCTGCAGGGTTCTGGATCACTCATGTTCTCACTGTCCTCTTTAATAAACTCAGTCTTTGCAGATTTCAGCTCTTCCTGATGCTCTGATGCTCGACTTCACTTGTAGCTGATGGGAATTTACAGCATTTATTGGAGAATTACAGTGGGAGGAGCTTCACTGATGATGAATTACAGTGGGAGGAGCTTCACTGATGAAGCGACCGCTGTGGAAGGAGCTTCACTGATGATGAATTGTAGTGTGAGGAGTTGATCTGCCCAAATCAAAAATATATAAGTTACTGAGTTTGTTTTATGTTCATGGACTACAGAATATAATAATGTCAATTTTCCCAAATATAAATAATGGTAAGAAAAACAGTTGAAAGCATAAACAGTGTGGTGGCAAGCAATTTTATATTACTGAATAAGAGACAAACATGTATCAAATGACCGCGAGAGGAGGACATCCTTCCTTCATTATTGTCCTGACTCCCCCAAGGTTATTTCTCTAGGATAAATGAAGATATGTCTCAGTTATAACTAGATTCTAGGAATATAATAAAATGCAAACACATAGAAAATATACAATTTCTACCACAACAGAAATAAACATAGGCAACATATAGTAACCATCAAATACCCTCAGTCTGTTGACACCAATGAAATGAGCTTTAAGTGTCAATTTACAGGAGATCTGAAGACATCAGCATAATAAATGAGGTGAAAACAGGAACTATTGTCATGAAATAAAGAGTGTTTTCAGCAGATCTGTTAATATTGATGAGCCTCAGACTATCAACACTCATTCAACAAGCCATTCAGGATCATCAGCAGATCATCTCACTTTATTCTGAGTGTTTGCTGTTAGAAACACATTATTTGAGTCAGGATACATGACAAAAGCCTGTTAAACTGCTCTATTGAAAGACATTACTGTTATTCCTCACAATATAGCCTAACATGGATAAATCATCAATAATGGAACAAAATAATTAAATAAATAACCTATCTTTGTGAACCTCTACAGGCAAATAACTACAACACTATAATATGTCAATTTAAAACTAGTTCGACTTTATAATAACTATTAATTGCAAGAAGTAATTAAATCATTAACATGTAAAGTTTCCGTTGTCAAACTTCATTAATATTTCTCTATATTCTCATGGATGTATAGATTTGAAATTTTTCTCGTTCATTACTCATACAGTAATCTGCCAAAGATAAATGTTAAAAAAAGAAATAAAGGTAAACATGAAAATGGCAACAGCAACACTTGGGATCGATTCCCATCAATTCCCCTCACAGATCTCAAACTTTGAGGTGCCAGCTTAGGGGAACCATAACCATGAAAGACAGAGGGTGGGATGGGAGGAATGGGAACTTGATTGGAGGCACTCTAAGGTTGCGTCTCATTTCTCTGTCTTACCCCTTACTCTTACCCCTTCCCCTCGGTTTTGTGCGTTCATGTGAGGGGAAGTGGTGTCCCAATTCTGATTTTGATTAAGGGCTAGGGCCAAGGCGTAGGGTTACATAGCCCTTGAAACGAAGTTTGCGGAGGATCGCACTTGAAAGAGAGGGGTAGGAATTTCTCAGAAGTGAGTCGCACAAAGTATTTTCCGCAGTTTAATGACACTCGTGTTTTATGATACTTTTAATAAAATGTTCAAGCGGTTTTAATTGTAATGTTTTTGTTTTCAATCGCTAGTTAACCGCTAGCTAGCAGCTATGCGCTATTTGCCGGTTGCTAATGTTTCGCTTAGCTATGGTGTCGCCGGCGCCGTCGTTAAATACAATTCGCGAACATACCATGACTTGATCCGCAAGCAGTCGTATGCATCTGAGAAACAATCTTCGTCTTCTACAATGTCTTTGACTGATGGCACACAAGCGTGCAAAGATAAAGAGAGACCAGGCAATTGATATCACAACCTGAGATGACGGCATCTTCGTTTGTTTATGTCAACGCTTATCACCTCTGTTGACGTAGCAGACAGCTAGCGGAAAGAGAAAATGCTGCAAACGGTAAATCGAGTGGTGTCTCATTACTTAGAGGAACGTTCTTCCCCCTAACCCCTTCACTCGGTATTGAGGGTCAAGGGGAAGATGCAGACAAAGGGGAAGGGGTAAGACAGATAAATGAGATGGTCCTGGCTCCTGCACCACTGAATTTGCCTCCAGCTCCTGCACCACTGAAGTTGGCTCCGCCTCCGGCTCCTGCACCCCTGAATTTGCCTCCGGCTCCTGCACCACTGAATTTGCCTCCGGCTCCTGCACCACTGAATTTGCCTCCGGCTCCTGCACCCCTGAATTTGCCTCTGGCTCCTGCACCCCTGAATTTGCCTCTGGCTCCTGCACCACTGAATTTGCCTCCGGCTCCTGCACCACAGAATTTGCCTCCGGCTCCTGCACCACAGAATTTGCCTCCGGCTCCTGCACAAAGCAAAGTCCATAAAGACATTGACGACCGAGTTTGGTGTGGAGGAACTTGAATGAATGAATGAATGAGGCATTTATATAGCGCTTTCATATGTATTACTGTAAACCCAAAGCGTTTTACAATCATATCAGGGGATCTCTCCTCAACACCACCACTGTGCAGCATCCACTTGGAAGATGCGACGGCAGCCACAGTACAACAGCGCCAATGCGCTCACCACACACCAGCAACAGGTGGAGAGGAGAGAGACTGATAGAGCCAATTCAGTGGATGGGGATTATTAGGAGGCCATGATTGGCAAGGGCCGATGGGTGGAATGTGGCCAGGGCACCGGAGATACACCCCTACTCTTTACGAGAAGTGCCATAGATTTTTAATTACCACAGAGAGTCAGGACCTCGGTTTTATGTCACATACGTCTCTGACCTCAACCCGATAGAAAACCTTTGGGATGAATTAGAGCAGAGATTGCGAGCCAGGCCTTCTCGTCCAACATCAGTGCCTGACCTCGCAAATTCACTTCTACACAACAAAAAACTCATGTGTTAAATTAACTCTCCTGGGAGTTTATTTGGCTCCACACTCAAGACTTTTAAATTAGCTCAAACACTGGAGCATTGGTGCTTGCTCCTTATATGAGCATTTTCTCCCGGAAAAGCTCGCTCACACACACGCCGACCAGAGGAGAGCGAGACCGCGCACATCAACGCGCTTCAACAGGAAATCATCGGCAGCGCTGCATAGTGTCTCCAAAGTGTGTTTTTGGATGTGAGGGAAAGCTTACCGTGTTCAGATTCCCAAAGAACCCAGCGTTAGGAACAGTGGATGCAGATTGTTTTTCCAGGGCAAAAACTATGGAATTATTCTTGTGCCAATAATAATGAACGTAGCTTTTCAAGAAACTAATGAAAATATAAATTGAAACTAAATAAATTAGGGTTTTCAAAAACCCTTTATGAGAAAAATTATACCGAGGACCGTGACGTCGCCCGGTATGGAGCAGCCGGGGCCCCACCCTGGAGCCAGGCCTGGGGTTGGGGCTGGTATGCGAGCGCCTGGTGGCCGGGCCCCCCCCCACGGGGTCCGGCCGGGCTCAGCCCGAAGGAGCGACGTGGGGCCGCCTTCCCGTGGGCTCACCACCTGCAGGAGGGACCGTAAGGGGCCGGTGCGGAGAGGATCGGGCGGCAGTCGAAGGCAGGGACCTCGACAACCTGATCCCTGGACACGGAAGCTAGCTCTAGGGACGTGGAATGTCACCTCGCTGGCGGGGAAGGAGCCTGAGATTGTGCGTGAGGTTGAGAGGTTCCGACTAGAGATAGTTGGGATCACCTCTACGCACGGCTTGGGCTCTGGAACCACACTCCTCGAGAGAGGATGGACTCTTCACTACTCTGGAGTTGCCCATGGTGAGAGGCGGCGGGCTGGTGTGGGTTTGCTTATAGCCCCCCAGCTCAGCCGCCATGTGTTGGAGTTCACCCCGGTGAACGAGAGGGTCGTTTCCCTGCGCCTACGGGTCGGGGATAGGTCTCTCACTGTCGTGTGTGCCTACGGGTACCCGGCCTTCTTGGGGTCTCTGGAAGGGGTGCTGGAAAGTGCTCCAACTGGGGACTCCGTCGTTCTACTGGGGGACTTCAATGCCCACGTGGGCAACGACAGTGACACCTGGAGGGGCGTGATTGGGAGGAACGGCCCCCCTGATCTGAACCCGAGTGGTGTTCAGTTATTGGACTTCTGTGCTAGTTACAGTCTGTCCATAACGAACACCATGTTCAAGCATAAGGGTGTCCATCAGTGCACATGGCACCAGGACACCCTAGGCCGTAGGTCGATGATCGACTTTGTGGTCGTTTCATCTGACCTGCGGCCGTATGTCTTGGACACTCGGGTGAAGAGAGGGGCGGAGCTGTCAACTGATCACCACCTGGTGGTGAGTTGGATCCGATGGCGGGGGAGGAAGCTGGACAGACTCGGCAGACCCAAGCGTACTGTGAGGGTCTGCTGGGAACGTTTGACCGAGTCTCCTGTCAGAGAGATCTTCAACTCCCTCCTCCGGCGGAGCTTCGACCAGATCCCGAGGTAGTCTGGAGATATTGATTCCGAGTGGACCATGTTCTCCTCCTCCATTGTCGAAGCGGCCGCTCGGAGCTGTGGCCTTAAGGTCTCTGGTGCCTGTCGAGGCGGCAATCCCCGAACCCGGTGGTGGACACCGGAAGTAAGGGATGCCGTCAAGCTAAAGAAGGAGTCCTATCGGGCCTGGTTGGCTTGTGGGACTCCTGAGGCAGCTGACGGGTACCGGCAGGCCAAGCGAACTGCAGCCCGGGTGGTTGTGGAGGCAAAAACTCGGGCCTGGGAGGAGTTCGGTGAGGCCATGGAGAAGGACTATCGGCTGGCCTCGAAGAGATTCTGGCAAACCGTCCGGCGCCTCAGGAGATGGAAGCAGTGTCCTACCAATGCTGTTTACAGTAGAGGTGGGGAGCTGTTGACTTCAGCTGAGGATGTCGTTGGACGGTGGAAGGAATACTTCGAGGATCTCCTCAATCCCGTCGTCACGTCTTCCATTGAAGAAGCAGAGGCTGAGGGCTCGGAGGTGGACTCGTCCATCACCCAAGCTGAAGTCACCGAGGTAGTCAAAAAACTCCTCGGTGGCAAGGCACTGGGGGTGGATGAGATCCGCCCTGAGTACCTCAAGTCTCTGGATGTTGTGGGGCTTTCTTGGCTGACACGTCTCTGCAGCATCGCGTGGCGGTCGGGTACAGTGCCTCTGGGATGGCAGACCGGGGTGGTGGTCCCTCTTTTTAAGAAGGGGGACCGGAGGGTGTGTTCCAACTACAGGGGGATCACACTTCTCAGCCTCCCCGGGAAAGTCTATGCCAGGGTACTGGAGAGGAGAATACGGCCGATAGTAGAACCTCGGATTCAGGAGGAACAGTGTGGTTTTCGTCCGGGCCGTGGAACACTGGACCAGCTCTATACCCACTACAGGGTGCTGGAGGGTTCATGGGAGTTTGCCCAACCAGTCCACATGTGCTTTGTGGATTTGGAGAAGGCATTCGACTGTGTCCCTCGCGGCACCCTGTGGAGGGTGCTTCGGGAGTATGGGGTCCGGGGTCCTTTGCTAAGGGCTGTCCGGTCCCTGTAAGACCGAAGCAGGAGCTTGGTTCGCATTGCCGGCAGTAAGTCAGACTTCTTCCCGGTGCATGTTGGACTCCGGCAGGGCTGCCCTTTGTCGCCGGTTCTGTTCATAATTTTTATGGACAGAATTTCTAGGCGCAGCCAGGGGCCGGAGGGTGTCAGGTTTGGTGACAACACGATTTCATCTCTGCTCTTTGCGGATGAAGTTGTCGTGTTGGCCTCATCAAATCAGGACCTTCAGCATGCACTGGGACGGTTTGCAGCCGAGTGTGAAGCGGCTGGGATGAGAATCAGCACCTCCAAATCCGAGGCCATGGTCCTCAGTCGGGAAAGGGTGGCTTGCTCACTTCAGGTTGGTTCCTGCCTCAAGTGGAGGAGTTTAAGTATCTTGGGGTTTTGTTCACGAGTGAGGGAAGGATGGAACGGGAGATTGACAGACGGATCGGTGCAGCTTCTGCAGTAATGCGGTCGATGTACCGGTCTGTCGTGGTGAAGAAAGAGCTGAGCCGCAAGGCAAAGCTCTCGATTTACCGGTCAATCTACGTTCCTACTCCCACCTATGGTCATGAGCTTTGGGTCATGACCGAAAGGACAAGATCCCGGATACAGGCGGCCGAAATGAGCTTTCTCCGCAGGGTGGCTGGGCGATCCCTTAGAGATAGGGTGAGAAGCTCGGTCACTCGGGAGGAGCTCAGAGTAGAGCCGCTGCTCCTCCACATCGAGAGGGGTCAGCTGAGGTGGCTAGGGCATCTGTTTCGGATGCCTCCTGGACGCCTTCCCGGGAAGATGTTCCGGGCGCGTCCCACTAGGAGGAGACCCCGGGGAAGACCTAGGTCACGCTGGAGAGACTATGTCTCCCGGCTGGCCTGGCAACGCCTCGGTGTCCCCCCGGAAGAGCTGGAAGAAGTGTCTGGGGAGAGGGAAGTCTGGGCATCTCTGCTTAGACTGCTGCCCCCGCGACCCGGCCCCGGATAAGCGGAGGAAGATGGATGGATGGATGGACTAAATAAATTATCTCTGAAACTGTAAAAGAATAAATCGCAGGCAAATTTTTTGACTTCATTTTTAATACACTGCATGTTTTGCTATCTATTTCTCATATTTCAATCGCTGATCTGAACTTACAAATGCGCTTCCAGAGTTTTCATTTACGCTTCTGAAGTTTTCATTTACGCTCCCTGAGTTTTCGTTCGCCGTTCTGACACATTTCTCTCATGGGGGCGGGGCTAGTAGCAGTGTGTTCTCATTGGTTACTGAGCTTTTGATTGACAGCTTCGTGACCTGGAAGTGAAGACGTCAGTGGTGTGTTTATGTGTGGATTTGAGCTTCTGTAATCGCAGCTTTCTATTTCATTTTAGTGATATTAAGTTATGTTTGTTTTTTTTATTGTATCTGTATTTACCTGCTGCTACTACTTAGTTGGCACTTGGCAGAAGCTTTTAGGAGCTCAAGAGATCTATTCAGGTGTAATTGCACATTAAAGAACTGTATATAATACTTAAAATATTGTAGTGTCCAATGTTTTCGGAGAATATTTGTTTATTCCTGATGATTATTTTGCATGTTAGGCTCTGATTCGGTTCAGCTGTTACAATTTAAAGAGAATGCTAGCAAACGTGTGTGATATATTCAGCCATCAAGAAAGTCAAACTTCAACCAGGTAATCAAGGTTGGCAACCATGGCCATCACACTACTCATTGTTAGCATGATATACGTTTACACCATCAAAATTAATGATCACTTAAATAAGAGGAATTTAAACAATATGAAAATTACAATCGTGGCCTGCTGTCAGATACAGACCTCAAAGGGCATTCATTACATATGTCACAGAAAGAATGTTCTTGTTGCCATTTTTTTTTAATTGATAATTGTATTTAGTTATTTCATTTAATTAACACTATCTTCTAACATTTAAAATTGTAAATATATTTTAACAATAATCAACCGTTTCAATTGTGACTTATACAACCAGTTAAATGAATGTAATTGAAATTTTGAATTCAAATAAATGTTCACTCTTTATTGTCACTAAAACATACACAAGTATCGAAGTGAAGGTCTTGGATGCAATTATGTTGTGACCGGAAAGACCAGAATCCACAAAACATTAACTGCATAATATACATGTAATGCACAGTATTCTCATGATATACATTACTATACAAAATGCACAATTACAAATACAGAATACATTTTAAAAATTCATATACATTTTAAATGTTGCAATGATTCTGAGCAGTTCCTGTTGCAGTAAAAGTAACAAAGCACTGCAATGACTGGACACAAGCAGAACAAGGATTGTCCACCCAAAAACATGAGAATTCTCTCATCATTTACTCTCCTTCATGCCATCCCAGATGATTATGACTTTCTTCTTCACATAAACATAGAAAAAGATTTTTAAGGAAATAATCCATCTCTGTGAGTCCATATAATACAAGTGGATTGTAACCCATGTACGTAAGACAGTTGGTCGGAAGTGATTTTTAATAGTTAAAACAGTCATATTATTAGTGTTTTTCTTATCTAGCCAATTGTTTGACTTCAGAAGGCATTGATTCATCCACTGAGGTCGCATAGATTACCGTCACGCTCACTGTGTGTGGTTTTTAAAGGGCTTTTCTTTAGGACTCATCTGTATGCATCTGGGACAGCATGAGGGTGAGTAAAATAAGAGAGAATTGTATTTTGGGGTAAAACTATCCCCTCAACATTCATATGCTGTTGGTATGCTAATCCAAGATCAGCATAGATTAATAAGAATAAAGTGAAACCTCTTGTGTACTTGTGAACTGTGTTTGTTTTAATCTAGATGAAATTGAAATATTTGCTAGTTTATATTAAAATAAATCAGGTGTCTGAAGATAAAGATCCCAGTCATTCAAAGGTGATGTGTCTGAACAAAGTAAGATTATTGTCTGATAGGGACAGTGGATCTCTGGTACTATCACTCCATCCTGTGTCAGCATCAGAATTTTGTTTATGGAAAAGTTGCTCCACTCCCTGGAAAATGAGAGAGGAAATGTATTATAATCTAACAATACAAACTGCTTTGAACTCCCACATACAGTTACAGTTAAATTGTAACAGTAAGTTGCAGACTTAATATTTATTATATATATTTAAGGGATTTTACAGTACTAAATATGTACCTCTGAGTCATGCAGCATTTATCATCTGTAATACTGTTGTGTAACCAGTAGATGGCTGTATAGCCCTATATATAAACACATGGATGTGTATTCCCTAGATGCCTAGATGTTTTCAGTCATAATTACTTGCATGTATTAAGTTTTTAATTTGGACATATATTTATTATTAAAGACTATTAAAGATTAAACATTTTTTGCAGAAATGTTCATTTGAAGTGCACTTTTTTCATTATTATTAGTCAAATATGGACACAGAAAAAGCATTTTGTTTCTCATAGCTACATATATGGTAATAGCTTTATCAGTCATCTTTATGACACAAAAGTAATCAGAATAAATATTGCAACCAGGGGCGATACTTCAAAATAATTGAGTGTTTACATATGAACAGAGACGTGTTCTGTGGTCAAGTCATGTCTCTCCTCTTTCAAAAACTTTGCATCGCAAATTTATCAGCAATTGAGAAATTCAGGTTTAAATAGCTTTATTGGCATGGTAAAAAAGGCTTTACATTGCCAAAGTTGAATCAGGCAGTGATTGACAGCGCTCTGGTCCTATGGCATCGGCAAAATGTTGTTTGGGGTGGCTGGGGGGAAATATGATGTAATCGAAGACTGTAACAGAATGTAGATAAACAAGTCATGTAATGATTGGGCTAACAGTTAAATCAAGACAACACAGCTGTATAATGTTAAGGGCTCTAACTGAGCTCTAAAATGCCTCTCCACCTGAAAAAAGCCAGTACTGTATTATAAATAGTATTAGTATAGTATTAATGAAAAAAAAAATCAGACTTACCACGAGTAGGCTAACGTTATCCAGTATCCTCCTGATATAGTGACGATGACTAATGATAAATATCATTCGTCTGTACTATTCCTTCTACAAGAAATCATCTCAACAATATAGTGTAGCAGCAAATAAATACAGATATAAACTTAATATCACTAAAATGAAATAGAAAGCTGCGATTACAGACGCTCACATCCACACATAAACACACCACTGACGTCTTCACTTCCAGGTCATGAAGCTGTCAATCAAAAGCTCAGTAACCAATGAGAACACACTGCTACTAGCCCCGCCCCCACAAGAGAAATGTGTCAGAACAGCACGAAAACTTCAGAAGCGTAAATGAAAACTCTGGAAGCCCATTTGTAAGTTCAGATCAGCGATTGAAATATGAGAAATAGCTAGCAAAACATGCAGTGTATTAAAAACGAAGTCAAAAAATTTGCCTGCGATGTATTCTTTTTCAGTTTTAGAGATAATTTATTTAGTTTCAATTTATATTTTCATTAGTTTCTTGAAAAGCTACGTTCATTACTATTGCCACAAGAATAATTCCATAAAAAACTAGTTGTGTGTAGACTGTTTGTTCCCTGCATTTCGACAATGAATGTTTTATTAACAAAGCCCAGGTCGACGGATTTGCAGATCGTCTAATGCTTAAGGATCGAGCAGTCACAATGATAAAGGTTCGCAGTCGCAGGCGGTGAGTAACTGCTTCAATGTCTCTGTGTGTTGTTGTTGTTAGCTATCAGCGCGTCGGCACAGCGTTAGCTTCACCCAGAGCCATAGAGAGAATTCTCTCTATGGCTCTGGCTTCGCCCACACGGCCCGCCAGCAGACGCTCGTTTTTTTCCGGAAAGACTTAGTACAGCCTATCTTTCTTTTATAAATATAATAAAACTAAACACTTTTTGGAGATATGAAGGATGCAATACTACTCTATAAATACTGAAGATTAACAGGAGATTGAGTGAATATGAGCATTTCTACCAGAAAGACTCGGGAGAATTAATACTATAACAATAACATTTATTTAGGAGCTCAGCAAGCAATCAGGTTCTTTGGCGTAGGCCCCGTTCATAACTCGCATTCAGAGGGTACTGAATCTGCGAGTCCCGCCTGAAGACGAAGGCGGGGGCGCCGCTCACCCCCCGGCGGAGTAAGGAAAGGGGCCGTCTGGTGGTGGTGGGGTGGATGGAGGAAAAGACATCTGAAGTCTTCAGGATGGAAGGGATAGCCTGACTGATGGTGTTGGGGTTGATAGAGGGAGGACCCAGCTTGGTTGAGTAGAGGAGTTGGAGGAAAGATCCCATCTTGGTGGAGGCGGGGAGGATGGAGGTACTGGAGTGACAGCATCTGCGAACTCAGACATGTGTAAGCGCTGCCCTTTTAAGCTACAGTAAGTGATATAATTGGATAGATGAGGAGGTAATTAATGACGCGAACGATTGAGTCTTCCTGGCAGAACTTGCGCTAGCTTCATTTCACCCCATCTTTAAATTAAAATGTCTTTAGAACCTTGGAAATGCTTTATTTCCTTTCCAAACCTTTCTCAAAGTACTTGCGGCAGTGTTCTGAACTCGTAGAGTCCAAACTTGATATAAATTGGTTGAGGTATCACCCAGATGTCCATTTCTGTGTTAGTGGGTGAGATTACATTGGCTGTTATTCCCAGTGCGGTTTCCACTATGTGTGAACGGTTCCCTGGGTGAATAAGGAGATATGTAGAACATGTTCCTTACAATTTTCTGTCCATTTTTGTGGTTCTAAGCCAATGTGTATAAAGAAAAAGTTGGTGTTTGGAGGCATTGTATATTATACATTGCACTATTCCTCAATGTATTATTTCATATCTTTTTGTTTTTCTTAGGGTTCTTTGTTCCTACTGTGTTCTAGCCAGAACTGGTTTGGTGGCTTTGGGCAGTCCATAGTCATTCACAGCTTGGTCTGAATGGAGGGTTGAGGTGAACAATGGGCAACCGTTGATTAGATTAGCCTGTGATCAACGGGTCGTTGATGTCGTCACCTCTGGCCGTCCTGATTACCATAGTCCTTTAGTGTCTTTCACATCCTATCACATCCTCGTCTTAACCACAGTGAGACAAAGAGAAGAGGTCAGAACTAAAATTATTCCTGATTCAAGCAGAATGAGCCTACAAATAAAAACGGACGATAACAATGAGTTGCTGATAAAATGAGTAATAAATTTAATCTATTATTACTTGAAGCAAATACAAAAAAAAGTAAAAGTGAAAGCGAATGAGACAGATCTCTCAATTTACAGACTTATAAGAGCCAAATCATCTCAAGAGAAGAAGAGAAGTGTCCAGTTTCAAAGCTACATGAAAGTTTATGTTGTATTTGCATGGAAGAGTAGAAGTGGAAAATAAACTAGATGTTCTGATGAAAAACAACAAAGAACGAGTTAAAAATTAATATCAGATTCATGTCTCTCTTAAAAGTGTTATGTCCTCTTCTTCAGCTCCTGAACTTCAAAGGTTTTTTTTCCAGTGTGTATTTTCTGGTGCTCTTTAAGTTCATCTTCTGTAGTAAAGGACTTCAGCACTGAAACACACACCGCTGTTTCTTTTCTGGTGTAATATTACGAATGAATCTTCTCCTTTGTGTGAATCTTCAGGTGTTCAGGACTGATGCCCAATGAAACTGTTTACCGCACTGATCACAGTTAAATGGTCTTTCTTCAGAATGAGAAGAAGTGATTTCAGAGTGAAAGCCTGAGCCGCTTCTTCCCAGTGTGAACTCTCATGTGAATCTTCAGACTTGATTTACATGTGAAGTGTTTTTTAAACTGAAGTCAGGGGACAGATTTATTGCCTTCTGTTTTTCATTTCTTGTTCACGTCCATCAGGTCTAAAAGAAACATTTAATCATGTGAGTTTTCAAATGAGAAACAAACATGAAATGAAAAGTGAAGATCAAAGTCAAGATCACTGATGAGTTCAACAGTCATTTTAATCCCATAAAATCTGGTCAACAACTGCTGTGCACGATTATGATCTATTTTAATGTCATGAAGATGATTTGTGTTATAATGACTAGTTTGGTCATTAAACTTGAGATGACGCTGGCTTGACGTGATCCGTAAGCAATCATCGTTTCCTACACGACACAAGCTGATTGGCCTCTAAGCTCTTAGTCTCTATTTATCTTTATAACTAACTTATTTATCTTTCTTTATTTCTTACTAATCTATCTATCTTTTTTAACTAACTTAATCTTTCTTTCTAATTAATCTATCTTTCTAACTAACTTATCTATCTTCCTTTCTTTCTAACTAATCTATCTATCTTTCTAACTAACTAATCTATCTTTCTTTATTTCTAACTAATCTATCTATCTTTCTAACTAATCAATCTTTCTTTCTTTCTAACTAATATTTATTTCTTTCTAACTAATCTTTCTTTCTTCAAAACTTTTCTATCTATCTATCTATCTATCTATCTATCTATCTATCTATCTATCTATCTATCTATCTATCTATCTATCTTCAAACGTTTTTATCTATCGATCTATTGATCTATCTTTTTCTTTCTAACTAATCTGTTTCTTTTTTTTCTAACTATTATTTCTTTCATTCAAACTAATCTATCTATCAAACTTTAACCTACTTTAAACATCAAACTACTTTAAACTTCTTAAAACTCTTTGGTCCGGCTTTCTCAAGCCAACTTAAAGTTTGTCTCAACAAACTTTTTTTTCTAGTTTGGTCATGAAACTCTAGATGATGCAGGCTTGACATGTGATCCGTAAGCAATCACATCGTTTCCTACACGACACAAGCTGATTGACCTCTAAGCTATGCAAAAATGTAAGAATCTGTTGAAAGACCATCTTTTCACACCGAACCAGTTTGACACTAAGCGCTTGCTGAGGCACGGAAGCTAGTGCGGTTCCAACCGGATGTGCTTTTATCCTTTCCTGGTCATGATGTCACCCGCCCGTGACGTTCACTCCTCGCCACTGGACTAATTGACACATGTGCTTCAGACACAATCACGCAGGGACTTCTCAAAGCGGCATCGAAGCATCGCGAGTTCCCTCGAAATGGAACTGAGACCTGATGTGAGATTTGAACATAGCCAATGCTCACATCCATATTGATAAATGCTAATTTTTTGCATGGAAACAACCGTGCGCCAAATTTTCAAAACATATACCAATCGTGCCAATTTCTATGGACTAAATGCATAAGAAAACGTCTCGGTTACGTATGTAACCCTCGTTCCCTGAGTTCAGGGAACGGAGACGTGTCGTCGGGGGAGTTCCCTGACGAATTGGGATCACACTAGGGAGACCAATTGCCTACGAGTGAATTAAAACGAGTCAATGAAAATTGGTATGTAGGATTTGCATTCCACAGCCCGCCTACCAGCACGGGTATAAAAAGGCAGAAGCAACGCATGCATAGTGCTTTTCGCTGAGGAGCCGAACGGTGTCCAGTCCTCCGCGAAGGTACAGCAACATGGCGAAGGGACAACACCTCTCCGTTCCCTGAACTCAGGGAACGAGGGTTTCATACGTAACCGAGACGTTCCCTTTCGTCCTGGGAACTCTGGGAGCGCTATGGAAGCCCAGCCTGCCTGAGGAGGGCCTGGAATACACATATATACTAATCCATTGGGGTGGTGAAACATATGGCAGTCCCTGAGGTAGTCCCAATCAGAGGGAAGTGGGAGCGTACTCAACAGGGACGACAGAACAAGTCTTTCAAGGGGAAGACACGGCTGAACTGCATGTGGCATCATGGGTCACCGTAGAGACCTCTAGAAAAATCACCCAGTCAACGAGCAACTCCTACTAGAGGTAGCAGACCTGGCGCCACTAACCAGTGAGCTAACCTCTGCTTGGAGACAGCCTTCCCCTTCTGCTGGCCTCCGTAACAGACAAAGAGCTGATCTGAGGTCCTGAAGCTTTGAGTTCTGTCAATATAAACCCGCAGGGCGCGGACGGGACAGAGAAAAGCTAGGGCTGGGTCTGCCTCCTCCTGGGGCAGCGCTTGCAGGTTCACTACCTGATCCACGAAGGGAGTGGTAGGAACCTTGGACACATATCCAAGGCGGGATCTCAATACAACATGAGAAAGGCCCGGCAGCGACATACACTTTGAGGGTGGAGGGAGACAGCCTTCACTCCAACCCATCTTGCAGGAAGGAAAGCACGACTCTGATCGGGCAAGTTCGGGGGTCCTCCTGATGGGAGGAACACCATTCGATGAACAGGTTCCACTTCAACGCATAGAGGCGCCTCGTAAAGGGGGCTCTAGCGGAAGTGATGGTGTCTACCACTGCCTGTGGCAGGCCATCTAGAACCTCCGCAGGTGACATAGAGTGCCCGTCCTCAGAGGAATCGGCCAAGGAGGGGCTGTCGCGAGGAGCATGAGTTCCGTGAACCAAGTCCTGGTGGGCCAATACGGCGCCACTAGAAGGACCTGCTCCTCGTCCTCCCTGACCTTGCACAGGGTCTGTGCAAGAAGGCTCACTGGGGAAAACGCATACTTGCGAAGGTCCCAGGGCCAGCTGTGAGCCAGCGCATCCGTGCCGAGGGTCCCTTCGGTCAGGGAGTAAAACCACTGGCAATGGGTTGTGTCTGGAGAGGCAAACAGGTCTACCTGTGCGATTCCGAAGACACTCCAAATCAGCTGGACCACCTGGGGATGGAGTCGCCATTCTCCTGGCAGGGGAGGCAGCCGTGAGAGCTCGTCTGCCACACGGTTGAGCTCCCCTGGAACATGAACGGCATGAAGTGACCTCAGATGCTTCTGACTCCCAAGGAGGAGGTGGGAGGCCAGTCGCGACATGAGACGGGAGCGTAGACCACCTTGATGGTTGATGTATGCAACGGTCGCAATGCAATCCGTACGGACCAGTACATGCTTGTGTCTGAGAAACCCCTTGAGGTGACACAAGGCTAGGCGTACTGCTTGCAAGTCTAGGCAGTTGAAGTGCCAATGCAGGTGGGGCCCCGTCCACAGACCCGAGACTGCATGCTCTTTGTACGTGTCCCCCCACCCCATGGCAAAGGCATCTGTGAAAACCACAGCATGCCTGAAAACTTGGACTAAGGGCACTCCGGCCCAAAGAAACACGGCCACGGGGAGAAGGTTTGGCGACAGTGCGGGGTCACTTTGACCCGGAACGTGCCGCTCTGCCACGCCCACCTCGGGACTCGATCGTGAAGCTAGCGCTGAGGCGGTCTCATATGTAACAGGCCGAGCGGCGTTACTGCGACTGCGGCTGCCATATGCCCCAGGAGCCTCTGAAATTGTTTCAGTGGAACCGCTGTCCTGCTTCAAAGGAACCTGAGGCAGGTGAGCACTGACTGGACGCGTTCCTCCGTGAGGCGCGCAGTCCGGGCGACCGAGTCCAGTTCCATACCGAGATAAGAGATCCTCTGCATGGGGCAGAGTTTGCTCTGATCCCAGCTGACCTGAAGCCCCAACCGGCTGAGGTACCGAAGCACCATGTCCCTGTGATCGCACAACACCTTGCAAGTGAGCTAGAATGAGCCAGTCATCGAGATAAATGAGAATGCGAACGCCTTGTTCTCTCATGGGAACAATGGCCGCCTTCGTGACTTTCGTGAAGACACAGGGCGACAGGGCCAGCCGGAAGGGTAGGACTTTGTACTGACACGCTCGACCCTCAAAAGCAAACCGTAGAAATAGTCTGTGTCGAGGAAGAATCAAGATGTGAAAGTACGCATCCTTCAGGTCGATCGCTGCAAACCAATCCTGGGGACGGATGCATTCGAAAATGCGCTTCTGCGTGAGCATTTTGAACGGGAGTTTGTGCAGGGCCCGATTCAAAACTTGCAGGTCCAGGATTGGCTGTAACCCACCGCCTTTCTTGGGTACAATGAAGTAGGGGCTGTAAAGCCCAAACCTCATCTCGGCAAGAGGGACCAGCTCGATCGCGTCCTTCGCCAGCAGGACATCGATCTCTTCCCACAAGACAGGGGCACCCACTGACCGCACACGGGTGAAGTGGACACCCCTGAACTTGGGAGGTCGCCGTGCAAACTGAATTGCATAGCCGAACCGAATGGTGCGGATGAACCATAGGGACGGACCCGGAAGCGCAAGCCAGGCTTCCAGATACCGTCTCAACAAACCCACCCTCGCCACCGGCGTACCCGCGGAGGGGCAGCGAGGTGGAAGACAGGGACCCGGCTCTGGTGGCATTGTAGCGACAGAGAGCGGGGTCTGGGCGTTTTAACTTGACACCAACCTGCTTCCACCTGTGGGCAGACGGCAGAGAAGGCCCGTGGGCATTCTGCTGCGGGCTGCCCGGTGGCGAGGGGAGGGGGAGAGATGAGGAACGAGGCCCTGACTCCTCGTGACCTGGTCTCTGCGCCTCCGGGCCCAGCTGCAGACAGGAGCGACGCAGCCGAGGCTGCGTCACTGCTATCCGCGAGCTGGGGAGAGGGGAACGGGAGTGGCGCCGTTCGTGGGCGGCGCACACTGCCATTCTGACCCTCTCGGACAGAGGAGACTGGTCTTACTGGTCTGCCAGACTCGACCGTGAGGGAAAAGGAGCGAGGCCCTGGGGCATCGATTCCTGGTTTCCACCTCCTCACCCAGCGAGAAATGAGAGTGACAAGGCCGTAGCCCTCACTGTCATCTGAGCACTGGGGCCCGTGAGTGACTCAGAGGAAGTGGACTGCTCAAACTTTGGGTACCACTGACTAGATGACCAGCGGCGGAACAGAAATGAAATTCTCCACCCGGCCCTCCCCCGAGGGGAAGGAGTGGTGATGACACGCACTCCCGAAGAGCAGACATCACATACTCCTGGTCGCTCCTCTCAGGGTCGTTTCCCTTCCCTTTGCTGGGGGGAAACGAACTCCGAGCGGGCTGGTTTTGAGGCGCTTCAGAGAGCACAAACCACCCACGAACACAGTCTCAGCATGTTTCTGATGTGCTAGAGGAGTGAGTGGTTCGTGCTCACTGTAACCCTCAGATCACCAATGTTATTCGCCAAAGTAGCCCCTCTCCTGGTGCACCAGAAGAGAAACTAGATCAGGAAATGA
The DNA here is from genome assembly GCF_964197995.2 of Scardinius erythrophthalmus. Lineage (NCBI taxonomy): Eukaryota > Metazoa > Chordata > Actinopteri > Cypriniformes > Leuciscidae > Scardinius > Scardinius erythrophthalmus. Next base: position 11,639,742 of record NC_138221.1, read on the forward strand.
GCAAAGGGACTCACCTCATAGAGGCACGCGAGTCTTGATCTTGACCGCGCATCTAGAGCGCCGAATGACGCGCGCTGGGTTGCTGTGACAACCCGCGCTGTCAACCGGCGCTCGACGGCACACGGCACGCTGAGCGGCTCGAGCCTTTAAAAAGGGGAGACGAACAACGTGCCGACGTGGTCATGCACTCCTGAGAGAACATGAACCACCCACGAACGTAGTCTCACACACTGATTAGGCATGTGAAACAATGAACGTGGCGTCAAATGAGGACAGGAAACGCATCCAGAAACACACGAGTGAAACGTCATACTGAAAAGGACGTGATCTTCACTCGTGTTGCTCTTTCAGGAAGAAAGTACTCTCTTTATTGTGCTGAAGCACACAGGGACCCAACGCGGCAACACAGCGGGGAAACTACAAGCCTGCTGTGCGCACTCAACCATTTACCAGCTGAATTAATTTTGAATTAACAGCGTGTAGACGCAGCCCGCAGACAGGAAATCATGCGATCGCTGAAACGCCGTCACGCCAACACAGAGAGATCCCTTCCCGAAACAGCAGACTCGTAGAGCGTTAGATAGATACAATCTTAAAGCTCATTCACTCAGAGAGGACACAACCGGTCGGCTCCGAAGCTAAAAGCACTATGCATGCATTGCTTCCGCCTTTTTATACCCGCGCTGGTAGGCGGGCTGCGGAATGCAAATCCTGCATGCCAATTTTCATTGGCTCGTTTTAATTCACTCGTAGGCAATTTGAGTTCCCTAGTGTGATCACAATTTGTCAGGGAACTCCCCCGACGACACGTCAGAGTTCGCAGGACGAAAGGGAAATAAAGTTCACAATGGTGAGCTACAGCAGGAAAAGCACACAAGCCAAACTAACTTCAAGATTTCAATTTCATTTTGTTTCTCAGCACATAAAGATGAATTACTCACCGTGATCTCAGACTGTGGTGATATGGTTTCTACACTGCATGGATCCTCATGTGTTGCTTCAGTTGAGTTTTAACAGAGAAACTCTTCCCACACTGATCACACGTGTGCGGCTTCTCTCCAGTGTGGATCCTCTCATGTGTTTTCAGATTTGTTGACGCATTGAATTTCTTGTCACAGTGTGAACACTTGTAAGGTTTCTCTCCAGTGTGGATCCTCTCATGTGTTTTCAGACTTTCTGACTGAATGAATCTCTTGTCACAGTGTGAACACTTGTATGGTTTTTCTCCAGTGTGGATCCTCTCATGTGTTTTCAGTTGTGCTGATCCACAGAATCTCTTGTCACAGTGTGAACACTTGTAAGGTTTTTCTCCAGTGTGGATCCTCTCATGTGTTTTCAGATCTGCTAATCGACTAAATCTCTTGTCACAGTGTGAACACTTGTAAGGTTTTTCTCCAGTGTGAATTCTCTGGTGCAGTTTTAACTTGTTTGCTGTAGTAAAAGTCTTCTCACACTCAAAGCACATGTACTCTCTCACACCAGTGTGAATTTTTTGATGTACTAGTAAATTACCCCGCCGTGAAAAACTCTTTCCACACACAGAACATGAATGCGGCTTCTCCTTCGTATGAACTGTCAGGTGTGTCTTCAGGGCTGATGAACTAGAAAATGTTTTTCCGCATTGATCACATGAGAACGGCTTCACTCCGGTGTGGATCCTCATGTGAACATTAAGAGTATGTTTATGTGGGAAACTCGTTCCGCATTGATCACATGTGAACGGCTTTTCTCCAGTGTGGATCCTCATGTGAAAATTAAGGGATGATGATTGACTGAAACTCTTCCCACACTGATCACATGTGAACGGCTTTTCTCCAGTGTGAATTCTCATGTGACACTCAAGACTTTGTTTGCTTGATAAACTCTTTCCACACTGAGTGCAGGTGAAAGATTTATTGTCTCTTCTTTTCTTTAAAATTTTATTTTTTGTCTTTGAGCGACTCAAATGTTTTTCTCCAGGTTTGACATGATGTTCCTCCTTCACTTCACTCAGTTCTTCACTCTCCTCCTCCACTTCACTCAGTTCTTCACTCTCCTCGCTCTCTTCCATCAGGTCTGACATGAAAGAGAAAAAGACATTTCATTTTCAGTGCATCAAAACAATTCCAAGAAAGATATGAAGTGAAATGACATAAATGTCAACCATGATGTAACAAAGTAGACAACTTCTATAAATATTACAATAATTTTTACGCCTTTTTATAAGGGTGTTGTAAAGGAGTTTTGACTAATGTGCTGATTAGGTGCTTGTGCTCGCCTCAGAGTGTCAATCAAAACACATCACAGGATTCAGAATCTTCTCATATTTACTTTGTATTAGTGTGTATATGTGTGTGGTCTGAAACAAACAAATGAATAACATTAAAATAAGTGATTACAGTATTCATACGTAATAATAATAATATACATGTCATTTATATCCAATACAATTATCAGGGTTTGTACTGCACTACCGAAATGAACCGCTAGATGTCGCATAAAGCACATATAATAAGGATCGCGAATTCTCCGTGTCTCTGAGAAAATGCTGAGTAATCATCATATATCGGCAGGGTTGCGGAAATACGACAAATACTATAAACTTCACAATAATTAAAGTAATCACAAGCAAGGAATAAAGCCAGTAAATAACTTAAATAACAAATTACTTTCTATATATGTTATATTTGTGGCAGTTAGTACGAGGTGAATGCAGTGGACACTAAATAGATAAACAACTCGATGATTTACATTAATCAAACTGTAACACGGCAGATAACTATACTAAAGAGCACAAATAAGTAAAACAGACTTACATTTTGTCAAGAACGCACACACAGAAGGTAAACTCTGAAGGTTAAGATACAGGAAGATGGAAGATACGAGGCATGTTCTTCCCTTAACTCTGCTTGCTAACTGTTCAGGAAGTTTCTAACTCGCCACCTAACGTCCTTTGCCGACGTCACCAATAAGTTCGGCGCTGATTGGTTAGATCTCCTTAACAGGTGTATTCACACCTGTCTTGTTTGGTTCGATTGAATTGAACTCAAGTTCGTTTCGCCCATTGGTGCGGATCTTTTGGTCAGGTGTGAATACAGCAATTGCACTCGGGTGCGGACCGAACAACCATACTGAGACCCGGGTGAAGAGGTAGTCTCGGTCCGGATCCAAACAAACTCTGTGACGGTTTGTTTAACATGTGAACATGACCCGACTAAATTGCAGAGAGCACTACACCTTTTTTGACAGGCTCAGATTTTTACTATATAATTTGGGGTGATGAATTGCCTATACATTAGGGGTGCAACGGATCGCAGTTGTTCCATGATCTGTACAGACCAGCTGGTCCCTAGTTCGGCACGCATGTGATTCGCAGATTAACTGCTAAATTTAACCATCAAAGAGTGAAAGTTTATAATTCGGATGTTTTTTCTTTCCAATTTACACATGCAAACAATTTTAAATGCAGACGAAGAGACGAAAATCGGGACTCACATGTTATCTTCACCCGAAGCGCACGGAGAGAGAGAGGTGGGTTTCAGACAGCACTTGAACACCGAATTGACTCCTCTTTTGCGTTTCCTTGCGCTTAAACGGACACATGCACACACAATGATGTTAAAAAAGCTTGTCTAAATGCCCGTCTCTGCAGATATTCTCTCGGTTATGTCATAAGAGAATAGGTGAGAAAGAAACCGGATGTTTGTCGTTTTTTTCCGGTCCGTGCATTCTGTCTTAAAGTGACAGCAGACACCTAATATTCCTACTGTGTTCTGTGTTATTAATATTAACAAAACAACAAAATACAGCTTTAACAAAAATGAAACTATACTTAATTTCTGTACCTGAATACTACTGTTAGACTTTGTAGCCTTGTTTAGTATCTTTGCTTGTCATTCGTTTATTTGTTCTTATTTTATTACGGACTGTTCACTTGTTTTTAATAATGTTTGAACTTTTTCAGTTAGGCTAGTTGTGTTTTCGTGTGGTGTCGAAGAACTTCAAGTGAGCTTTAAATAATAAATGAAAAGCAAAGTTACATTAGCCTACAAAGTTACATTCCCCCATATGATCATATTGTGCTCAGAAGTTTCTTCATATTGCATTAGTAGCTGATAACTAGACATGTGCCGGTATTCGGTAATGCGATAAATCATGGTAATGTATATGCCGTGCATTAGCTTATTTTCCATCAACCGCTTAAAAAAGGCGGTTTCACGTTGAGCTTTATTCTGTTTTACAAAAGCGGAGTGCTGCGCAAGAACACGTGCGCACTCTGATGTAAATAATCCCCACATGTAGAAGGCACTGTGTGCATGCGGCGCAGTGCACACTCTAGTCTAATGTAAACAATCCTCACATGGAGAAGAAGCATGGCGTATGGAGGAACACTGCTGGCGATTTAGGCCTAGTCCACACGGACACGGGTATTTTTATAACCAGAGTTTTTCCTCCTGCGTTAAAAAAAATCCCGTCCACACATGCTCGGTTTAAAAGAAATCTCCGCCTATATGAAAACACAAAAACACGCTATCACGCACTGTCAAGAGCATGCCACACTAGCAGGCGGCGATCGTAAAGCCACGTTGGCCAATCAGAAGCCTGAATCAGAAGCAAAAACCCTGGTTTTACTGTCTACACGACAACACTGCAACCGGCGTTTCTGAAAATCCTCACCCTGGCAGGGTTTTTTTTTTTTTCAAAAATGTTCGCGCAATTTACAGTTTTCACACTCTCTCGCGCCACACATACGTTTTCTCACGCAGAGAAAAATCGCAGAGCAAAGAGGACACGGAGACCGACAGACTAGACAGAGCAGGTTACTTTTGATTAGGGCTGGGCGATATGGCTGAAAACTGTATCACGATATAAGTGTTTCATATCGGTCGATATCGATAATTATTGATATTTTTTATGACATATTTCAAACAAGGACCATTCCAGGAGACAAATATATTACATTTAAAGATTTTTTATTTTAAACTTAACCTACCTCTGATTATAATCCCATCAGTTATAAAGGCAAAAATGTCAACACGACCATGGAAAACACTAGTCAATAATTAGTCTAAAATCACAATGAACACTTAACAATTATCTCTTAACATTAAGGTGCAAAATTAAAGAAAACGTAAGAAATGCTTAATAAAGGGGTGGGTGATATGGCAAACATATAATATTATGATTCATGATTTTATCACGATTCTTTTTTATGTTGGTTTTACTATTTTGTGACTGTTTTTAAAATATGGACATTAGTTTGGCTGTAATGCTCAAAGCCTTAGGTAACAAAATGTAAACAGCAGACAGGGGTGAAGATAAAACAATGTTCTAATTATGTTCTTTGTTATTAAATATTAAGATCAAAGATACACATTACACGTACACAACTTAATATACAGATTAATAAACAGTGCTTTATGTTTTCAGCTACAGTAGGTGTATTTAACAGTAGCATTGACGAAAGTAATTAAATGAACAAATATGAAAATAAAACAAAACAGACTTCACTGTATAAATGATACATTGATACTTATTAAAGCTACTATTAAAGTTATCAGTCAAGAGCAGTGAATGATTTTCACTTTGCATTTTGTTGTTTTATTAACATTAAAGGGATAGCTCTGTTTACTGTTTGGATACCCACATTCTTCAAAATATTAATATTAGAAAATATAAGAAGGAAATTAATACAGGTTTGGAACAACATTAGAGTGCGTAAATAATGAGAGAAATTTTATTTTTGGGTGAACTATCCCTTTAAGGACAAGCGGCACCGTGTTTACTATTACTACTGTCTCTTTAAGAGCTGCGCGCGACGCGTCTAATTATACACGCATTTGACAAGCAGATTTTCTCTCAATTTTCTCAAGTTTGCTTTCACTTTAGACATATCCGACTAGTTTATGTAAACCTTGTGTGTATATAACAGTATTAGCACAATAAGACTCGAAATATAACTTAGTCCAGTATTCAGGCGCTGGTAGACAGGCTTTTAGTGCATCTGACCTTCACATGTACGCGCTGAGAAACGCACACGTTAGAACAGCTCATCAGCACGCGAATAACAAAGAAACTGACGACGGTCTTGCATAATTTGCAGACGGCATTGGTCTGACTACGGTCAGACTTGAAGTCAGGCGAGCTGACTTTTCCTATTTTATCAACAATCGCTGTATCACTCCACGCCGGTTCTGTTACTGAAGAATCCAACACGAGACAACAATATTGCGCAACCACACTGACTGGCTGTTAGCGTGTCACCCCCTACGTTGCAAGGTGACCAGAGAGTTGAGTGCCTTATTTGTTCTTTCCCCAAATTTGCTTCGCAACCTCTGGTTTCTTCCGACGAAGAAAAAAAAATTATCGAACGTTTTATCGAACGCATTTTTTATTGATATCGATTACGTGTCTATCGCGATACATATCGTTATCGTTTTATCGCCCAGCCCTACTTTTGATGTGATGCAAATTCTCAGCTCTCAGATTCTGTCCATTTTATTACGAAATTCAGACAATAAATACCATTTTGGCGCTAGTAAATGTGACGTGACAGATCGCTGTAGCGCCTCAGTTCAAGTAAACTGATCATTTGTTACTATTTATTTAAAAAAAAATTTTGAAGGCCTAGACTCTATATTAAACTAAAATACTGCATAAAAAAATAAATAAAAAAACATACATGTATATATATATATATATTTTTTTTTTATTATTATTATTTATAATGGCAAAAATAGACCATAAATATTGCATAAATATTAATAATTCAATAAAATTCTCTCAGAATACAAAATTAAAAAGAATAAATATTATAGAACAAAAAATAAATTGCATTGGTTTTACTGGGATGGAGGAAGTTTCATTTTTAGGTGTCCGGTCACTTCTGACCGGGAAGGCCCAGGGTGTGACTCCGAAAGGTTATAGAAAAAAACATTTCACATTTCTGCTACATAATTGACCCATTGTAAATACACATTCATCTTTCCAGAGGTGAATCCCTTTAATGTAGGTAATTGCACGTATACATGTAGGCAAGAAAATATTATATTGTTTCACAAAATGTAACTACATAATATAACAGTTAATGCAAATGAAAAAATACTAAGCATACTTGCAACGCGCCATCATGTAAACACATCAAGAAAATGTGTGTAAATATTGTGTAATATAAAGTCTTTTTGGTAAAATCATGCCGTATCATTGAATAAGATTGAACCATGTGGTAACTGACGATGTTAGTCAAACAAATATTATATCTTAGACTGCTATCCAATCACGTTGAAACTTAAAACTAATTAAATAAACATTAAGTGTGTAAACATACCTTTAAAGAAAAGTAGTAAGACGCAAATTGAGCAAAAACACACCGTAAGTCCAAGTCTCTCACTCCAGCATGGAAAAACACACGTACGAATGCAGCGATAGACAGATCACGATTAAACGCGCCACTTATAAAGAGAGTTTGCTAATTACGCTGATCAACAAAGTTTTAACACAATGTACACTGTTATAAAGTTATAAAGAGACCGTAAATAGGACATTTGTATGAGAGAGTGGAAGATACTGTGCTTCCCGTCTGCTTTCACAGTGAGACTAAGCGCGAGTGCTTAAAGAGGAAGCGATACCAGTGCAAGTGCAAGTGCAGGCTAGACTGACAGATCTCTCTCCTCGCAGTGGATCTGACACCTGTGAGATTAAAGACTGATAGACGCTCTTGCACGGTGTTGCTAATAGATGCAATTTAAGTTCTGTTGCTTTTATATGAAAAAAAATACGATGAAGTTACAATACACACAAAGTAGCCTACTTGTTAATACCGATCCAAATACATGTTTAGCAATAATTTTTTCTTTAATACAGACATTTTTTTACACAATTTTTTTCATAAAAAATACCTCACATAACCCATATAAAGATCGCACTGTCAGAGAGTTTGGGAATATTCACACATAATTTCTGCACATAAAAACATGATATCAGAGTTTTAAAATCAAACATTTTAAAAGAGAACAATACATCACGGTTGTTTAAACCAATGAGCATTAAGCTGTGTCATCAGCAAGTCGTTTCCCATCATGCTCCATCAGTCGGTGGAGAGAAACTGCAGAATCCGACACGACCGCCTTGTCGTCGTGACGAGTTTTTAGACATTCGTCAGCATAACATCAGAGCGCACTCGACACATTTCTAACCGGCATGCATCTTGCGGTGATAATAACTTCTCCGGTTTTAAAAAAAATATTCAATAACTTCACACTGTTATACAGTGTAATGCCATCAAATTCAGGAAGCAAATTGCGATGGACTATTAATACCGTTCCAAATTATCCTACATCCTATCCAGGACATATAGATAATCCCGTGGTAACTAAAGAGCCTATCCTTTAGTCGTGTCCTCAAGAGTTAGGCGATCAGTCTATACAAATTCGTATTCTATTATAAAGATAATAGATTTCCCCTTTGTATTCTACAGTACCAGTCAAAAGTTTGGAAACACTACTATTTTTAATGCTTTTGAAAGAAGTCTCTTATGCTCATTAAGCCTGCAGTTAAAAAAAAAAAAAAAAAAAAAAAAAAACAGTAATATCATTACTTAATATCATGCTTCTAATGATTAAGGATCATAAGACACCAAAGACTGGAGTACTTGCTGATGAAAATTCAGCTTTGCATCACAAAAATAAATTACATTTTAAAGTATATTAAAAAAGAGAACCATTATTTTAAATTGTAATAATATTTCATAATATCAGTTTTTTTTTTTTTTTTTTTTTTAACTGCAGGCTTGATGAGCATAAGAGACTTCTTTCAAAAGCATTAAAAATAGTAGTGTTTCCAAACTTTTGACTGGTACTGTAAGTCTACCTTTTTAGGTGCTCTTCAGCCGTGTTCGCTATACAACAATAACCCTGTCGTAAGCTGCCTCTTTGGCTAGGCTTTTTAATCAATCAACTCTCACAGTGATTATTCTTATATCAAAAGAATGCTCACCCTCTTGTCGTTTCCTCCAGTTAGGATCTCCCTGATCCAGATAGAAGAATGTGACACGTACCCAAGAATCCAAGGTCCAATCAGATGATTATAATAAACGTTTAACAATATTTATTAAAAGAATCAAATGAAAAGAATACTTGTTACAGATTATAAGATGAGTACTAACTAACAGAGTGATACTAGCTAGGCTTTTGTCCAGGTCTCTTCTTTTATAGTCTGAATTCAGCCGTCTTCATCATAGTTAATATCAAGTGCATGACTGCTGTGTCAATATCACGCGTATGACTGCTGTTTCAATATCACACGTATGACTGCTATTTCTGTGCAAGCATGACTATGTCTAGCCAGCGGCTTGTTCTCCAGCGAGCAGCTGAAGATACAACAGTTCCTTTGTAAAGTATTTGTGGATAATGACTCTTGTCACGGCTCTCTCATGTGGTTTGAGAGATGCAGAGATGAACAACAACCTCTTTATTCAGCAGAACACTTTTAGATGGTTATATTCTTTATTAACCAAGATAGTTCGTTGGCTGCATCCTTAGTTACAGATTTCCTATTACGACCCTTTCTGCGTTGATGTCGAGTTGGAGGTGAAGGTGAAGCGAAGGAAGTGCCACTCTCAGATGGCCCTTCCTCAACACCCCAAACAATATTTAATCTAAATGTTTACCAGAAGTAAAACACAGTTTAAATCATTATTTTATTTATTTAAACCATTTGCGTCAGTTTCACTAAACGGCCCAACGCGCTCGCTGGCGCGGATATTTAAGATGGATATTTGCTAAGTGACAGGTGACAGGCTTGGTGAGTGAAATTATATTTGTATTATCTTTCTGTATATGTTTAATTTTCTTTAGATTTTCTGTCTAAAAGTGACCAAAAATACATTTAACTCCAGCTCACCATCGGTGTCGCCAAACTGCTCCATCTCCAAAACGTTCGTACGCATGGGTCAGAGTTTGCGTGCAGGTGCGCAAATTTTCCCGTCAAGTTTGTTTTTATAAATCACAACTCATGCATCGGAAGTGGCGTACGCCTCTTTCAGGGCCTGTTTTTTGCGTACGCAACGGTTATAAATGAGGCCCCAGAGCACCTCCGCCTGCAAAGTCGCATTCGAGCCAAACGTTGATCGAATGTCGCTCGATTTTGTTGCGGTAACGTTAGCTGCTCCACAAACGTTGATGACAGCATCAGTTGTCGTCGTAACGTTACTACGTTACTACTACTACTACAAAGTAACTAGACATAGTTGTTTGCTGTCTTACTCTTACCGCCGATTTGTGTAAGAGACAATCATGTATCAAATGAATGCGAGAGGAGGGCATCCTTCCTTCATTATTGTCCTGACTCACCCAGAGGTTATTTTTCTAGGCTAAATGAAGATATGTCTCAGTTATAACTTACGCATCGTTACATAATTTATCATACATGCATAAGGGTTAATAACAGTTCACTGTTATATCCATGTAGCAGAGAATCATGGGACTTCACATGCAATCCCGTGCATTTTATTACCATCATGTTTTCTAAGTTTCTATGAATAAGAAAATGCAAACACACAGAACATCAGTCTGTTGACACCAATGAAATGAGCTTTAAGTGTCAATTTATAGGAGATCTGAAGACATCAGCATAATAAATGAGGTGAAAACAGGAACTATTGTCATGAAATAAAGAGTGTTTTCAGCAGATCTGTTAATATTGATGAGCCTCAGACTATCAACACTAATGGTGCGTTCAAGTCCTCCTGGGAAGATCGTACGTACGAGGTGGGATCATGTTTACGACGTGAGGTGCGTTCAAGTCAGTTTCATCGGAGCAAGATGGTGGTGTACCTTCTTTTAATGGATTAATGAAAATACAGCAAGGTTTGTTAACTCTGCTTATAGAAAATGAAGAACAAAGAATGCGCATCAGGTGTGTTTTTCTTTTTATGTTTTTAATTAACTTATGAAGCCAATGATATCATATTTTGTGCAGAAAGCTTACTTTGTTATAAATAAAAATTACAATGTCACTGCTAAATACCTGTAAGTATTGTGATATATATTTTACTATTATTTTACTCGCTTATCGGGCTTATGCTACTCTGAATAATGCCTGAACTTTGTATCTGGAGCACTTCTTGCGCTGCTTTTTGTTTTTGCCTCTTCATGATGACTCGCTTAATCTAGTCCTACTTTGTAAGTCGCTTTGGATAAAAGCGTCTGCTAAATGACTAAATGTATCACTTTTCTCTCAATTAAAATTTACCGTCGACTACAGACGTTGCATCCATTGATTCCGCTATGTTTCTCACTGACACGCCCCCAACTCGTACAGATCGGGGCTTAAAGAAAATCCCGAGCTCCCCACGACATATTTACGACATTGTGGTGGTGTTCAAGTGCGTTCAACTCGTATTTACGATCTATACGAGATGACTTGAACGCACCATCATTCAACAAGCCTTTATTTCTTTGTCAACATTTATCTTTGGCAGATTACTGTATGAGTAACGAACGAGGAAAATCTCCAATCTATACATCCATGGGAATATAGATAAATATAAATAAAGTTTGACACCTGAAACGTTACATTTACTTTTATTTTTAAGAGTATTATGATCATTGTCAGTGTCTGTACACAAATCTGTTACATTATTCACGTATCCTGACTCGAATAATGTGTTTCTAACAGCAAAAAACTCAGAATAAAGTGAGATGATCTGCTGATGATCCTGAATGGTAAACATGAAAATGGCAACAGCAACACTTGGGATCGATTCCCATCAATTCCCCTCACAGATCTCAAACTTTGACTTGACAGTTAGTAACAGTTCTCACTCCAAACATCGAGACAATCACACAAACGAACACAAAATCGCTCAGGTCTGAATGAACTCAACATATTCTCCTCATGCTCGCTGCTGCTGCACTAAATGTTTATTTCAGAAGGAAGACGCCAGAAAAGACGCACAAGTATCGCTGTGATCGATGAAAACAATACAGAAATGAGCCTGTCGCTTAATCAAACTGTAAAAAGTGTATTCGATGGTTGTATATGAGAAATACCGTGAACTGCTCTCCTCTCCTCAGAAGACTCGACGCTGAAACTCTCAATGAGGGAAGAGAGACGGCGCGAGCGAGTGGAGACGTCATCGGCCGCCAACGCACGCGCGTACGGGACACCCCCGCAGCCAATCAGGGCCACGCAGATTCAGCTTTACTAGTAGCCTTCCATTATTATTATTTTAGAACTGAAGTGACTCCAGTTACTAAAGGTGAAAGGAACTTTTTCAAGTGAAGCACAAAATAGTCAGAATAAGCAGAGGAGGATCACCTCCATCCAGTCTGAAAAGTGTTTTGGCCTGTAAAATCCGGCTCAGTTTATTCTGTAGCGTCCTAAGACGAATAGTAAAGGCATGTTGGTAGATTAGCACCTGTAGAATTTCCTTTTGTTGAAACCCCAGATAAAATTAGAAAACTACTATTATTTTTAGATCCATGAGGCAGTTCGACATTTCCTTACTAAAGAAAAACACTGAAATAAAAATACTTCTACAGAAGACTAGGTATTCTCGTAACTTTTACTTTATTCTACTAAAAGCTACTAATTACATCTTCAACAGTGTAATAAGATTACTGTACTATTTTTAAAGAGTAATTCCTTATTTTACTTTTAGAATAAAAAGTAATTAAATTACAGTAATTCATTAATTAGTTAGTACTGCATTGCAGCCAACACTGTAAAAAGTGATTCTGAGTTTTAGTCAGGTGGACAAGTAAAATCATGTCCTGTCAACTTGCAGTGTCTCACTACACAATAGGATGAGTTATAACAACCTCAACTTGAAGGGAAATGGAAAACTTAAAATAACGTGTCCATATAACAACAAAACATAGGTTATTTAAATTTTCTGCCTCATGCGCATGTGCCAGAAACTAGGGCTGTAGTCAAGACCACCTTTGTCGAGTCCAAGACAAGTCCAAGACCAGGACTAGTCGAGTCCAAGTCAAGACCAAGTCCAAAAAGGTTTGAGTCCGAGTCAAGACCGAGTCCAGGACAGGAAAAAAAAGTATGCTAAAAAATAAAGCCTATAGAAATTAAATCATTATGTAATAATTAAATTATGAATGATTTTAATTGTAATTAATTTGTATTTTTATTTTTTACAACAACAAAAAATTTGTTTCGACTGTGATCAGCCTGTCAATCATACACGCAATGTCAACCAGTTAAACTGCATGAGGGAGGGCCGAGCCAACACACACACACACACACACTAAAGATGCGGATAAACCGCGGATCGGGCGGATGACGTGATGAAAAATTATATTTTAATTAAATTCGGGTGGGTGGCGGTTGGTACGAAAAAGAAGGTATGAAAAAAAGATCCGGCTCTTTTCAGTGAGCTGAGTCAAACGAGACGGCTCACGAAAAAAAGCCGAAATGCCCATCGCTAGTTATTGGGTGGCCACTGGCCAGTGTTTCACTTTCCCTCCAATAATATTTTGTTTTAATATCGCGGCGACGTATGTGTGCTTACTGGGAACATTATAAAGACACCTGGACTCGGTCAAAACCTAAAGCCATATTTGGCAAGACCAGTGGCCGAGACAAGTCCAAGTCCATAGAAAAACGGTCTTGAGTCCAGACTCGAGTCCAAGACACCGAGCTGCTGTCGAGACGTGAGCAGAAGGAGAAGTCGTCTTTGACTAGTATAAGTTAATGTTGGTAAATAGATTAAAAAAAAAAGTGTACATATAAGTTACTTTTTAGTGTGTTCTTGATCGGATCTCATTATCGTTAGAAACACAGAATGACCAGTAACGTTAATATCTGAAGCGCCGCCGCCAGTCCATATTTGTGTTTACCATTACGAATAAAAATGCTTGATTTACTCATGTTAAACGCCCAGTTGTTATTTTTTTTCAAATGACATACCATAATGTTTTTGAGCACGTGCAAACGGTGCGTTTTCTGTAGGCCTATATAGGTAACTTGCCATGATTTTGTATTAGTATAATGTCAACTTTCTGTAGTTCATAATCACATGATTAAACTTTTAGGTCAATGGTGTTACCTGTGAAGCCCAGAAGAATCATGAGTTTCAGGATTACGTTATTATATAAAACATTTTCACATAATAAAAGCTATATTTACAGCACTGCTCAATTTTATATTGACAGCAGCATCATTAGTGTAACATTAAATGCATCACCAGGGAGAAATAAAAATAAAAAGTTTTAATATTTTTTTTCCTCATAATTGTATTTGGGAAGTAAGATGTTTTAGGTTTGGGTAGGACGATTATGACAAAAATCATAATTGTCGATTATTCCCTTAATGGGTGATTATTAATTACAAATTATTGAATGATGTTTTGAATAGCCTAGCTTTATCACAGTGGTTCTCAACTCGTTTGCCCATGGAAACCACATTTTCCCATGGTAATTTTTTATGCCTATTATTATAAATAAGTTTACACAAAAATTGTAGACTCAAACAAGTACTGTCCCCCTTTACTTAACATAAACATAAATTGTAAGAATATGACTAATACTGATAAATAAACGCTTAACAAGGTTAAGCTATTTTATAGTCAAGTCAAGTCAAGTCAACTTTATTTATATAGCGCTTTTCACAATACAGATTGTATCAAAGCAGCTTCACAGTATTAAATAAAATAGTACATCAGTGTTTGTTTCTGGTGTAAAACATCCACGTTTGGTAATGCAGATCAATAGCACTGGTGAATCGATTAATCAATTTAAGCATCCCCAAACTAGTTTTATTAATACAATGCTGGATATACCAGTCTTTTAAAAATAATATTTATTATTTTATACAAAGTTAATATCAGGCTATATACAAAATAAGACAAAGTGAACATAAATTGGCATTTTTGGGTTATGGAAACAACACTTACCATGGTAAATACTAACAAAAACTGTTAACACGGAAACTGCTCCTGATTAATAGAATGAACATCATACCTGCATGCAAAGCATACCTCTTCAACCTTCTCGAAGACTATCCTATGGTCCTTGTCTTCAAAGACAATTCAAAGAAATTGGGACTGCGGCATGTGATCAACCCAGTGACAGAATGCCTCACTCAAAGCCTGTACAATCTCTTGGCAGAATGCAAAGGACAGGGAGGTTACACCAACAGTTGGACTGCCTTCCAGCTCGAGTTAGCTCTAGAAGAGCTTTTCCTTGGGAAACCTAACAGCAGAACTTCAGTGCAGTTCTCTGTTAGTTTGGGAACAAATGGCACTAACCCTAACACCCTCACAAAAAGAAGAGGATTTCTGGGATTGTCACCAGCGGGGAGTGCAAGCGTGGGAGAAAATCCACCACCACTCAGCACATGGTTCAAAGACCAACTACAACAAATGAGAGTGATGAGGATCTTCCCACTTACAGATTCCCTGAAGGCCCCACCAGTCGTCATTGGAGAAACGCTCGTGCAAGTCCTTCTGAGTGACTTGCACGAACGAAATGATCAAATACCAACCCATTCGCTTAAAGACAAGACCCCCCCTTTGTTTGGGAAGTTGATCGGGTGCAGGACAGTAACCGACTTCAGCAAAGACCTGGTGGAGCGGGGTGCTTTTAATTACCCGCACACCTTTAAAAGGGCTCTCCAACTCGTTGAGGCGGCGGGTCATGACGTCAAGATGTGCCTGCAGCTGGCCCTTTCAACATTCAAGTTCTTTCCGGCAATTGTGTTCTGGGATGAGAAGCGACACCCAAAGGCCAAATGGAATAAGAAGGATTACATCGAGCTATATGCTGAAACTGGGATACCAT
The DNA here is from genome assembly GCF_964197995.2 of Scardinius erythrophthalmus. Taxonomy (NCBI): domain Eukaryota; kingdom Metazoa; phylum Chordata; class Actinopteri; order Cypriniformes; family Leuciscidae; genus Scardinius; species Scardinius erythrophthalmus. The sequence goes on from NC_138221.1 coordinate 11,655,515, forward strand.
CGCCTGAAGCTCAGGCAGCAACCCTACTGGGGGACATCTGTGCAGGTATGGAAAGAGACAATCTCACCTATGGCAAAAACCTGCAAGTATACAAGGAGAGGGGCATGCCATGGCTACATCCATGCCTGCAAAGACTTCCAAAAAACCTGACAAAGGATCAAAAAATCTCAATCCTAACTTTTTTGAGTTCAATCGCACTCATTCAGAATGGGGATTTTGTTTTATTTTCATCACTTGGGTCCCTCATCAGCAAGCTCCCAATGAGCCAGCAGCAGATGCAGCAGGCACACCTGCTATCTCCACTAATTCTCCTACACTCTCCACGTGTGAACCGGCTCCATGAATCGGTCCCATACAAGGTCCCAAAAATTCAAGCCGATACAAAGAAGCGTCCCGCAACGGTTCAAAACCCCCCCCAAAACACAAGAAGAACCAGAAGAAAAAGAAAGTGAAGCAGAAGAAGAGGAAGAACAACTGGTTGAAAGGGTGGAGACCACAACTATTCCTGCTAACATCCTTGGGAGGTGGACGCCTGAAGGGGTGGAATTGGTGATGGCTCACCCCGAATTGGTGATGGCTCACCCCGAATTGACACATACTGAGGCTTACAGAACATACCTCAACACATGTAAAGAAATGAACCGCCCAGTGAGAACCTTTCAAGCATTTAAAAAAAAAGAGACAAAGACAACAATAGGTAAAAAAACTTTATTTCATATCATTTAAGCAAAAAGCAATGTATTTTTTTTACTTATCCACAACTTCCCTTGTTATTCAGAATAATGGACCCCCTGGTAACTGGATGACCACATCTCCAGAGGAAGTCGAAAAGTTCTTTTTTTGTTCCTGTTCGACGTTCAACGACTTTTTGGTTCAACATTTATCTAAGAAGAGACAAAGACAACAATAGGTAAAAAAAACTTTATTTCATATCATTTAATTCAAGCAAAAAGCAATGTATTTTTTACTTATCCACAACTTACCTTGTTTTTCAGAATCATGGACCCCCTGGTAACTGGATGACCACATCTCCAGAGGAAGTCGAAAAGTTCTTTTTTTGTTCCTGTTCGACGTTCAAAGACTTTTTGGTTCAACATTTATCTAATCAAGCACCAGCACTTAAGATTATTTTATTTTGGTACAATTATAATTATGTTCAATAAATAATGTTACTTAATCGTACCTCTTGTGTGATGTCAAATTATTTTCAATACACCCACAAAAAACACAAGTCCCACCCAAAAAAAAAACACAAATCCTACCAAACACAAAAAAAGAGTCCCACCCAAAACAATACAAGTCCCAAACAACCAAAAGACACAAATCCCACCCAAAAAAATAAAAGTCCCACCCACAACAAAACAAATCCTACCCACCCAAAAAAATAAAAGTCCCACCCACCCAAATAAAATACAAGTCCCACCCACAGCAAAACAAATCATACCCACCCAAAAAACACATGTCCCACCCAAAAAATAAAAGTCCCACCCACCCAAATAAAATACAAGTCCCACCCACAACAAAACAAATCCCACCCCCCCAAAAAAATACCACCTCCAAAAAACACAAGTCCCACCTCCAAAAAACACAAGTCCAACCTCATGTTTGAACAGTTACGTTATCGTGGCATCCGTAATCGCAATTAGATATTTGAATAGTTGTGCAACCCTATGTTCAGTGAATATGTGTACTTGGATGGAGTTTTACTTTTTTCTTTTTTTATTTGCAGGATCAGTATAGTGCAAGCAGAGTGGAAGCAGAAATCGATGAGGTGGTGTTGCAAGATTTCCAGATTTTCCTCGCTCAAATTACACACTACAAGCTAAAACACTGCCATCAGGATTGTGTATGCACATTTAGGAGTGAACTGTTCTGCCTGTTTACATGACAGTCGCATTGGCACATATCTGATTTATATCTTATTTATTTCCACACATGAATTAGGCCTGAAACCGATAGATGTGCATAAACGGTAGATGAAAAATATTGGCCAAATACTGTTCAAAACGAAAAAACATCTATAAACATCAACATAATCGCACACAAAAACCAACACGGATTACACACTTCTCTTTATTCCAGCTGCTCTCTGTGTGTTGTTTAAAGTTCATAGTAATTGTAGGAGCCATGTTTTTCTTTAAGTTTTTCCCCCAACCACTGGAGGGTGGTGTTTTCATTGTTTGGGTGTTCTGCCTGTGGCTGGGGTTATTTAAGGTCAACTGTTTCTCACTCAGGTGTTGGATGATTGAGGAGACAAACAGTTTTTTACTGTGTTCAAATGACAGGCGTTTGTCTAAAAGGAAGACGAATAAATGTTCAACTGTTAACAATGAGAGTGTGATCATGAGCCTTATTGAATTCACGTAAGAAAGTAAGCTATCAGTCATCAACCGGTAGCATTTAGTGGTACTTAGTCGCTACAGTAATTGTTCTGACTTCATGAAGCCTCATGGTGTGAATGAAACATCAAACTGACTAGAACAAACTCTTTGAAATGTATATATGATACTGGATATCAAGGGTGAAACAATTTATATTGTAGACAGACAGCAATCTCATTCAGTGTCAGTCATGTGTGCAGTGAAATATAATGTGTTAGTGTAGTGGTGTATGGTCTTAAATATTAATATTGAGTTTTTGGTCACATATCACCTAAGGCGAGTGTGAGAGTGTCAGATGATTCCTTCCTATATTACGGGCCATAAAAAACAATCATGGAAGATTGTTGAGATAATTAGAATTATATAAATTATAGGAAGTTCATCATCTGATCAATCTTAAGGATTTAGTGAGATTCTGGTGAGCTTGTAGAGCCTCTGATTATCAACACAAGAATGACACAGTTTGCAATAAAGATGAATTTATTGGCAAAGAGATACACAAGAGTAAAATATCACACTCACTAAATACTACTAAGGAAGAAGACTAAACTACTAAGAAAATTAAATCAGTAATCAAACAGAAACTACAAACAACTACACAAATGGACGTTAACAATGAATGCCAAGTAGATGAGCAACGGATTGGACGAAGCAATGAATGGGTGATTAGAAGTCTATGGAGGAGTCAGTTTTGGTCTTTCTAGATGCTGGAATGAGAAGCATTTACTATGAATACAGATAATGTGTCTAATGTATCTATCTGCACATGATGACCCTAGATACAGTCTCTACACAAATAGCAATCTCATATAGCAACAACCTAATGCCCCGGCCTTTGGGAAGAGGTTTGGTTAGCTTATATTTACGTTCCACGTGGTCGGCTGATCAGTCCCTGTGATGGGCTACGTCTTTCTGTTCGCAGTGGGAGTAAACTGGATTGCTTTCCAACAGTTGCAGAGCTGCACTGAGTGCTGGATGTTCGCTACTGGTCTTTGTGTAATCCGGAGAACTGTAGGTCAGGCGGAGGTCGATCCGCAGGATCCTCTGCAGGCTAGAGGTTACAAAGGCAAGAGTCGTGCAGCTCAGGTGTTGAATGCTGAAGTCCTCAACAGAAGCGGTTGAGCTGCTTGAAGGTCCGTGTGGGTGAAGGTTTACTTGCAAGAGTATAACCTTGGTTGTGCTGTTATTCCTTCCCTCGTCAGGTCAGAAACTGGGAGCAAGGGTGTGTTCACTTGGGAAGCTTTTATTCCATTCAGTTAGGGAGGTGATTACTAGGGAGGCGATTACGATTCCTCCCATCACTTCCCACCTTTCCACCCTGTGGAGCTTGTTGCATTGTCCCAAAATACACAGTTAAATGAACCTTGGAAATGCTTTATTTCCTTTCCAAACTTTTCTCAAAGTGCTTGTGGCAGTGTTCTGAACTCGTAGAGTCCAAACTTGATGTAAATTGGTTGAGGTATCACCCAGATGTCCATTTCTGTGTTAGTGGGTGAGATTACATTGGCTGTTATTCCCAGTGTGGTTTCCACTGTGTGTGAACGGTTCCCTGGGTGAATAAGGAGATATGTAGGACATGTTCCTTACAGTTTTCTGTCCATTTTTGTGGTTCTAAGCCAAAGTGTATAAAGAAAAAGTTGGTGTTTGGAGGCATTGTATATTATACATTGCAATTAATATTCTTCAATGTATTACTTCATTTCTGTTTCTTAGGGTTCTTTGTTCCTACTGTGTTCTAGCCAGAACTGGTTTGGTGGCCTTGGGCAGTCCATGGTCGTTCACACATTGGTCTCATGAATGGAGGGTTGAGGTGAACAATGGGCAACCATTGATTAGATTAGCCTGTGATCAGCGGGTCGTTGATGTCATCACCTCTGGCCGTCCTGATTACCATAGTCCTTTAGTGTCTTTCACATCCTATCACATCCTCGTCTTAATCACAGTGAGACAAAGAGAAGAGGTCAGAACTAAACTTATTCCTGATTCAAGCAGAATGAGCATAAAATAAAAACGGACAATAGCAATGAGTTGCTGATAAAATGAGAAATGAGTTTAATCAATTATTACTTGAAGCAAATACCAAAAAATTAAGTAAAAGTGAAAGCGATTGAGACAGATCTCTCTCTTTACTGACTTATAAGAGCCAAATCATCTCAAGAGAAGAAGAGAAGAAAAGCGTCCAGTTTCAAAGATACATGAAAGTTTATGTTGTATTTGCATGGAAGAGTAGAAGTGGAAGATAAATTAGATGTTCTGATGAAAAACAATGAAGAACGAGTTAAAAGTATATCATTTTCATGTCTCTCTTAAAAGTGTTATGTCTTGTTCTTCAGCTCCTGAACGTCAAAGGTTTTTCTCCAGTGTGTATTTTCTGGTGCTCTTTAAGTTCATCATCTGTAGGAAAGGACTTAAGCACTGAAACACACACTGTTGTGTCTTTTCTGCAGTAATATTATTAATGAATCTTCTCCTTTGAGTGAATATTCAGGTGTTTCTTCAGGACTGATGCCCAATGAAACTGTTTACCGCACTGATCAAAGTTAAATGGTCTTTCTCCAGAATGAGATGATGTGATTTCAGAGTGAAAGCCTGAGCCGCTTCTTCCCAGTGTGAACTCTCATGTGGATCTTCAGACTTGATTTAAACGTGAAGCGTTTTTTACACTAAAGGCAGGAGACAGATTTATTGGCTTCTGTTTTTCCTTTCTTGTTCACGTCCATCACGTCTAAAAGAAACATTAAAGCAAGTGAGATTTCAAATGAGAGACAAACGTGAAATGAAAAGTGAAGCTCAAAGTCAAGATCACTGATGAGTTTAACAGTCAACATGCCTCTAAGCTATGCAAAAATGTATGAATCTGTTGAGAGACCATCTTTTCACACCGAACCAGTTTGACACAGAGCGCTTGCTGAGGCACGGAAGCTAGCGCGGTTCCAACCGGATGTGCTTTTAACCTTTCCTGGTCATGACGTCACCCGCCCGTGACGTTCACTCTCGCCACTGGACTAATTGACACATGTGCTTCAGACACAATCACGCAGGGACTTCCCAAAGCGGCATCGAGGCATTGCGAGTTCCAAAAATTATAGATTCGGTATTGGTTCAGTAATAGACCATAACCGATTATAATGTAATGACGCTTTTCTGACATCATCTGTCGCGGTAGCATACAATGGCAGAGGGATGTGAGATGCGAGTGCGAGAAATTAAAAATGCTCCAACTACTTTTAAAGCCTACATCTGGGCACATTTCGGCTTTTATGAACAACCTGGAGACCTGCAGAAGACACGCGCTGTGTGCGCTCATGTCACGCACTAATAGAATATGCAGGAGGTAATACCACTAACTTGATAAACCACGTTAGCTGTTTTCACCGCGAGCTGTTAACGCCTGGCAGAGTCTTGACTGCTTTAGAGATGCGCAGATTAGTGCCAATGCCGAATCCGCAGCCAAAAATAAATCATCCACCCTCCCCAAAAATTTTCTCTGATTTAAGTATCTGCACCCGATGGTCAAATTACGATTATTCTGTTGTTATGCGTGATTATAAATGGATGATCGTCACCTTCAACAGCGGATTCGGCGACGGTTGATGCGCGCATCTTTAATGGTAACATAATACACTGATAAATGAGCGCTGCTTTTAAATGAACATTTCTTTAAAACAAAATTTATTCGACAGATTTTCCTTTTCTTAATGGCATAAACAAGCTTTACTCCCTTGAAACTTAAACTGGAATATCACTGTTTCTGTTTCTGTCACTGCGACTTCCAGAACAGGCGAGCACGCACACACACACACATGTCCGATGTCCGATGTTAAGGTGGTATCCTCGTTTGATGGTTTAAGCATATCTTCTGTCAGGAGCGTCAGGACGGGTTTGACTGAAGACACTGTAACGTAGCTTTCGCCAGACAGCAGATCCGTAAACTCAGCCGCGGGTTTAAGTGCTGCATTCACAGACTCAAGGACAGCGATGTCCTGCCAGCTTGGATTTAGATGTTGGTGTCTGCGGTCATCCAAAACTCTTCTGATAGCCGGGATTTGCTCCAAAACCCTTTCCACCATTTTTTGTTTGGTGCCCCATCTCGTAGCGCAATCCTGAAAAGAGTATTGGCTGTTAAAACATTGAATAGAAATTAGCCAAGGACAACATCTAAGTAGCCTACCAAAATAAATGATAGACTAGGCTGCATCTTTAATTATTTATCCGTTTCAATATATTTTTTTCTAAACAAAAAATACATTTAAATTCCCCCGACTGCAAAATAATGCATATTAATTAGGCTAAATGTGCACAGACAGATAGGCGTATATTGACGTTAAATTGAGCTGAAGCTTAGCCTAAATGTTATTTCTTCAATATATCTTCCCTTTTGAAATCATTTTCGTTTCAAAATATTTATTTTAAACAAAAAATACATTAAACCCAGCAAGCAACAGACAAGTATGCTAAAGTAACAGTAGGCTTTATTGTTTAATTTTTATAATTTCATTTTTATTTATTGCCTAATAACATGATCAATAAGTTAGCAAATAGTTTACATTTATAACTTACCAGTATGAGGCCATGCTGAGGAATTTGAAGTTAGTTCCGCTTGTGCTTTCGCTAGATCTCTTCTCTTCAACCAGCTCTGAGAAAATGTACTGACCAATGTGTGACACAGGCCCATTGCTCGGGCTGTGCGGGCCTTTATGCTTGCCATTGCGTTTGTAACTGCCAAATGTAAATTGTGACCAAAACAGTTCAGCCATGGCCAGTTCAACTTTTTGACTGTTGCAACGATGTTGGGCCCGTTGTCTGTAGTGATACAGGCCAGCTTCTTCTCATCCAGGGACCACTCTTCAAATGCGTGCCGGAGAGCATACGAAATATTGTCGGACGTGTAGTTTTCGGGCATAAACACTGTTTCGAGGCAGCGTGATTTCAGAATCCATTCCATGCTGAGATAATGAACCGTTAGACTCATATAAGGAGTCATATTGACACTTGACCACATATCGGTTGTGGCAGAAAAGTAATCAACATTCATAGGCTCGCTTTTGATCTATGTCTTTACCCTGCTGTACATTTTCGGCACAGCAGTTTCTGAAAAGTAAGTTTTGCCCGGCAACTCGTACTGCTTGTCAAATTTTTGAAGCATTGACTTGAATGCAGGTTTCTCCACCGTGTTGAATGGAACCATCTCCTGAACTAGATACTGCGTTACAGCGTCTGTAAGGCATTTATGCCTGTTACTTTCACGGCTGTATTTTACAGATTTCGCAAAGGCTTCAGCTACTCCTAACTGTCGGCCGGTACCGGTCTCAGCTGTTCTTTTTGATGTTGCTCCGCGACCTGATGCTTGAGGGGGAAGCTGCGCTTCAATGGCTGGATGACATTTAGCGAGATGACACCTCAAATTAGATGTATTGCCGCGTGTCACAGGAACCTTTTTGCCGCAAATTTTGCAAATGGGCTCATCTAAATTCGCTGGCTCGCCCTTTTCATTGGGTTGAAAGCCGAAATGTTCCCAAACTGGCGACGTGACATTAGGTTTTGGGACGAGAGCGCCTGCCATCGTTTCAGTCTATTCAAAACAAACGAAACAGCTACAACAGTTCGCGGGAAAATAACAGTCGTAACCATATTGTATCATTAATTTATTTAACATTGAATGCACAGTGACAAATTGTAAAACAAGAAGGCCACAGCCTCATAAAAATTAAAAAAAAAACCTGAACACTGCGGTTGCCACGGTTTCTGCGGTTGTTATCCTTCCTCAGCGGTTTGCTTGTCAATAGCGCGGTATTGCGATATTGTGGTTATAGCGACAGCCCTATGGTGACAGGGCTCTACAGTGCGAGTAATTCACTCGCATTTGCGCCTAAAATAGTTATGTGCGAACTTGAAAAATAATTTACGAGCACAGTGCGCGAGTGACGGGCTGTTCTCAATACACTGAACAACAGCGCGATTAAGCGAAGCATTCCATTGAATTCACATGGAAAGCAAGCAAGAGGACGGATCTGAGCGATGTGAACATTAGCTACATGATGACGCGCTTAACTTAATTCAAATGAGAGCGACGATTCGCAACCAATGAGCCAATCACTGAAATAGTGTGGGAATGTGCGGGAACTGCTGGATTTTAAGTGAGAGTCAAGTAACTCCTCCCAACAGTGCTAAAAATAAAGGTGTGAGAGCGTGTTATTAACTATGTCAGATATAATGACGCTACTGCAACACGCATCACGACAGATGAGCGATCTATTCATCAAGCCAACGCGCAAACTGCCGCAAATGAAAGTGAAAGTAAGTAGTAGACGCTCAACACACAAACAATCATATTCATTAATAGTAAAGAAACGAAATTATATTAGGCTACCAGTGCTGCTGTCGCTGCTGATTTTGAAATGAGCTTATGATCAATAAAATGCAGCTCATATCTGTTGCTTTTGGTGACGTGAACTCAGCATAGGCCTACATTAAATCTGCATAGAGCGGGGAATAGAAGATCCGATTTATTAGGGCTGGGTAAAAAATATCAATTTCTCGATTTCCAGTTGATGAATGAACATTGTAGCGTGCATCCCATCCAATAAAATCACAATAATCTTTGTGCTTTGTTACTATTGATATAAAACAAAGTCTCAGATTTCAAATTAGGCTACGTCCATTTTCTTATGAAATTCAAAAAACATAAATAGCCTACCGTTTTGGCGCTGTGGCGTGAGATCGCTGTGGTGCAGCTCAGCTCAAGAGCAGCAGCAGCGCAGAGCGAACATGATCTTCTCTTCCAACTTAATAATACCAGTTACCCGCGAAATAAACATGAATGAGCATCTGAAAGTGTATTAAAAAGTAGAGTACAACTTATCGAATTCCGTATCATGTGACATGGAATCGCTCCGTGGAAAGACGTCAGTAAATCAGCTTGTAAACAATGTCATGAAACGTCACATTTACCTCACAAAAAACATATCCAGTGACCATAAACTCGTTAGTCAGCTAGAAAAATTTACTCTAGAGAGTAGCATTCTGCTAAATATATGCACCATATTACATATTCATTATAATTTTTTTAATGTTCTCCAATTTTGAATGCATGCTTGAATAACTTTGGCAGGTTTTTATGACAGCCCCCATTTAAATGTTTATATTTCATATAACTATTATTATAAAAAATAAATAAAAGTGTAATTTAAGTGTTTGTATACAAATCAGTTAATTTTTACCTTCAATATTATAGTTGCCTAATGAAGCCTAGTAGGCCTCAACTGACTCCCATAGTTTACAGCATTAGTTAAGAGATTTGTTTTCCTTGAGAAAATTTGTATTGTACCTGATATCCAACATAATCAACATTGAATCGAAATCGAATCGAAGTGTGAAATTTGTGTCAATACCCAGCCCTACGATTTATATCAGTTTTGTGAAAAACACACTTAGCCTATGTGACTAGGTGTAAATGGAATCATTTTGATCAGTAAAAATGCATGAGGTGACCAGGTGTAAAGTTGTAAACAGGCCCCTACACCATAAAAAAAGTCAAGTAAACACTTAGTGAGCTAGATACGCAACACAGTATGAAGCCTTAAGTCATTATCTCAAAAGACCAAGTGCAAAAAATACAAAACAAGGAACTCATGCACACTATCAATACTTGCAAATGAGTATCAAAATTTTATTAGCAACGTTTAGGTCTCACCAAAAGACCAAGTGCAGAAAAATGAAATTACGACCAAAACAGTCGACACTGAGGACAGGAAGATGACAAAAACTCATTTTTGAGGACAACTTTATGTAGCCTACTGCACGTACTGCAAAGGAAAAAAGCAAGCGGGCATTTGTTTTGTTTTTAGCACTTTATACTTTATTGAGGTGTTCATTCTTTTTATATATTTTGAAGTAAGCTAAAAATAATAATTACATAATTATTAAATGGGTAGTTCACCCAAAATAGAAAATTAGGTCATTTATTACTCTCCATCATGTCGTTCCAAACCCGTAAGACTTTCACTCATCTTCGGAACACAAATGAAGAACTTTTTGATGAAATTGAGAGATTTCTTTCCCTCCATTGACAGCCTACACAACTACCACTTTGATGCTTCGAAAAAAAGTTCATAAAAAGATCATAAAACTAATCCATATGAATTGAGCAGTTTAATCATCTTTTTTCACTGTGCTCCTATATTTCTTTGTGTGCTCCTAAATTTTTCCATTTAGGAGCACATGTACTCCTTGGGAAAAAAGTTAGCGTAGAGCCCTGGGTGAGCTACAGCAAGAAAAGCACACAAGCCAAACTAACTTAAAGATTTAAAATTTTGTTTCTCAGCTCATAAAGATGAACTACTCACCGTGATCTCAGACTGTGGTGATGTGGTTTCTCCACTGCATGGATCCTCATGTGTCGCTTCAGGTCACTTTTAACAGAGAAACTCTTTCCACACTGATCACACGTGTGCGGTTTCTCTCCAGTGTGGGTCATCTCGTGTCTTTTCAGATGTTCTGACTGACTGAATCTCTTTTCGCAGTGTGAACACTTGTAAGGTTTTTCTCCAGTGTGGAACCTCTCATGTATTTTCAGATTTGCTGATCGACTGAATCTCTTGTCACAGTGTGAACACTTGTAAGGTTTTTCTCCAGTGTGAATTCTTTGGTGCAGTTTTAAACAGTTCGCTGTAATAAAAGTCTTCTCACACTCAAAGCACATGTACTCTCTTACACCAGTGTGAGTTTTCTCATGTCTATGTAAATGTTGCCGCACTGAAAAACTCTTTCCACACACAGAACATGAATGCGGCTTCTCCTTCGTATGAACTGTCAGGTGTTTCTTCAGGGCTGATGACCTAAGAAATGTTTTTCCGCATTGATCACATGAGAACGGCTTCACTCCGGTGTGGATCCTCATGTGAAGATTAAGAGTATGTTTATGTGGGAAACTCGTTCCACACTGATCACATGTGAACGGCTTCTCTCCGGTGTGGATCCTCATGTGACACACAAGATTTTGTTTGCTTGATAAACTCTTTCCACACTGAGTGCAAGTGAAAGTTTTATTGTCTCTTCTTTTCTTTAAAATTTTATTTTTTGTCTTTGAGCGACTCAAAGGTTTTTCTCCAGGTTTGACATGATGTTCCTCCTCCACTTCACTCAGTTCTTCACTCTCCTCGCTCTCTTCCATCAGGTCTGAAATCAAAAGAAAAACTCTCATTTTCAAATTTTCTAAAGTTTACTGGTGGGATTCTCTCTGAAATTTGTCTGAGATCCTCCGGCCGTGATTAAAGCTTCATCTTGGGGGAGATTCTCTGAGAACTGGTGGAGTACTCTCCCGGCCGTGATTAAAGCATTTAAAAGACATTGTCTGAAGTGTGTCGGTTATTACTCCTCGCTCTCTTTCATCAGGTCTGACATGAAAGAGAAAAAGACATTTCATTTTCAGTGCATCAAAACAATTCCAAGAAAGATATGAAGTGAAAGGACATAAATGTCAACCATGATGTAACAAAGTAGACAACTTCTATAACAGGGTTTTTCCTGCATAGAGAATTATGAGGCGGCCGCCTCCGTCAAATTTCGTGCCGCCTCCGGCTCTCGACAAAACTCGGACAGACAGTCATGGTCAGATACACTTTTTCCACCGTGACGGTTCTGTTGCGGTTACCGTATGTGTCCATTCTCAGTCAAACCGTATAGTGCTGCTGCTGCGCGCGGATAAGTAATAAAAACATTCCATTCCAATTAATCGAGGGTGGATGACAGATAAATAATTTTGTGTTGAGTTTGTTGAAAGACACGGAACTCTCATCACGGTAAAACGCAATGAACGTGCATCACTCTACTTTCGTTTTCCTGAATGCCATCAAGATTGAAACCGAGACTGATTTCATAGCAGTTCAATAAACAAATAGTTAAAATTAAGTCATTTACATTTTAGACGCAATGACTGTTTTTGTTCTGTTTCAGCAGCGAAAATAATTCCAAACAAAGATCACAGCAGAACAACCGCAACACTCACAGCAACACTTCAGCCATGTTTCATCACTGAATGATTCAGCGTTTTGAACGAATCGGTTGAGTCAAAGATTCAATTACCTATTCATAAACTGCCTCATTCGTAATGAATCAGCCTTTTGAACGAATCGTTTGAATGAATGACTCAATGACTCGCTCATTAAGACGGTCGCCTGCCGCCTCCTACTGGTGTTTTAGTTTCATAAAGTATCATTCTTTTCAACATTCCTTATTTGTATATTCAAAAATATTTAAAATAATCTAATTTAATAAAGTTATACTTTTTCCCAATGTAAATTATTTAATTTGATTGGAAACAGCCTAATGCCTTATTTTAATTGAATGTATTGATTAAATTTAAGAATTTGAAATGAAAGATGGAGCAAACATTTAATAAAATAAAACCTTATAAAGGTACAAAAAAATATTCTGTTTTCAAACAGTGATGTAATGAAACATTGACAATTTAAGTTTGAATGGAGTAAAGCCTCTGTTAAGGATATTAAGGAAATGTAATTTTGCCAAAAGAAGAACTTTTATTTTAAATAAATGTTCATTTATAATTAGCCAACTTCAGTGTGATATGTAGCCATATTATCATGCTTAACACTGAAAATTTGAATAATTATAATGTGGTGATCAGATGCAGATATCTAAATCAAAGAATATGGGCGGTTTGCGGGTGGATTTTTTTATTTTTAACAGTGGATTTGGGTGACTCAAAGTGCACCAGATTAATGAATTTATCTTTAAAATATACAAAAATTTCTTCAGGGGGGGCATGCCCCCGGACCCCCCTAGGGGTACAGGCCCCACCCACAAAAAACACATTAGGCTATATGATGATCTATGAAAAATAACATTTAATTATTTAACATTTAACATTAACATTATTAACATTTGTTATTATTAAAATACATTATTAGGATTTTACCACCTCCGCCTCATTTTGCGCCAGGAAAAACCCTGTATAAATATTACAATAATTTGTATGCCTTTTTATAAGGGTGTATTCACACCTGTCCTGTTTGGTTCGATTGAATTGAACTCAAGTTCGTTTTGCCCCTTGGTGCGGATCTTTTGGGCAGGTGTGAATACAGCAATCGCACTCGGGTGCGGACCAAACAACCATACCGAGACCCGGCTGAAGAGGTAGTCTCGGTCCGGATCCAAACAAACTCTGTGATGGTTTGTTTAAGGTGTGAACATAACCCGACCCAATTGCAGAAAGCACTACGTCTTTTTTGACAGGCGTAATGTAATTAGGGGTGATGAAATGCCTATACATTAGGGGTGCAAACAATCGCACTTGATCCATGATCCGTATGGACCAGCTGGCCCACGGTTCGGCACGCATGTGATTCATGGATTAACTGCTAAATTTAACCATCATTGAGTGAAAGTTGAGTGCCAATTTACACATTCAAACAATTTTAAATGCAGACGAAGAGGCGAAAATCGGGACTCACGTCTTATCTTCACCCGAAGCGCACGCAGACAGAGAGAGATGGAGAGAGATAGAGAGGTGCGTTTCAGACAGCACTTGTACACCGAATTGACTCCTCTTTTGCGTTTCCTTGCCCTTGTATGCACACAAAATGATGTTCAAAAACTTGTCTAAATGTCTGGTTAAAGATCACTGAATTTGGGGGTGTATTATTTATTTCTTTATTGGACTGGTCCTAGAAAATCAAAATATACTGTCGATAGCCTTAAAAAATAGATTTTCGCCATTTTTTTTTTTTTTTAAATGTCACATAATGCCAGGAATGATTTATTAACAAATCCCTCTGAAAATATCTTCAGAATACTGCTAAGTGTATAACTGGGGAGTTTGGTGTACACAGGTGCTACATAGGCTGAGATGTTTATACTGGAGAATGACAAACTCATTTTGAGAAAATGGCAGTTAAAGATTTAAACAGCTCTAAATGAGAAATCGTCATTAGCTTTAAATCCCCTTTTGGACATTCACGATTGGTTACTGATAGAAAGGAAATGCCCATATTTGGGTTACATAACTTTGTGCAGGAGACTCAGAGCTTTACAATGATACCGGTCATGACAGACTTCAGTAAACAGACGGAGCTCGGCATGTGGCGTTGGAATACTAACTTCCTGGTAAATTCGGGAGAAACTTAGTTCCGCAAGTAAACAAAATGTAATAAAATAAACATCTTAATGTGTATTTTCAATTTCATTATATGGCGGATCTATATGGATAGTAAAGCAGGAACCATAACTTATTTGAACAAAAAAATACATTTTAATTTATTTTACAGCTAGATGTGCAACATGCCCTTTTTTTGTACAGTAGCCTATGACAAATGACAACTTATTTGGTGGATGTGTCGCAGTGGAAATCAAACTTTCTCAGTTGGTCGCACCAGCATATGATTTGGTCGCACCTTTTTTTTTTTTTTTTTTTTTTTTTCTCTACATGCCGGGATTAAATCAATGCATGCTGATGAATGGTGGTCTTAACCCTCTATTGCATAGCGTTGCCATATGGCAACAATTACTTTATCTTATTTTTTTTTTAAAGCTGTGATATAAAATCTATGTTTTTACAGTTAGTTGTGAAAAGGGGGCTTTAACTTTTAAGAAAATACAATTTATGAGGTCACATGACCAGGATATCCTGTTTGCCAGTCCTTTTTGCTCATGGACATTGACATGCAAACATCACTGTCTGGGGCTCCTGAAGATAGCCTTTTATTCAGAATTTTGGAAAAAATTTTCATCAAATAAAAAAATTAAATCAGTATCTGGGGTAAGTAAACTTTAATTTTTTAACATTAAATTCAGTTTTGATTTTATAAGTTTTTTGTAATATGCTAAAATACATTTGTTGCCATATGGCAACTATATGCAACTATGGAAACGTCCTGGTGCATTCAACCTAATGGAGTCCCATTGACTTACATAGCATGAAACTACTCTGAGACTTTGTTTACAACTTTTGCTTATATTTTAAAGGTAAAAACATTAGATCTCCACAAGCTGTTGTGGTGGGGAAAAATAAAAGAGGGCCCCAAAGCTTTGTCCCGCCAGATCCTGTCCGCAGAGACCGCACAGACCACTGGCCCTTGCATGCATCTGAGAAGGGCAGATGCAAAATGCCAGGATGCAAGGGCATTGTAAGAAGCAAGTGCTCCAAGTGTTTAGTTTTCCTCTGCTTCACTGACTTTCACAAGTCATGAAGAGAATTAAATGAAATGAAACAGCAAAAAAAATGACTAAATGAAATGAAACGAATGAATAGTGTATTTCAGTGAGACAGGTTCCAGGTTCCTGGTTATTATTACCAGACATTTCAGATAACTGTTGAAATTATATAATGTTTTTACTGTATAAATGTTTGTTTAAACATTTCACTAAGTATGAGATGGATTTGTTGAGTCTTGTTTTAAATAAAATTAGTTTTTTTAATTTTTTTTTTATTTTATGGTACTTTCCACGATTGCATATTGTTGCCATATGGCAACAATTTACCAACGACCCCCCTTTAAACTTTTTTTTAGATTTTTTTTATATATATCTGTTATTTAGCTCATGTTAAGTAATAAAAACATGCAAAACATTTTTTACAATGTCTAATTAATAATGCGTGCAATAGAGGGTTAATCTGCATACCCTAGTTTTGCACTGATGTAAAAAGACTGACAGTGACAAGACCTCAAGTTAGCAAAATGTTTTAATCTTTTAACTCTCAAAAAAACTATTAAAAAAAACATGTATGTTCTTTAATGTTTGATTATAATTTTACTGTCTTCACATAGGGATGGGAATTGATAAGATTTTATCAATAATAATGCCACTGACGATTCTAATTATCGATCCGATTCTTTAACGATTCTCTTATCGATTCTTGATAGCACTGTTTGGAAAAATGTAGTCAAATGCTTTTCAAAAAAAAACGTGGTTTTATTTATTTTAAAACTTAAGCTTGAGCAAACTGTACTTTTTATGTAATTTATGTAATAAATAGAACCTTATTGTAAAGTGTTACTGATTAGTTATACACCGATTCAGA
This sequence comes from Scardinius erythrophthalmus, assembly GCF_964197995.2. NCBI lineage: Eukaryota > Metazoa > Chordata > Actinopteri > Cypriniformes > Leuciscidae > Scardinius > Scardinius erythrophthalmus. The sequence continues at coordinate 11,671,934 of NC_138221.1, forward strand.
TGTCTCCTGAGTTCAAGATCAGTTGTTTTAACCATTCATTAAAATTAATCGGTTCAAAGGAGTCATTAGTTTGCGAATTAGACGCGTTATGCGTGTTGTGTGTAGGGTTGCCACCTTTGATCTGTGAAAAACCGGGACACTCAGATGATTTTTTGTTGTTGTTGTTGTTGGGGGGGGGGGGGGGTTATTTCCAGCGCTGTTTTTCCTTCATATTTAACTGAATTTTTTAACTGTAAAAAATAATAATCTTGCATCACAATAAGTGTATTGTGATTGTCAAAACATTTTAGTAACTAAACTGAATTGTATTAGGTTTAGTGACAACATGTTACAATGTTTATATGGTGCAATTTCTGATAAGCTCCGTTTTTTATTATTGCTTGAAACAAATTTCAGGATTTCAATTCAGTTCAACAGTTCTTGTGATTTGATTTAATTGACTAATTTGGATAAATATCAGGTACACAAGATAGGCATTAATTTTACTCAAGAAAAAAAATCTCACAGTAAACATACAGAGAGCCCTATCAGCTGGTAGTATTATTTAAGGTTAAAAATAACTCAAATTAAATATAATGCGTTTTTTATTATAATAACAACTTTATTTAATGATAAGTAAAAATATTATAAATATGTAATATAGTAGCCTACACGTATGTTTATCAAAATACTCTCTATAGATCTTTTTTCTAGCCAACTAACGTGCTATAGCCTATATTATGGTCATCAAATAGCTTATGAGGTAAATGTTATGTGACAATTGTTCTCCAGCTGTTTCATTGACCCTTTCCGCGGTTGAAAAACACTGATTGATCGATATTATGTATGGTGAATATACATTTCGGTAGGGCTGGGTATCGTTCAAAAAAAATTCGATACCGATACCGATACCTTGATTTCGATACCGGTTCCTGAACGATACTTTTTTCGATACCAATTTTATGAAATCCATTTTAACAAGATTACATAACACATTACCTCAGAAAAACTTTGGTTTTATTTTTTCAGTTTGAATCATGCTCCTTTGCCAGTGCACAAAGGAACAAAAAAAGCACAAAGGAACAAAATATTCCTTACATATACATAAGGAACAACATATTTTTTTGTTGAGCTCATGCTCATGCTCACCAAAGCTGAATTTGTTTGATCAAAAATACAGTAAAACTTGTAATATTGTGGAATAGTATTACAATTTAAAATCTTATTTGAATATATTTCAGAATGTAATTTATTCCTGTGATGTCAAAGCTAAATTTTCAAAATCATTACTTCAGTGTCACAGGATCCTTCAGAAATATGAAAACAGTTTTTGGAAACCATGATACATTTTTTCATGATTCTTTGATGGATACAATTTTCAATAGAACAACATTTATTTGAAACGGAAATCTTTTGTAACATTACACGTGTTTTAAGGTCATTTTTGATCACTTTAATGCTTACTAAAACAAATTCTGACCAACACATTTTTGAACGGCAGTGTACATTCAGCAGGTCATTATTGCAATATAAACACTGTCAGAGTGATCAACAAGGTATCTCTTCATTTACCAGTCGAAGACGGAGCAACTTTCTGCTCTTATGTTTACTCCGTGCACTGTCAAGGGCTTCATCATATCTGTCGCGGTACCGGTCTTTGCAGCAATTAATTTTACCGCTAATACTGCACTGCATTTTTCGATACTCGATACTACCCGAGGCAATTCGGTCGGTACCTAAAAAGTATCGAACTCGGTACCCAGCCCTACATTTCGGTAAGTTGTACGGTTTCTTTTAACATTGTTCATTCGTGTTTATTTACTATTAGCTATAGCCTAGCTGCGGTTCACGTGCCGCTAGGGATCTTTCATGTCACATTTACAAACGCCAAAACGGTGTTTATTGTTTGAATTTCGTAATAAAATTGACAGAATCTGAGAGCTGAGATTTTTTTTTATATCATAAGCAACCTGCTCTGTCTAGTCTGTCGGTCTCCGTGTTCTCTTTGCTTCGCGATTTTTCAGTGCGTGAGAAATTGGATGTGTGGCGTGAGGGAGTGTGAAAAGTGTCAATTGCATGTGGCAGCTCTATTAAAAATAACGCGTTTAGTTTTCGTGCGCATGAAACAGTGCGTGAGTTATCTTTTGCATCTTCTTTGCGCCCGAATAGATAAATTTACACACAATTGTCAAAATAACTTTATTGGTGAGAATAAGTGAATGTAATCAATCGAGAAAAAAATCCCTTAAAGTGACAGTCAGCGCCGCAGCAGCCTTATACCTGCTGCCTAAACGATTACCGAATTTTACTAGAATTGAAATGAGACGCCTTTGTAAACCAAAATCAATTTTGATTTTGTTCCGCCAAAACAAAAGCTTGATGCAGTTTCCATCCAAATAAAAGATCATGTGCTTATCACTTTCAAGTAAATTAGTACAAAATTAATTATGAAAGTTTCCTTTATTTCTCAGTGCATTTGTTTTAGAACATGGCCTATGGATATTATACCATGGGATTAATATTATAACTATCATTAGAGTAATGTAGACAGATTAACTAAAAGAGGATTGAGTTTTTCTTTGTTTAATTTGCACACCGAATATGGGTTGGAGCTTTTAATTTTGAACTCTCAAAGTGCACCAGATTGATGAATTTAACATTAAAATTAGGGCTGGGCGATATGGCAAAAAAAAAAAATATCACGATAATTTTTTTATATCAGTCGATATCGATAATTATCACAATAAAAGTCAAATCTTTATTTCTTTCAAGTTTAAAGGCAGATTTTTGCTCCTAAGTGAAAGTTGTAGAAACCAGAGCGTAATTGTGGTTTCAGGGTGTATTCACACCAGGAAAGTCCTATAGTTCACTTACTTTGGTCCGGACCAAATAGAATGTTGTTTTTTTTTGTTTGGTACGGTTCGCTTTCACACTGTTCTTTTTGCAAGTGAACCAAAATGTGTAAACAAAACCACACGTGTGATAAGGTCGTCCATTCATTGGACAGGAATTCTCAAGCAGGGAAAAGCAGGAAGTGCACAAAAAGGCTCAGCATGGAGATATTTCGTAATGTAGCCTAATATTTGTTATTTTACTGATTTGGTGTTATTCTCTACAAACGCAATATGAAGAAACTATCTGGTATAGATAAAAGCCCGCCCGCACTGACTTGGGTCTTTACATGCGCTTCGTGAGGCACGGCACACACACGCAAGGTCTCTCGCTCCCTCTCTCTGCCGTGCGCGCGCTCTAGCTCGCTCGCTTTAGACACCATTATGCCAAAATGTCCGTTTTGTAAATATCCTCATAAGAGCAGTCAAATAAAAAGACGCAGTTTTCTGCAGTTGGGTCGGTTCATGTTCACACCGTAAACGAACCGTACCAGAGTTCGTTTGGAACCGTACCGAGACCACCTCTTCAGCTGGGTCTCGGTTCGATTGTTTGGTCCGCACCCGAGTTCGATTGCTGTATTCACACCTGCCCAAAAGGTCCGCACCAAGGGGGGAAACGAACTAGAGTTCGATTCAATCGAACCAAGCGAGGCAGGTGTGAATACACCCTCAAACTACTCTTTATTGTCAGAACATATAAGGACAAACACTTGCCAAACTGGTGAACATTTCACAAATCTGAGGTAGAACATTCAAACATTTGTCATTTTTCCTTAACAAAATAAATATCTTTATTGGACAATTAATTTCTTAGTTTCTGCATGTGCTAATTTTTATTTGGTAAAATGTAATATTCTGACTGTTTGAGTTTTATTAAACTTAACCATTGGTCATCCAGTATCATGCATTTAGATCATGATAACCTCACTATCATGGCAAAATGTAACTTTATGGTTTCTATGGTATTTGTATGAAAAACAGTAGCCTAAATACATTATTAAATACTGTAATCATATTCCATCAGTCCTTTAATACATCGTCTACATTAATAATAATACAATTCAATATGTATATCCCACATTTCATGGTGCAGTTAATATTACTAGGCTAACATCACAGTAAATCCATGGTAAATGATGGTAATTTGTAGACGGAAAAGCCTTCTGCGCACAGTGTTTCTCCTGTTTGTCAGCGCTGTTTCATCTGCCTTTAAACTGGTTTAAATCACAGAGACATTGCGTTCTTCACTGAATTCAAGCGCTTCTCACTGGATTTCGTGACCGAGACCGATCAGAGTAAACGCATCTCCTCTAATGAGCTTGCGCTCGCGCTGCTGTTTGGACTTTGAGCCGAGCGGATAAACGGTCCGTGTGGCGCGCGGTTCAAATGAGTTTCGTTCCGCTTTTGGCGCATAAACATTATCGAACATTCATCGAACTCTTGATATCGTTTTATCGCGAAAAAATATATTGCAATAATTATCGTTATCGTTTTATCGCCCAGCCCTAATTAAAATGCACAAAATTTTCTTACGGGGGAGCATGGCCCCTAGTGCTGCACGATTAATCGTATCGCAATCGCGATGTCAAGCCTACGCGATTATATGACGCAAACTTGCTGCGATTTTATATTAAATAAACAAATTAGCACTGTTACTGCAATTAACGCAGCATCTGTTAATTTTTGTCATCCTTTGGCTAGTGTTATGATCCCGCTCTTATTCATGCAAATGCTTTTAAACCATTCATGCGCGATAAGACAAAAAAGAACGCGCTGCCTGTGAATGCCCTCCTGACACACACACGACCCACAGATAGACGCGCGCCAGTATCATACAGACAGCACGCCAGTAGACAGCGCGCCAGTATCAAGTTCTCTTTCGTGGTAGAACGAACAACACACATATATGCCAAAATGAACGCCTGTGAATGTCCTGACTGTGACACACAGAAAGACTCGCGCTAATATCGTGCGTGCGTGCGCACAAAACAGCATGCCAGAATATGTGTGATGACTCGTGAGAGAATGAGGCGCGTGAGATCCGCGTCTCTGACAGCAGCGGCTGGTCTTAAAGGGACAGTACACAGTAGCCACTAATTATATCTGAACAAAGGGAACAGAGAAAAACACTCACAGCTCTTGACTAACAAACTTTTTTCTTTAGGCAGATTATCACTACTCTGTGTGTGCATTTATTTTCCTTGAGAACCAAGCAAGTTGACACATGAAACCATTTGTTAATTATATCGCAATCGCAATATTGACCTCAATTATCGCAATATGACATTTTCCCCAAATCGTGCAGCCCTAATGCCCCCAAACCCCCCTAGAGGACCCGAGGTCCACCCACCACAGTTTTACTAAAAATCCTGTGAGAAACACTGCATTGCTATGCCAGTGCAACTTATAGCTAGTTTTAGGATTCATCACTCTGAGTATAGTTTTTTTTAGGGCTGCAACAACTAATCGATAAAATCGATAATAATCGATTATGAAAATCGTTGTCAACCAATGTCATTGTCGATTAGTTGGTCTGCTCACATCACGGGGAGCGTTACTGATGACGTCAATTTCATGACAACACAGTCACACGCGAAATGGCAGAGTAATCGGTGAAAAAGACATCTAAGGCATGGGAGCATTTTACATTAAATCTGGAATCTGGAAGTTATGCAAAGCTGAGCTTGTGGGGCATGGAAGTACCACAGTGATGCACGAACACATGAAGAGGAAAGACGTTGGTGTCACGGATGAAGGTGAAACATCAGCACGGCGAGCAAAAACTGTATATCCTCATTATATGAAGATATGAAAATGGTATAGTCTAGTTTAATTCAATACTACAGTGTAAACAGCTTTGTTTACTAACTTCTAGGGCTGAAACGATTAGTCGACATTGTCGACAAAATATCTTGTTGTCGAGTAGTCGTTTGATCCCACGTGACCTAATGTAAGGGCCTGCAATATGGCAAATTGACTGCTACGGCACTGTAGCGCTAGAGTGTAATGCAGCCGTTACAAATGTTATTGTGGTAGAAGAAAACACAGCGCGAATTATGACGGAGTGCAAACGAGTCCGAACTAGCTAGGTATGTGAAAGTTACACAAAACTTCAAACCAAGAATACTGTCATGTGCAATACATGCAAGGTGGAACTTGCTTTTCACGGGAGCACAACATGCATGTAAAAGCACAAGACGAGCCGGTGAGAGGTGAATGTTCTCCAGCTGGAGCTAAATAACTAGCAGTAAATCTCTGTATTAGAGAATGCAATACTACTAATAATAGCAATAATATGAACAATAATAATTACAGTAATGTGATGATTTATTTTTGCATAGAATAAAGCTTGATTGAGCTTAGGAGTCAGGGCTGTTTTTATTATTGTAACACTATTAGGTATTATGAAGAATATCATGTCAGTTACTTTTTCAAACTGTTAATTAAAAGGTGAATGAGAATGTCTCTGTTAGCTCAATTGTCATGTCAATTTTATAATTTCAACTTAACTCAGGTCAACTTATAGGCTAATAATTGTTTGTAGATTAAGTTGTGTATTGCAGCTGATTCATTTTTGTTTATTTTTTTCTATTGAAAGTGAACCGAATATTTAAACAATGCTTAGAGAGCATTTGTGTGTGATTTGAGTTGAGTGAAATCTGAAAACTTAAAGAGAATGACCTGTTTAGTTGGCTCAAAGTTCACTAAAACAACAATTTCAAAAGCTGAAGTGATTTTCTTTTTTTATATTACAGTTAGAATATGTATAACTCAGCGTTTTAACTGAGCTGAATAATCGTTCCAAACCTACTGATTAGTCGGCGAAATAATCGACGATTAGACGATTAATCGTTCTAATAATCGTTAGGTTAATCGATTATCAAAATAATCGTTTGTTGCAGCCCTACTAACTTCGGGACAGTCTCACTAGATCAATTTTGTATCGAGCATCAGGTAGCGCAATCAGTTCGCTAGCAACATAAGTGATGGATTAAAATAGCGCAGAAATAGGTTAAATTAAATGGTGTTTACAAAGTGAAGCACTAAATATAAAGGCAGTTAATAACAGCAGCATTAAAATATTGTTGTTTAGTCACTGTAGTCAGTGGTTTTCAGCGAATGCTTGTGCACTAATGCATAATTCTTGTCCTTTTAACCAAGCCTGTTAGCTTGCTGCGTAAGTTAACGTTACCGCCATTCCGCTCTCTTTTTATAGCATTTGTCTAACGTTACAATGTAAGGGATAATGTAGAGCTTCGCGTCGGGGTCCCGATCAGCCTGTGGGTGTTGTATTCGCTATTTCAACTGCCTCGCTCTAAGTTAGCCTACATTATCCCGCTTATTACATGGCTACCCACCAAATAAATCAATAATTTGACACAAAATATTGATTTAAAAAGGAGTTTATTGATTTAAAAATTATTGTATTGCTTCCGCTAAAGAAAATAGTCTGTTCCGTCTCTACGATTAGAATCCTTCGTCCATAGCAACGCTCTGTTTTTCATGGCAACGGTGTGTTATAACGTTACTTCGCAGCGGTCTGTTATCACCGCATTCTACATTGGAATTCAAAATCTGCTGCTTAATATCTTATTACAAACATGTTTGTGTCCTAATTTCATAATGTGAAGTTTATATGAGCAGCATAACTCAATATTTTGTTTAGTTTATTTATATTTTGGATATTTAAATAAGTTTTACTGTTTAAAAACTGGACACACGTTGTGTTTTAAGGTTTAAAATGTAAAAATTAAAGATTATATTAGTAAAACTCAATGTGTGGCTTTTGCACTTTTTAAAGTAGCCTACACTTTTACACAAATACCCTGATTTAGGGTTTTATTTAGTTATAAGCAAAAAATCAAATTGAATTGTTAAAAAACTTTTTATACGATTAATCGAAAAAATAATCGTCCGATTAATCGATTATCAAAATAATCGTTAGTTGCAGCCCTAGTTTTTTTTATAGTAAATTGTTTTAATAAATTACAATTTTTTGTTTTGTTATTTCATTTGTTAACTCTCACTCGTTCCTACTACTCACTCATTACATGGCATTAGCGGTTTTAAGGAAAAGGAGTTGTTATAAGACATATTCAATGGCGTGCAAAGATGTGTGGTGTTTATGATCATATCATGTAGTGGGCCAGTATGGGCCAAAATGCCAGGGCCGATTTTTTGTCCCAGTCCAGCCCTGGTTTGGCGTCATTTGTGCAGTAACAACTTTTAGTTCACGAGTTATTGAACGCGGAAGTCCGCGAATGTGCGATATAAAACCAACTTTACCTAAGTAGAAAACGCAAACACATAGAACATCAGTCTGTTGACACCAATGAAAAGAGCTTTAAGTGTCAATTTACAGAAGATCTGAAGACATCAGCATAATAAATGAGGTGAAAACAGGAACTGTCATGCCTCAGACTAACACATTCAATAAGCCATTCATGATCATCAGCAGATCATCTCACTTTATGAGTGTTGTTAGAAACACATTATTTGAGTCAGGATACATGAATAATGTTACAGATTTGTACAGAAACTGACAATGATCATAATACTCTTAAAAATAAAAGAAAATGTAACGTGTCAAACTTTATTCTAGCCTATATTCCCATGGATGTATAGATTTGAGATTTCCCTCGTTCGTTACTCATACAGTAATCTGCCAAAGATAAATGTCGACAAAGAAATAAAGGTAAACATTTATTCCTATCAATTCCCCTCACAGATCTCAAACTTTAACTTGACATTCAGTAACAGTTCTCACTCCAAACATCGAGACAATCACACAAACGAACACAAACTCGCTCAGGTCTGAATGAACTCAACATATTCTCCTCATGCTCGCTGCTGCTGCACTAAATGTTTATTTCAGATGGAAGACGCCAGAAAAGACGCACAAGTATCGCTGTGATCGATGAAAACAATACAGAAATGAGCCTGTCGCTTAATCAAACTCTATAAAGTGTGTGTGATGGTTGTATATGAGAAATACCGTGAACTGCTCTCCTCTCCTCAGAAGACTCGACGACGCTGAAACTCTCAATGAGGGAAGAGAGACGGCGCGAGCGAGCGGTGACGTCATCGGCCGCCAACGCACGCGCGTACGGGACGCGATATTTTTTTTCCCAGGATGGTAGGGGAAGACTCATTAATATTCATTAGGGAAGTCATCACTGATTGGTCTGATGACCTACCCCTAACCCCGCCCCTAAACCTACCCGTCACTGGGGTCTATGTGATGACCTACCCCAACCCCGCCCCTAAACCTACCCGTCACTGGGGTAAAGACCAATCAGTGATGACTTCCCTAATGAATATTAATGAGTCTTTCCCTACCCTCCTGGGAAAAAAAATATCGTGTACGGGACACCCCCGCAGCCAATCAGGGCCACGCAGATTCAGCTTTACTAGTAGCCTTCCATTGTTATTATTTTAGAACTGAAGTGACTCCAGTTACTAAAGGTGAAAGGAACTTTTTCAAGTGAAGCACAAAATAGTCAGAATAAGCAGAGGAGGATCACCTCCATCCAGTCTGAAAAGTGTTTTGGCCGGTAAAGTCCGGCTCAATATTCTGTAGCGTCCTAAGACAAATAGTAAAGGCATGTCGGTAGATTAGCACCTGTAGAATTTCCTTTTGTTGAAACCCCAGATAAAATTAGAAAGCTTCTATTATGTTTAGATCCATGTTTGACCATTTCCTTACTAAAGAAAAAATAAAAATTTCCAAAACACTGAAATAAAAACACAGAAGACTAGGTATTCTCGTAACTTTTACTTTATTCTACTAAAAGCTACTAATTACATCTTCAACAGTGTAATAAGATTACTGTACTATTTTTAAAGAGTAATTCCTTATTTTACTTTTAGAATAAAAAGTTATTAAATTACAGTAATTAATGAATTAGTTAGTACTGCATTGCATCCAACAGCCACTGATTACACAATTATGCTGATAGAGCACATCCAGTTTTGTATTTTAAAGACTATTTAATATTACCTAAACTTTGACTAGGCTTGGCATGTTGCATATTTATTGTTCTAGGAACCTCAAATAGGTTATATTTTAATTGTTGTGTATGTTGTGCTAATGTTAAAACTAGGAGTTTCACTTGGCCCACCCATCCATCTAAAAGCTGGAGCCGGGGCGGGTGTTGTTTAAAGTTCATAGTGATTGTTCTGACTTCATGAAGCCTCATGGTGTGAATGAACTTCAAACTGACTAGAACAAACTCTTTGAAATGTATATATGATACTGGATATGAAACTGATAATAATGTAGACAGAAAGCAATCTCATTCAATGTCAGTCATGTGTGCAGTGAAATATCATTTATTATGCATTTAAAAGCTCTATTGAGAAAATGAAAACTCAAAAGCAATCATATCAGGCTACTTCATGACTTTCAGAACTGAAATTATTCCTGATTCAAGCAGAATCAGCAGAAAATAAAAAAGGACAATAACAATGAGATGTTGATTAAATGACTAAAGAGTTTAATCAATAATTACATGAAGCAAATACAAACATTAGAATTGAAAGCGAATGAGACAGATATCACTCTTTACTGACTTATAAGAGCCAAAGAGAAGAGAAGTAGAGAGAGAAGTGTCCAGTTTCAAAGATCCATGAAAGTATATCTTGTATTTGCATGGAAGAGTAGAAGTGGAAGATAAACTAGATGTTCTGATGAAAAACATTAAAAATTAAAATCAGATTTATGTCTCTCTTAAAAGTGTTATGGCCTCTTCTTCAGCTCCTGAACTTTGCCTTCAATTTTTTTTTTTTACAGTGTGAATTTTCTGGCACTCTTTCATTTCATCATCTGTAGTAAAGGACTTCAGCACTGAAACACACACCACTGTGTCTTTTCTGCTGTAATATTACGAATGAATCTTTGTGTGAATCTTGAGGTGTTTCTTCAGGACTGATGCCCAATGAAACTGTTTACCGCACTGATCACAGTTAAATGGTCTTTCTTCAAAATGAGAAGCAGAAGTGATGTGAAGCGTTTTTTACACTGAGGGCAGGAGACAGATTTTTTGACTTCTGTTTTTCTTTTCTTGTTCACGTCTAAAAGAAACATTAAATCAAGTGAGTTTTAATGGACTATTTTATGCAAACAACTTGCATCTTACTCATGTAGTTAAAGTAGTGATGGGTGATTTCGAAGCACTGCTTCACGAAGCTCAGACACCTTTATGAATCTTTTGATTCAAATCATGTTCAGATTTGTGGTGGTTCAGAGCGTGTATCAAACTGCGAAATTCACGTGATTTCAGTATGAGGCTTTGTTGCCTCATAACCGTTTCAAAATGTCAATAACCTCTGTGAACCCATCATCCGGTGAACAAGTGTCTATGGGTTTTACCAGATTTATAGTTTTAAACATTTGTAGACATTTTAATGAGACATCTGTATAATTAAAAAGAATAATAGTAGTTAAAGTAGGCATGAAATCAAATTTGACAAATCTTCTTCTTATATGTAATATTGTAGTGTTTATTATAAATGATTTATCTGTGCACTTCATTATTTTTTTAAAATTCATGTACCCTTATAATCTTTAATCAAATACATTACCCTTCCCTCCCCCCTCGAAACGACCTCTCTTCTCTTTTGGTCATGTGCCATGGCGAAAGGGTGAACTAGACTGATAACAGAGAATGTCTAATAAGGCTGATAACTTGACTTGACTCATCTTGGTTCGCGGGAATAATAAAATAAAATAAAAAATCCTTCATGGGAGGGTAACAGTGGGGAGTCCGGTGGAGAGAAATCCTCCACAACTGAACGTAAACTGACATTCAAATCTGCCTCGATTTTGTTTGCAACGCCAAACCTCCAACGATCCAATCAATTCCCGAAGGACGAAATCAAGCCCCGCCCTACATTTTTTTCTAATTTCAGAAGCCGTTTCACTCGGATATGCGTCACAACAAGGAAAAAATTACAATCTCAACTTCCGTTTCATGCCGACTTTAATAATCTCTTATTCGCCTGTTTAGCTAAACAATCCATGGAACAAACAAAACAAGCTCTGAAAATGTATTAAAATCCCCATATTATACCAATACTTAATATTTATGATATAAGATGATTTGTTAATTGCATTTGATTGATTTCCTTCAATAACAACTAATAAAAGGTGTTATGATGCATGTTTAGCCTGAGTTTCTATTTACACTGTACTGACCAGTGTGTGGCATTTCGAACGCTTGAAATAGTGAATAATTATTGATTCAACTGATTTGAGCTTAGTTTTTCCCATCACTACACTATAAAAAATCTTGGGTTATTTTTTCTACGCAAATCATGGGTTTGCCTTTTAGGTCAATATTTTGGGTTATTTTTTCAGTGTTTGGGTAGTTTTTGTGTAATGCAGATCTGGGTTCAGATGTAACAATCCAGTGTTTGGGTAGTTTTTGTGTTACCCAAATCTGGGTTCAGATGTAACAACCCAGTGTTTGGGTAGTTTTTGTGTCACCCAGATCATGGGTCAGACCTAACACTCCAGGAATTGTGTTACTTATCACAGGCTTTTTGCAACCTCTTCAGGAGAGAGCAGTGCTTCGTCAAATTGGTGCGTGTTTTCGGTAAAATGTGTATGTGTAATTTTTTTGTATCTATAAATTAGTTATTGTTCTGTATATTGTATAATTTAATGCAAATAAAGGAATATACAGAGGCGTGATGTGAGTCACCTACACAAGTCTTACGTCTGTCTTTTCGCATGATGGAAACGCCTGATGCCTTGCAGAAAATTCTATGAATTTATTCAAAAAAAGATACAGAATAGATACTGAATGGTTAATGTCATGGTCTAATGAACAGAAACTGCTCTTTGTAAATAATTGGAATCTGTTCTGGGAGCGACCTAGGCTCTTCCGCGCAGATGGCCTTCACCCCAGCAGAATCGGAGCAGCTCTTGTGTCGGACAACATCTCCAAGACGTTACACACCATATGACTAGTAAGTCAAAGTCCAATGTACCAATGTAGAACATTATATAGAAACTGTGTCTATTCCTCGTTTAGTGAGGTCAAAAATTTAATCTACTGTAGGATCTAGGCAAAATCTAATTGTGATTAAACCAGAAAATCTCAATATTAGTGAACAAAAACATAGCTATCTAAAGCTAGGTCTTCTAAACATTAGATCGCTCACACCTAGGGCGGTTATTGTAAATGAAAAAGTCACAGATAATAGTTCCGATGTGCTTTGCCTTACTGAAACCTGGCTTAAACCAAATGATTATTTCGGTCTTAATGAGTCTACTCCACCAGGATACTGTTATAAGCATGAGCCCCGTCTGATTGGTTGTGGCGGCGGTGTTGCAACAGTCTATATAGATATTCTTAATGTTACTCAGAAAACAGGTCACAGGTTTAATTCGTTTGAAGTACTTGTGCTAAATGTTACGCTCTAAACTATGGAGTGCCGCAAGGATCTGTGTTAGGCCCTCTGCTATTCTCAATATATATATTGAATTTATAAGAAAACATGGAATTAGTTTCCACTGTTATGCTGATGACACTCAATTATATATTTCATCACAACCAGATGAAAACGCTAAATTGTCTAAATTGACAGAGTGTGTTAAAGATATAAAATACTGGATGACGTGTCATTTTCTGCTATTAAATTCAGATAAAACTGAAATACTTATTGGTCCAAAAAACTGCCCACAAAACCTTTTACAATACAACTTTAATTTAGAAGGATGTCCTGTTATCCACTACAGTAAAAGACCTGGGTGTTATACTAGACTGCAACTTGTCTTTCGAAAATCATATTTCATATGTTACAAGAACAGCCTTTTTCCACCTTAGAAACATTGCTAAGCTACGTAACATGCTATCTGTTTCTGATGCAGAAAAATTAGTTCATGCATTCATGACCTCGAGACTAGATTACTGTAATGCTTTATTAGCTGGTTGTCCTGCATCCTCAATAAACAAGCTACAAAATGCAGCTGCTAGAGTTCTTTCTAGGTCAAGAAAATATGATCATATAACACCAATTCTATCGTCTCTACACTGGTTACCTATTAAGTTCCGTATCAATTACAAAGTATTACTACTGACGTATAAAGCCCTAAATGGTTTAGCTCCAGTGTATTTAACGGATCTTCTATCGCCCTACAATCCATCGCGCTCTTTAAGATCACTAAATTTGAGGCTTCTGGTCATTCCTAGGATATCTAAGTCCACTAAAGGAGGGAGGGCGTTTTCACATTTACACAGTAAAAAACGTTGGGTTATTTGTGTAACCCAACCGTTGGGTTACACACATTGGGTCAATCTGTTGGGTTATTTTCCAAAAATATTGGGTCATTTTTAAAAATCGTTGGGTAATTTCTAGAAATAACCCAACTGTTGGGTTAAATAGCCTTATGTATTGGGATAAAATAACCCACAGTTGGGAAGGTGCTATACCAATCCACAGTTGGGTTATTCGTTGGGTTATTTTTAACCCAACATTTTTAAGTGAGTAGCTCCTAAACTCTGGAATGGGCTTCCTGATATTGTTCGAGGCTCAGACTCACTCTCCCAGTTTAAAACTAGATTAAAGACGCATCTCTTTAGGCAAGCATTCACATAATGATTACCTTTTATACTACAGTTGAATCAGATCGAATGCATTAATATTATGAACAGCAGCTATGCAAATTATTTCCCATCTGCTTTTCTGTTGTTATCTCGGGACGCTAGACGCCTGTGAAGAGACGACTCAACGCCAGCGATGTTATGCCCTAAATTAATACATGATTAACTAACTTTATTTTTCTATGTACATTTCTGAAATGCACTTTCTGTAAAACTGCTTTGAAACAATGTGTATTGTGAAAAGCACTATACAAATAAATTTGAATTGAAAATTTGAATTGAATACAGAATATAAATGTTTAAAAAGTTAAAATGTGTTCTCAGAACTGTACACTGATTGTTTATGGACAGGTTATGGAGTCAGTCACAGCATATTTTGACCAATAAACAACCCAAAATGGAGTGTAGTTACATGTGTACATGAAATGCTAATATTTTATTTAAAGTAATTCCAATATTTAATGCTGGTTTCATGAGTGCCACAAAATGCTCTTAAATGTGTAGCAGCTAAGAGTTTATATCTCTCAGCACGTGTCTTTAAAGGGCAAAATATTATTCAGAAATAGTATCTGAACAAAAAAACACTGCTTTATTCAAAATCAGCTTGAACAAAACATTTGTGTTTAGTGTAAAAAGGCTTTCAGACTTCCCAGTTCACCTGTTTTTTAGGAGTTTCCTGGGTCAAATTAATATAAAAGGACAAAATCAGGAAAGTTAAATGTCAAAATAATTAATTGAATGTCTTTTATATTCTTGACCTGAAACAATGTAAATGTCACGGTTCATAAAATCATTGTTTCCTTCTTGTCTCGTGTTTCTGTTGTTATGTGTGTATGGGTGTGTGTGAGTGGGCGTGACCGCTCCTCCCGACTGATCAGCGCTCCAGCTGATCTCATTCATCACTCCAGCTGCAGCTCATTCACGCACCTTTAAAACCTCACCGCACTCTCCTCTCATTGTCAGATCGTTGTTTGATGTCTCCCGTGTGTGATCCTGTTCCTGTCGGCGGTTCCTGTTCCTGTTCCTGTTCCTGTTCCTGTTCGTGTTCGTGTTCCTGTTCCTGTTCGTGTTCGTGTTCGTGTTCCTGTTCGTGTTCCTGTTCGTGTTCGTGTTCCTGTTCGTGTTCCTGTTCCTGTTCGTGTTCCTGTTCGTGTTCCTGTTCGTGTTCCTGTTCGTGTTCCTGTTCCCGTTCCCGTTCCTGTTCCCTGTTCACCTGGATATCGTCTTCACTTGGATCGTCACGTCTGCATCACTTCACAGACACCACTGCTGATCATCTAGTCCCTGTTTCACCAGTCTGCCCAGCTTCATTACCGGACTTTATTATATTTCTTCAATAAACAGAGTTTACTCGCACATTGCTTCCGTCATTTGTAACCATGACAGTAAATCTTTGTTCTTCAGTGTCATGATGTTTGATTTTCTTAAATTGTGTTTGATGATCAAAACAAACTTTAACTAGGGCTGCTAGACCTTATTGATGAAATCTATCATGAAAATAATCAACAACCAAGCTAATTATAGATTAATTGTGTATGCTCAATCATGTCAATTTACAGCAGTGAAAAACATTTCTATGGACAAAACGCATCTGAAAAATAACATGGTTGGTGAGCACAGAAACCATGTTGTTTCTATTAATTTTATTGTAAGGTTGTTTACGTTGCTCACATTGCTTTTACGTCGCTTAGCCAGCTACAGAGACACTGGTAACCAGGCAACAGACAAGTGACCAATCCTGAGTGGCGATGTCACTACTACACACATTCAACCATCACGGTTCGGCACGGTCAGCCAAGTGTGCTGAGAGTTCAGGGCCGAGAGCGGTTTGTAATTGTGCCGTGCCGTACCAAGCTCAAGTGGAAACACAACTGGAACCTTTTCTGAAGGTGGAAAAGCAGCTTTTGTTTCTCAGCACATAAAGATGAACTACTTACCGTGATCTCAGACTGTGTGGATGTGGTTTCTCCACTGCATGGATCTTCATGTGTCGCTTCAGGTGAGTTTTAACAGAGAAACTCTCTCCACACTGATCACACGTGCGGCTTCTCTCCAGTGTGGATCCTCTCGTGTTTTTTCAGATTTGATGACTGACTGAATCTCTTGTCACAGTGTGAACACTTGTAAGGTTTTTCTCCAGTGTGGATCCTCTCATGTTTTTTTTCAGAGATGATGACTCTCTGAATCTCTTGTCACAGTGTGAACACTGATAAGGTTTTTCTCCAGTGTGGATCTTCTCATGTGCTTTCAGAGATGATGACTCACTGAATCTCTTGTCACAGTGTGAACACTTGTAAGGTTTCTCTCCAGTGTGAATTCTCTGGTGCCGTTTCAAACTGTCCGCTCTAGTAAAAGTCTTCTCACACTCAAAGCACATCTCGTACTCTCTCACACCAGTGTGAATTTTCTGATGTCTTTGTAAATATAGCAGCAGTGAAAAACTCTTTCCACACACAGAACATGAATGCGGCTTCGTATGAACTGCCAGGTGTGTCTTCAGGGCTGATGCCCTAAGAAATGGTTTTCCACACTGAACACATGTGAATTGCTTCTCTCCGGTGTGGATCCTCATGTGTTTCTTTAGGGATGATGATTGACCAAAACTATTCCCACATTGATGGCATGCATGTGGCTTTTCTCCAGTATGAATTCTCATGTGAATCTGAAAACTTGCTTTGCCTGAGAAACTCTTTCCACACTGAGTGCAGGTTGTAGATTTCTTGGCTCTTCTTTTCTTTAAAATGTATTTTTAGTCTTTGAGCGACTAGAAGGTTTTTCTCCAGGTTTGACATGATGTTCCTCCTCCACTTCACTCAGTTCTTCACTCTCCTCTTCCACTTCACTCAGGTCTTCACTCTCCTCTTTCACTTCACTCAGTTCTTCAATCTCCTCGCTCTCTTCCATCAGGTCTGAAATGAAATAAAACTCTCATTTTCAAATATTCTAAAGTTTACTGGTGGGATTCTCTCTGAAATTTGTCTGAGATCCTCCGGTTGTGATTAAAGCTTCTTCTTGGGGGAGATTCTCTGAGAACTGGTCGAGTACCCTAGCTAACAATTTTAGGTTATAAGAACGTTTCCGTAACGTTCCCATTAAGTTATAAAAACGTTATTTATGAACAGTCTGGAAACGTTCAAAGCGGACAGTTTTTTAGACGTTGTATTAACGTTATTTCTTAGTTATAAGAACGTTATTCAAAACGTTATTAGAACATTCAATTCTCCTGTTATATAAATGTTGTATTAACATTATTTCTTAGTTATAAGAACGTTATTCAAAACATTATTAGAACGTCCAATTCTCCCGTTATATAAATGTTCTCTTAATGTTTTTCTAAAATTATGAAAAACATTCTTAAAACATTCCATTCACTTGTTTAAACATTTAAACATTCTCAATGTTTTTGCATATAATGTATATATGACAATCATTTCATGAAAGCACCTTATGAAGAACTTTCAGATTTTAAAATTAAGACAAAAGATCTAGAAAGATAATTAAAATCAAAAAGACCCATGAATCATGTCTGTAATATGTGTAATGTAGTCCACTGAAGACGAGCTGAAGTGAACGTCTCGGTTACGGATGTAACCCTCGTTACGTCGGATGACGATGAATGGGGTTTCGCTTAGAAATCCTATCATCTTCGAGTATATAAAACGAGCCAATGGCAATGAAATGCCATGGGTCTGCGCAATTTGCATAGCGTAACTCCGCCCCACCCTGGGGGTATATAAGGAAGTGTGCTGGCAACATGCAGATATGTCTTCGCTGAGGAGCCGAGACTGAACTCAGGCGTTTCAGCGGTACAGTGGAAGTGGCAGGGAGACGTAACGTCTCCGTTCCCTACTCAGGGAACGAGGGTTACATCCGTAACCGAGACGTTCCCTTTCGTTGTCACTCCGAGTTACGTCGGATGACGACGAATGGGGTTCCCAGTGTAATCACGCCACCTCTCGACTGTCTTCCAGTGCCCTGCGTAAGTCTGAGCTCCCTATCGTGAGACTAGCACGGACGAAGGAGTCCTACTTAACACAGGAATACCAAGGTACACTGGGAATCATATCCAGTGGAAATATGCAATCATGCCCAACCCGAAGGGGGGGACTTAAGAATACACATATGACCCGAAGGAACTGCATATGGAGAATCACTGGGGTGTCCAGCCGCAGGTGGAATATTTCAACCCCAGGGGTGGCAAGGTGGCTTGCCAAGGGAAAGACACATGCTCAAAGAGGCTTACAGTGGAATACACATGTGGGGGTCACCCGGAGGGGAACCATGCACATGGAGGCACCTAGCCAAGCGCGAAAGCTGCCGTAATAACTCGGCATAACATAATAAAGCGGCATAACTCTGGCGTTGACGTCGTCAGTGCTGGAGGAGACTCAGGGCTTATCAGGCTCACCTGAGGAAATATCGCACGTATCCCGTCCGTGGAGAGGAATGGCGAGCAAGCGAAGACACCTGAGCAGAATCTCTTACCGGTTAGTTGAAGCGAGTACACGAAGGGCGTGTACTGGACAGAGCAGTGCCAAGGCTGAGTCTGCCTCCTCCAAAGGCAGCACTTGCAGGTTCACCACCTGATCTCGAAAGGGTGTGGTGGGAACCTTGGGCACATATCCAGGCCGGGGTCTCAGGATCACGTGAGAGTTAGCCGGTCCGAATTCCAGGCACGCTTCGTCAACCGAAAATGCCTGCAGGTCCCCTACCCTCTTGATGGAGGCCAATGCAACCAGGAGCGCTGTCTTCATTGACAGGAACTTAAGCTCCACTGATTGCAGAGGCTCAAAGGGAGCACTCTGCAGGGCAGTTAAAACCACTGAGAGGTCCCAAGAGGGTACGAGGGGAGGACGAGGAGGATTCAGTCTCCTGGCTCCCCTCAGGAACCTGACGATCAGGTCGTGCTTTCCTAAGGACTTACCATCAACTGCGTTGTGATGTGCGGCAATGGCGGCAACATACACTTTCAGGGTGGAGGGAGACAGCCTTCGCTCCAACCCTTCTTGCAGGAAGGAAAGCACGACACTGAGGGGGCATTTCGTGGGTTCTAGATTTTTAGAAGAACACCAGTTGATGAAGAGGTTCCACTTCAACGCATAGGCATGTCTCGTGTACAATGCTCTAGCGGAAGCGATGGTAGCCACCACCGCTGGTGGTAGGGTACTCAAACCTGACTCATCCCGTCCAGGAGCCACACGTGGAGGTTCCAAAGATCGGGACGAGGGTGCCGTAAGGTGCCCCGTCCCTGAGAAAGCAGGTCCTTCCTCAGAGGAATTGGCCAGGGAGCTGCTGTCGCGAGGAGTACTAGTTCTGAGAACCAGGTGAGGTTGGGCCAATATGGGGCAACCAAAATTACCTGCTCCTTGTCCTCCCTGATCTTGCGCAAGGTCTGCGCAAGAAGGCTCACTGGGGGAAACGCATACTTGCGGAGGCCCCGCGGCCAGCTGTGCGCCAGTGCATCCGTGCCGAGCGTGCCCTCGGGCAGGGAATAATACAGGTCGCAGTGGGACGAGTCGTGGGAGGCAAACAGGTCTACCTGTGCGTCTCCGATCTGATCCCAAATCAGCTGAACCGTCTGGGGATGGAGTCGCCAATCTCCAGCGAGAGGCCGAAGCCGAGACAGCTCGTCGGCCGCCTGGTTCAGGTCTCCCGGGATATAAATGGCACGAAGCGACCTCAGATGCTTCTGACTCCATATGAGGAGGTGGCGGGCGAGTTGTGACATACGGCGGGAGCGCAGACCACCTTGACGGTTGATGTACGCTACAGTCATGGTATTGTCCGATCGGACCAGTACGTGTTGACCCCTGAGCAATGCATGGAAGCGGTGCAGGGCAAGACGTACAGCCAACAACTCGAGGCAGTTGACATGCCAAAGGCGCTGGGGTCCTGTCCAGGGTTAAGGTCCCTGTGTTCGCAAACCTGGTCTCGAGAGTGAGCTAGGATCAGCCAGTTGTCGAGATAGTTCAGGATGCGAACCCCGTGTTCCCGAAGGGGAACAAGGGCTGCCTCGACGACCTTCGTAAAGACGCGAGGAGACAGGGCTAGCCCGAAAGGGAGAACCGCGTACTGGTATGCCTGCCCCTCGAAAGCAAACTGTAGAAACGGTCTGTGTCGAGGAAGAATGGAGACATGAAAGTAGGCGTCCTTCAGGTCGATAGCTGCAAACCAATCCTGCGGCTGTATGCACTCGAAAATGCGCTTGGCCGTGAGCATCTTGAACGGCATCCTGTGAAGGGAGCGGTTCAAGACGCGCAAGTCGAGGATTGGCCTTAACCCACCGGATTACTTCGGTACAATGAAGTAAGGGCTTTAAAGGCCGGACCTCATTCCAGCTGGAGGGACAGTCTCGATCGCACCCTTCGCCAGTAAGGTAGCGACCTCCACTCTCATAACTGGGGCATTGCCACCGACCATAGTGAAGTGGACTCCCCTGAAGCGGGGAGGAGACCGCGCAAACTGAATCGCGTAGCCGAGCCTGATGGTCCTCGCGACCCAGCGGGACAGCCTGGGAAGCTCTAACCAGGCTTCCAGGAACTGTACCAGCGGGGTCATACGGACCACAGACGTACCCTCGGTGGTGCAGCGACCGGCCCAGGCGTGGGTGGCATAGCGGCCCGGTGCGGGGGCACGGTCATTAGCCGCGTCCTGCCAGAGGAGGCCAGGGGAGGACCAGCGTCCCACTGGGGTGTGCTCTGGCAGGGAACTGGCGACAGAGGGGGACGAGAGTGGCGAGGCTCGTGAGCGGCGCGCACTGTCATCCGGACACTCTGTGTGCTCAGAGATGGGGGAGTGAGTTCTTTCTTTGACCACAAAAGGGTGCTGCCCGTCGTGGGACGAGCAGCGGGGTGGGAAAAACCAAGGATTCTGGTTTGGCCCTGCTACCGGCTCCTGGGAAGAACTCAACGGCATCTCTGAGCAGCCCGTCTCAGGAGCACCGCTTGGCCTGGCGTTTAGCGGGGCACGGGGCGGGAGAGGGCTGTGGCGCCTTCCTACGTCAGAGTCAGAAACAAATAGACCGCAACCAGAAGTGCACGGACGAGGCATCTTTAAAAAGACGTGCCGCGTACAAGCTCTTTTAGAAAGTAGATTTCTCCACAAATGCTGAAGCGACCAGGGAGAGAACACACAAACACTGGCAAATCACTGAACAGATAAGCAGGGAATGTGCACTCGCTGGAACTCGCTGTCACACCAACACTTGGAGAGAGGCTCGTCTCGAAGAGAAATGAAGAGATGAATCTCAGGATTGGCTGTGGAGTTAAGTACATCAACTTGGCTCCGAAGCAAAAACATATCTGCATGTTGCCAGCGCACTTTCTTATATACCCCCAGGGTGGGGCGGAGTTACGCTATGCAAATTCCGCAGACCCATGGCATTTCATTGCCATTGGCTCGTTTTATATACTCGAAGATGATAGGATTTCTAAGCGAAACCCCATTCGTCGTCATCCGACGTAACTCAGAGTGACAACGAAAGGGAACAAAACAGCTCCTTGGAAAAAAATGAAATGTAATATTGTAGTAGTTATAAACAAAGGTTATTTTAGTTCAAATTAATATTTGAGGGCAGCAATTGTATTCATAATGTCAAAATAAAACCGACGTGTTACTTGAAGTTATTATAGCCTAGTATTCCTGCCAAACGTCCATGGTTGCAGTTAGTGTTACTAAATCCATGGTGAATGTTGCAGATCTGTGGACACTGATAGTTCATTCATGGCACAATGTTTCTTCTAGGTTTCCACGTCAGCGCTGTTTGATCTGTTAATAACGAAGAAATATGAATGCTTCTCACTAGATCTCGCAGCGATGTTATTACTTCTGTGGCGAACTCAAATGCTTTCTTTACTGGATCTCTTATTAGCGCTGTGCAGTAACAGTGTTGCATGATCACGATCGGCTCGCGCTGCACTGGTCCAAACTGATAAGCGGTCCTTCAACCACATAATAATGAGCAGTTTCATTCCGCTTGCATTTTACGTTTGCCATTTGATGTTGGGCAATGTTGTGGTCGCGCCGGCGTCTCTTACATTATGAGCGCGTTACATTATGAGCGTTACATAATGTACATTATATATATTACGTTACATTATATCTCTTACATTACATCTGTTACATTCTTACTCTTACATTATGAGCGCGGTTGCCACGCGTAACGCGCCTACATTTGAAATAAGGAAACAGCGTTACCAGAAAAAGCCTACATTATCATTATCAATAGCTGTTTATGTAATAAAATCTGAATCATTCTCGCGATTCGATGCTTCACTGGTTATTTGACGGACATTAGGTCCGTCAGACTGGAGACATTTTAGCAGTAACGTGACCAGAAATATTTAAGACCTATCGAATCTGAATTTAAGACATTTTAATACTTTTTAAGGCCTTTTATTAAGAAAACTTTATTTAAGACATTTTAAGACTTTTTAAGGAGAACTCCGGTCAATTTTAACATTGAGCTCATTTTAGTCCAAAGTAGTCGATTGCCGAGTTCACGCGCATAGGTTTAGTACCAGGGTTCTAAATTAACACCCGCCAACCCGCCAAATGCGGGTTAAAATTAATTTTGGCGGGTGTTAATAAAAACTTACTAGCCAGTTTGGCCGCTGATGCATGAGGCATTACATGCAGGGATGTAGTGGAGGCTAAACGCACGTAAACGCCGTTTACGCACCTCCCAAAATTCGTAAATAGCGTTTACCCACCTCCTAAGTGTGTTTATCCACCTCTAAATTGCGTTTATCCACCTCTAAATTTCACGCTTTTCAAGTGCGTGATCGCCGATTGGTACATGATTCGAGCATTTGGGCCGTTAACGACAGTGCAGAACATTGAGCAGAGAGCGCAGCGCGCCGACACACACACACACACGGAAGAGAACGGCGCGGAAAAGACACGCTCGTGAAGTTATAGCTGCGAGAGAATGAAACCTGATCGCCGAACACGGAGGCGAGACGGAACTTTTTTTTTTTTTTTCTTTTTTTTTGCAAAATTGTCTGTTAATGTCGGCAGCCATTACACTTGTGGAAACTACAGTGCAACTATATTGTCTTTCTTCTGTTAATTACAGAAACTTTTTTCTAAGTTTTCTTTAGCCTAAAGTTTGCGAGAAACCATGGAAACGAATGGACACAGAAAACACAAGAAATAAGACAAACAGAGTTGGCTAGTAAAGTATTAACGAAATGCGGCAGTGGTAGCCTACTTGGGACAGACTTCTGGGGGCGAGAAGAGGAACGAGGCAGGGGATGAGGAGGGTACATATCGACAGAGAAACTAAGAAAAGAAAATGCCAAATGGCTGACGGGTCGTGAATGGCTAGTGTTTGATCACACTAATGTCATCATATATTGTCAGGATTGCCACATGTAGCCTACTCAAAAAAATAAAAAAATAAAAAAAAATGTTTGGCTAGTGGATATTCTTATTGGCTGGTAACTTTAGAAAGTTACCAGCCACATTGGCTGGTGATCAAAAAAGTTAATTTAGAACCCTGTTTAGTACCTATGATCACGCGCGTGAACTCGGCAATCGACTACTTTGGACTTCACCCGAAAACAGGATGTAAACAAAGGTATTTGCGCTGGCTTAAATAACATCATTTTTATACATTTCTTTCACATCTACTGCAGTCAGATCCACTCATGTTCACTCAGAAGGAATCACTCACATTTTCTGTGCACTTGTAATGACACATCAAGGATGTTAAGAGGCTAAAAGCAGGTTTAGTACTTGCCCTATTGAAGTCAACAGGGTGCAAATTTTAAAAATAGAATAACTCGGTGTAGGCAACACCGATTTTTGTCGTTGTTCTCTGTATTGACAGCACTCCAAATGTACAAAAAAAATGAGCTCAATGTTAAAATTGACCGGAGTTCTCCTTTAAGGACCCGCGGCCACCCTGTACAAGTTTTGTAAAAATATGCACAAAATTCAAGTAAAAATTCTAGTAACATTGTTAGAAATTGTAAACCATATATAAAATAAATTTAAAATAAAACTAATTAGTTTGACCTGATGTTGACAATCAAAATGAAACCTCCTTTTACTGAGCATTTGTAAAAACAGAAACTTTTGCAGCCATCTCACAGTTTAACTGTTTATCTAAATGTGATGAAGTGCTTGAATGCTTCTAACATGAATGTTCTTCAGCATCATGAATGAATGAAGAATCAGGCATGAAAACAGGTCAGGGGTAAAAAAGGTGAGAAGGATGCGGCAGCAAAAAATCCAATCCAATCAACTCCAAAATCCAAAATTGTGTGCTTTTTAATGTTAAATTCATCAATCTGGTGCAAATTAAACAAAGAAAAATTCAAAACTCTTTTAGTTACAGTGTCTGTCTACATTAATACTACATAATTATAGTTATAATATTAATCCCATGATAGTAATAGCTATATATTGTAAAACAAATGCACTGAAACATAAAGGAAACTTTCATAATTAGTTTTGTACTAATTTCTATTCTTGAAAGAGTACATTTCTATACTTCACATTAAAGATTTGATTGGGCCAGCCCAGTATCAATCAAGAAAAGAACCAATGGGCTGCTGATCTACGTGTTTCATGGGGTGTCAGAAAAAAAAAACTAACGCTGACTTTTTTTTGACCAATGCATTACACACTAATTACACACTAAACCAGCGCCGCCAATTAAGCAAAACAAAACGAATGGGCTGCCGATGTATGAGTTTTATTGGCCGTTAAGACAAAAAACAAAACAAAAAAGTATGAGATGTATCGGCCCAAAAAGCACGTTGGCCCACCGGGAATCTCCCGCTAGCCTAACGTTACGTGCCAGGACGTCACACAAAACAAAATCCTACCTGTAGCTTTTCAACATCCACTTATTTAGCTGCTGTCACATCAATTGACATGCCATCTCCTTTCCCCTCTTTCTTTTTCTATTTTTAGCCTCCGATAGCTTTTTTGCAGTATCCATCTTTTTCGACTTCAACTCACTACTCGTTCCTGTCACAACACGCACTCAAAGGAAAAGGTGATAATCCAAAAATGTAAAAAAAATGTAAAATGTAGCAGAGAATCATGAGACTTCACATGCAATCCCGTGCATTTTATTACCATCATGTTTTCTAAGTTTCTATGAATATAAGAAAATGCAAAATCCTACCTGTAGCCTTTGAACACATAGAACATCAGTCTGTTGACACCAATGAAATGAGCTTTAAGTGTCAATTTACAGGAGATCTGAAGACATCAGCATAATAAATGAGGTGAAAACAGGAACTATTGTCATGAAATAAAGAGTGTTTTCAGCAGATCTGTTAATATTGATGAGCCTCAGACTATCAACACTCATTCAACAAGCCATTCAGGATCATCATCAGATCATCTCACTTTATTCTGAGTGTTTGCTGTTAGAAACACATTATTTGAGTCAGGATAGATTAAACTGCTATATTGATAGACAATACTGTTATTTCTCACAATATAGCCTAACATGGATAAATCATCAATAATAGAACAAAATAATTAAATAAATAACCTATCTTTGTGAACCTCTACAAGCAAATAACTACAACACCATGATGTGTGAATTTAAAACTAGTTAGACTATTTAAAGGTACAATACGCAATAATTTTTTGCCACTAGAGGGCGCTACATTCCAAACAACAACAACAACGGCGTAGCTTGATGACGATGTGAAGGAGAGTGGAATGATGGGAACTGTCGTTTTAAACTCAACCGTGGATGTAAATTAGTCAGACGGGAATAGAAAAATCATGTTCATGGATGAGGCTAAGTTCTATTTTTATAATGACATGCTTTTTGTGGCGAGGGGGGCGTTGTTCAGTGCGGTCTGTAGCTAATGGGAGAGAGTTCGAGAAGAGCGGGACGCAAGTAGGTCAAGTGCAAATGATGAACACCTGTGTCTTATTGCTGTGATCCGCGTGGAGAGACCGCTTATAATCCGCGCTGGAACGAGAGAGAGACTGAAGAGAAAATTGGACGCAGAGAAAGAAAACCTGTGGATCCGAGCTCTCATTTTTGAACTGTTTTGTGCCGTCGCGGTTGCCACGGTGAATGCGCGTTGTGCACGACTTTTGTTTGTTTTGCTTTATTTTAATAAAGCACGAGTCCCAGTCACGCCGACCCCTGTCTTCTTCCTGACTCTTGAACCTCATCACACTTTTATTTCATTAAAATTAATTAACCGCAAGAAAAGTAAGGTTTAATACTACATTGGTTATCATAGATGTTACTGTATATCGAATTCATTGTTGTGATAACGCGGCGCAGTTTTACGTGTTCTAAACAATTGTTGTAAAAGTACATTCGAACATACCCACATCATTTGCCAAAATACTGATTAATCTTTATGTATAACACATGCTATATTTATTTACATGGCCATAAACACCAGACGTGATAAACAATGTCAATAAACTAAACACAAACCTAAAGCAATAATACTTCCCTTACATAAACATAACTATTACCGAATGCTACATTTGGAAAATATAAAATTATAAAATCGGTAAAGAATAATTGTGTTCCATAACGACTGCAAGAAACAAATCTATCAAGCAACGTTTGTTGCTTGATAGACGCTACAACTACAACTTCCGCATTTGTCCAGGACTCCACACAGTACGAGCGGAAACCGAGGGTAACGCGGATATGACACAATTGACTGGCGAGTCCCAGCTCCCCCCTGCTCTAACTCCCCGTTTCCTTGGTTGGAAACATTTAGTTGGAAATAGTTGGAAACATTTGGGATATTGTAAGTAATCAACTTAACAAAATATATAACACTGGCCTTGAGATTATGGGATATTTTAATGCAAAATTCTTACATATTGTACCTTTAATAACTATTAATTGCAATAAAGAAATTCTGTCATTAACATGTAACAGATTTGTATGTACAGAAACTGACAATGATCATAATACTCTTAAAAATAAAATAAAATGTAACGTTTCCGGTGTCAAACTTCATTAATATTTATCTATATTCCCATGGATGTACAGATTTGAAATGTCCCTAGTTCGTTACTCATACAGTAATCTGCCAAAGATAAATGTCGACAAAGAATTAAAGGTAAACATGAAAATGGCAACAGCAACACTTGGGATAGATTCCCATCAATTCCCCTCACAGATCTCAAACTTTTACTTGACATTCACTAACAGTTCTCACACAAACATCGAGACAATCACACAAACGAACACAAACTCGCTCAGGTCTGAATGAACTCAACATATTCTCCTCATGCTCGCTGATGCTGCACTAAATGTTTATTTCAGTAGGAAGACGCCAGAAAAGACGCACAAGTATCGCTGTGATCGATGAAAACAATACAGAAATGAGTCTGTCGCTTAATCAAACTGTATAAAGTGTGTGTGATGGTTGTGTAAATATGAGAAATACCGTGAACTGCTCTCCTCACCTCAGAAGACTCGACGCTGAAACTCAATGAGGGAAGAGACGGCACGATCGGCCTCCAAAGCATCACGGGCGCGCACTGTTGAAGATTTTATTATTGAGAAAATAAGTAATTTAGCTATATATTTGTACACTATTATTTCCTTTTTGTGTGTGTGTCTTTGGGTTTGACTTTGGAAGCCTGAAGGGCCAGAATGTTGATGCAACAGAGAATTATATTTCAGTAATGTCACATGGTACAAAATATTTCTCAAAATATCTATAGAATATATTACCATTTTTGGAAGGGGTGTAGGTATATATATACGTGAGAAGCTGCCACTGAGCTGGAGCGCCTTTCTGCAGGACCTGTTCGGCTTTGTTTGTGAAATAAAATCTAGTATTTCTGGAATCAAAGATCTCTGAGAAGTGATTTCCCAAAAACATTGAAACCACAACAGCACCCAACTGAAGAAGCCAGGTGACGTAGACACTCTAGTGTGTAATATTGAAATTAATGACTATTTAACGATTTTTTGGGTTATATTGCACTTTGCAGACGGTGCCTTCAGAGTCACTCAACCGCCTGCTCATAGAGATCAATTTATATTATAAAGCTCATTTTTAGGAAATTTAGGTTGTAGCTCATTGTCTATGTTACTGTGATTGTAAATAATTGTAATTTGTGTTTTATGAGTTATTGATCGGGGAAGTTTGAATATGTGAATTGCCAACTTCACTGAACTCCTTGAACTGGGCAAAAAGTTCAAGGCTGACCAAGGAGGTGCCGGCTAAGGGGAACCATAACCATGAAACACAGAGGGTGGGATGGGAGGAATGGGAAATTGAAAATGAAAACTTGTGTTTTCTCCTTTTGCCACATTCTGCTGATGGTTGGGTTCTATTTTGTTTGTTTAATACCATGAAGTACAGTATATATTATAAAGGAAGTACATGGGATCTTGATCACCTCACCTTTGTGGCTTAAATACATATTAATTAGTTGACTATAAACTTTATTTTCATGAAATTATTAAAAGTATCAGCCTATTAGCTCAACACAATGATAGTGTTATATTAATACAATTTAATTAATAAACTCATGTTTGTTTTCGGTTTTTGGCCAAGTTCATCCAATTTTCTTTTCTGGCCCGGTATCCGGTAAGAGTTGTATGACATCACTGTCATCTTGTGATTTGCGGCTCATGTTTGCAATGATAGATGATCAAAAATTCGCCAAATACTGTTCACAATGACAAAATATCTATAAACATCAACATAATTACAGACAAAAAACAAGAAGGATTACACGCCGCTTCTCTGTATTCCAGCTGCTCTCTTTCTGCTGGTTGTGTAAAACTGTGGTGAGATGGAGACAATAATCATTTCAGTTTATTTTGTGAATACTGTGTGTTGTTTAAACTCAAACTGACAAGAACAAACTCTTTGAAATGTATATATGATGCTGGATATCAAGGGTGAAACTGTTAATAATGTAGACACAGCAATCTCATTCAGTGTCAGTCATGTGTGCAGTGAAATATAATTTATTAGGCATTTAAATTACATACAAACATTAAGTAAAAGTGAAAGTGTAACCCGTGTCTCAGGTTAGTGTAACCGATAACTCATTTAAGTAGCTATGAATTAAATCTGGCTATTATCAGAAGCTCTAGGTACGACTACGGAGCCTGAAATAGTGAAAGGGTTTGCAGAGAACAGACAACACAAAACAGGTAAATTTGAGAAATGTATTACACAAAATTGAAGAGAGTTATTTACATTCCCTGCCTATCTAAGCCGGCTTCCTGAGTGCACAGCGCACAATAAACCCAAAATGAATAATTTCAAATAAAGAAAAAAGTCCATGGAAGTTCTTGGTGTGTGTGTGTGTGTTTCTTGGAGTGTGTGTGCTCTTTTCACTACCCGGGTAGGTTTACGTGTGTTCTTATCTGAGTTGGATGATGATGCCACACCAGGCTCTTGGTCCATTCACTTCTGTGGTTGGCTCGCCAATGACCACCAGGGTCAGATTCAGATGGTTTATCCCTTTCTAAAAAAACAATCTATACATACAGTACAGAATGCATTAGTTACTATTGCCTCAACTTTTCTCCATTCAAATGTCAAATCAAATATAACCAATTGTAAAGGATTTACATACTCTAATCATTATGTAAATGAATAGGTACACATCACACCACATAGGCTAACATAAGTCAGTTCCAATGAACAACAATCAATCATGTACTTCCATCTCACAGTATCGAAATAAAATCATGAGATTTCTGAAACCGGATATTTATGTTTTTAACCTTTTAAATCTATTTATGCATCTTAATAACATTGTAAACATCACATTTTAATATATTTATTCTTTTTAACAGTTAAGATGAACTTCTGCTCCTCATATACATATCAAACATGTATATTGGCAATTAAATGAACTAAATCACCCTTATATGACATATGACAAACAAGAGGATAAATACTCCTCAATTAAATGACTTGCAAGTCATCAAAACAGAGTATAAAGTCACCTTTAGCGGTGTGAATACCATCAAAGTTCTGCTACAGTGGTGACTAGTCTAGCTGAGCTAGCAGCAGAGCTAAAATCAAAACACATTCACATTTGAATTACACGCGATTAGCACGCGGCTAGTGCGATTAACAATCTTTTATGAGCATCTCAAACAACATAAAACAATCTGAATCTGTGTCTAAATGGTATCAAACAGCAAGAATCAGGTTCACAACTCCGATTGGTTTTAAAAGAACGGTATTTAGTAGAAGTGGAAGATAAACTAGATGTTCTGATGAAAAAAAAAAAAAATGAAGAATTAGTTAAATTAATATCCGATTCATGTCTCTCTTAAAAGTGTTATGGCCTCTTCTTCGGCTCCCTGAACTTAGCCTTGAAATGTTTCTTTCCAGTGTGAATTTTCTGGCATTCTTTTAGTTCATCATCTGTAGTAAAGGACTTCCAACAATGGTCTTTCTTCAGAATGAGAAGCAGATTTGATTTCATAGCAAAAGCCTGAGCCGCTTCTTCCCAGTGTGAACTCTCATGAGAATCTTCAGACTTGAATTACAGATTTGGATTTACAGACAGCATTTTTAGCTTCTGTTTTTCCTTTCTCATTCACGTCCATCAGATCTAAAAGAAACATTAAATCAGGTGAGATTTCAAATGAGAAACAAACATGAAATGAAAAGTTAAGCCTAAAGTCAAGATCACTGATGAGTTCAATATTCATTTTCATCCCATTAAATCTGGTCAACAACTGCTGTGCACGATTATGATCTATTTTAATGTCATGAAGATGATTTGTGTTATAAATCACTAGTTTGGTCATGAAACTCTATTTTCACAACACAAGCTAATTGGCCTCTAGGCAAAAATGTGAGAATTTGTTGACAGACCATCTTTTCACACCGAACCATACACAAATTTGTGTTGGACTGAAGGAAAAGCAAATTCACGCCTGTTCAACAGAGGGTGATACATGCAAACTTTCAGCCATTGTAAAAATGTCTGCCAAAGCAATAAATGTAAATGTCATGAAAAAAAAAAAAAACTTTCAATGGGCTATTTTACACAATTGACTCATCATGGATTACTCACATCGTTCAAAGTGTTCAGGAAATGCTAAGGAAATGCTAATGTTTCATTTAAAGTCATTTTAATGCTTAATGCTGGTTTCACTAGTGCCACCAAATGCTCTTAAAGCTACACTGTGTGATATTTTCCCCCATCTAGCGGTGAAATTGTATATGACTACCCAGTGAATATTAGTTTCTGTTCCTTTCAATTTCAAGGGCGTTTTAACTCCTACGGTGGCCGTATTATTCCAAGATTAACATGGCTTCCAGTTCGACTTCGTCCAATTGCGCCTTTAAAACTATCACCTGTGATCCGTCGCAGCACAGATTTATTTTACAAGGTAAACAATACTTTTTCACCATTGACGTGAGGAAAAGTAACGCAAGTTATACTAGAGGTCGTTCTGGCGTTATGCACAATCATGCTATGGTTAGCCAAGCAACTATAAAAATTCAAATTTACACAAATAGGCTGAATTACCTGTCGAGAAGAAAGCAGGCAACATCGGCGCCTGTTTTAAAATCTTTGCTCCTCATGAGCTCTTTCCATCTAGGAAAAGTTACTCCAGTATTGACTTTGGTCTTGCTGATTTGCCTGTCGCGTTGATGTTTTAATCCTCTCTTTCGCTTCCTTGGCGACTCTGCTACATGTCCTCGAAAATAGGCGTGATCCTTCATCAGCAATCTTTCAAATCTGCCGGTGTTGCGAGTAATCTCCCCCTCGCATTCGTCTCTGTGTCACTGAGTATAAAGCGCGAAAGGCGAAGCTTGAATTTACAGGTATGTCCCTCTTTGGCTAATGTAGTTTCAAGATAGAGGGGCACCATGACGACCGGCATTCGAATCCCTCACCCGTATGTACTTTCAATGGCAGATTATAAACTTACGATGATACTTTGTTACTTGAAAGAAGTAAATATACATTAATGAGCACATATATTTTTGAAAGAACTAAGTGTTTTTTTGCTAATAATCAATTAAAAAAATTACACAGTGTAGCTTTAAATGTGTATTTTGCAGCAGCTCAAAGTTTATATCTTATTGGTCAGCACATTTCTTTAAAGACCGAAGAAAATAGCAGAAATATTCTCTGAAGAAAGAAGCATTGCTTCAATAGTGGGTGAATATTCCAGCCCAGCAAGAATGTCTCCACTTTTTCTATACAAAATGTGTTTAGTGTGAAAAGGCTATCAGACTTCCCAGCTCACCTGCACTTTAGGCTTTTCCTCGGTCAAATTCATATTGTTACGACCCTGCGTTTTACTTGCTCGCCTACTGGTGGCGTTGTTCTTCCATGAGAGCGCAGGAGATTGCACACACCTGTTCCCTGTTCACCACTTAATCAAGGAGAGGATATAACATTGGCCTCCACCACTCTTCTTCACTTCGTCCAGGGGATTGACAGCCTCTGGAGAAGTCACTTGTTGCGAACCTTTATTTTGTTTACAGCCCCTACCAACCTTTTCTCCTCCCCATCTGGATTATGATTTTTCCCCTTTGATTTTGAACCCTAGACTTCGTTATATTAATTTATCTGTATTTTGAAGACTAATAAAATCTTGCAAGTCATTATTTTAGTGTACTTGTATCCTTTATGTACGGTCGAAACGAGCTGGCCGTAACATAAATTGGGTGTCTCGTCCGCGATCCTATGGGGGTAGGAAACGTTGGTAAGTATGGGTTGTATGTGTGTATGTTTTTGTGAATGGTTACCTTTATAAATGAGAACTCTGGTTAGTTAGAGTGTTTCCAGCTGGATTGTGAAAACAATCTTTCCGACGGAGCACTGTTTGTTGTTTTGTTTTGTTGTTTTGCCTTTCTTGTTTTTGGAGGTTATCGTGGGTGGAGATTAACTCTCTGTAGGGGGTACGCTTCCGGACCTTCAGTCTGACTGATTGTCGCAGAGCTCAGCGTTTAATGCCGCCCCGAGCCCGGTACATCTCTGAAGACCAGGTAGGATTTAGTTAGTGTTTTCCGAGTTAGGAGCTGGAGTTTTCTCATATTGTAAACGGTAAATCCATTCAACAAAAATAAGTAAAGGTAAATCATTGCGTTTGTGTGTATAGTGCGGTTTATTCTCGCGCTTACATTGTGTTTTGACTTGTGGGAAGTCTTCGGAAGTTTTTGTGAATGAGCATAGGTTGCGTAATACGGTGACGTAGTTCTTTTTTTTGAAGCAGTGGCTTATGGGAGTTGTATTTTGTGTAAACAGCGTCTCACGTGTGTTAGCTAAATTAGTAGTTTCGTTTGTGTTATTGTGCGTATACATATATGAACAAAATGTCTTCGGTGGTCGAAGATGTCTTTGCGTGTCCGTCAGAAGCTTTACTTGAGAGTTTTACAAAGGAGCAGTTAGTGCAAATTGCCGAACGCTTCAGTGTCGATCTTACTTCTCAGGAAAAGAGGCTGAAGGAAACTATCGTGACTACTTTGAAGCGATCACTTGTTAATAGAGGAGTTATAGAGGTAAGCACTGAGTTAATTACTCCCAATGAATCGTTTGTGTCTACTCCTGCTGATGTTTATAGTTAAAGTGAGCCAAAATTTCCAGAATTGTCTTTGCAAGAGAAGCAATTGTGTTTAGAGGCCGCGAAAGTTCGTGCTGAACGTAACGATCGCGCTATGAAAGAGCGAGCGGTAGAAAGAGAATTTGAAGAGAGAAAATTAGATCATCAGTTAGCTATGCGAAGAATGGAGCTCGAGTTAGTGAAGGAACGAGAAGAAAGAGCGTTTCAGATAAAAAAGTTAGAGTTAGAATTAGCAGCAAAGACAGCTGAAGTTTCACAAGCGAATCCTGTTCTACAACAGCATGCGAATGCAGGTGAACCTGTGTTTGACGTTCACAGAAATATGAGATTAGTGCCGCCATTTTCTCAAAAGGAAGTGGATAAATATTTCTATCACTTTGAACGTGTTGCTTTATCCATGAAATGGCCGAAAAGCTTTTGGACTTTATTGTTACAGTGTGTGTTCACAGGTAAAGCTCAGGAACTTTATTCTGCCCTCTCACTGGAACAGAGTGGTGAGTATGAAGTGGTGAAATCTGCTGTGTTACATGCATATGAACTCGTGCCTGAGGCATATCGTCAAAAATTTAGGAGTTTGAGTAAAGTTGATGAATGCACTCATGTTGAATTTGCAAGAGAACTTATTTGATCGTTGGTGCACTTCAATGAAAGTTACAACTAAAGAGCAGTTAAGAGAATTAGTGCTCTTAGAGGAGTTTAAACATTGTGTTCCTCATGCTGTAGCTACGCATCTCACTGAACACAAGGTGAATACACTTTCTGAAGGTGCTATCATGGCTGATGAATTTGTGTTAACCCATCGTGGGTCATTCAGTTCGGTCGGTCTTAAAGCCAACGATATGAGTAAGTCTAAGTTTTGCTTTCAACCTAAGACAAAGTCTCCTGTGATGAGTAGGAATATTAAGGCGACAGTTGCTGAACATTCTAGTAAACCTGTACTCTCACGAGACATGGTTTGCTTTTATTGTAAAAAGCCTGGTCATAAAATATCTGACTGTCTTATTCTCAAGAAAAAGAGAGATTGTCGAAACCTGTTGCTTTGGTTTCTACCTCACCATTCACTGTTGACACTCGTGATGAGAAAGATCGTCAATTACCTGGTTCTAGTGATAAATCTGTTGATCAGTGTATAGCTTCCTCCATTGATTATACTCCTTTTATCACTGAGGGAAATGTGTCATTGCCTGGTTCCAACAAAACGGTGTCAGTGCGTCTTCTTCGAGATACGGGAGCCGCGCAGTCGTTTCTTTTAGAAGGAATTTTGCCTTTAACTTCTGAAACCGCTACTGAAACTCATGTATTAGTGCGAGGTTTTGATATGGGGTTTGTTGAAGTGCTTTTGCATCGAATCCATCTTTACTCTGCCATTGTATCTGGTGATGTAGTAGTTGGTGTTCGTTCTGCACTTCCAGTCCCTGGTTACATTTACAATTACATTTATTCTGGGAAATGATTTAGCTGGTGGGAATGTTTGGGGACGGAGTGGTGTGGCAGCTCCGCCCATAATAGCATCTATACCTAGGAAATCTGATGTTGAAAATTGTAGAGAATTTCCTGATTTGTTCCCAGCTTGTGCAGTTACTCGATCAATGGATAAACCCCTGTCTGAAAACCAAGTTGAAGTTCCACTGCATGACACCTTCTTTTATACTGTTAATACAGGTAAGCCAGGGTCTAATGTGTCTAAATGCCTGAAGTCCTGCTCTTCGTTGTCTTCTGATCAGAACGATTCAACAGTGCTGCAAAGTGAATCTGCTGATACATCTGAGGTTCTATCCACTCCTGAGAAAACCAATGTTGATCTCTCTGATGTTGATGACTGTTCTCTGACTTCTTTGTTACAGATCTCTCGAGAGGATTTGATTAGAGCTCAACAGAGCGATGACACTCTAAGATCTATTGGGTTAAGGTAAAACGAGATGTGGCAAAACATATTCAATCTTGTCATATATGCCAGATCACCGGTAAGCCAAATCAAAAAGTGCCTGTTGCTCCGTTGCAGCCTATTTCCGTCGTTTCCACTCCTTTCGAGCATTTGATAGTTGACTGTGTTGGTCCTTTGCCCCGGTCTAAAACTGGTCATCAGTATCTTCTAACCGTCATGTGCCAGACTACTCGTTATCCTGCTGCTTATCCGTTAAGGTCCATCACTACAAAATCTGTCTTGAAGGCCCTCACTAATTTTATGTCGACCTTCTGAATTCCCAAAGTTATTCAATCCGATCAGGGTTCGAACTTCATGTCAAAACAGTTCTCAAAAGCCCTGCGTCAACTTCGAGTAAACCACAATATTTTTAGTGCCTATCATCAGTTCTTGAGAGGTTTCATCAAACCCTGAAGTCCCTTTTGAGGTCATATTGTGTGGAACTCGATGCGGATTGGGAAGAAGGTCTGCCATGGATGTTATTAGCGATACGTGAGGTAATCCAAGAAAGCCTTGGGTTTAGCCCAAATGAATTAGTGTTCGGACATGTAGTGCGAGGACCTATGGCTGTGTTAGCTGAGGAGTGGTGAATGTCTAAACCTTCTGAAAACATTTCAGATTATGTGAGTGGATTCCGGCGTAGACTGTATGAGAGACGAGCTCTCGCTAAAAAGAAGTTGAATAAGTCTCAAATAAAAATGCAACAACATTCTGACAGAAAAGCTAAGCTGAGAGAGTTTCAGGTGGGTGATCAAGTATTGGCTTTGCTGCCTCTACCTGCCAATCCATTTCAGGCTAAATTTACAGGCCCTTACAGTGTAGCTAAACGTCTTTCCGATAATAATTATCTGTTGAATACTCCTGACCGGAGAAAAAAAGTACAAGTCTGTCACAGTAACCTGTTGAAATTGTATATAGCTCCTGTTCGTTCTGTTACTGTTAATGTGGTCAACTCTTGTGATTCTTTTTCAGAATCGTCCCCTCTCTTTCGTAGCACGAGTGGGGATTCTTTTGAGAATGCTGATGAGGATTAGTTTACTTTCTCGAGAAAAAGTCGACGGGCGACTTAAAAACTCTGAGATTCTTCTTAACCTGTCCTCTCATCTTTCTTATTTGACAGAGAAAGAGAGGAGTGATGTCACTGAGTTGGTGATGTCATTTCCTTCTGTCATCGAACATGATATTGACGTAGGAACCTCGAGTCCAGTTAAACAGAACGCCTATCGAGTCAACCCTTTCAAAAGAGATTTTGCTGAAACGAGGTGAACTATCTGCTTTCTCATAATCTGGCTGAATCTAGTTTCAGTTCGTGGAGTTCTCCTTGTGTTTTAGTAAATAAACCTGATGGCTCATATCGATTATGCACAGATTATCGAAAACTTAACTCTGTGACAAAGCCGGACTGTTTCCCTTTACCTCGAGTTGATGACTGCATCGATCATGTTGGCTCTGCCCGTTACGTCAGTAAATTCGACCTCTTGAAGGGGTATTGGCAGGTGCCTTTGACTAGTCGTGCGAAGGAATTATCTGCCTTCGTTATGCCTGATGCCTTCCTGCAGTATACGGTGATGCCTTTCGGAGTTCAAAATGCACCCGCGACTTTCCAGCGACTCGTAAACCGTATACTGTATGGAATGTCAGGATGTGAGGCATATCTTGATGACGTCGTGCTGTATAGTTCCTCCTGGTCTGAACATCTTAACCAGATTAAAGAACTTTTTCTTGTTTAGCCAAGGCTAATCTTACAGTTAATCTTGCTAAGTCTGAGGTCACGAAGGCAACCGTTACCTATTTGGGTAAGGTAGTGGGAAATGGTTATGTAAAGCCCATTGAGACTAAGGTTGAACCCATTTGTAACTTTCCAGCTCCCACCACTCATCGTGAATTGCGACGGTTTCTCGGCATGGTGGGATATTATCGGAGTTTTTGCGAGAATTTCGCTAGTGTAGTTTCAACTCTCACTGATTTATTGAGTCCGAAAATGCCTTTTTGGTGGTCTGAGACATGTCAGCAGGCTTTTGAAAACTGTAAAGCTATGCTGGCCCCATGTGCCCCTGTTTTGACAGCTCCGAATTTTGAAAAGTCTTTTAGTCTTGCAATTGATGCGAGTGCTTGCGGTGCGGGCGCTGTCCTCTTGCAGGAGGATTCGAACCGGGTTCAACATCCCGCAAGTTACTTTTCTAAGAAATTTAATCGACATCCACAGGTATATTCCACCATTGAGAGAGAAGCTCTTGCCCTAGTGTTGGCCGTACAACATTTTGAGATATATCTAGGGTCAATTGCTGCACCGATTATCATTTATACGGATCATAATCCTTTGGTCTTCTTGAATCGGATGAGGAATCGAAATCAACGACTTATGCAATGGAGTCTCATTTTACAACCTTTCCATCTTGAGATTAAACATATTCGAGGAAAAGATAACGTTATAGCTGACACACTTACTAGAGCGTAACATCATTTCTGCGTTGTCCATTCCTTTTTCTTTGCATCTCTAGGGCCCAGAGGTGTTGAAGACTGAAGAGACGATGACGTTCTTCTGGACCACCAGAACTTTTATTGTGTTCGTTCTGAGTAGTGTTTAACTGTTTTTTCTTTGTTGTTTTTTTAGATTCGTTGCCGAATCTTTTTTGAAGAGGGAGGTGTTACGACCCTGCGTTTTACTTGCTCGCCTACTGGTGGCGTTGTTCTTCCATGAGAGCGCAGGAGATTGCACACACCTGTTCCCTGTTCACCACTTAATCAAGGAGAGGATATAACATTGGCCTCCACCACTCCTCTTCACTTCGTCCAGGGGATTGACAGCCTCTGGAGAAGTCACATGTTGCGAACATTTATTTTGTCTTCAGCCCCTACCAACCTTTTCTCCTCCCCATCTGGATTATGATTTTTCCCCTTTGATTTTGAACCTTAGACTTCGTTATATTAATTTATCTGTATTTTGAAAACTAATAAAATCTTGCAAGTCATTATTTTAGTGTACTTGTATCCTTTATGTACGGTCAAAACGAGCTGGCCGTAACAATATCAAATGTCAAAATATTAAAGGGGTCCTATTATGCCCTTTTATTAAGTCTTAATTTTGTTTTTGGAGTGTACTAGAATATGCTTTCATGCTTGATTGTTAAAAAAACATTATTTTTCTCTGTCCCTAGTCTGGTTGAATGCTTCAACCAGTATTTCCTTCAAAAAGATGTGCTGTGATTGGTTAGCTGGCCCAGTGTGTTACGATTGGCAGCGCTTAGCGTGTGAACCAACGAAGCATAACGTTCACTTACCCAGCTTCACAGTTGAAAGAGAGAATAATAAAGCAGTCTTTAGCGAAAGGAGCTTTAAATCAATACTACCTATAGGATCAAAAGGGGCTGAGGACCACAGACAGATCCCACAATCAAGTCGGTGGCTTAAAAACCTTACTCAGATGCCACACACCTCTCATAAACCTGCAGACGAGCAGTTGTTGAGCTATAGCGTTTCTGTCTCCACATAGCATGCAGAAATCGCAGCAAAATATGCCTTTAGAAAAGAAAAGATCTGCCCTTATCTAAAAGCTCCTGCAGGAAGCATGACACATCGACAAAGGAACAGAGAAAAGGAACAACGCGTCTGTGCACACAGTTGCTCAAACATTCATTTCCATTCATAAGCTCTGAAGGTGTTT
Organism: Scardinius erythrophthalmus; assembly: GCF_964197995.2. Classification (NCBI taxonomy): domain Eukaryota; kingdom Metazoa; phylum Chordata; class Actinopteri; order Cypriniformes; family Leuciscidae; genus Scardinius; species Scardinius erythrophthalmus. The sequence goes on from NC_138221.1 coordinate 11,711,529, forward strand.
GAAAAAATTCAGAATGTTAGAGCAGCTTCAACGCGTAAACCTGTAACGCTTAAGTTTAACCTTTCATGGGCAATCCCCGGAAAGCCACTTTGTCCAGGGCTGGATGAAAAACATCCCTGTGCACTTGAGAGAGGTCATCGCAGCACAACAGTAGAGGCCAAGGCTGGTTGCACAGGAGTTGTATTATCTCCATCAGCCAGCGATCAGTGTTACTGAGTGCCTGTACTATCTTAACTTTCTTTCTGGAGTTTGCAGTTCCAGAGCAAAGGCACACCTTCTCTCAAAATAAGAAAAGTTAAATGTCAAAATAATGAATTTAATGTCTTTTATTTTCTTGACCTGAAACAATGTAAATCTTAGTTCTTCAGTGTCATGATGTTTGATTTTCTTAAATTGTGTTTGATGATCAAAACAATCTTTAACTAGGGCTGCTAGACCTTATTGATGAAATCTATCATGAAAATAATCAACAACCAAGCTAATTATAGATTAATTGTGTATGCTCAGTCATATCAATTTACAGCAGTGAAAAACATTTCTATGGACAAAACGCATCTGAAAAAATAACATGGTTTGTGAGCACAGAAACCATGTAATTTCTATTCATTTTAAGTTTGTGTTTACATCGCTCAAATTGCTTTTACGTCGCTTAGCCAGCTACAGAGGAACTGGTAACCAGGCAACTGACAAGTGACCAATCCTGAGTGGCGATGTCACTACACACATTCAACCATCACGGTTTGGCACGGTCAGCAAAGTGTGCTGAGAGTTCAGGGCCGAGAGCGGGTTTGTAATTGTGCCGTGCCGTACCAGGCTCAAGTGGAAACACAACTGGAACCTTTTCTGAAGGTGGAAAAGCAGCTTTTGTTTCTCAGCACATAAAGATGAACTACTTACCGTGATCTCAGACTGTGTTGATGTGGTTTCTCCACTGCATGGATCTTCATGTGTCACTTCAGTTGTGTTTTAACAGAGAAACTCTTTCCATACTGATCACACTTGTGCAGATTCTCTCCAGTGTGGATCCTCTCATGTATTTTCAGACTTCTTGACTGACTGAATCTCTTGTCCCAGTGTGAACACTAGTAAGGTTTTTCTCCAGTGTGGATCCTCTCATGTTTTTTCAGATGTTCTGACTGACTGAATCTCCTGTCACAGTGTGAACACTTATAAGGTTTTTCTCCAGTGTGAATTCTCTGGTGCCGTTTCAAATTGTTCGCTGAAGTAAAAGTCTTCTCACACTCAAAGCACACGTACTCTCTGACACCAGTATGTCTTTTCTGATGTCTTCGTAAATATAGCAGCAGTGAAAAATTCTTTCCACACACAGAACATGAATGTGGCTTCTCCTTCGTATGAATTGTCAGGTGTGTCTTCAGGTTTGATGCCCTAAGAAATGGTTTTCCACACTGATCACATGTGAACGGCTTCTCTCCGGTGTGGATCCTCATGTGAATCTTTAGGGATGATGATCGCATGAAACTATTCCCACATTGATGGCATACATGTGGCTTCTCTCCTGTATGAATTCTCATGTGAATCTTAAGAGATTGTTTGGTTGTGAAACTCTTTCCACACTGAGTGCAGGTGAAAGATTTCTTAGCTCTTCTTTTCTTTAAAAATTTATTTTTAGTCTTTGAGCGACTCAAAGGTTTTCATCCAGGTTTGACATGATGTTCCTCCTTCACTTCACTCAGTTCTTCACTCTCTTCCTTCACTTCACTCAGTTCTTCTCTCTCCTCCTTCACTTCACTCAGTTCTTCTCTCTCCTCCTTCACTTCACTCAGTTCTTCACTCTCCTCCTTCACTTCACTCAGTTCTTCACTCTCCTCCTTCACTTCACTCAGTTCTTCACTCTCCTCCTTCACTTCACTCAGTTCTTCACTCTCCTCCTTCACTTCACTCAGTTCTTCACTCTCCTCCATCACTTCACTCAGTTCTTCACTCTCCTCCTCCACTTCACTCAGTACTTCTCTCTCCTCCTTCACTTCACTCAGTTCTTCACTCTCCTCCTTCACTTCACTCAGTTCTTCACTCTCCTCCTTCACTTCACTCAGTTCTTCACTCTCCTCCTTCACTTCCATCAAGTCTGAAATGAAAGAAAAACTCTCATTTTCAAATTTTCTAAACAATCAAAATAATTCAAAGAGAGAAATAGGGAGTGAATAGAGATAAAATGATCCCAGATGTAACAGACAACTTTTCTACTAAAATTAATCCTTTTTTTTATTGCCTGTGTGTGAAGGGGTTGTACTCTCACATTAAAATGATCCACTTTGCGGGTTTTGCTATTACCTCGGAAAGCAAGTATTCTTATTTTTATGTGAAGGTCCCGGGTCGGATTTACCGCGAAATCCAGTGACGTGACCTGAACGCGCGCTCCCGAGCCTCTCGCCTCGTCTAGTCTACTGATTTTGCACTCAACAGCGACGACACTGCAACTTATGACATGGGCTTATGACTTATGCAACTTATGACATGTCTGATAACACTAAGAAACGACCTGCGCCCAGCAAAACACAGACTCCAACACAAACTCCACATATTGATAAAAAACAACAAAAAAGTTTTTTCTGCTGAAGCTCGTATTAAAGGCCAGATGTGAATCGGATGAACTTCGGGTGAAAAAAACATGGCTCAACATCGGCAGGACATTTGAATCATGGAGAAACCTTATCTACAAACCTAGAATGCACATTTCCTGGAGAAAATGTGAAGTGGTGCTTGCAGTGGCATAATTCGGCACAGTTGATAGGGTGCCATACTTATCATGGTACGAGCATGGAGCATTAGTTAAACGTCAAGCTGATAAAAGTAGCCTATTATTGTAACGTTGCAGTGGGAGTTTACCTTAGTTTCCAGCATGTTGTGTGATGCTTTCTCCAATGTGTTGCGTCTCAGTCTGAAGGTACCCACAGTGCTCGCTCATAAATTCGAGCATGCGCAAGAGCACGCGCTTGTAAAATTATTGGTTGCAATCTGAAACATCACCACTAGAGGCCGCTGAAAACTACATACAGCACCTTTAAATATACGTCCCTTAAATTTTCCATGGATGAGGTATGTTATCTTCCAATTATTTAAAAAAAAAATTGTAGGCACGAATCCCATGTTTCTGTAGTGAGAACTATTAAATATTGAATTGAATTGTTTATTGATCCAACAATCAGCTATCTCATATATATATATATATATATGAGTGCTGTTCTTCCTGTGGTCAAAATCACTATTACATATCAACTTTTACAAAATAAGCATGCATTCATACAACATACAACCATAAACAAAGACATTTAGTAGAAGATGAACTGAAAATATTCCTTGATTTAAGTTGGTTAAAATTTAAATCAAACTCATGAACTAAGAACCCATATATACTTATAGGGTCAAAAACTTTTACTTATATAGCACCTTTTTAACAAAAAACAGAAGTAAAAAGTCATATAAGAACTTGTGTAAATAAATACAATTGAATTTTAAAGACCATCTTACTAGCTTCATTGACCAAAAAACTAGGTGAGGAATTCCATGCTACCATGGCCCTATAGTGTAATGTTCTCTGTCCGGCTCCTGTTCTATAAACAGGCAGGAGAAATCTTCCTTCTGATGACTGACGTGTGAAATATTCGTGTCCATCCTTAAAAAACTTAAAATTATTAAATAAAATAACAGGGGTCCTCGTTGTTATAACATTTCTTGCAAAACCAAGAAGAGAATAATATAACCTACTTTTAACTGGTAACCAGTTTAACATATTCAACATATCACAAACTCTAGTTCTATATGAACAATTAAGCACTATACGGGCAGCTTTGTTTTGAGCCACCTGTAATCAATTGAGATTATATTCTGATGAGTTGGACCATATGACTGTACAGTAATCTAGCTGAGAGAGAACTAAAGCTTGCATTAATTGTTTAATCAAATGTCTTTGTAAATATATTTTACAATATCTAATTGCAGCCATCGCTCTCCCCATTTTCTTCAACATTTCATCAATCTGATTTGTCCAGGACATACGGCTATCAATCAATACACCAAGTAACTTAACTTCAACCTATTCTATTTCTATGTCATCTAGTTTTAATTGCAGTCTTGGCTCTACTCTCCCTACCCTCTTAGAACATAATACACTACATTTTGTTTTTTCTATATGAAGTACCAATTTATTTATATTAACCCATCTCCTAATACGCACTAGCTCTTCATTTAGTCTCTTCAAGCTCTCTTGACATAAACGCTGATGAATATATGGTAGAATCATCTGCGTACATAGCAATGGAAGCACTGTTTAAAACTAAAGGTAAATCATTAGTAAATATTGAAAATAAAAGTGGCCCCAAACAACTCCCCTGTGGCACCTGTAACCCTCATTTCTGAGAAACCTCCATTGAAATATACACAATATTTTCTATTGGTAAGATAACTATTGATCCATGCAACAGAATCCCTGTCAAAACCATAGCAGTGGTTATTCTTAATTAACAATTTATGGTCAAGAATATCAAAAGCGGCACTGAAACCTAGTAAAACAGAGCCCACTATCTTTCCTGCATCAATTTCTTTCAGCCATTAATCAGTCATTTGTGTTAACGCTGTAACTGTAGAATGTCCCTTCCTGTAGGCATGTTGATGAGCTGTGTTCAAGTCATTTATGCAAAAATAGTTTTGAATTTGCTCATATACTATTCTTTCCATGATTTTACTTAGGGTGGGTAATATACTTATCGGCCTACTATTCTTCCCTGAAAAATTCTCTTTGTGATTTTTAGGCAGTGGGATAATTTTTGCAATCTTCCACTGAGCTGGGCAGACTGTTTTCTCTTAAATTAATAATATAGACATCTGCTACAGGTTTAAGCAATCTTACATCCAAATTATCAATACCTGCTGGTTTATCCTTGCTTGATCTTATTAAATTTTCTACTGTAGACACCGTGACTTTTTCAAAATGAAAACTACAAGATTTATTCATCATCAGCTTTTTGGTAATACGTTTAGATGAGTGCTCTACATAGTTATCATTTGTCTTCATACCATTATTTAATTTCTGAATTTTATCACTAAAATAACCACTCAGATAATTAGCAATTTCACTTGATTTAGTGATAAAATTGCCCTCAGCCTCTAAAAAAGATGGTGTCGATCTACCACTTTTACCCATAAGCTGATTAAGAACCTTCCAAATTGTCTTACTGTCAATATTATTACTACTAATTTTATAAAAACTGTTGTATTCCTGTTTACTGGTGGGATTCTCTCTGAAATTTGTCTGAGATCCTCCAGCCGTGATTAAAGCTTCTTCTTGGGGGAGATTCTCTGAGAACTGGTGGAGTACTCTCCAGGTCGAGATTAAAGCATTTAAAAGACATTGTCTGAAGTGTGTCGGTTATTATTGCTGCACAGAAATTTATTTAGGGGAACAAGATAGAGATAGGGGACGTCGACTGTAGTCGAGACCCATAGAAACTAACGTTGACTGTAGACGTTCAGGGACGCTGATTATAGACGAGACCCAGGTAGACTTAGGTCAGGTGCGAAATAGGGAATAAATCTACCACAGTATACAAGTTTTGTAAAAATACTAGAGGTGGGCAAAGATTATTTTTTTTAATCTAGATTAATCTAGATTAATTTTGAAATTAATCTAGATTAATCTAGATTAAAATGGTTCATTTGAATTTTGCCGAAGGCATTCAGAATATGTGTGCTACCCAAATAATGACTATAAAAGTAGGCTAAAGGTGATGATACACAGGGCAACTTTTTGAGCAATGTTGCTGGGCAATCTTGTCGAGCGATTGTTGCTTGGGCACTTTCCCATTCAAAATGGGCAATAAATTTCTATCTGGATAATTTAGATTGGTCGTGGGCCGTTGAGATCTGGTTGCCCGTTGACGGCAACATTGCCCAGCAATATTGCTCAAAAAGTTGCCCTGTGTATCATCACCTTAAGTCTTTGAGAACGGGTTTCTCAAGCCAGGTGGCGCATTAGACTAGGGGCTCATCTCCTGTTTCCAAAATGCATCACAAACTGATTGAGAAAGCTGTTCTACTGTAAAAGGTCACTTCTGTACTGTTACCGTCCGTAGGCAACATAGGCCTATGTTATTATCAACTACTATAGGCTATCAATAAGGGATGGGCGATATGGCCTAAAATCTATATTGTGATATACATTGCAGCCTCTTGCGATAACGATATACAGTATATTATAATAAAACCATTACAGAACAGGTTACACAGACCCTGCTAAACAACTGCTCTTTTTTTTTAAAGGGTATATGTAGTTTTGAGAACATATATTGTGCAAAACTGTAAGTATACAACATAATTTTGCAGATAAATAAGATTTAAGTACACTAGCTGCAGAGATCTTAAGTAGGTCTAATGTTTATTATAGCTTTGAGCTTATGAAACCCCAAATTTAAAGTTATAATATTGTCTAACTGATGTCTTTTCAGTTAAAAAGAAACACAACAACGATTCTTAAAATCGGGCGTAGACAGAGATTATGTGTTAACGTTACACCACTAAGATATATTGGATTGAGAATAATACGCGCGCGCTGGTATTCAGTGATATCAGTTTCAGTTTCGTTTTGAATTTGAGGTGGTAGAACGGATTAGTCGTGTGTTAACTTACCGAACCGTTACCCCACACACTCGGATAGTTTGCTGCTGTTTGTCGGACGGCTTAAATCCGAACCAAGTCCAAATTATGGATGTTGCAGCTTTCACTTACAGCCGTGTTTACTTAAGATGACGACGAATATGCGTTGCAGCCGGGTTTACCTCGCGGCCGCGGGTAGATTGCGTCATCATAGCTTGTGTAGTAGAGGCATCTCCCAACCCAACTTGGGGAATAGATTAACGGCGATATTCTTTTTTATCGCGCGATAAGAGTCACGCGTTAACGCTGATAACGGCCCACCACTAAAAAATATGCACAAATTTCAGTTCAAAATTCTAGTAACACTGTTAGAAATTGTAATCCATATATAAAATAAATGTAAAATAAAACTCTTAAAATATTTAAACTTAGTTTGACCTGATGTTGACAATCAAAATGAAACCTTTTCCATTTGTTAAAAAAAAACAGAAACTTTTCATAGTTTAAATGTTTATCTAAATGTGATGAAGTGCTTGAATGTTTCTAACATGAATGTTCTTCAGCATCATGAATGAATGGAGAATAAACACCAACCTCTTTGTTCTTCAGGATCTTCAGTGTGTTTCATTCTGCAGGGTTCTGGATCACTCATGTTCTCACTGTCCTCTTTAATAAACTCAGTCTTTGCAGATTTCAGCTCTTCCTGATGCTCTGATGCTCGTCTTCACTTGCAGCTGATGGGAATTTACAGCATTTATTGGAGAATTGCTGTGGGAGGAGCTTCATTGATGATGTGTCTGCTGTGGGAGGAGCTTCACTGATGATGTGACTGATGTGGGAGGAGCTTCACTGATGATGTGACTGCTGTAGGAGGAGCTTCACTGATGATGAATTGTAGTGTGAGGAGTTGATCTGCCAACATCAAAAATATATAAGTTAAAGAGTTTGTTTTATGCTTATGGACTACAGAATATAATAATGTCAATTTCCCCAAATATAAATAATGGTAAGAAAAACAGTTGAAAGCATAAACTGTCTGGTGGCAAACAATTTTCTATTATTGAATAAGAGACAATCGTGTATCAAATGACCGCAAGAGGAGGGCATCCTTCCTTCATTATTGTCGATGGGTTAAGTGCGTGCCGGTGTAATGCATTAGTTAAAAAAAAAGTCTGCATAATTTTTTTTTTCCTGATAGCTGACCGGCCCATGAAACATGGCCCATTGGATATTTTCTTGATTGACACTGGGCTGTCTACCACCTTTATCCTGTTCTTTGTGGATTTTACATTGAGGCATATTTCTTTGTGCAGACATGGATATTGTTCTTTATGCCATTACGACATTATGACATGCCATTTTGTATAGGCTACATTTATAAACACTATGCGGACAGGCTAAGTGATGATAGGGCTATGATGTTTGCCCATGTATTTACCTACACGGTAAATCAAGAAACAGGAAAGTAAAGTAATAAGTAGTGAAGTTACTTTTCAAATGCAGTAACTAGTAAAGTAATCTCATTACATTTTACAGAAGTAACTAGTAAATAATAACCAATTACTTTTCTTGAGTAACTACCCCAACACTGCAAATTCCCTCAGTCTGCTGACACCAATGAAATGAGCTTTAAGTGTCAATTTACAGGAGATCTGAAGACATTAGCATAATAAATGAGGTGAAAACAGGAACTATTGTCATGAAATGAGTGTTTTCAGCAGATCTGTTAATATTGATGAGCCTCGGACTATCAACACTCATTCAACAAGCCATTCAGGATCATCAGCAGATCATCTCACTTTATTCTGAGTGTTTGCTGTTAGAAACACATTATTTGAGTCAGGATATATGATAAAAGCCTGTTAAACTGCTCTATTGAAATACATTACTGTTATTCCTCACAATATAGCCTAACATGGATAAATCATCAATAATGGAACAAAGTAATTAAATAAATAACCTATCTTTGTGAACCTCTACAGGCAAATAACACTATAATATGTAAATTTAAAACTAGTTTGACTTTATAATAACTATTAATTGCAATAAAGTAATTCAATCATTAACGTGTTACAGATTTGTATGTACAGAAACTGACAATGATCATAATACTCTTAAAAATAAAAGAAAATGTAACGTTTCCGGTGTCAAACTTTATTAATATGTATCTATATTCCCATGGATGTATATATTTGAAATTTCCCTCGTTCGTTACTCATACAGAGGCAATATAAAGTCAATTTTAATAAGTAAATGTAATCTTCCAAAGATAAATGTCGACAAAGAAATAAAGGTAAACATGAAAATGGCAACAGCAACACTTGGGATTGATTCCCATCAATTCCCCTCACAGATCTCAAACTTTAACTCTTGGCTTGACATTCAGTAACAGTTCTCACACAAACACAGACACATGACTCTAATTTACAGTAGATGCAGAACCGCAAAATGTATTTGTCGGAGGAAAGTGATGTTTGCTGCCTTTATCATTACCGTTTTTAGGCCACCAAGTTTAAAATATTTTTCCACTCAGGATCTTCATCAGATCCAGTTGGCCCAGGACCATCATCTTCACAACCTAAGCCATCAGCAGAACATGACAAAAAGAGTCTGAAGTCTGTCTGAAGCACCCGAGTGGATTGAGCAGTACGTCACTGAGCAGAGGAGGAAGATGTCAGATCTCATGGTCCTGCAAAAGCAAGCAGTGAAAGTGGCAAGCGTACATAACGTAATCTTAAAAGAAGTTTCTACTTTGATAGAAATAGCAACTTGTGTTTTTCTCCTTTTGCCACATTCTGCTGATGGTTAGGTTCTATTTTGTTTGGTTGATACCATGAAGTACAGTATATATGCTAAAGGAAATACATGCAATCTTGGTCACCTCACCTTTGTGGCTTAAATATATGTTAATTAGTTGATTATCAATTTTATTTTCATGAAATAATTAAAGGTCCCATTGCATGGATTATTTTATTATGTTTCCTAGGGGGTGCCCTTATATTGTTAGTATGTTTTTTTAGATCAAAGCTTGTTATAATTTAGAAGTAAAAGGCATATTTCCTAGCCTGATTTTAGCCTCTGATTTGAACGCTCTGTTTGAAGGGGCGTGACTGTGTGAGACTTCAGTGTAAACGCCCACTGCTGTGATTGGCTGACATGCTTGCATATGAAATATCTAGTATTATATGTGGAACTGTCTCGAATACTTTTACTATTACAGCTATTATATGTTTTTTACTATTAGAGCTGTCGGGATTAACGAATCGTGAGAAGTTTTTTAAGTATTTAGATCTATTCCCTTCACATAAAAGGTTGCAGTGATGAGCATTGAGCAGATCTTATCATTGCAACGCAGTTTCTGCACTCTCACAAAATATTTCACCAATGCAAACATGACATTAGGTAAGTACAGTAAGAGCTTTGTTGTGCAGCGCGTAACAGCGCTTTGATTTCATTACGAGTTCTGGCAAGTGTCCAGGTAAACTCGCGCTGTGTGATTGACAGCTTGGGAGATTAGAAAGAGATTGTTCTTTGATCGCTTTCAGTATATTAAAATCACAGTTTAAGTAAGATGTGAAGTTGATCGTTTAGTCACTGGCTTGATTTACTGATGCATAAACAGTATTGAACCACTTTGAGAGAAAGATTATCTGCCTGAACTTGAACAATTACACATCAGAAATTCACATAACCCACTGGTTCTTCTACCTTTGTGTTCATTTGTACGTCCAAACACTGAGAAACTGCCATGTTTTCGCTCGTTTGAAAGCCATGATGTCTCTCAAGTTAAAACCATATCGCGCTTGCGCAACTCATTTTCTCAAGGGCAGGCCAAATTCTTTTTGCAGGCAAAGAAGAGTAAGGGGAGGTAACCTTTCCCCTTATGACGACATAAGTGGAATATTTCTAGATTTGCCCGTCTGAGCTTTCATTTTCTCAAAAATACCCAGGGCTTGGTTTACACCCATCAAAATGTCTAGCCACTGGGGGACCATAGGCAGGCTAAGCTCATATTAAGTTTAAAAAAACTCATAAAGTGAAATTTTCATGCAATGGGAACTTTAAAAAGTATCAGCATATTAGCTCAACACAATGATAGTGTTATATTAATACAATTAACTCAATAAACTCATGTTTGTTTTCAGTTTTTGGCCAAGTTCATCTAATTTTCTTTTCTGGCACGGTATCCGGTAAAGAGTTGTATGACATCACTGCCATCTTGTGATTTGTGGCTCATAGATGTTTGCAATGATAGATGATAAAAAATTCGCCAAATACTGTTCACAATGACAATGAAAATGTCTATAAACAACATAATCACAGACAAAAAATAAGAAGGATTACACACCGCTTCTCTGTATATAGCTGCTCTCTTTTTGCTGGTTGAGTAAAGCAGTGGTGAGATAGAGACAGAAATCATTTCAGTTTATTTTGTGAATACTGTGTGTTGTTTAAAGTTCAGAGTAACTATTCTGACTTCATGAAGCCTCATGATGTGAATAAAACATCAAACTGACTAGAACAAACTCCTTGAAATGTATGATACTGGATATCAAGGGTGAAACTGTTAATAATATAGAGAGACAGCAATCTCATTCAATGTCAGTCATGTGTGCAGTGAAATATAATTAATGAGAAATTAACATGGCGAGATCTAAAAGCAAATAATATTTCATGGCTTTCAGAACTAAAATTATTCCTGATCAAGCAGAATGAGCATAAAATAAAAACGGACAATAACAATGAGATGTTGATAAAATGAGTAAAGAGTTTTATCAATAATTACATGAAATAAATACAAACATTAAGTAAAAGTGAAAGTGAATGAGACAGATCTCTCTCTTTACTGACTGAGCCAAAGCATCTCAAGAGAAGAAGAGAAGAAAAGTGTCCAGTTTCAAAGATACATGAAAGTATATCTTGCATTTGCATGGAAGAGTAGAAGTGGAAGAGAAACTAGATGTTCTGATGAAATAGTTAAATTATTGTCCGATTCATGTCTCTCTTAAAAGTGTTATGGCCTCTTCTATTCGGCTCCCTGAACTTAGCCTTGAAATGTTTTTCTTTTTCTTTTCAGTGTGAATTTTCTGGCACTTTTTCAGTTCATCTTCTTCTGTAATAAAGGACTTCCAGCAATGGTCTTTCTTCAGAATGAAAAGCAGAAGTGATTTCAGAGCAAAAGCCTGAGCCGCTTCTTCCCAGTGTGAACTCTCGTGAGAATCTTCAGACTTGATTTACAGATTTGGATTTACAGACAGCATTTTTAGCTTCTGTTTTTCGTTTCTCATTCACGTCCATCAGATCTAAAAGAAACATTAAATCAAGTGAGATTTCAAATGAGAGACAAACTTGAAATGAAAAGTGAAGCATAACGTCAAGATCACTGATGAGTTCAACAGTCATTTGCATTCCATTAAATCTGGTCACATTGGAATAGAGGATTATGAATAAAAATAAATAAAAATTGCCTGTTATTGTGTCATGGCTGGTAAAAGTTTATTTGGTCTGTAAATTTCTTAAGTCACCGGCCATTGGCAGGTGTAACAAAAGTTAGTTTTGTTAAATTAGTTAAATTGATTAGTTTAGTTTTTCTCATAATGAGATGCTTATAATAATGAAAATCTTTCCAAGCAGATACCAATCAAAACAACAAAATGTCTTAACGCTCACCGTGGCTGTAAGGAAACTACTTTGTTGCTCAGCACATAAAGATGAACTACTTACTGTGATCTTAGACTGTTTAAGTGGTTTCTCCACTGTATGGATCTTCATGTGTAGCTTCAGGTGACTTTTAAAAGAGAAACTCGTCCCGCACTGATCACACATGTGCGGCTTCTCTCTGCTGTGGGTCCTTTCGTGTTTTTTCAGAGTTGATGACTGATTAAATCTCTTGTCACAGAGTGAACACTTGTAAGGTTTTTCTCCAGTGTGGATCTTAATGTGTTGCTCCAGGTTGCGTTTAATAGCGAAACTCATCCCGCACTGATCACACGTGTGCGGCTTCTCTCCAGTGTGGATCCTCTCGTGTGTTTTCAGATGTGTTGGCTGACTGAATCTCTTGTCGCAGTGTGAACACTTGTAAGGTTTCTCTCCAGTGTGGATCCTCTCATGTGCTTTCAGATTTGTTGACACACTGAATCTCTTGTCACAGTGTGAACACTCGTAAGGTTTTTCTCCAGTGTGGATCCTCATGTGTAGCTTTAGTTGAGCTTTAACAGAGAAACTTTTTCCACACTGATCACACGTGTGCGGCTTCTCTCCAGAGTGGATCATCCCATGTTTTTTCAGAGTTGATGGCTGACTGAATCTCTTGTCACAGTGTGAACACTTGTAAGGTTTTTCTCCAGTGTGAATTCTCTGGTGCAGTTTTAAAAAGGCCACTGAAATAAAAGACTTCCCACACTCAAAGCACACATGATCTCTCACACCAGTGTGAATTTTCTCATGTCTATGTAAATATGACAGCAGTGAAAAACTCTTTCCACACACAGAACATGAATGTGGTTTCTCCTTCGTATGAACTGTCAGGTGTGTCTTCAGGGCTAATGCCCACATAAATGTTTTCCCACACTGATTACATGTGTAAGGCTTCTCTCCGGTGTGGATATTCCTGTGCCCTTTAAGTTGTACCAATTGTGTGAAACTCTTCCCGCAGTGATCACATGTGAACGGTCTTTCTCCAGTGTGGATCCTCATGTGAACTTTAAGATTTTCTCTGTGTGTGAAACTCTTCCCACACTGAGTGCATGTGAATGGTTTCTCTCCAGTATGAACTCTCATGTGAACCTCTAGTTGTTGTTTGCTTGAGAATCTCTTTTCACAGCAATTACAAGTGAACAGCTTCTCTCCAGTGTGTCTCCTCATGTGAACAATAAGACCTTCTCTGTATGGAAACCTCTTCCCACACTGATCACATGTGAACGGCTTCTCTCCAGTGTGAACTCTCATGTGTTTCTTAAGTAGAGATGATCGCAAGAAACTCTTCCCACATTGATCGCATGCATGTGGCTTCTCTCCAGTGTGAACACTCATGTGAAGCTCAAGACTTTGTTTGTATGCAAAGCTCTTCCCGCATTGATCACATGAGAACGGCTTCTCTCCGGTGTGGATTCTCATGTGAATCACAAGACTTTGTTTATTTATGAAACTCTTTCCACAATGAACGCAGGTGAAAGATTTATTGTCTCTTTTCTTTAAAGATGTCTTTTTAGTCTTTGAGCGACTCAAAGGTTTTTTCCCAGGTTTAACATGTTCCTCCTCCACTTCACTCAGTTCTTCATTTTCCTCCTTCACTTCCATCAGGTCTGAAATGAAAGGGATTTAAAAAAAAGTCATTTTTGGCAAATCTTCCAGTTATTGAACATTATTGTCAGAGTTCTGTCACTTCTGTTTGGGTTACATCTTGGGTTGGTGACAGAGCTCTGGCATTCCCGGTCTGTAATGCGTTGTGTATAGTCTGGTTTGATGTGAGCACATGGCTTGTCATGTTTTTCCTTGTGCTATGTGCTCACATCAAAGGGTGGTGGTGGCACAATGGATAAGACACATGCCTTTGGTGTGAGAGACCCGGGTTCGAATCCACTGTGAGACACCAATGTGTCCTTGAGCAAGACACTTAACCCCTAGTTGCTCCAGAGGCGTGCGACCTCTGACGTATATAGCAATTGTAAGTCGCTTTGGATAAAAGCGTCAGCTAAATGAATAAATGTAAATGTAAATGCTCTTCTGTCAATTGTCTAAACCCTCCCATCTTGTTACCTGATTATTGATTAATTTGCCCCACCTGCCTTTCTCGTTACCCTCTTTTGTTTGCTTCCCATTTAGTCTCCCTGTGTTTGCAGTCCTGTGCTGGATCATTGTCTAAGTTCCCTTGTGTTTCCTGTTCCAGCCGACGTCTGTCCTGTTTTCCCCCCAAGGGGAGTTTTTGTTTGTAGTGTTGTTTTATTTCTTTTGTTAATAAATACCCATTTGTTTTCTGCACTTGAGTCCTCGCTCCTTTCAACCCAGTCCGTGACAATTATAGGCACATATCCAATATTTATGTAGTGAGAACTACAATTTTAATTGAACAACGACACAATTACCTAATGTAATATTAAAATTAAAGAATAGAGAATACTGCCATAATTATGGCACTAGTCACCTCTGCTGCTGAGGATACGTTTATCCGAGTCACCAGCCTCAGAAATTGCAAGTTAACAGCAGCTCAGATTAGAGACCAGATGAATGCCACACAGAGTTCTAGCAGCAGACACATCTCTAGAACAACTGTTAAGAGGAGACTGCGCGAATCAGGCCTTCATGGTCAAATAGCTGCTAGGAAACCACTGCTAAGGAGAGGCAACAAGCAGAAAAGATTAGTTTGGGCCAAGAAACACAAGGAATAGGCATTAGACCAGTGGAAATCTGTGCTTTGGTCTGATGAGTCCAAATTTGAGATCTTTGGTTCCAACCGCCATGTCTTCGTGCGACGCAGAAAATGTGAACGGATGGATTCTACATGCCTGGTTCCCACCGTGAAGCATGGAGGAGGTGGTGTGATGGTGCTTTGCTGGTGACACTGTTGGGGATTTATTCAAAACTGAAGGCATACTGGACCAGCATGGCTACCACAGCATCCTGCAGCGACATGCCATCCCATCCAGTTTGTGTTTAGTTGGACCATTTTATTTTTCAACAGGACAATGGCCCTCATTTATCAAAAGTGCGTACACCAAATTTCCAGCATACACCTGGCGTACACCCAAAACCACGGTGACTTTGAGATTTATCAATATGGACGTTGGCGTACGGCACGCTCAAATCCTACGCCAGCTCAGGAGGTGGTGTACGCACGTTTTGAGAGCGGGAATGCGCAGAAAAACAATTCCTAACACCACAAAACGCACTGACAAACTAAAAGATATAATATATTATGACCCACTGTAAACAACAACAACAACATAGTAATTATAAACTTCAGTGTTTATTTTTGTGCAACATGGACTTCAATGTTTAATTTGTGTGAATTTGCCAAAGCATTTCAATTGTAGGCATATTCCTTCAGTTGCGAGCCTGTGCGCTTTACCTGATGTTTCAAGCCTTGTTTATACTTTCGCCTGGCTCCGCAGCGCGAGTCTCCGCAGACTGCGCGCGCACCTCCCCAAACGGACGAGGCATTTATACTCGACGTGCTCGCTGTTGTATTCTTTGAAACGATGGTTAGGCCAGGGTTAGGCCCGGCAGGTGTGCACGGACTGGGTTTAGTAATGAAAGGCTTTCAATGACCAAAAAAAATAATTCAGACTGACAAAATAATAAAAATGCCATTCTTCTTATTTTAAATAATAATAATAATACAAATAATAATAATAATAACGACATTCTTCTTCTAAATAACAAGCGTCATTAATAATAAAAATCTAGAAATCAATTTTGTTTCTTTTCCACTTCCCTGGTTTCGCTTTCTCTTTCTCAAAGAAGTTTCTCTTCTTTGCCGTCTTCCATGTGTCCATGGCGTAAAATGAGGGCGTGGGGGGAGCGGAGACTTGAATATATAGGGGCGTGTTATTCTAATGACGATCGATTTCAGCCGCGGCATTTATCAAGAAGAATACCAGAATTTCAAAGATACGCACAGCTTCATAAATCAGGCGATGAGAGGAGTGTAAGCATAATCTTACGCCAATATATACGCCCATTTCTACGCAAGATTGATAAATGAGGGCCAATGACCCCAAACACACCTCTAGGCTGTGTAAAGGTTATTTGACCAAGAAGGAGAGTGATGGAGTGCTGCGCCAGATGACCTGGCCTCCACAGTCACCGGACCTGAACCCAGTCGAGATGGTTTGGGGTGAGCTGGACCGCAGAGTGAAGGCAAAAGGGCCAATAAGTGCTAAGCATCTCTTGGAACTCCTTCAACACTGTTGGAAAACCATTTCAGGTGACTACCTAAATTTTCAAACCGAATGGTTCGTTGGACCATTTTTCCTGCCGACCAAAATTTCCTTATTTCAAATATAGCGTGGCAAGTGCGCTCATAAAGTAAGAGACGCCGACGAGACCACAACATTGCCCAACATCAAATGGCAAACGTAATGCAAGCGGAACGAAACTGCTCGTTATTGCGTGATTGAAGGACCGTTTATCAGTTTGGACCAGTGCAGCGCGAGCCGATCTTGATCAAGGGACACTGTTACTACACAGCGCTAATAAGAGATCCAGTAAAGAAAGCATTTGAATTCGCTACTAGTTATAACATTGCTGCGAGATCTAGTGAGAAACATTCACATTTCTCCGTTATTAACGGATCAAACAGCGCGTGGAAGCCAGAGGAAACGTTGTGCCATGAATGAACTATCCAGTGTCCACAGATCTGCAACATTTACCATGGACTTACTGTAGTAACACTAACACTGTAGTAACACTAACTGCAACCATGGAAGTTTGGCAGGAATAGTAGGCTATAATGCTTTCAAGTAACATTGCGTTGGTTTTATTTTGACATTATGAATAAAATTGCTGCCCTCAAATATTAATCTGAACTAAAAATAGGCCTTTGTTTATAACTACTGTGGTAAATAAAGTTATGCTAGCTTATTTAGCATCTAATTTATCAGCTTGCTATCTACTAGATAAATATCAATCAATCAATCAAACTTTATTTATAAAGCACTTTACAACGACCGAAGTAGACCAAAGTGCTGTACACAAGAATAAACAAACAAAAACAACACAACTCATGCAACATAAAATACAGAGTGAAATAAATTAAAACAAAACGTATAAAACAAACAATAAACTGCAAAACCATAAAAAGCCAAAGGTCAAAGCCAAAAGGTATCAGCTGACCTAAGCAAATACATTTGTATGTGATATTTGCAATTTAAACATTTAATAAATATATTTCCCCATAATTCAAAACTTACTTCACTTTGTTTAGCCCACAGGTTTAAATGTGTGCCTTCAATAGTCTTGTGCTTTGGGCTTCTGTACATGTGATGGAGGCATGCACAGTGCCAGTAGGGGGTGTGGTCTCAATAGCCATGCAGTAAGCAGTGTGCTATGTGCATGTGATTGAGGAATGGCATGGATATTCAAGTGTATTTGAATGGCATCTGTTTGTTTTAGTCAAGATTATGCTAAAATATACTTTCCTCAACTATATTTAAGTTCCCTATGAAGAGCCAACCCTCAACTTTGAAAATTCCGAGTTTATTCCCGTTTATTCCCATAAATTCCTGTTAATTCCCATAAATTCCCATTAATTCCCATGGAAAGTTTCCATCTTTGAAAATTCCCAGAATTTTGCAACCCTAGTTGAAAACAAACAAAAAACATTCTGTACCATTTCATAGTTTAGGCTAACTGTTTATTTAAATGTGCTTGAATGTTTCTGACATGAATGTTCTTCAGCATCATGAATGAATGAAGAATAAACACCAACCTCTTTGTTCTTCAGGATCTTCAGTGTGTTTCATTCTGCAGGGTTCTGGATCACTAATGTTCTCACTGTCCTCTTTAATAAACTCAGTCTTTGCAGATTTCAGCTCTTCCTGATGCTCGTCTTCTCTTGTAGCTGATGGGAATTTACAGCATTTATTGGAGAATTGCTGTGGGAGGAGCTTCACTGATGATGTGGGCGGAGCTTCACTGATGATGTGACTGATATGGGAGGAGCTTCACTGATGATGTGACTGCAGTGGGAGGAGCTGATCTGACAAAATAAAAAATAACATCAGTAAATGAATTTGTTTTTATACTAAATATCACATCTAAGCATTTATGTCTGTCTGAAGTAAAGTAACTGATGCAAATATATATCTTATGTTATGGCTAACCAGAACACTGTCCTGCTTTTTGCATCACAATATAGACAGAAAAAAATAGAAATGATAAAGAATATAAACATCATAATGTCTTCCAAATATTAAAGTCCGCGTGAACCGGAAGTTGCAAACGACTTTTCTCCAGTGTTGTGACATATTTCCCAGTGAAAAGGAATAATGAACAGAGGGCAGGGTTTTACTCTAGCGCTCCTCCTCTCCATCTCTCGCTCATTACAGACTAACGATTTGAGGGTAGTGGTTAAGCGTTTCCCAAACCAATTCTTCAAACCTACGTCATCAGAGAAGGGACGCCATTCCAGACCGAAAGTAACTTTTCAGACTTTGATTAAAGATTACGACGGCAAACTATGTTTTTCTGTGTATTAACTTGCACGGATTAATTGTTCACCATAAGACTAGTAATATGCGCTAACAAAGTAAATAGGGTAAATTTTGATTTCAGTTAGACTTTAACAATGGTCAGAAAAAGAAATAAAAACCTAACATTTCTGTGAAAGTATGGACAAAATTTTTGAGCAACAAATACAGTCTGTTGACACTAGGGCTGTCAACGAATATTCTAAATTGGAATATATTCAAATAGTAAAAAAAAAAAAACTGAATTTCGAATGTGAAAATTAATATTCGAATGTGGAAAAACGCCCGCGGTAGCAGAGGCGCGGCTGTCTGCTTTGTGAGTGGGGACAGGTCACAGGAAGAAGGCGTTAACGTTAAACAGAAACATTACTAAAGTGTAGGCTACTGACTGAATAGATATTGCATGAATAAGGTAGGTTAGATACAGCAGTTTTCATGCACTGCAGGCTTCCACTGGTTTGATTATTTACCGTTTCATGTCAAGGAAAAGTTATATGTTTACCACAGCACAGCTCGCTCGGAGCGTTCAATGTCGGATTCGCATCTAGTTGGACTCTTGAACATTTTGAATCCATTCGCGCGTCAAAAGCAAAAGTTTGAAGCGAAATTGATGCGCGGAGAGCGTGAAGCCTCTGTTATACTTTCCGCGACCGCGATGGCCCGCAAGGGTCCGCGTGACGTAAAAATCGTCATCGGGGGTGCGCGCGGAGGCTCGTTGCGGACTGGCGCGTGCCTCCCATTTTTTGTGACCGCGCGGACCAAGGGCGCGCGTTCATTAGGTTAAAACCACGAAAGAGATGGAAATAACATGGACGCCGAATTTGAAAAAAAACGGAAAACGCGTGCATTCTAGAAATAGAACCAATGCCTATTTTTCACGCAAGCCTGTTGGAAGCGTTTCCAGGCAAAATAGAATAGGAAAAGATGTTTATATGTCATTTTGACACGAATACATATTAATAAATGTAATTTTGATGTTTGAAAGTGTCTAGGTTTTGACATAAATGCAAATATAAACTATAAATATTTAAAATATTATCGATTATACTGGCCAGACCGATCTACTGCGCATGCGTTTAACGCGTTTACCGAGCGGACCTCAGCAGAAAGTATAAATACAAGTAGTCCGCGTCCGAGCTGTGCGCAGCTGTCGTGTACGCGTCCAAACTGGAGTATAACAGAGGCTTGACGCCTCATTCGCGCCGCAAGACCCCCAGACGCGTGTAAACGCATCTTTACATTGACTGAAATCACTTGCGCCAGAGCGTGAGGGCGAGAGAGAGTGCCTGCGAGTGCGAGTGAGCGAGGTCTGCGGTCTTGGCCATTAGGTGATTTACTTGATTTTGTGTAGGTAATACGTTGTCAAATATGTTTAAACTTAAATAAACAACCTATACAAGTAGTTATGTCTCTTTGTATTAATTTGTCCTGTTATTGACGTAATGCGCGTCATTGACAAAATGCGCAACCAGATGTTCGAATATTCTAGTGTTTTTTAGAGGGAATATTCGAACATCATTTTTGAGCAATTTTGACAGCCCTACTTGACACCAATGAAATGAGCTTTAAGTGTCAATTTACAGTAGATCTGAAGATATCAGCATAATAAATGAGGTAAAAACAGGAACTATTGTCATGAAATAAAGAGTGTTTTCAGCAGATCTGTTAATTTTGATGAGCCTCAGACTATCAACACTCATTCAACAAGCCATTCAGGATATCAGCAGATCATCTCACTTTATTCTGAGTGTTTGCTGTTAGAAACACATTATTTGAGTCAGGATAGATGATAAAAGTCTGTGAAACTGCCCTATTGGAGACAATACTGTTATTCCTCACCATCTGACACAAATAAAAAATTTACAAAATTTAAAAAACAAACCAAACTTAACCACCTCATCTAAATAGCTACAACAGCATAATGTTAATATCTAAAATATATTTTGATTTTCTAGTAATTACAATCATTGCATTAATGTTATTCAAAACTGACAATGATCCTAAAAAACTCATTATAAGCTCAATGTGAAGTATTTAACCGTATCTGTACCAGTGTATTTTAAAAATGTTAAGTAAGTAACGAATTTGATTTGTTAAAGGTAAAATAAAAAGCAGCAGCATCAATTCCCCTCACAGATCTCAAACTTTGACTTGACATTCAGTAACAGTTCTCACACAAACATCGAGACAATCACACAAACGAACACAAAATCGCTCAGGTCTGAATGAACTCAACATATTCTCCTCATGCTCGCTGCTGCTGCACTAAATGTTTATTTCAGAAGGAAGACGCCAGAAAAGACGCACAAGTATCGCTGTGATCGATGAAAACAATACAGAAATGAGTCTGTCGCTTAATCAAACTGTATAAAGTGTGTGTGATGGTTGTGTAAATATGAGAAATACCGTGAACTGCTCTCACCTCACATCAGAAGACTCTTCTTCTTCTTCTTCTTCTTCTTCTTCTTCTTCTTCTTTATTGGCGGCTCGCATTAGCGCCATCTGTTGTGGGTTTTGGATCAGAGACTCATTTTACTGTTTTTTTTTTTTTTTTATGTGATGCATGATAATGAGGAAGCAAGCACTTTTTTATTTAAAAAATTACAGAGATGACATGTTTATGATATACAGCTTTGTATACAAAATGTAACAACGTGTTCAATGTCATCAGAATACAAATGAGAAAATAAGAGTTAACAGTGATTAGCTGAAAACTGAAAAATGAAAGGCAAAAAAAGAAGATAAAGAGAAAGAACACGAGGGTAAGATTTTAAACTATACATCAAATTACATTGTACTTTATTTTTTTGTAAATGCTAAACTTACATTTAGGCTATGTATATTTCATGTCGTATAAATTTTGCCAAGAAGATAAATTAAATTTAACAAATTAAGTCAAATATTTCTGAGCTGAGGTCACAAGATTATCCGAAACAAGTCAAATATGAAATGTAAATATTAAACCTCTGGTATGTCTGAAATAAAAGACAAAATAAAAGATGAACTTTAATCTTACTGAAAATGTCCTCTTAGCAATATTAAAGATTGAACAACAATTCATCACAACTCCAACTCCATAACTCCATCAAGGTCAGCCAGGAACCTTGGAGTGGTAATTGATGATCAATTGAACTTCACAGACCACATTGCTAGAACTGCCCGGTGATGTAGATTTGTCTTGTACAACATCTATTGTTGGCCACCAGCTAAAGGGCCTTTCAGCATCACTGTCACACCTGTGTGACTGATCCAGCTGCAGATAGAGTGGTCTTTAATGAGATGAAAACTCTCTTAAATTGATGGAGCTCATGCCCTAAATCATCAATGTCTGCATTAAACAAACGGCCAAATGAAAAAAAACATCGCTCTCCTTTAAAAAGGCATCAGTCTGGGGGCTGAGAGACTGTATGCTTCTCATGAGCTCACAGTTGGTATTGGAGAAACGTCTGTTCAACTCATTGAGCATGCTGTCAATTACAGGATAGAAAAATGACGTACGAAACATATCTTTGTCGGGTTCTACCTCCCTCTGACCAACAGTGCTTAATGTGCAGTAGCCACTGAGTCTAGAGCTCAGCATTTTCTGACGTTTCGCCTCTGACGGTGTTGCAGAATCACACTGCTCACAAATATGCAATGCTTCATCCCACAACTTATCAAAGAAAGACTCCTGCCTGTGGTCTTTCAATGTCTGGACTAAAGCAATTACTAAGTCAACAGCTCTCGACAGATCAACAGTTTGTGACTGTAACATGTCAGACAGTAGCTTTGTCTCCCCAAACAACTTATGCAGAATAAAAAGATGCACAACAAATTCTAGGTCAGTTTGAGCCAGAAGACCTCGGGCCTCAACAGTTCTTTTACCATGATGTTCTTGATCAATCTCTTGCAGTAGTCGTTTAAGGGCAGGTAGAGTGTCCCTAATATTATGTATGGCTAGAAATCAGCATGCCCAACGTGTGTCGCTTAAACGTTGCAGCTCTCTTGTACATTCTCTTTGGAGAGACAGCCATTTTGGGTGCACATATGAGGCAGAGGTAAAAATATAAAGAACTCCTCTTTTTCTGAGACACTTTTGACTACATCAACTATGTTAACATACTCCCCTCATATTTTTACCCAAGTACCTTGATAAGATGGACCAATTTTTCAGTTAAAAAATACAAAAATAGCATTTCTCAACCACAAAAGGCCTTGAGGAGGAATCAGAAAGAGTTGTGAAGATATAGTGTTAGATAAAACTGCATTATTAGAACAAAGTCAACAATCACAGAGACTGTGCTGGTGAAAGTATTGAATGACATATTTTTGGCACTGGACAATGGTGAAAATGCTCTTCTGGTACTCCTCTCTCCTCTTCTCGACCTCAGCGCAGCCTTCGATATAGTGGATCATGATATATTGACTGACTGTCTGAAACACTGGGTTGGTCTTAAGGGAAATGTGCTTTAGTGGTTCAGATCATATCTCTCTGGTAGATATTGCTCTGTCAGCACAGGAGAAAGGAGGTTCATCCAGATCGCTTCTTCTTTGGGGGACAGGGGGACCTCAAGGTTCGATTCTTGCACCAATATTATTCTATCTTTACATGTTGCCTTTAGGATCTATCTTCTATGAAATGATCAATGCAGAGCAGAGAAAAACACCAGATCTGGGGACCAAGAATGGCACACAAACAGCAGTATAGTTCATTCAATAGTCAGCTTTATTGTGCTCGTGCCATAGATTACAAAGCAAGTGCAGGGCATAGGCTGAAACCAACAAATAGAATAAAAAGTCAATATAGAAAAGAAAGGAGACAAATAATCCATAGAGAGACAAACAACTCCATTCATGATTATACCATATGCAATGTTGCTTTTTATGGATAATAAACAGCACATCTCTTATGAGCGTGTGACTAAACAGTGTGTAAAAGAAATTATTAGAAAGGAGATGTAAACATATTTATCCTACAGTGTACAGTACAGTATAAAGCTAAAGTTTTCTGAAGCAGGCAGAGGCATAGTCGTTATTGATTAGTTGTCATTGATTCTTCCAGTCCAGCGTTTAAGAAAGTCTTCGGTTGAACTGAGACTTCCACTTCACCATTACTCACTACAGCAGAGAGAGAGAGAGAGAGAGAGAGAGAGAGAGAGAGAGAGAGAGAGAGAGAGAGAGAGAGAGAGAGAGAGAGAATAGATATCATACTGATAATGAGAAGTCATTTAGATCAGACAAGCATTCAGGAGTCATGATTTGAGTTTGATTTGAGTTTGTGCAGCGGTGCATGTGTGTGTGTGTGTGTGTGTGTGTGTGTGTGTGTGTTTGTTTGTTTGGTTGGTTATATATCGCACCTTACAGGCTACTACCGTATTCCAAAGTGTTGTACATTACAATAAAAAGCAACAAAAACAATAAGACAAAACATAAAAACATCCATGTACTAATGTACTAAAATGCCAAAGAGTACAGATTAGATTTTAAGCGATCCTTAAAAACATTAAGTCAAGTACGTTCTAGCATCCAATGGCAGATTATTCCACAATCTAGGACCAGCGACAGAGAAAGCACGATCATCCTTCAATTTGAGACGCGCAAGAGGAATAGTTAGAAGACACTTGTTTGATGATCTTAGTCTTACGCCTGAACTGTAGGGCTTAATAAACTCAGCTAACGCCATTCCATGAGGTGCTTTAAAAAGATATATCAGAATATTATACTGTATCTTAAACTGTATTGGTAGCCAACTTATAAAAGATAACAAGGGAGTAACATGCTCCGTTTTCCCAGCATTCGTTAACAACCTTGCAGCATATTTTGTACCAGCTGCAGGCGGGCAACGTGTGTTTGACAGGTCCCAACACAAAGTGCACTACAATAATCTAGACAGGGAAAAATATAAGCGTGGACAACTTTTCCAGGTCTCTGACTGAGAGAATTGATTTCAATTTGGCTATTGCTTTTAAATAGTAGAGGCAATGAGATCATTGACTTCCGGTTTGAAAGGGCACGCTGGCGCGTTTGGCTCCTGCTCCTATCACCCGTTTATTTTTATTTTTATTTAATTTATTCTTAGTAGTTTATTTGGCCATGAGCCAGTGAAGCCAGTGAAAACTATTGTCTTTGTTATTCTACCGTGATGTGGAATCACGCTTCGCATGCTGGACTACTGCTTCTATCTCTGAGTGCTGTTTACTGGAATTTACTCTTCTGTCGCCTGGCCCAGAACGTACACTGCTTACACCGTTGTGAGGCTGCTGTTGGTGTGGACCCTCCCCGAATGGCTCTCAGGTACACTGCTCGCCAGTTGTTGAACCTGAACGGACATTTAGATACGGCAAATGACATACGTGCTCTCTGCAGTCATGTTGGAATACTGCGACCTAAGCGTTACTTACATCGCTCTTCAAGGCGTAGTTTTTTATGTTCAACATCTAAACCTGTCGCTTATCCGAGATTTATGTGCAAACACCATAGACTGCTGTTTAGACCTACAGGGGTTAATTTTAATAACTTATCAGCTGTCACAGGACTGGAGGATGAACCCAATAGCAGACGGTATGCGATCACACAAAGTTTATTTACAACAGAAAACAGGGAAAACAAAGCCCACGAGGGGGTAAAACAGAGGTAAGGAAGACTGACTAACAAGCAAGACAATAACTAAACTAAGAACTGGGATATACTACATATAACTCTTACTTGAGAAGGAACTCTTAACAATGGTACAAACGCAGGCAAGTCACACATAGAATGACAATGAACCGACACAGGACAGAAAACATGAGGGGATTAAATAGAAAGCCAATGAAGAGGGTAACAGGTGATAACGGTGAAACAATAATGATTAAATAAGGATAACAAGGGGGCAGGGTTAAGTAATGAGACACCACAAGCACATGGCCTAAACAAATGCCCATGTGCTTACACAAAACATTGGTCTATCATAATCCTGCCTCAAGACTAAAGAAAGACAAAAACTAGATGGCAGGATCATGACAGAACCCCCTCCTTAAGGAGCGGCTTCCAGACGCTCCCAAAGGGGACACTAAGCACGGGACATAACTGACTGTGACAAAGACAGACACCAACAAAACATGACAAATAACAGCAACGGTAAACACGAATAGACAATCATAGGGTTGGGGTGAAACAATAGAAACAACAAACAAGGAAGAGGGGGTGGGGGTGGGGAAACCACAAAATCCATCGGGGGTAGTGCATGGTGAATAGGAGGACTTGGGGTCTTGGTTCTTCGGGACGAAGGCTGAGGACGGGGAATCTGACGGAACTTGGATGGAGATAAATGAGGAACCTTCTTGGGGAAAACAATCCGGGGTGAAGTGGTGACAGGGGCATCCGGGGAAACACACAGGGGTACAGAGGGCGACGAAATGGGAAACCTGACCAGGGGATCAGCAGGTAATGGGACATGGCGCATGACAGGGGGAGTTGCAGGCGACTGTGGCACAGGGAGAGATGATGCTGCGGCTGGTTGCGGGGCTCGAACAGGATCAGCAAACTCTGCAGCAGAACCAGTACCAGCGCCCTTCACATCAGAGTCAATGCTCCCCATCTCAGACTCAGAAACTGTGTAGCCTGCAACCGACTCTGGAACAGCGTTGTCTGAGGCTGACCTGGACCCAGCCTTCTCTGCAGCTGAGACAGGAACAGCACTCTCAGCAGATGACTCGGGGACAGCGCTCTCAGCCTCTGACTCGAGGACAACACTCTCGGACGCGATGGGTACAGGACTTGAGGGTACAACGGGTTTGACAGGAACTTCTAGTAACTTGACAAGACTAGAAAGGTAATCGGACAGAGTCTTGGCCGCAATGACAACAGGCATTTCTTGGCGGGCTGATACAGATTGCAGGACAGCTTCAGCCGCCAAATCGACCGCAGCTCTCACATCAGCTGATTCACCAGCAGAGATCACTGCGGAATCCTCTGGAACAGCCTCTTCTGCAGCTGCCTCCGGAGCAGCTTTCTCCGCCACAAACTCAGAGACGCCTTTAACTGCAGTGGATTCAGGGGAAGACTGACACGAAGAACAGATGATTCTCTTCCTCCTCTTCTTTCCCTTGGGTCGCGGGGCAGAGGCCGTAAGCGGTGTTGGAGAAACCACCGCAGACAAGGACGACTCAGTCGAGGAGGACTCTGATGCCAACTCTCATGAAAAACGTCCTCCCCGTTTGCCGCGGAGACTTGTTGGTGCGGCCGATGCCTCGGGAGTAGAGGGGGAAGGAGCCAGGTCCCCCAGCGTAACCCTGGCTAATATGTGACCCTCCGGGATCACAGACAGCTTGGCAGGAGGTGACGACACGGTGGGACCCTGTGGCTCCATTTGACACAAACAGTCCACCATGTCCCAGAACGGGCGGCGGACCAGCCTCTCCCGTTCAGACAGAGGAGGGACAACATTAAGACCTGCGATGAGGTAACGGTTGACGAGGATCTCAGGTAAGAAAATCCTCCTTGCTTCCACGGCCTGGGCATATCTTCTCAGGGACCGCTCTCCCTGGGAAGGGAAAGGAAGCTTGCCCAACCTGCTGTCGGCAATAGCAGACTGCCACCATAATTCCTGGTCCGTTGACTGTCGAATAGCAGGAATTGACATACAGTCTGCTGGTTCTGGAATGGTCGGTTCATTCTGTCACGGGACTGGAGGATGAACCCAATAGCAGACGGTATGCAATCACACAAAGTTTATTTACAACAGAAAACAGGGAAAACAAAGCCCACGAGGGGGTAAAACAGAGGTAAGGAAGACTGACTAACAAGCAAGACAATAACTAAACTAAGAACTGAGATATACTACATATAACTCTTACTTGAGAAGGAACTCTTAACAATGGTACGAACGCAGGCAAGTCACACATAGAATGACAATGAACCGACACAGGACAGAAAACATGAGGGGATTAAATAGAAAGCCAATGAAGAGGGTAACAGGTGATAACGGTGAAACAATAATGATTAAATAAGGATAACAAGGGGGCAGGGTTAAGTAATGAGACACCACAAGCACATGGCCCAAACAAATGCCCATGTGCTTACACAAAACATTGGTCTATCATAATCCTGCCTCAAGACTAAAGAAAGACAAAAACTAGATGGCAGGATCATGACAATCAGCACTCAGTGTTATACTTGACTGCAACCTGTCTTTTGAAAATCATATTTCATATGTTACAAAAACAGCCTTCTTCCACCTTAGAAACATTGCTAAGATACGTAATATGCTATCTGTTTCTGATGCAGAAAAGTTAGTTCATGCATTCAT
The DNA here is from genome assembly GCF_964197995.2 of Scardinius erythrophthalmus. Lineage (NCBI taxonomy): Eukaryota > Metazoa > Chordata > Actinopteri > Cypriniformes > Leuciscidae > Scardinius > Scardinius erythrophthalmus. Next base: position 11,739,597 of record NC_138221.1, read on the forward strand.
GACCTCGAGACTAGATTACTGTAATGCTTTATTAGCATGTTGTCCTGCATCCTCAATAAATAAGCTACAGTTAGTCCAAAATGCCGCCGCTAGAGTTCTTACTGGATCAAGAAAATTTGACCATATAACACCAATTTTATCATCACTACATTGGTTACCTATAAAGTCCCGTATTAACTACAAGGTATTGCTACTGACTTATAAAGCCCTAAACGGCTTAGCTCCAGTTTATTTAACGGATCTTCTATCGCCCTATAATCCATCGCGCTCTTTAACCCCCTGAGGTCGACAGGATAGGCTCGCTTTTTTTCAGTTCAGTTCAAAAGAAATTAATTTTGCTCTGTTGACTTTGATATTACAAGCAAGTTTCATACATCAATCGATTCTGTTAAATGTGTATTATTTTTGTGTATACTCACAATAAAAACAAAGTGTTGTGCTTTTTGCCAAATAAAGAAAAATAAACATGATGCGAATTCTGCCTTCTCTCTGTCAGTTAAATCCATTCTGAAACGCGTCTGAAAATGAACTGTAACTCAGCGAATACTCAGTCAAACAGGCATACAGACACACAGGCATGAAGCTTGAATTCTCTTCTTTTAAATTAGGTAATTTATATAAAAAACAAATATTCTCATCTTGTGAAATCTGTATTAAAAGAGAGCGATTCCAGTCGAGCTAATTAGAGCTAATTCAAATGTAATGTGAACCCGCCCACGGAGAGCGCATGCTATTCAAACGCAAATTACTGAGGCAAACCTGTGAATGCCCCCCATATCAGCTCGAGAAAACACAAGTTTAATCATATCATTGTAGCCTACGTATTTACACCATTTGGCAGCGCTGTGAGGAATAATAATAATGGAGAATCTACCTCAGAGTTCGGGTATTGCGAGGAGCGAGGATCCGACTGAGTGAGGAAAACTGTAGTAAGTTTTTTTTTCTTCTCAAGTTAATTGCGTTTCCGTGTGAATGAATGAACGGCAGCCGCAGAGATGCGCGCTGTTTACCACAGCTCGCAAAAAGACAGTTTAAATTTAAATCGCCTTTCTGTGTGTGTGTGAATGAATGATGATGTTTTAGCAAAATGTATTGCTATACTGAGATGAGTAAAAATCGACTGAAATATGTTGAAAAAAAATGTAGGCTATTTGTATAAGCAACGTATTAAACTGCAAATTAACATTTATATGCCCTAATATTTCATAAAAACAACGTTACAGTCAGGCGTTTCTGTGTGTGAATGAATGTTTCGGTTTTAGCAAACTGTATTGCTATACTGAGTAAAAATCGACTGAAATATGTTGAAATAAAATGTATTTGTATAAGCAACGTATTAAACTGCAAATTAACATTTATATTTCTTATAACAAAAATGAAAGACCTATGTTACAGACATATGAAAGACAACATTTCGTTGATTAGTTTTGGACAGATTATACATTTTTACTGTAAAATATCTGCCACCTCAAATAAGCTTTTGTTTGCCAATTTTTGCTCATATGTTAAATATAGTATGTTTTGTCAAAAATAAAGTAATCAAATAATCAATCAAATCCTTAACTTTAAAATATGTATGATAAAATGTATACTTTAGTTTTTACAAAGAAAGATTACACTTGAATTGTTGTTGTAGATGTAAACAAACTATTAAAAGGTAAATATAAGCCTTTTCTTTAAATAATTTTTATTGTGTTTTATTAGTGACAAATTTGGGGAGAGGATAAATATTCCAAAACTGAAAATACAGTATGAGAATTAACTGCACAATTACTAGACATGTTTTCCTTGGATATTATAGGCCAATTTGCAAGCACAATTTGTGGAAAAATAAAAAAGAATTGAGATGCTTCCAACTGTTGCTCTTTCATTCTTGTGGCTCAGTGACTCACCTGAATGAAAGGGTCATTAAGTATGTGGGCCCCATTGTCTCCTCAGGTGTGAACCACTAAATATGCATGATCGTTGACGCCCACTCGAATATTGCCTTTCCAGACAGAAAGTGCTTTGCAAAATTCAAATCAATGTATTGTGTCATGTGAATGATTAGGCAGGGTGATTTTCTCTTAATTTTGAAGAAAAAACACTAGGCGATGACATCCATTTGACAAAAGTCTTATTGGCACATATTTAGAATGTGTTTTGTGGTCTTATTTCAGAAACTTTAGTTTTTAGTTTTTTCAATAACCACGCATAAACATTATTCTCTCAAAAATGCAGACATGTACATTCTTGTTGCTCACATATTATGGTAGCCCTGTTAGTGCTAAATAGTGTGTATTTTTTTGCCATTAATATGTTTATAAGCAACTGAAAAAAGCACAGATGTCAGGGCATGTCAGAACTAGGGTTGCAAAATTCTGGAAATTTTCAAAGATGGAAACTTTCCATGGGAATTAATGGGAATTAATGGGAATTTAAGGGAATTAACAGGAATTTATGGGAATAAACGGGAATAAACTGGGAATTTTCAAAGTTGAAGGTTGGCTCTTCATAGGGAACTTAAATATAGTTGAGGAAAGTATATTTTAGAATAATCTTGACTAAAACAAACAGATGCCATTCAAATACACTTGAATATCCATGCCATTCCTCAATCCCATGCACATAGCACACTGCTTACTGCATGGCTTTTGAAACCACACCCCCTACTGGCACTGTGCATGCCTCCATCACATGTACATAAGCCCAAAGCACAAGACTATTGAAGGCACACATTTGAGCCTGTGGACTAAACAAAGTGAAGTAAGTTTTGATGATATTATGGGGAAATATATTTATTAAATGTTTAAATTGCAAATATCACATACAAATGTATTCATCTAGTAGATAGCAAGCTGATAAGTTAGATGCTAAATAAGCTAGCATAACTTTATTTACCACATAAGTAGGGCTGGGCAGTGTGACGGTATATACCGTTACCACGGAAGAAAATGTCAACCGTAACAGATTTTTTTATTCCGTGTATACCGCGACATGTAAATAAGTAGGCGTGGTTAACTCATGTGCAGAGTGCGTGAGACTGAGACACTGATATTTGTCAAAGAAACATGAAGAAAGACCAAGAGGATCCACAAAAGGAATTACGTTTTCAAAATTAACGTGATATTTTCGGGGGGGAAGGTGCAGAAGTCAACTAGAGCAGTGCAGCACACTGAAAGTTTAGAGACGCACATGCTCACAACGGGGCTTACTTGACAACAAGTTCATATATCAATATTCTAACGAATAGAAATAACCTTAAATAATGTATCTATCCGTCTCTTATGTGTACAGTTACTTTCAGAGTGGTCGCGCAAGCGGTTGCCGTGGTAATGAATATTTCCAAAATTCCCCAGCTTAACTTCCCATGGAAATTTACCAGAAACTTTCCGGAAATTTACCGGAAATTTTCCGCCCCTTTGCAACCCTAGTCAGAACATCTCAAGGACCCCAAAAACACCTTAGACCCCAGAGGGTTAAGATCACTAAATTCAAGGCTTTTGGTCATACCTAGGATATCCAGATCAACCAAAGGAGGGAGATCATTTTCACATTCAGCTCCAAAACCCTGGAATAGCCTTCCTGATACTGTTCGTTGCTCAGACTCGCTCTCCCAGTTTAAAACTAGATTAAAGACGCATCTCTTCAGCCAGGCATTTATATAATATTTTTAATTTTACAGTTAAATCCGGTCCCTAGTTCATAAACGCCAGAGGAGAACTGGCCCCCGACTGAGCCTGGGTTTTTTTCTCCATTTGGTCACCTGATGGAGTTTTTCGGTTCCTTGCCACTGTTGCCTTTGGCTTGCTCAGTTGGGGATACTTAATTTAATTAATCAATCAACAATACTATTGATCAGCATTACCAAACGTGGACGTTTTACACTAGAAACAAACACTGATGTACTATTTTATTTAATACTGTGAAGCTGCTTTGATACAATCTGTATTGTGAAAAGCGCTATATAAATAAAGTTGACTTGACTTGACTTGACTTGACTTGACTTGACTTGAATTGACTTGAATTGACTTGACTTGACTTGACTCAGGCGTGTGGAGGTTGCATCGGATTCATCTTCTCCCCCGCGTCTGCTGAAATCAGCACTGTTTAACGCGTGCTCTGTCAACAATAAAGTCGTTATTTTATCTGACATTATTTTAGTGCAAAAGTTGGACCTTATCTGTTTAACTAAAACATGGCAGAAAGAATCTGACGGTCTTCTTTTTAATGAACTGACCCCTGCTGGCTATGGATTATTTGATCTCCCGTGTTCTTCTGGTAGAGGTGGGGGTATCATTGTGCTGCATAGTCAATTCGTCAGTCAATTAGTCAGTTCAACATGTGTCCTGTGGCTGTTCCCAAATCTGACTCATTTGAATGTCCCTCTCCACTGCAGTGGCTACAGTCCACAGGCCTCCTAAGACAAATAAAGACTTTCTGTCTGAATTATCAGATATGTTGTCTTTTCTCTGCCTCAGATTTGAAAGAATTCTTCTCCTGGGGGATTTTAACATCCATATGGATATAAAAGACAACGCAATAACAAAAGACTTTTTGTCCATATTGGAGTGCTTTGAATTAGACCAACTTGTGGACTGTCCTACGCATGACAAAGGCCACACTTTAGACCTTGTGATTACCAATGGTTCATTTGTGTCTCAGTTGTCAACCTCTGATTTGGGTCTGTCTGTCCCAAAAAAAAATCACAGCCTCTCTAATGTTCCTGCTTCAACTCACCTTTGTAATATGTTTTTGGAGTTTTTAGCACCAAAATTGATAATATACATAACCACATTGTTACCACTCATACTATTGCCGACTCCTCCTTAAATATTTCTGCATTTTCTGGTATCTCTCTCTCTAATTTTGCAATTCATGACCCCCAGTCTCTATGTAATATGGTTTCAAAACTAAAAGCCTCAACATCCAGAGTTGATCCCATACCATCTTGTCTTTTTAAATCATGTTTTGATTCCCTCTCTCCTGTTGTTTTGAGAATTATCAATAACTCTCTGTGCACCGGTATTGTACCAGCAGCACTTAAAATTGCTGCTGTCACCCCTGTACAAAAAACTAACAACATGAACTTTGATAATTTGTATAATTTTCGTCCCATCTCTAATCTTCCATTCCTCGCCAAAATCTTAGAACAAACAGTGGCTTCTCAACTGCTTTCTCATCTTTCCTCTAATGATCTTTTTTAGCCACTTCAGTCTGGATTCCGTAAACTCCACAGCACGGAAACAGCGCTGGTTAAAGTCGCTAATGACTTGTTAATGGCGTCTGATGCTGGCCGTCTATCTATACTGATTCTTCTTGATCTTAGTGCCGCTTTTGACACTATTGACCACTCCATTTTAATCACCCGCTTAGAGACTATCTTTGGAGTTTCTGATTCTGCATTAAAGTGGTTTAAGTCCTACCTCTCTGATCGTAAGCAGTTTGTTGTGATGGGTGATTGCAAGTCTGAGGTCGGTGTGGTGCACTCTGGTGTTCCCCAGGGATCCGTTTTGGGCCCATTTACTTTTTAGTATTTACATTTTTTCATTTGGCCAACTTTTTAGAACACTTGGTCTTAACTTTCACTTTTATGCCGATGACACTCAGATATATATACATTCAAAACCTGTGGCCGGTTGCATAAACATAGCCATAATGGTAAGACAGTGTCTTAAGTTCTAGTATGACCTACTAGCAGTTAGTCAGGGGCAGTCAGTCTTAGTTTTCGTTATCAAAATGGGCTTTTCTACGTTTTTATGTAACTGATTTAAAAAAGCTATGAACCATCTTAAAGAAAATAAATTGATGTCTAACTTGTAAGACTAGTCTTAGAGGTTTATGCAACCGGCCCTGATGTTAATATGCCTGTGTCTTTCCTTTCTCAATGTTTTACTGAGATTAAAAAATGGATGTCTGAAAATGTTCTCTGTTTAAACAGTGACAAGACTGAATTGATGCTTATTGGTTCACCTCATCAGTTGCGTAAAGCAGAGTCCATAACCATAAGAGTGGATGGCGCTGCTTTGCAATTCAAGAATAAACTAAAAAATCTGGGGGTGATATTTGATGCCAGTTTAACATTTGACCATCATGTTCGTAACACAGTCAAAACTAATTTTTTTCATCTCAGAAACATTGCCAAATTGCGTCCCACGTTGACTTTTTCTGTAGCTGAAAAATTAATCAACACCTTTGTTTTTTCACGTATTGATTACTGTAATGCTTTGCTGGCTGGAGTATCTAAAGCTACCCTAAGCAAATTACAGTTGGTACAAAATTCAGCTGCTAGAATTCTGACAAGGACCAGTTCAAGGGAACACATTACACCTGTCCTGGAAAAATTGCACTGGCTTCCTGTTAGTTTTCGTATCGATTTTAAAATTCTCATGCTCACTTATAAGGCCTTGAATAATCTGGCCCCTCAATATTTGTGTGAGCTTCTAACCCCCTACACTCCTACACGTGCTCTACGCTCCTCTGAAGCTGGTCTTCTAACTGTCCAAACAACACGGCTAAAAACTATGGGTGATCGGGCTTTTTCTTCTTTGGCTCCTAAAATGTGGAATTCCCTGCCCTCTGAGATTAGGAATGCAGAATCCCGTAGTGTTTTTAAATCGTCCCTTAAAGGAGAACTCCGGTCAATTTTAACATTGAGCTCATTTTTTTGTACATTTGGAGTGCTGCCAATACAGAGAACAACGACAAAAATCGGTGTTGCCTACACCGAGTTATTCTATTTTTAAAATTTGCACCCTGTTGACTTCAATGGGGCAAGTACTAAACCTGCTTTTAGCCTCTTCACATCCTTGAGGTGTCATTACAAGTGCACAGCTAATGTGAGTGATTCCTTCAGAGTGATCACGGGTGAATCTGACTGCAGTAGATGTGAAAGATATGTATAAAAATGATGTTATTTAAGCCAGCGCAAATATCTGTGTTTACATCCTGTTTTCGGTTGAAGTCCAAAGTAGTCGATTGCCGAGTTCACGCGCATAGGTTTAGTTACTTATGATCACGCACGTGAACTCGACAATCGATTACTATTTTAATTACTAACAAATTTTAAAAATAGAATAACTCGGTGTAGGCAACACCGATTTTTGTCATTGTTCTCTGTATTGACAGCACTCCAAATGTACAAAAAAATGAGCTCAATGTTAAAATTGACCGGAGTTCTCCTTTAAAACGTACTTTTTTAGGGTAGCGTTTGTGTGATTCATGTCATTACTATGCTTGCTATTTTATTGACTTTTTACTTTAATTGTTTGGTTAGTTTTTTACTGCCTGCACTATGTGTACCTTTTTAATTTCATATTTTTATGTAAAGCGCTTTGAGATGTTTCTTTTAAAGGCGCTATATAAAATAAAGTTTATTATTATTATTAATTATGGACTACCGTCTTTATCTGTCGATCAAATAAGAGGTAAAAATAACTCCTAAGTTCTTTAGTTGATCCATGTGATTTGTGCACAATTTGTACATAATTCTTGTAAACAATTCTTCTTTTGTTCCACAGCAGGAACTATTTCTTTAAAGACCAACTCTGCAGCATACCAATGTTTGCATGACTCAAACGACCCAGCAGCATGACATTGCAAATTCAACCTTGATAATTTATAAAACATACAAATAAAAATGCTAAATGGAAATGCTATAATTCACTTTGCATTAATTACTAATGTTATTTTCACAGAGCATTCAGTGCTACTGAAAATTAGGGGTGGGGGAAAAAATCGATTCTTAGATTAATCGCGATTCGGGACGTGGACGATTCTGAATCGATTCACAAATGTCAAAAATCGATTTTCTAAAAAAAAAAAATTCTAATAACGTAACATTGACGGAAAGCAAAAGGCGGAACTCTGAAGCGGCCGTGCACGTGCGCGGACAGTCTGTGGCGTGCACATAAGAGAGACGCGCACATAACGGACGCATGATGGCTAAGCGCCAAATGTGCAATGCCAGTCACAAAAAGTTACATTTTGACTGTAAGTTACTCTCTGCAGATGTTCATTCACTTTCTTTGTATAAGCTGTTTTTGATTGTGGTATACAGCAAACATTTCAAGTCATAACTCTTTATTATTTAGTTGTGTACTATAAGTCAAGAGCGACTTTATATATTACTAATTATTCAGAATATGCATAAGTCCACGAGCATTATACGTTATGATAGCTTCTGGTACATAATTCTATATTTTTGAACGAAAACTGTTTGTGAATTTGCTACAGCAAAATGTTTTTTTTTGTATGAAGGATTATATTGCTAATTGAAAATAACAAGAGGATGTTGGTTAGAAGTCTATTATTAAATGCTACTATGCTAGAGATTCAGAATTTGCTGAAGTTTGTATTAATTTACTACAAGTACGCTGCTAGTACAAGCACACATTTATTTTCCTGTTGGTTCTCAGCACAGTTGCCAACTCTCGCGAGACAAATAAGCAACTGGAGCTTCAAAAACAAGCCCAAAATAAGCCCAATATTATTAGATATACTAATATATATCTAATATAGTATATTATAGTATACATTCTTATACAAGTAAGTAGGCTATAGTATACATTCTTATACATTCTTGTATAAGTAATTCATAGGCTTACAATATCACACACATATATATATATATATATATATATATATATATATATATACATTCTTAATAGAATATTATTAGATAATTTAGTTTCAGCATTATCATTTATTTATTTCCAATATATCCGTTTTACAGTCACTTTACTCTGATCACCAACCACTTGACCTATTCACTTGTTTATCCTTTTCCCAGTCTTTGTTGTGTTTTTTTGCCATACTTGGACCACTTCGTTGGAGGCATTGTTTGTAGAAATTGAAATATGTGTATTTACATCATAGCTTGGATTACAGCGTCGCGCACGCCTGCACGTTGAAAGGGATTTTTCTACAATTAGGGGGATAAGGGGGCGGATTCGGCGGAATGTTTTGACGAATTAGGCTACACCACAGCACTTATGATTGCACTGATTGGTTATAGCTGTGAGCAGACAGTGTCAATCAATGTATTGGAGATTGAGAAAACGGCAACCGTGATGTAAAGAAAATGAATTATCAGATTTTCCTAACAAGCAACCATATTTTTTTAATAAGCCCAAAAAAACGCAACCCGCAACCCGTGCTGTTTTAACGCGACTTACTAAAAAAAAAAGCCCAAAGTCGCGTATTATAAGCGGACTTGGCAACTATGGTTCTCAGCAATGTTGGGACATATGCTGGCAAATGTAACCTTACAGTTGACTTGCCAAATCACTTCCATTTGTTTTAATAAAATTAATATAGGAAGTATTAGAAGTAAGTTCGTTATGGGTCATCATAAATACTTTGCTTTAAAAGTACCAAGTAAAAACATTTTTTCAATGTTTTTGATAAAAGGCACTTCCCTGAGAATTGAACTTAATAAATGTGAAAAAGACACTTTAATGTCTGTCATTATGTTTGTCATTCTGTATAGCAAAGCAGATGAGAGTAGATCATGATCAGAAACCTGATTAGAAATCATTATGAATAAAATCGAATTGTTTTGAATCGAAAATCTTTTTGAATCGAAAATCGATTTTGAATCGAATCGTGGCCTCAAGAATCGGAATCGAATCGAATCGTGAGATGGTAAAAGATTCCCACCCCTACTGAAAATGCTATTAAAATGTTACTATATTTAGGCTCCCTTACTTTCAAGCACTAGTGCTATAATTAAAAGAAATAGTTCAGAATAGAGACTCACTCTGGACACAATTGAGCATCACCTTGCAAAGACCTCCAAAAAGCTAATTAAAAGCATCAGTCTATATTATTTCTTTAACCAGTAATGACAGCTGTGAAGACAGCCCAAGCTTTACTAGTGGGCCAAAAGCTGTTTAAGCAGATTTTCAAAAATATATATATATATATATATTGTTGAAGCATTAAAATGAAAAATAAAAATGATTGTTGACTTGATAACTCTGTGAGATTGACATTACAGGATTGCTCAGCAGGAATAAACTGGAATTTCATATAATCCACGTTTCTTTGATACTTACAATCTGAACATGATGCGTTTGTTTGCTCATCTGAACTGTTTTTAATTGTTGTAAAGGAGTAAATCTGAAAACTCACCAGCTCTTTTTCTGCAGATCAGCCAGAGAAGAGCAAGAAGGAGAACAGCGACTGCAGCGACAGAAATCACTATGACTGAAGAAGAGATCGAGCACAGAGTCAGAGACGGACAGGGCAGATTGGGGACAATTATAGACAAAGACAAAAGACTGTGATTATGTACCTTGTGTGTTGGTAATTGAATGATGACAGTCTGTGCCTGGTGTTGTCGTATCAGCTTGAGCTGAAAAGGATGATTGGGGACAATTATAGACTAAGACAAAACACTGTGATTATGTACCGTGTGTGTTTGAAATTGAATGATGAGAGTCTGTGACTGGTGTTGTCATATCAGCTTGAGCTGAAAAGGATGAATGTTAGTTGAGATGCATCATAATAATATCCAGAATGAGGAGGACACAAGGTGAGGCGTAGCAAACATAGCAGCTTATACTTTATTTTACCAAACTAAAGAGAGAAATCCAACATGAGAACACACACAGCAAAATCCTCCGATTTCATTTAACTCTGCTCAGAGTACACATGGTCCCACTCTAAAGAGTGTTAAAGTTAAGCCGGGTTCACACAGTGCGATTTTGGCCACGATTTGGCCACCTGAGACAAATTTTGCAAATCTTAAAAGATTCCTCTGATCCTACGATAAAATCTGAAGTCTTTGATCGTTAGTTTGACATGTTCACCGACAGCCGATTAATGACTGTTGTGATCAAATTTTACCTCAGATGAAATTCTGTCAGTGTCAGAAGATTTGACTCTCAGTCCTGCAGTGACTTTTGCTACAACAATCATCAAATTGTCTTCGTCTTTTCAAGAAAAGCCATTACCAAAATTAACGTAAGAGATTTCTTTGTAGCACCATTTCAATCCTGCGTGTAATGCAGATCACTGTGAACGTATGTGCCATTGATTGATGATGTAAAACGCCAGACGAGTTTTCTTGCGTGCATCCATTTTTAATGCATAATCAATTTTTAATGTGTCTTGACTTGATTTGACGATAATGACAACTGAAATCTTACATTATTACATGACTTACAGCAAGGATCAGGTTTGTACAGTCTGGCAAGCAACAATCGTAAAGGATTATTATAAATCACAGAGTATGAACCCCATCTTTACTCTGAATCAGAGTTAAAGTTAATGAGATAATAATGATTAAAGGATTAGTTCGCCTCAAAATGAAAATGTCCTGATAATTTACTCACCCCAATGCCATCTAAGATGTTCATGTCTTTCTTTCTTCAGTGGAAAAGAAATTAAGTTTTTTGAGGAAAATATTTCAGTTTTTTTTCTCCACACAATTGGCTTCAACGGCAACCAGAATGTTGAAGTTAAGATCAATGCCGTGATCTCAGTTCCACCGTGATGACGCAATGCGTGGCGCGTCACAGACCAGCACAAGACGAACAACTGTGGTTAACCCTCTGGGGTCTGAGCTGTTTTCTGGGCCCTGGATGTGTTCTGACATGCTCTGACATTTGTGCTTATTTCTGTTACTTGTGACATTTTCATGGCTAAAGTCTGATTACACTGTATTCAGCACAAACTCTGCTACAATAATATATCAGCAGCATGTATGTAAAAGTTTGTAGTTTTGAGATAATGACATTTATGCGTGGTTTGTAAAAATACAAAAAAAATTCTCACTGAAATAAGGCCATGAAACCCATACTGATTATTTCTTCACAAGACTTTTGAAAATTGTATCATGTAGCCTAGAATATTTGCTCTAAAACTATGTGAAAATCACCCTGACTGCTCATTCAGATAAGACAATATATTGATTTAAAAATTTTATGACGTGTTTTGTGTGAGAAAGCTTTATGCGGGAGCTCATTAATATGTAAGCTTTTCACACCTGAGAAAGACAAAGACCCTCCCCTAACGGCCCTATTAGGAGCTATCAGGCCCTGTCATTCTGAGCAACCTTGCACAAAGAATGAGGAGAAAGAATGGCTTTTTGATTTATTTACAACACAACATTATCCAAAGATACACAACAAATGACAAAAAAGCACTTATTGAACACACTGATCCAAAGACAGAGACCTTTGTGCCATTCCTAAAAACATTGTACATACCTTTAATTTCCAAGGTGTTTGATTTTCACTTTACCATGTTCATGTACAGAGACTCGTGTTAATGTTGAAGTTAGCAGGACTCAGTGGCATCTGGGCCCTGAAAAAAAAAAAAAGTGAACATACTGATATCAAGAGAAAGGCCTGCACGATTTTGGGAATAAATTTTAGATTTTTCTGGTTAAAATTGCTTTTTAAAATTCACAGAATACACACACACACACACACATGTTTCCAACAATATATAATATAATGAACACCAGGTTTGTTGTGCCTTGTAGGCATTGGCTATGCGCAGTGCTGCATAAAATAATAATAACAATAACCTATAGCAGCCTATAAATCTTCCAAAAGATTTCAGTAACAACTAAGCTAGAGAAAAATATATTGATTATCATATGTTACTTCAAATGTTTCCATTCGTAATGATGATATGAAATGAGATAATAGTAAAAGCATGAAGCCGTTTGGTGCGTTTTGCTTTTCAAACCCAAAATATGATACATTCAAACGCGATCACGCTCAAATATAAAACATTTTGGTTACCATATACATATCTACGTTTGAGCAGATATCCACAAACACAGTAACAGTAAACACGGGTCTAAATATTATAACATTCACCATATATCTAGCAACAGTTCAACTGCAATGTGACATTTATGCAACAATAACAAACTAATAAGAATTTCTTACCTTACATCTTTCTTGCCTTCAAATCGCATTCTTCTTCTTCTGAGGTAAATTCAATGTAAGCTCAGGCGCGTCTTCCAAACTCGACGAAAAGCAGAGACTTGTGAAGTTTTTGTGCTTTGTTGTTGAGGTAATGAGCGCGTTCGCGTTCCATGTGGAGATTTGCATGTGAATCTCTTTTGCGCTCGTCAAATTAAAAATAATCAGGAAATTTTTGAGAAGCTGGACATCTTGTTGGTTTTATACAAATTACTTAAACAGAGAATATTTGTTTTCAGTTTGAATCCTATCATTTAAGTACACACTTAAATGTTTATAAAGGTATATGGCTTATAAATGTGTGACAAGTATTCGCTGAGTTTTGTTACAGTTTATAGACGTGCTCAAGAAAAAAAAGTTCACCGCGACGGAGAGGCAGAACGCACACCCTGTTTATTTTCTTTATTTTACAAAAGCACAATGATTTGATTTGATTGTAAGTGGACACATACAAAAGTAGAAATATCACAGATTCTTTTTTTATATTTCTTTTTTCTGTATGACCATAAATGAAAGAGTAATTTAAGTTTATAGTGCTACAATGTGGAGAAAATCCAGCAAATGGGCCGGCGCGTTTGCCGACCTCAGAGGGTTAAAAAGTATATACATTTTATTTTTATTTTAAAAATGACTGATCGTTTCACTAGACAAGACCCTTATTTCTCGACTGGGATCATGCAGAACCCTTTGAAGCACTTCAGAGCCCTCTGAAACGGCATTGATTTGAACTTCAACATTCTGGTTGCCGTTGAAGCCAATTGTGTGGAGAAAAATCCTGAAATGTTTTACACAAAAAACTTTAATTTCTTTTCCACTGAAGAAAGACATGAACATCTTGGATGGCATTATGGTGAGTAAATTATCAGGAAATTTTCATTTTAAGGTGAACTAATCCTTTAATTAAGTGATGATTGATCATTAGTGATGAACACCTGCTGTTAACAAGCAGAATCATTGAAGAAAATAGAAATACAAGAACAACAACTGACTTCAGCCACAGCTTTAGATTAAATCAACTGGAGATACAAAAAGACATTAAGGCCCTGTCCACACGAACACAGGTATTTTCAAAACTACAGCTTTTTCAATGCCGTTCGTCCACACGCAAACGCAGTATCCGGTCTCTGTAACCTTTATGAAAACTTCAGACTCCTGACCAGGGTGAGATTTTTTAGAAACTCCGGTTGCAGTGCTTGTCGTGTAGACGGTGTGAAACTGTAGATTCTGGCTTGTGAAATCGGAAATGGTAATAACCTTTTTTTCCAGGCTTCTGATTGGCCAACAGGGCTTTAGGGTTATAGGGTTATATCGCCACCTGTTGGTTTGGCATGCTCTTGACAGTGCTTCATAGGGTGTTTTTGCGTTTTCATGTGGCCATGATTTTTTTTTTTTTAAATGGAGGTGGAAAAACGATTTATAAAAAATACTGCGCATGTGTGGACTAGGCCTCAATCTCTGAAAATTAGTAATGGGAAGCTCAGATCATTTTACTGACTCTCTTCAATGCGATTTCAGTACGATTTCGTTTGTTTCCACAGTTTCCACAGTTTTGGGCGAGGGTGAAGGATCGCTCCACTCGCCTGAGAGAGTAGGTCCCTCCTGATCGGAATCTCAAGAGGAGAGCCGTCGAGGAGAGACATTAGGTCCACAAACCATACTCGGGCCGGCCAGAATCGGGGCTACCAACAGTAGACTGACCCCGTCTCGGCGAACCCTTTCCAGAACTCCTGGGAGCAGAGCAATATGGGGAAATGCGCACAGACGTGACCTCGGCCATGCCCATAGGGGTTGGATGGCTCAGAGAGAACCACATTGGACAGTGTGTTGTCTCCCTGGAAGCGAACAGGTCTACCTCAGCACGACCGAAATTCTCCCACAGGAGCTCGACCACCTCGGGGTGGAGTCTCCTTTCCCTGGGCCTCGGCCCCTGCCTCGACAGGATGTCTGTCCCCTGATTTAAATACCCTTGGATATAAATAGCTCTCAGTGAATGAAGTTTCCCTTGGATCCACAGGAGGATCTGGCGAGACAGCTTGTACAAGGGCCACGAATGCAGACCCCCCGATGGTTTATTTCAGAGCCTGAAACACCACCAAGATTTCTAGACAATTTATGTGCCAAGAGAGGTGATGGTCCTGCCACAGACCTCAGGCTGGGTGACCACTCATGATCGCTCCCCCCAGCCCATGAGGGAGGCATCTCTCGTTAGCATGACGCGACGACAAAGAGCTCCCAACACGGGCCCTTGGAACAGAAACCAAGGTTCTTTCCACATAACTAGGGCACAAAGATATCGTCACGTGACCCGGACCCTGATCGTGCGGAGCTGGTTTCCCCTCGGGGAGAACCCCTTGGTCCTGAGCCACCACTGCAACGGGTCGTTGATCTCGATGTTGAACCACTTGTTGCTCCGATAGGGCTAAGATGAACCAGTCGTCGATATAATTCAAAATGCGGATGCCCTGGAGTCGCAGCGGAGCTAGAGCGGGGAGACAGGGCTAGGCCGGACGGAAGAACCCGATAGTGGTATGCTTCGCCCCTGAAAGCAAACCTCAGGAACTTCCTGTGTTGTAGAAGGATGGAAACATGGAAGTAAACGTACTTTAGATCTATCCTTTAGATCTATTCCATGTCACGCGTAGGTAGAAATGAATGAGCACGAGATTAAAACAAGGCGAGAAGCCAGAGATACGACTAATACAAAAAGCTAAGAAAAAAGTAAAACAAACTTGGAGAGGACAAACTTGAAGAAGAAAAACATAAGAAGAGATGAGCACTGTCATCTTCTTTTAAGGGAATTCTAGTCCACACCTTTACTGGGTGAACTGACCAATAGAATTTAGAAACTTTGAGCAGGAGAGAGTTCCTTTGTGTTATGATGCAGAGCAGGAAGCAGGATCCAGATGCAGCAGTGTTTTTATTAAAAAAAACTTGAATTATGACAAAGACTAAGAATAAACTTGAACAAAGACTAAGACTCCGGGACAGAACAGGCAACATAACAACATCAAGAACTCGCAAAGACTGAACTAGACACAGGGCTTAAATACAAAGGCAAACAAGCTAAACAAGCTAAACAAGCCAAACAAGCTGTCTCTGATTAGCCACGCCACCCTATAACAAGGGGGCGTGGCTAATCAGAGACACCTGGGAAGACTAATCAACATAACGGGAGACAGCTAAACATGAAAAGACAGGGGCACACATGACAGACAAGAACAAGACAAACACACACCGTGACACTTTGTCTCCTCTTGCATAGTTTATGATGGTGTTAGAATTTGTCATTTCTACTCCAAAAAAGGTTAAACATAGTATGATACATTTTATGATAACCCATATGGTAAATATATTTAGCTTAGGAAAACCGAGAGGTTTAATTCGGTACCAAGATTGATATGTCCAGAAGATTCAAACGTAGAGATACATTCTTATTCTTTAAAATAAGCACTTAGAGTTCAACTACCACAACTAGAATGTCATAATTAGGCTAATATGAAGGGGGAAACATACATGCACACAGGAATATATCATATACAAATGTATCATTTTGGATTTACTTATATTCTGAGTTAGATGCAAAGAATGTTTGTGTATGAGTATTGGGCATCTCGGAGAGGGCTTTTCCTGGCTCCTGGATTTTTTGCTTCCCGAGAAAGAGGAGTTAAACTGATTGCGATCTGTTTGAAGCTCACGATGGAGCTTGGAGGTGTTTCTGTTCAATTTCGACCCTGTCACAAACGTGTCAAAAGGAGCAGTTCAATCCAGACTCATTGGCACTTGGCTGTGATTTACATGATATGAGTCAATAGGTTAAAAGCTTTCTGAATTTTAGAATGAGTAAGTCATCGTGATTTTGTCCATGCTACAGGCACAGTGCCCTGTAACTGCGCACGGGCAGGGAACAACTGGTCTAACTGTCCTGACCCCTCAGGGAAAAACTCGCTGGGACCGTCTACACCCCGGCTTAAAGACTGGGTTGGTAGAACGGGCCCCTGAAGGCGCCGAGAGGAAACGGGCACCGTGTGATGCGGTGAGCTCGGTGAGTCAGTGGCATCAGGACTTCTTCTTAGACAAAGCCTTCTTGGCGAGATCTGAAATTGGACGCAACCCCCATCCCAAGCGTTCTTTCGGTTCTTCCGAGCGTGGATCGCTCGTGGGAAGTTCAAACATTTTACAGGACTTATCCCTCGTAAAACAGTTTTACCCCTCGAAGGCTTTGCCTGAGAGCGCCGTGTTCCAATCTTTTTGTGGGGGAGCACAGGACGCGACACTCTGCTTTTGTTGCGCCCGGTGTGAGGAGCTAGACGACGGCTGGGACTGCTCTTTTTGCCCAGCAGTCCCAGGGACATGGACTCTGAGTGGGAGTAATTTCTGGTTCTCACGCTGCCACTTGCTTTTTCTCCTCTTGGAACCTATCGATGATGGTGTTAACTGAGTCACCAAATAGGCCCAAAGTGGTAAGCGGGGCGTCCAGGAGAAATGACTTTTCAAGAGCTGACTGGGCATGCTGCACTCCCGGAAAAACAACACATAGTTGGTGTGTATCCCCACCCGTAATATAGTGAGTGCAGGGATGAACACACTTCCTATACTGTTGTTTACTCGCCATTCTATATAGTTTTTTTAATATATATATATAAACTCCTGCCTAGTGAAACTAAGGACAGACAAAAACACTTTGAGACAATATTCAAAAATGATTCACACACGGAGTGTTTGCTGAAGGCACAGAAAGCTAGAGCTGTTGTGATTCAGGGGTGCTTTATAGTTTCCTGGTCGGTGACGTCACCCGTCTATGACGTTCCGTCTCGCCATTGGACTGATGTTTCATGACGCACTCACGCAGGGGCGTTCCCGCAGCTTTTCAATGCAGCTCGAGTTCCCTTGAAAGGGAACTACAAACAGGAGTAAAAAGTGTTCAAAAAATTACAAAATTACAAAACATGGTGGATATGCGTTAAAGGTTTGAGTGACTAATCAAAGTTTAACCTGATAGAAAAATATTTATTTAATGTTATCTGTGTTCTATTTCATCTGCAATAACCATGTGGACTTTTATAACGATCCATTAGGCTATTAACTTTTAAATCCATCATATTTCATTAATATGAGGAGAGTCTCCGCATGAAAGACCTGTGACTGCAGATCAACCTGCTTCTGCATTTCTCTCCGATACAGTAGGAAATTAAATTAAATGTGAAGGATTTTATCTTTGACAAGATGATTGACAGGTCAGTTTGAGTGTCAGGATGTGTTTAAAAAAATAACAGAGAGCAACTGTTAAAGACACAATTGTATGTCATGATAGTTTGTCCCAAATCATGTCTACTCTTCTGCTACACACTCAAAAGTATGCACCTTTTCTTCCCAAAAAGAGTACATACTTATAGGGCGTAGTCTAAGTAGGTGAATTGAGCATTGGAAGTAAAAAATGAGTGAAGTCGGCCATTTTCTCTTCAGTTTCATCTGAGCTGTTGAGGTCAATGGCAGGACAAACTTTCTCCGGTCAGACAGAAACTAAATGTAGGCAGAGATAACTATTTTTATATAAGATCAAAAATATTATTTAAAAAAAGCTATTTAAACCAGTTTATTTTGTAAGAACTGATTTTCCTGCTAAAACAAAGCTCACCCTGCAATAACGCCATAAAATGCACCCTGGACAGCAGATAACAAAGACAGAGCACAGAACCTTGTCCTGCCCAAACTTATCTCATTGTCCCCCTGTTTGACTTCAACTCATCCCCCCTCTCCCTCCTCAAGGCACTGAAAGTTCATTAAGAATGTCTATTTAACAAATATGGTGTTTCTTGTGAATATGTTGTTTTTCCTTTTCATGTTTGATGCCATTTCAAGGGTCTCAGTGCGATTGGTAAAATGGTCTTAATTTCATTGCAGTCATTGGTTTAATGAGAAAGGTTGAGAACTTAGGAGAATCCTGTTTCTCCTCTCTGGCTGATATCTCTTTACGATATCTAAAAAAACCAGGTGCTACCCCCCTAGGGTACATGGATTGGCCCAAACAACTCTAAACAACATTTGTTTAACCCCTGTTGTTCTGGTCTGGTATTTAAGGTGAGGGGACAGAGCAATCTTTGGGACTCTTTACCAGGATCATCCCCCATAGTAATGTTTCAGTGCTTTTCAGTTGTAAAGCCCTGACACATTACTGTGTCTTTGTCAGGAAAACATTACTTACTTTTAGAGTCATCTTTGAGTAAATGATGTCATGTATTTTCTGAATTGGCTTTTAATAATTTACTTCTGTAATTGGCATGATACATTTTTACCTGACAAATAAATGTTACATCTTGAAATATTCTGAAGTTTTAGAAATCATTCATTTTAGTAGACTAATGTGTAGTCTGGTGTTTCCGCAAATCTTTGTCCAGGATAGATCAAACTGAAGGCACTTTGAATGGACCATGGGGCACATCTTAGGAAGAGCTTCTTATTTCTGACTATCTCCTGACTTAGATTGTTGTATGCTGTAAATATTATAAAAATTACACCTATGGGTCTGTAGTGCGCGGCTGCATAGGGTAAAATATTTGTACTGCACCCTCTGACTATTTCAGGACTGGCTAGTTTGTGATCGTGAGCGCGCAGTCGCAACGTGACGTCTCAAAGCGACACTAGGTCCGTAATGAACGAATAATTGAAAGTATGGGATAATCAGAATAATCAAATATCTAAATTAATTCATAATCAATATTTATGATTATTTTCTAATCAGAAATACGATCTAAATTTGATTATCATTTGAAATTGGAGTCAGATTACGCATAGAGCTAAAGTAATACGAAAACTAAATTCCAATAAATTAAGTGAACTTCACTGGAGCACTGAAAAGACATACACGCTTTAAACCTTCGCCAGGCCGTTGGATTCCGTCATTGGGCCAATGGGTGGTCCTTACAATTTCATATTGGGGTCATAAGACACCCAGACTTGATGAATAACTGAAGTTTTATATGTTAAACTTGTTGCTGAGCATTACGAGTGTAAGGCTTATTTTGTGTTTCTCTCTTTTTTTGTATATTTGTTTTGTTTACTTTTACATGTATGTTTTTTGATAATTGTGTGAGTGGATGAGCAGTATTTTATGTCTGTTTGGTGTTTTTCATGGATCTACAGTGAATGCGCTGCATGGATGAGCTCAACATATCGTCTTCATGTGACGCTTTCTGGGAGAATCGAGTGAAAGAACCGGAGTGTTATATGAACACACTACTCTCACTGTTTATACTAAACATGTCCTAGAATATGCATAAGTACACTAATTGGGACACACCATAAAAGTCCATGAAATGAAACTAAAACAACAACTCAATGTGACAATCATACTGTAGAATATGACAGTCATATTTTGATGAGTTAACACTGAAGATAACTCTAGCATTATGCTCTGGAAAGCACTGAAGTGAGAAAGACAGTGATGATGTACCTTTAGAAACGTGTGTGTTTCTAGTTGAGAGATCCTGAGAGTGTGTGATGTGGACTGGATTCACTGCTGTCGTTGAATCAGCTTGAGCTGTGAAGATAAATGTTAGTTCAGATCATTAATACTGTACAATATGACCATCATATTTTAACTTTGATCATCATATTACATACAAAGTTAATATTTTTCAGTTCAGTTCAATTTATTTATATAGCACATTTAAAAACAATCATAATTGACCAAAGTGCTTCACAAGAAAAAAAAAAATTATATATATATATATATATACACATACAAATTCACATAAAGTACAAACAAATTAACAAAGAGGTCAAGATATCAAAGCTCAACTAGAATTGAAGGCCAAAGCATAGTAATGCATCTTAAGCAGGGACTTGAATGTTTCAATAGTCTGAGCTTTCCTTACATGAATTGGTAGACTATTCCAGATATTAGGAGCAGCCTCTGCGAACGCTCGGTCACCTTTGTTTTTTAGCCTAGATCTGGGCACATCGAGGAGCATCTGGTCGGAAGACCTCAGTACTTTGACAGGTGTGTGGACATGTAGAAGCTCCGTCAAATATGAAGGCGACGACCCACTTAAGATTTTAAAGACAATTAATGCAATTTTAAAATTAATTCTAAAACAAACAGGAAGCCAGTGAAGTGAGGCCAATACCGGTGTGATGTGGTCACGTTTTTTGGTCCCAGTTAAAAGTCGAGCTGCTGCGTTCTGCACTAACTGTAGCCGTCAAAGTGATGACTGCTCCAATCCGGCATACAAAGAGTTACAGTAGTCTAATCGCGATGTAATAAAAGCATGTATGACTCTTTCAAAGTCTTTGTGTAGCATGTATTGTTTAACTTTTGCTAGAAGTCTCAAGTGAAAGAAGCTAGTTTTAACAACTGAACTAATTTGTTTGTCAAATTTAAAAGCACTGTCAAAAATTACACCCAGATTCCTGGTAAAAGGTTGAATATGGGAACATAGAGTACCGAGAGCATCTGCACAATCACTCAAATGTCCCGCACGACCAAACACAACAATTTCTATCTTTTTATCATTTAGACAGAGAAAGTTCTGATCCAACCAAATTTTGAGATCACTCAAGCAGTCTAATAAAGGTTGGATGTTGTTCTTATCATTGTTTTTTACAGGCAAATAGATTTGTACATCATTTGCAAAACAGTGGAAAGAAATGTTATGTTTTTTGAAAATGGACCCTAAGGGCAACATGTACAGGGAAAAGAGCATAGGTCCCAGAATGGAACCTTGGGGAACCCCACAAGAAAGAGGTGCAGCAGAAGAGGAGTAATTCTCAAGGTTTACAGCAAAACTCCTATCTGACTTAAACCATTTCAGGGCCGTACCCGTAACACCAACACTTTGTTCGAGTCGGGATAAAAGTATAGAGTGATTAACAAAAAGTTAATATTTTTGCTGTCAAGTTTCAATTCCTTTATTATTTCCAGCATCACGTTTTGGACTGTTACTTCACTGCAGTTCATTAGTTTGAAGCAATGTTTTGAGTTACTCTTCTGTGAGAGTCAAAGAAGCTTTTGTTCCCTCAGTTTGTTCTGGTTCAGTGATACTGATAGACCTTAGCGTTACTGACATTATGAGGCTCTTCTAACACTGTTTTCTCACCTGAATACTTGACAGTGTATCTGACTGAGGTCTTGAGTTGATTTCTGCGAGTAAGCTGACATCTCCACTCTCTGTTGTCATCTTCATTCAGGAGTGTTGTAGTCAGAGTGATGATGAAACAGTGATATCGATCTGATGATGATAATATCTGATATCTGGAGTCTGTCCTCAGATCAACACCAGCCTGATTCACCCACAACAGCTCAACTCCCTCAGAACTGACCCAATAATCACAGGAGATTCCAGTCTCTGAATACAACTGACAGGAGAGAGTCACAGAGCGGCCTGGACTGATCTCAGTCTGTGAGGATGAAG
Source organism: Scardinius erythrophthalmus (assembly GCF_964197995.2). Taxonomy (NCBI): domain Eukaryota; kingdom Metazoa; phylum Chordata; class Actinopteri; order Cypriniformes; family Leuciscidae; genus Scardinius; species Scardinius erythrophthalmus. Next base: position 11,761,930 of record NC_138221.1, read on the forward strand.
ATGATGATGATGATGGAGACACTGAAACTGAACACAAGACAAATCACAGACTCTTCAATCATCATCTGAGTTTAAAGGGAGAATTTTAAATTGAGCACATAATCATAAACTTACCATGAAGAACATGCATATAAAAATAAGCAGTTCCTTGTTTCTGTCCATTTACACATTGTTGGCAGCTGTAAAACCCATAATCTTCTTCTATGACGTTCTTGATGTTCAGAGAGCAGTCAGACTCCAGACTCAGTCTCTGATGTTTATCTGTGTCTATGTCTGAATTTCTGAAACTCCATGTAGTTGAATTGCAGTCAGAAAGAGTATTATTACAGGACAGACGGACATTTTCACCAGAACTGATGAACACATGAGTCACCTGTCCACTGATACCTGAAACACAGTATATCTCATGATCATTATGTTAATAAATGAAAACATAAAACATACCAGCATTAAAACCAGAAGACTAATATACACACTGTAAAAAACTGTGCTGATAAAATACATTAGACAATAAATGAGATCCGTGCCACTAGATGATGATTGTGACCATTAACAAACAACCATTGTCATCTGATCCTGTTTTCTTTCAGCTTTTTTTGCAATAGCAAATGTATTTAAAGACAAAGCTACCGCAGCCAAAGAAAAACTAATGTTCAAAAGTCAAGGGTCCAGAGCCCAACTAAGTCAAGTCAAGTCATCTTCATTTATACAGCGCTTTTAACAATGTAGATCTAAATCTTTACAGAGATAAACGTATAATTTAAGGTAACAGAGATTGTTTTGGCTTTATAGCGGTTCTTTAATAAAGTTATTTTCCAGCTAAAGTTAGTTTTGATTGATTCGCTTCCGTCACAACAATAATTTGTTATTAAATTAGGGGCCGCCAAGACGACACCATAGATGCCATTCTTCTTATGATGTAACGAGTACATCAGGATTTATGGGAAGTGTTCCCAGTTCCGGCTGACCTAATTTTCTGAATTTTTATCTGGAATTTTCCCCTCTTTTGACAATTTAAATTAAGGGATTTCAATATACATGTGTGCTGCCCTTCAAAGCCCCTGGTCAAAGATTTTTTTCAAATTTATTACAGTCATTTGATTTTATACAATGTGTTTCTGGTCCAACTCATGAACGAGGTCATACGCTTGACCTTGTATTATCTCTGGGATTCTCTGTTGGTAGTGTGAAGAATGCTGATACTGTTTTTTTCTGATTATAAGACTTTAATTTTTAGTGATGCAGTATGTCAGTATGCTCTCTATGACAGAGCAATAAAAGGCCACCAGCAGCATCTCCCTTAGATACTGCATCACAGTGTGGTATGCAAGCTGCACTGTGGCACAGAAAAAAAAAACGCTGCAGAGGGTCATCCTTTCTGCAGGAAAAAAAAAACATTGGCTGCTCCCCACAGCCATCACAAATCTAAACACTCACTTACAGAAATAAGACTTTATCATGATGAATATCTTGCCTCTTTTGCACTGCATTTTGCACTTTTCAGTACAGTGATTTTTTTTAGACTACCTCTGTAACCTGTCCTATTATGTCGGTATGTTTCTGAGAGTATGATGTGAGTGAAAGTATGAATGTATTATTCTATGCACCAGGAGTAGCACTTTAAATTTTGTTGTGACAATGTTTTACAATGTTTTTACAATGACAAATAAAATGATTCTGATTCTGATTATTTTTAGTTCTAACTTTCCTTGAGGTGTGCTGGGTAATATAGTTTGAAGAGAGAGCATATTACTCCAGTGTTAATTAAACTACATTGGTTACCCATACGATACAGAATTCAATACAAAGCATTGTTGTATGTTTTTAAGTCTCTGCATGGCCTAGCACCTGAGTATGTTACTGATTTAATCAGTCGCTGTCAATCCAGTAGATCTCTGCGATCAAATGATCAATTGCTCTTCATGGTTCCACGATCCCGTTTAAAATGCAAAGGTGATTGGGCATTCTCTGTTGCAGCTCCTAGGCTCTGGAATGACCGTCCTCTGTCTGTAAAATCTTCTTCTTCTTTGGGTGTTTTTCAGAGTGCGCTTAAAACGTATTTGTTTTCTTTAGCATTTAAATATGCTTTGTAACCTGTGTATGTCATATGTTTACATTGTTTTTATGTTTTTATTTTTATTTTTCTCTTTTTAAATTTTCTGTACAGCACTTTGGTTCCAGTTGTGGTGTTGAAAGTGCTCTATAAATAGAGTTGTGTTGAAAAAATGGTTACTTACGTAACCTCGGTTCCCTGAGAGATAAGGGATAAGCATTGTAAAAGCTATGGGAAAACTCATTTTCTCGAGAATATTGAAGCCTTTATTTTAAAACGCTGTGTATTCGCAGGTGACTACTCTGGAGATGTCCAGGGAGCCCCGGGACTTATAACAGAGTAGTCTGAGCCATTGCAGACCAGAAGTGTCAGGTCCTAGCATGTTATATACTGCAAGTAGTGATAAGTGCAGAGGGCCACTGCGGGCGAGCCTCAGATATATAGGTCTGGGCCCGAAGGGCTAGGGTCCTAAATGCAGAGGACTTGTGCCTGTAAGGCAGGAACCTCTAAATTATAGAATTTTGCAAATGTGGACGGAGCAGACCAGCCGGCCGCCGCACAAATGTCTTCTATAAGATCTCCACTGGACCACGCCCAGGAGGAAGCATGCCTCTTGTGGAGTGGGCTCTCACACCTATGGGGCACGGGAGGCCCATAGAAGTGTAGGCCAGAGAGCATCCACTATCCATCTGGACAGTCTGTGTTTCGTGACCGGAAACCCTTTGGTGCGGCCCCCGAAACAGACAAAGAGCTGTTCTGACTGCCTGAACAGGGCAGAATGCTCCAGGTAAACTTTCAGAGCCCTAACGGGGCAGAGCATGTATGAGTCACTATCGTCTTCTGGTGGGGGAAGAGCCGATAGAGAGATAACCTGGGCTCTGAACGGAGTTGAGAGCACCTTAGGTACATATCCATGTCTTGGTTTAAGGACGACTTTGGAGTCATTAGTAGTAGTAGTAGTAGTAGTAGTAGTAGCCTTTATTGTCACTTAGTCACAAGTACCATCGAAATTAGCCATCAACCTGTCCATACAAACATACATACAATATGACAAGGGGGTAGACAGGACAGGAAGACTGAGGATTGAGGAGAAAAATACAGCATGACATGAGGAGAGGTGAGGAGAAAAAAAGGCAACCCCCCAGACTATGCTCCTGTAAGGAGTACAGTTTGGGAACAGTAAAAAAACACCTCAGCAACATTAGCACATAATCAGTACACTCTACAACATGACTTGCAACAGGGGAGGGGAGTGGGTGGTGGAGGTAACCCAGCACAGGCAAGCAGTCATCCAGTCCTGCAGACATTCTCAGTGCTGGTCACAGACCCGCCTGTCAGACTGGTGGTACAAAGCGTCGAAGGCGAGGGGGGGTGATTGCATATCTGTATATATGTAAGAGTTTGTGTATGTGTAGGTCTGGAGAGTCACTACGCCTGGCATCATAATCTGAAAAGTCCGCAGGATTGTCATAGCGATATACAACAAGTGCCATGGAGTCAACAATCAGCAGATGTCAGTGGGGAGTGGGGGAAGGAAAGCAAAAGCGTCTCGCTGCAGTGCTCTTCGGAGGGAGTTGTTGTTCCACCAGCGGCCTCGGCCAAGGCCAGTGCTGGTGAGGGGGGGCGAAAGCAGATAAGATTGGGATTGTTTGGTCTTTGGGCGAGTAGCCGCATTCCAATTTACACAGCTATACTCCTGGTCCATTTGGGTCTCCGAAACGATCCATTTGCCTTTGCAAAGCTGTAAGCTTCTCCAAGATGTTATATTAGATCTTGGCTTCTCCAAGATCTTAGAACCATATTGTGGTTCACTTAGAGAGATGTCAGTCGTTCTCATCTCAGCTCATTATGTTTTAATTTGACTCCGCCCACGGAGAGCGCGCGCTATTCAGATGCAAATGTGAGGCGATCCAGCAATCCAATCGCAAATCAATAATCGCAAGTGTCTGCACACGCTGAATGAATGAACGCACAGATGCATGCTGTTATGTAGCTACAGCTGGAAAAAAAAGACTGTTTAAATATGAATCGCGTTTCTATGTATGAATGAATGAATGCACATATGCGCGCTGTTATGTAGCTACAGCTGGCAAAAAGACTGTTTAAATATGAATTGCTTTTCTATGTGTGAATGAATGAACAGCTTTTACCAAACTCTATGAGATGGGCATGCTGTCACAGGAGGGACAGCCGCCTTTAGTGAGCGCTGCCTTGGCGTGCTCAGGACCGAGGCAGACGGCACACCGAGTGTGTCTGTCAGACACATGCAAGGGAATCCCGCAGGACTCGCGTATGGGGAGCACCATTTGAAACAATTCGCTCTGCTCTTTTAGAAAGCATGTAAAGGATATTCTCATCGGATGCCACAGGGAAATGGCTGCCAGCTGAAGGCGTGGAATCTGCCAGGTGCTGAAGCGGTTCCGCTGAAGGGCTGCTCAACGGCGAGAGGCTTCTTGATCTGGAGAAGGTCAGCGACGAGATGAGGTGAGTTCTCTTCGCTGAAGGAGGTAAAATCTGTCCTTTTGCGATTTTTCTCTGAATTTGTACCCTTCAGCCATGCCCATTTTGGTGCTCTCAAGGCTAGCAAGGCTAGCAAGGCTGCAAGCGCTCTGATTGGACCGCGCGTCCTTGCTGAATCGCATATGTTCGTGCAGTTGCCACAGCACAGCCAATCAGCATGCTTCAGTCAGCTATGATGTGCTCGCTGTGCAGCTGCACTGCGTTTTAAAATAAAGGCTTCAATATTTTCGAGAAAAGGAGTTTCCCATAGCGTTTGCAACACAATACGAGAGAACCATTCTCGAAAGGGAACAGCATGTTACTGTCAAAATGTGGCTGTTGGAAAGACGGGGCTTAGCGCACCTCTCAATCATCATCCTGAGGTAAAATGAAACTAGAGAGAGACTCGCACGGGACCGGGAGAAATAACCCTTATTTTGTGTGCTAGAGTGTGCGTCTATTACTGATTGTGAGTATCCGTTTTGATCAGCAGACAATCATTATTTAATTTCGAGGCAATTTGGTATTTGTCGGCTGTTATGGAGGTAGTTTGAGTGAACAGTGTGAGAACTAAGCTGTGTTTACAATATAATATCACAGTTGAGGATATCGTCAGCCTGTTCCGTACCTGTTTATTTATGTTACTATAATACTATACTTAATTATTTGTTAGTTCATTTGGGGAGTTCTGTATAGTGCGCTGTGTGATATTCATTGTCAGTTTATGTACACTTTCGGTTTCAACATGCCGATTATATTTACTTAAACAATAACAGCGGCAAATTGCGTTGTATTGGTCAACGGTCAAAGTTGAGTTATGTATACCTTGTATAGTGTAATGCAATGTGATGTATAGTGTGATTTATTTTGATATAACAGTCAAGTCATGTTATGCTAATTATTTCTTTATGTTTTATTGTAGAACCACACATACATGCCTCACACAGACAAACGAATCCTCAGTGTTCAATAAACCCCTTTGATCGAATCAGACTGTCCTGATCCATTCCTGTGTTCTGATCGACACACCAAGAGGAAGGCTAGAGACATTAGAACCACCCCAGAACACAATCCTATTTAACTATTTCACAGTGGCCATTTGTTACAGTGCACACTGTAAAAAAACTGCTGTAAAAAAACTGCCAGTAACAAAATCAGGGCTAAAATCGTGCAGTGTGAACTCAGCATTAGATTAAATTAACTGAAGATAAAAGACATTAAGTCTCTGAGGATCTCAGCAGAGGAGGATTAAACAACTCCATAAACAGCATTACCCTCACTTAAAGCAAACAACACACTCTCCAGAATAAACTATTAGTCTTTATCAGAGAGCTGTTCAAATCACTGACACACTCTTAATATGAAGATAATTCTTCATCATCAGATGTTTGAGTGACACTATGTCCAGTATCAGGAATAATACAGTATGATCTGTGTGTATCAATTCACAACTCTGAGATCACAACTCTGAGATTACAACACAACAAGACATTTCTTGTCTATTTCACCCACTGCCACTTATACCAACGACAGAAATAAGCGCATTTACAATAGATTAATATGTGAGAGAGCGTTGCTATAGAGAGTGACAATATTGTATTGCAATAGATAGCACTATTATATTATATAGCAAATCAATACCAAATCAAAACTAGTTAGCACATTATTTGTTATTGAAAGGGTTTATTGACAACATGGTTATAGTTATGCTTAACATAGCTACAAAATAGATGTATGAGATAATAACTTATACCATTAATTGTACCCAGCATATATGTAAAATGTTACCTGATAGATACAGATAGATAGATACAGATAGATATAAATGTTACCTGATAGATACAGATAGATAGAAATGATTTGAAGAAATGCATTGCTCTCAATGCAAATCAAACTAGCTATTAGGCTAACTGAAATAAAACCATGCCAATCTCTAGGTATGGTGAAGGCTGTGTGATGAAGTGGGGCTTTTTTGATTCCAAAGGCCAAGGGAACTTTATCAGGATGCATAGTATCCTAAAAAAAAAAAAAAAAAAAAAAAATATATATATATATATATATATATATATAAAAATACTTAAAAATAAAAATCTGCCTGCCTCTATGGGAATTTAACATAGGGGTGTCCAAACTTATGCACCCTGTATTTTAAGGAAGAACATTTATTTATTTACGATACATTATTCATTCACAAAGAAAACTGGTGTCCTTAAAGGTTGGATTTTTCCTAATTTTTTTAATTAAGGCATTAAGTTCAATTTCCAAAAGATGATTTTTTTATTCCTCTTTTTAGTCAACTTTAGCATGGGTGTCTAAACTTATGCATAGATAGATAGATAGACTCTCTGTAACACCATATAGATTCAAACTTCATTAAGTTATTCATTACTTTATAAAATCGAAAATCAACAACAATTCTGGATTTCACCATTACTTTAAGCACCTGTACCACATCACTATCTTTGGTCTACATGATTTCTCCTACTAATGTATATAGCCATTTTCACCTTTACAAATACAAAATTCAACAGCTGACATTCACCACTTATACTTCTCATATATTTAAAACCACAAATTAAAATCTGTACAGAAAATACTTAATTAAAACAATTGAAAATTGCTTTTAACATTTCAAACAAAGGCTTTAGCCTGAAACAATAAGTAAAACAATGGAAAACTCTCTCTTTCAGAACTTCGGACTTTGCTCGTAATTTAAAATAGAGATGAAAGCATTAACTGCGATTATTCCATGTAAAACCCTCCAATGAATGTCAGCTGTTTTTTTTAGTTAATGGTGGCTTATATAACGCTCTCCACTCTGGTCTTACGTTTTCATTCAATCTTGAAACATCACGCCAAGGTGTATAGACTTTTTGATGTAAAACTTTTTTGTTTAAAAAACTTTACACATGCCTTATACCATTATACCGTTTTCCATTAACATCATTACAATCTAAACACAAACTTTTTTAGTTGTAGGAAAATTCCAGAATAATCATTTAAATTGGGAGATAAAAACATTTTAGGAAAGGGATCCAAATCATTAGGACAAATAAGTCCTTCACAATAGTCTTTGAGCATATTAGATTCCTCTGATATAAGAGCAGATCGCATCCTCTGTAATATTTGAGTCATTGTTCGAACAGATTTCATCTTCAGACAAGCAGTCACTTCTTCAGCATTTGCAAGTTCAGCCCCCACCAAAGTTACAAGTTTTTTTTAAAGTTGTGATTTCAGCTTGAATCAAAAGTTCAGTAAATGTGCTGCTTGTGCTCATTACATCCAGTCTCGCACCATTTATCAGGGGTTCTTCCAGCAACCAAAATAAGGAGTTTGTATTTTCAGACTTCACATTAAAACAACTCCAAACCTTAAAAAACCAAACCTACCTGATAAGATAGATAGATAGATAGATAGATAGATAGAGAGAGAGAGAGAGAGAGAGAGAGAGAGAGAGAGAGAGAGAGAGAGAGAGAGAGAGAGAGAGAGAGAGAGAGAGAGAGAGAGAGAGAGAGAGAGAGAGAGAGAGAGAGAGAGAGAGACCCTCTATGAACTCCAAATGGTCATTTTGGCAGAAAGAGGGGGTGGAAAACAGTAAAGCAAACGTCTTTCAATCCTACAATGTCTTTAGAGAAAATACAGATTTCTTTACCTGTGAGAAGTGAAGAGAGAATGATCAGTCCCAGCAGACACAGATCACACTTATCAGACATTTTGTGTTTCTGTCAGTCTTTCTCTTCATTATATATAGTTACAGCTCTTTCTCTTCATTATATATAGTTACAGCTCCTCCTTTAAACACTATCAGCTCCTCCTCTGGATGGTAACTTTGTCTCATCTGATCGGATGAGTGTTGAAATCCTGCTAGAGTAGTTATAGTGACACTAAAGTGTTTAAAGGAGGAGCTACTAAAGTGTTGCTTTCTGTGTGTGTGTGAAACGTGAGAAGTGCATATACTGTGAATCATACTGTCTCAAATTAGTGAAACAATTCTTTTGTTACTGAAAAGGTTTCTATTATCCATGACTCACTTGTAGATAAGGTATTTTGGAATGATTTAACATCTGCTCCAGTTTGGTGAAACAGAAAGTATTTGCACACACTTCATGAGCGTCTGTAAAGCAGATATTAAATGTCTTCAGGAAGAGTTTCTACACATGGATTATAATGTTCTGCTTTACTCTCTCCAGCCCTGAGAAAATAGATCAGATCCCCCACTGTATTTTGCACATACATATCTATCTATCTATCTATCTATCTATCTATCTATCTATCTATCTATCTATCTATCTATCTATCTATCTATCTATCGGAATAATGCGTGTTTGTCTTTTCAGCACTAAAGTGAAGTTCACTTAAAGCTAGGGTAGGTAATCCTGTTCAGAAACACTTTTTTTTATACTGGGTGAAATGGTCCTTCCATCCCGAGAGTAGTCAATACATTATGTGTTCAGAAAAAGGAATTAAAAAAATCAGACCTCTATAGCAGCTGCAGGACAGTAAAAACTCTTTTTTACCTTGTAGCTTACGTTATGGCCCCGCAGAAGCAGTTTTTGTAAAAATAGGCAAACGATTGCGTCATAGCCACGCGACTCTCTGTCGCACAGTAGGAAATTACCGTATGGACGGGAGGAGAAGCTCGCGGGCAATCGGGAGGACGTGGAGGCAAAACGACAAAGTAATTAATCAGAACACCTACTAAAAGTTTCTCCTGCTCTTAGCTCATAGACAGCTCCTACTCACACTCTCCGTCTCTGCAAGTCTCGGAAGGGAATGATTTAGATTTCACTTGGCACAGCTACTAGAAGACAGACGGTTTGCTCACGTCACATCTACGTAGTCAAGCTCAGTTTGAGTCTGCGCAGTACGCTCGACCCCCAGGAAGTAAGAGTTTCTAATTGGCTTCACTTTGTCTCCGTTGAATCCAATGGGGTCGCTGTGTCCATTTCTTTTACTGTCTATGGTTGACTGGCGGCAGCTGCAGCGGCTAATCAAGCAGCTATTGGAGTGCGTGTCTCCAACCATTCAATAGTATGACTGGGTTTCTAACAATGCAAAGCTTAATGCAAATGGGTGGAGTGTCCCTTTAACTATTTTACAATGGAATGCCAGGAGCCTTTGTGCTAATGGTCAAGAATTTAAAGGATATATAAACCAAATGAAAGATAAGCCAGATGTATGTATTCAAGAATCATGGTTGAATCCAAGACTAGAATTTGTTTTAAAAGGATACATTAGTGTGAGAAGAGATCGGGAAGAAGGAAAAGGAGGAGGATGTGTCAATTTTGTAAAAGAGGGAATGCCTTATAGAGTTTAGGAAAAAGAAGAAACAATGGAATATATAGTTGTAGAAATATGGTTTGAAAATAAAGTTAGGTTATAATAAACTTTTATAATCCGTGTAAAAGATTAACACAAGAAAGTATGGAAGCCATAAAAGGATTAAGAGGAAGTAGAGTAATATGGTGTGGGGATTTTAATGCCCATAATACTTTATGGGGAGGTTTATCGACAGATGTATTGTATGGTCATTGAAGAGTTGATAGAAAAGGAAAATTTGGTTTGTATAAATGATGGAACAAAAACACGTATGGATGTAAATTCAGGGAGGGAATCCGCAATAGATCTAACAATTGTTTCTAATGAATTAGGGGGAATAATAAATTGGGAGGTATTAAATTGTACAGCGGGTAGTGATCATTTCCTAATATTAAGTTCAATTGTAAATAATGAGATATGAGATATAAAGAAAGGAAATACAGGAAAGTGGAAGTATGAGAAAGCAGATTGGGAAAAATTCGAAAGAATATGTGAGGAAGGATTGAAAATGATCAAGATGACTGAAAGAATAATAATTGAAAGAATATATACAGAATTAATATCAGTGATACAGAATGCTGCTAGAGAATGCATTCCGAAATGCAATGGAAAGAGGGTGGGGAAAATAGTCCCATGGTGGAATGAGGACAATAGCAGTTAAAAGGAAAAGGAAAGCATTTAAAATTCTAAGGAAAACTCACAATTGGGAAAACATGATAATATAAAAAAGGCTCAAGCAGAAACTAGAAGAACAATAAGGGAAGTGAAGAAAGAGTATTGGAGATCATATTGTGAAGAAATTGGGAAAAATACTCCAATTGAGGAAGTGTGGAGAATGATTAAAAAGATGAATGGCATTCAAAGAGAATATGAGTATCCTGTGTTATGTATTGGGGAAGAAATAGCAATAAATGATGAGGAAAAAGCAGAAATGTTTAGAAAAGAATTCTCAAAAATAAATAGTTCGGATAATTTGATGAAGGAGTGTAAGGAAATGAGGGAGAAGTTGTTAAAAGAGCATCCATTTATTTTAGAAAAAAAGAGAGTAACAAATAGTTTTCTAGATGTGCCTTTTTCATATTCAGAATTAAAGAGGGCATTAAAAAACACTAAAGCTTCAACTCCTGGACAGGATGGAATTAGTTAGTAATTAGTAATGTTAAAAAAGTTAAGTGATGAATCTCTTAAAATTATTCTAGAGTTTTATAACAGGGTATGGGAAGAAGGGATTTTACCTAAGAGATGGAAAGAAGCAGCAATAATTCCCATTAAAAAAACAGGTAAAGATCCAAGTATCCCTTTAAACTACAGACCGATAGCATTAACATCACATCTAGGTAAAGTTATGGAAAAAAAATATTACAGATCGTTTAATGTATCATATGGAGAAGAATAATGTTTTTTCCCCATATCAAAATGGTTTTAGACATGGAACGAGTACAATGGACTCTATTAAATTGGAATCAGATATGAGGAAAGCATTGATAAATAAAGAAACTCTAATAGCAGTTTTCTTTGATGTAGATAAAGCTAATGATATGTTATGGAAGGAGGGTTTGTTGATAAAGTTAGATCAAATTGGAATAGAAAGAAAATTATATAATTGGATTAAAGAGTTTTTAATTGAAAGAAATATTAAAGTACAGATTGGAGAATATACTGTATATCAAGGAAAGGAATAATTGAGAATGAAACTCCTCAGGGTAGTGTTATAAGTCATTTGTTGTTTATTATTATGATTAATGATGTATTTGCAACAATAGATAATGTAAATAAATCATTGTTCGCGGATGATGGAGCTCTGTGGCTTAGTGGTAGGAATGTAGAATATATTGTTAATAAAATGCAAGCAGTTTTAAAAAATGTTGAGGAATGGTCTTACAAATGGGATTTTAAATTCTCAGTGGAGAAAACCAAATATATATATTTTTACAAATAAAAGGTCAAGTATTGATTTAAAGATTAATTTATACAACAAAGAGTTGTAAGTTAAAGTGATAAGATTTTTAGGTATGTGGTTTGATACAAACATGGAATGTACACATAAATAAGATGGAGGATAAATGTAAGAAGATTTTAAATGTAATGAGATGTATTTCAGGACGAGAATGGGGAGCTGATAGAGTTGAATTAAAAACAATTTATTCGACAATGATAAGAGCAGTATTAGATTATGGTTGTATCGCATATGGAACAGCAGCTAAGTCACAGTTAGGAAAATTAGAATGAATTCAATCACAAACTTTGAGAATATGTTGTGGAGCTTATCCTTCCTCTCCTGTTTCAGCTTTACAGGTGGAGATGGGGGAGATGCCAATTCACTTATGAAGGAAGCAATTGATACTGGCATACTGGGTAAACCTAAAAGGGCAGAAGGATAGTCATCCAACAAAAGCTATACTTGAAGCATGTTGGGAATATGGGAAAGGGAAAGTTAACAGTTTTGGTTGGATTATTAAGGATTTAGTTCAGGATATGAAATTAAATGAGTATAGAGTTATTCCAGCAGTAATATTACCAACAACACCATTATGGATTTTACCTCAACCAAAATGTAGATCTATTCTTATTGGAATCAAGACAAGATAAAGATCAGAGGATGTTGGAAGCAGAGATGACAAAAGAATATATTGGTATTAAAGGGATAGTTCGGCCAAAAATTATATTAAACCCATGATTTTACTCACCCTCAAGCCGTTCGAGATGCATATGTCAATCATTTTTCAGACGAACACATTTTCAGTTATTTTAGAAAATGTCTTAGATCTTTCAGTGGTTATAATGTGAAGTTATGGGGTCCACTCCTTCAAGTCCCAAAAATGTGCTTGCATCCTTCACAAAAGTAATCCATCCGGCTCCAGGGGGATAAACGAAGGCCTTCTGAGGGTAATCCGTGCGGTTTTGTCGTAAAAATATACATATTTAAAACTTTATAAATGAAAATAACTGGCTTCCGGTAGCGGTCGACGCGCGTTCACGAAGGTGGATGCTGGCGTATGACGTAGCGTAGGAAGCATCGTGACGTTGAACGAACGTGACAGCGCAGCCAGAGAGCAGAGCAAAACAAAACTCTACGTTCGCAGTAATACACATGTAGCAGGACGGCCTATCGCCCCTCCCACTCGTAATTGTTTAATGTGTGGCCAATGGCCCAGCGCCCGTTGCAAATAAGAGCACGGCCTACCTGCTCTTCGGCATGCGTCATCGTCCAGGGACGTGATGTCATCCATGTGCCCTGCTGCTTCATGATCGAGTCACGGCCAGCTGTGTTGCCGCTCGTAAAAGTTTCGCCGAAGCTGCTAGCCACTGGCAGCGCTGTTTGCTGGTCACTGTGGGCGGGAGAGTTGAATGTGGACATCTGAGACAGGTAGGAGAAGCATTTGCGTGCAACAGCGTTTTGTAAACCACGTTTCTATGAGTTGTTTGACTGAGCGATTAGTCTGATTAATTCGTATGCCCACTGTTACTGTAGTGAAAGCTCTGTCTGCGCCGGTGAGCGTTGTCGGAGGCATTCGGCCCTATTCATCGCATATTGATCCCGGGACAGCGTGCTCAGTTGTGAGTATAGAGTTACTGTTAGAGCATGAAGCCGAGGGGGAAGAACTCTGTGTAACATCCTCTGTTTTGTTTTTAGGCATGCGATAAGGACAATATCGCCATTCTGAACGAGAGTTATCTGCTTGGTGCTTCATTGTGGAGCCTGTTTGCGCTGTGCCTTACTAGCTGCTGTTCTGTTTTGTGCTGTTTATTTTGTTCTGTTTCACGCCAGGTGAATGGTTCTAAGTGAACCGTTTCGGTGAACTGCATCAAGTGAATCGTTTCCAGCGAATCATCTGAGCGAACTGTTTTTGAGAATTACTTCAAGTAACCCATTCTAGGTGAACTATCTCAAGTGAACCGTTTCGGTGAACCGCATCAAGTGAATCGTTTCGGTGAATCGCATCAAGTGCATCGTTTCAAGCGAACTATTTCCACTGACGGTGACTTTGTAACCGTGGTATGTTTTGAGTTTATTTTGTTTTCCTTTTGTTTATGACTTTGATTTATGTTAAGGAGTGAGTGGTTCTCTAAATTTGTATTTGTTTCCGACTCAATTATTGTGTTGGTGAATTTATATATTATTATGACCGCCGCTAGCGTAGGTAGCGAAAGCGGTCATATAGGGATTGTCAAAGTTTTTTTTTTGTTTTTTTTCGTCACCTTACTGAATTTTTCGTCAACGATACCAGGGACACTGAAGCACCGGGGAACATGAAATTTGGTGGGCATGTAGCCCCACTAGACTTCTAAGGAAAAATTTCGTTTGGTCCCCGGGGGCCACTCCCCCCCCGCGCTGGGCCCCCCCAAACCCAAAAAAATGCAGTTTTTCCTAAATAACTACCTGAACCGTGGCACCGAGGATGAAGAAATTTTTATGGTATGTTGGTCTACTAGACTTTTACGGAAAAATTTCGTTTGGTCCCCGGGGGCCACTTCCGTTAATTTCATGTGTATGATTAACTTGACATCCTCTGGGGGTATCCTCTGCTAAGTTTTGTAGAATTTCATCCATGGGGGGGGGGATGAAATTCTACGAAACTTAGCAGAGGATACCCCCAGAGGATGTCAAGTTAATCATACACATGAAATTCCACCCCAAATTCCTTCAAACGTCCCTATGTGAGAAGTGAAGAGAGAATGATCAGTCCCAGTAGACACAGATCACACTTATCAGCCATTTTCTGTTCCTGACAGTCTTTCTCCTCCTCTGGTTGTGTAACTTACTCTGTTCTGTTGAACTGAATGTTGAAATCCTGCCAGAGTTGCTGTTTAGAGGGAAGGGATCCAAGCTCATAGTTCGGCCCGAACCCAGAATACACCCTCCATATGTAAATGGTTAGGGCTAGAAGTGTGAAGAAGGGGTGGTGGGGGATTCTGCTAAACTGACAACGAAATGAGGTCAGACTGCAGAATATATATATACACCTCTTATCGTTGATTGCTGAGTGCTCGCCACTCGTGTTGATTATGTGAACGTGCTCCTCCCGAACTTTAATAAAAACATCATATAGTGACACAACGCCACAGTGAAGTGTTGCTGAAACGTGAGAAGTGCATATACTGTGAACCACACTGTCTCAACACACATCTGCTCTGAACAGTTTATTGGCTACTTTTGCACACAAGAGAATTACTGTTAGTTTCACTTATTTTAGCAGTTTCCCACATGACGTTAAAATCTAGAAATAAAACAATTGCATTATTAGTAATAAAATTAGTTTGCTACTGAAAAGGTTTCCACTATCCATGACTAACTTGTAGAAAATGAATTCTAAAACAGTTTTAAGGTATTTTGAGATGATTAACGTCAGCTCCAGTTTGGTGAAACAAAGTATTTGCACACACTTCATGAGCGTCTATAAAGCAGATATTAAATGTCTTCAGGAAGAGTTTCTACCAGGGACGTCGTTAGGCCTATTTTAGGGGGGCTGAAGTGTTCCTAAGCCCCCCTAAATGATAATAAGAACAAAAATAACAATTCGATTTATCAATAACCATATCCTCATTCATATTTAGACGCAACAAATTATATATATCCAGCTACAAAAAATAGCCGAAAAGTTGGAAGTTGGACAGAAGTAGGCTACACAGAGACGTAACAGAGCTACCAACTCTCACGCATTCACCGTGAGACACACGCAATTGACACTTTTCACACGCTCTCACGCCACACATCCATTTTCTCACGCACAGAAAAATCGCGAAGCAAAGAGGAGACGGAGCCTGACAGACTAGACAGAGCAGGTTACTTATGATATAAAAGAATCTCAACTCTCAGATTCTGTCAATTTTATTTACAATAGTAATTTTTAGTTACAATCAAATGCCTTTGTCACCACGCAATCTCTAAACCAAGATGTGACAGGGGCAGTAGTGTGGTGAGTAAATGACCTTATACACCTGTGCTGGAGAGGGGAGTGTGATTTCACCAGTCCGTATTTTAGTGCTGTGAAAATCCGACTCCCCCTGGAAAACCCATCTTAATGAAGTTACAATCAAATGCTTTTGTCACCACACAATCTCTAAACCAAGATGTGACAGGGGCAGTAGTGTGCTACTCCAGCTATTTTAATTGTAGGCTATATCCATAAGATGTAAAAGTGAAAGAATGAAATAAATAAGTAATGCTTTTTGGGGCCCTAATGTGCTGGAAAATAACTATTAATTTATTTTAAAAAATGTCTAAGGTTTTTTTTTTTTTTTTTACATTCTTAGCTTTAAGTGTCAATTATCACTAATAATTAGTTTTATTTCTATTTTTAAGACGCAGTTAAGCAAAAAACAAAACAAAACAAAAAAGATCATATTATATACAGTATGTATCTAATAAGCCTATCTTAAAGCCTATCTTCGTGGAAAAAAAGATTAAATATTATTATTTTTAATGACATTCATGTGCAATGGGGAGAATATTTTCCTATGAACCACAGCGTGTTTAACACAAACGATAAGTTCGGTTAAATTAAGCGAAATGAAGTGTTTTGTTTTGATAGCTGGTAGCGTTATTCCTTCGTCGAAGTTTATATAGTTTGAATCGATCTGCCATGTTTTTTTTGTTTTTTTTTGCATCTTTTATCCACACTAGTTCACTTTCTGTTAATTTATTTAAGTGTAGACAAAGCTTCCATGCATAATCTAGGTGCTTGCTGTGTGAAAAATCGATCGATAAATGGATATATGGCAAAGGAAGTGCATTTAAACTCGCTTGCATGTGCACGCGAAGGGGAAAGAAACGTTGTGTTTCCTAAAGATAGATCCCAAGGGAAGCAGATAGAGAGAGAAGAGAGTAGGTGCAAGAACAGACCCCTGCGGTACACCACAGGTTAGCTTGTGTGATGATGAATTAGAATTTCCTATTTTAACCGAAAAAGTTCTATTGGTTAAAAAAGATTTGAACCAATTTAAGACCGTTCCTCCAAGCCCCACATAGGACTCCAAGCGAGAGATGAGGATTTCATAATTGACAGTGTCAAAGGCTGAAGACAGGTCTAGCACGACAGAATCTCCTGAGTCCGTAGCCATTAAAATGTCATTTAGGACTTTTACAAAGGCCGTTTCCGTACTATGCATTGTTTTAAAACCTGATTGGAAGGTCTCATAGATGTAATTGTTAGTAAAAAACGATTGGAGTTGCAGAGAGACAATTTTTTCCATCACCTTAGAGATTAAAGGTAGAACAGAAACAGGCCGAAAATGTGCTAAAATAAAAGGATCCAGTGTAGGTTTCTTTAATACAGGGGTGACTGTGGCCATTTTTAAGCTCTCAGGGATAACCCCTGCTTTCAGACAGTTATTAAGTAGAGATATAAGCCCTGGTCCTACAATATCAATTAATTGCTTTAAGTAGCGGGGGTGTATAATGTCATGGGGACTAGGGGAGATTTTTCACTTTGTAATTACTTCTTTAAGAGATTGCAGGGAGATGGAATTAAAAGTAGTTCAAGAGGCTGAAGGACTCTTTAGCAATGTCATTTCACCCTTGGTCACTTGTATTTGAGCTCTAAGATTGGTAATTTTGGTTCCAAAATAATAAAAAAAATCTTCGCATAATGCATTAGTCGCATTGTTAAAAATCTGTACAGAGGGATTAAGTACTGAATCTATAACCAAAAAGAGAACTCTAGGAGTTTGATTGTGTTTTTCAATCAAGTTAGAAAAGTAGAGAGACTTGGCTTTCTTAACAGCGTTCTGGTATATCAACAAACAGTTTTTAAGTAAATTAAAAGATATTTGCAGTTTGTCTTTCTTCCATTTCCTTTCTGCTTTCCTACATGATTGTCTCAAGGCGCGAATGTCATGATCTATCCAAGGCTCTGATTTACGCTTCGGCTTTAGAGACCTATAAGGTGCAACATCGTTCAGTGTTTCCAACCATACAGTGTTTATAGATTTAAGATGCTGCTCAACATCTAAATCAGATAATAAAAACTCATGGGACAAAGATAAAATATTTCCATTGTAGCGTTCAGTAAAAGCCTCGCAGAATCGAGGTGAGTACACACAGACCTGTTTAATGTCAGAGACAGTTCTGCAAGGGGTTGCGGGGAGAGACATTTTAAACATGATTGGAAAATAATCAGAAATCGGAGATTCAATCACTTCAGTATCAATTATAGACAGACCAAAAGATAGTATTAAGTCCAGTGTGTGGCCTTGATTGTGTGTAGGTTTTTTAACCCATTGTATCAGATTAAAAGAGTCAATTATATTCAATATTATATTCCGCCGCTAAATGTTTCGAAGCACAGCATACATGAACAATAAAATCTCCCAAGAGTATAGGATCCGATCATGTGCAAAAATTAGATCCCCTACAAACTCAGAGAATTCTTCAATAAAGTTTTTCGTCAGATGTGGGGGTCTATATATTAGAGCTATGACAATAGGTTGAGACCAGTCAAGCAATAATAGCTGAACTTCAAAACTTGTGGGGTTAGTGGAGGGTAGCATTTGACAGCGTGCTCCAAAGCTTTCTTTAGTAATGACAGCTAGCCCTCCATCCCTGCCAGCAGGACGGGGAGCATTGTAGAAACAATAGTCACCCTCAACTGTTGTCAAAACACCCCACAGAACAGAGGGGTGGGTTGAGCAAAGCTCATTTTTATATAAAGACACATGCACTTAAACGGCATGCTGAAAACAGCTGTTTTTGTCCAGGTAAAATGAGTGTTTTCTTACAATACTAATGATAATTTTTAATTAAAGTATATTACAAACTTTTATTTTAGACCCTAAAGAATCATATTAGCTTGTACAAAAATGGCATTATATGACCCCTTTAACACATTGAAGACCTTGCTCAAACACAAAACATGTCCCTATTTCATTTCTGGAAGCCGGGCTAAATGAGCAACCACTGTTACTGCATTCAGATATCAAATACTGACATTAAAGAGAACATGAAAATAACATTTCAGTGATCACACTGGTAACTTCTATAACAAAGTAAAATCTCCAGAGAAGTCATTCAACTTATTTGATATTTAGAAGGCATACACATTGATTGGGAGCTTAAACAAGTGGTAAGAAAAAAAAAAGTACATGTATGTGCTCCTCTTCTTGGTGGACCATTGTAGTGTGGCATGGGTGAGGGTCTGGCTTATGGCCAAGGAGGGATCAGAGGCAACCTTTTAATACCATATTAGTAATAGCCTTATACTAGTATTGTTACTATTATTATTTTCATTATCATTCCTGATGAAAAGTCTAATTGCTGTTATTATTGCTACAACTATTAGTATTATTGAATTACTATATAAGACTATATTATTATTTCTTCCTCATCGTCAAGTTATTATTTTGACTAATATTATCTTCATCAATATTACTGTCATAAATGTTTTATATTTATGTTTTTTATTTATGTTTAATATTTTTTATTATGACTTCCACTCACACACTCAGTTACACTTGCACACACACACTCACACACCATGTTGGTTGTTATGTATGTTTTGTTTTTGTTGCATATTAATTAAAAAAAACAAATAATAATTGCATGAAGCAAACAGACATTAAGTAAAAGTGAAAGCGAATGAGACAGATCTTTCTCTTTACTGAAGAGCCAAAGCATAACAGAAGGAAAGCGTCCAGTTTCAAATATACATGAAAGCATATCTTGCATTTCCATGGAAGAGTAGAAGTGGAAGAGAAACTAGATGATCAAATAAAAAGAAAATGAAGAATGAGTTAAAGATTAATATCAGATTCATGTCTCTCTCTTAAAAGTTTCATGGCCTTTTCTTCAGCTCCTGAATGATTTTTTTTTCCAGTGTGAATTTTCTGGCACTCTTTCAGTTCATCTTCTGTAGTAAAGGACTTCAGCACTGAAACACACACCGCTGTGTCTTTTCTGCTGTAATATTACTAATGAATCTTCTCCTTTGAGTGAATCTTCAGGTGTTTCTTCAGGACTGACACCCAAAGAAACTGTTTACCTCACTGATCACAGTTAAATGGTCTTTCTTCAGAATGAGAAGCTGATGTGATTTCAGAGCGAAAGCCTGAGCCGCTTCTTCCCAGTGTGAACTCTCATGTGAATCTTCAGACTTGATTTACAGACAGCAGTTTTAGCTTCTGTTTTTCCTTTCTCATTCACTTCCATCAGATCTAAAAGAAACATAAAATCAAGTGAGATTTCAAATGAGAGACAAACGTGAAATGATAAGTGAAGAAAATAGAAAATAGACATTTTCTCTTAAGAATAAAAGCATTGCTTCATTAGTGGGTGAATATTCCAGCCTAGCAAGAATGTCTCCACTGTTTCTATTCAAAATGTGTTTAGTGTGAAAAGGCTTTCAGATTTCCCAGTTAACTTTATTGTTTTTTTAACAATCCACCATACCTCTGGCAGAATGAGCTTTGAGCCCTCCGGAAGAGTCCCATGCCATTATAGACCTTATGCGCTACCATCTTTAGAATATTGTCTTTTAACTTCCGTTTTGCGGTCGCTCTGTATATTTCTGTAGCATTTATGTCCAGGACTAATTAACTTTTGAAGAGGATTTACTTAATATAAAGTTAACGAAAGCTATCATGAGGACTGTAATGTTTAAAGCAGATGACTTAACAAATGTCAGTCGACCGGGAAGATTTGAAAACGAGCTGTTCATTCATAACCACGCAAAATACAGACCGGAAGTCAAAAGACATCGAGCGCAGTGCTGAAAAGGAGCGGGGCTACATAAGGTCTATAACCTAATCTAGCTTCCACTACCCAGTGAAATATGTTTAGGCCTACCCTTATCAGCTCAAGAAAAAACTGATTTCTCTTCCTTTGTATTTTCGTTCTGTTTGTATAGTGAAGCCGCCCATCCTCTGATAAAAGGTGTCAAAGGTAAACTGTTGACAGGCTAGATCAGACTTCATTTAGCTTACTTTAAGCACAATCACTGGATTGGTTTTGAGAACTGAATACGGGAGTTATGAACCAACGAAGCATGAAGTTCACTTACCCGCCTCACAGTTGAAAGAGCCAATAATAAAGCAGCCTTTAGCGAAAGGAGCTTTAAATCAATACTACCTATAGGCTCAAAAGGGGCTGAGGACCACAGACTAGGGCTGGTCTGAACACCATTTTATGAGCTTCAAAGCCTCGGTAGTAATGAACATCGAATATTCGAAGCTTCGGAGAGAAGGGGCTGAACATATTCTTCTCTCTAATAAAGGCAGTATTCTCTATGTGTCTGTCCAGCCCGTTCTCATCCCAAGGCGTCATAATACTGACGCTGTTGACATTTCGTCTGCATCAAACGCACATGGCACCCTTTATCGTCAATATGAGACGCCGATAGAAATGAGCCAGAAGGCGCCTCCTAGCGGTCTAACCCTAAACCTACCCCAGAACTAAACCTACCCATATCCTGTGCGTGTCATATTGACGCTAAAGGGTGCCATGTGCGTTCGATGTAGACGAAATGTCACAAGGGTCAGTATGTGACGTCCAAGGATGAGAATGCGTTGGTCTGTCTGTCCGTTTGCATTCTCATTATTTCAAGAAACCGTTCATCCAATCGACTTCACAAGGGAGTGCAGTGTCGCATTTGGTGCAATATAGATAGAGACGCCACACATTCAGAATTAATAAACTTTTAGTAAACTAAAAAACAGTGCGAGCGGGAAGCGGCGCACCACACGCGGGCATGGCTTATATGCTCTGAGAACGGACACTGCACAAGTGATATTAAACACATCTTCCCCATGAACAACACAAAGTAAATACACTCGCACGTAACACACACACACACAGGTCTGTGAACGTAAGCAATACTTTTAATAAGGTAATGTAATATTTTTCTGACTAACAAATTGCTGACACAGTAAAGCGTAGATTTAAATAAAGAAAAATGAAATTTAAATAAAGAAAAAAACTAAATTTAAATAAAGAAAAAAGAAATTAAGTTAAATTAAAAATGAGATTAATTTAGATTGATAATAACGGGTAAAAAGGCTAAAACATTTTGTTTCTATTCTATTTTTTCACAATGTCAAAGCAATGCAGCTTAACCCAAAACACAAGCTCAGGCACTTCTGTCCACACACACTCCGCTGTTCTGGTATTTCATATGGCATTTCATCATCTTTTGTCTTTGTTGGTAATCCCTTGTGTCTTCTAGCTAATGGCAACTGTTTTCGGCTTCTCTGAGAGAATTTTACACGCATATCTTTCGACATTTTGAACTACCGTGGAAATGTCAGAGCGCGTCACGTGACGATTCTGGACGAATCGCGTTGTCAGAAATTGGCATCAGCCAATGAGATTGTGCATTTCGAGTTAAACAGTGTTGGGAACGTTACTTTAAAAAAGTAATTAGTTATAGTTACTCACTACTTGTTCCAAAAAGTAACTGAGTTAGTAACTGAATTACTCTATAATAAAAGTAACTCGTTACCAGGGAAAGTAACTATTTGCGTTACTGTAAAAAAAAAAAAAGTTGCTATATGTCAAAGAATTTGAATTTTTTTGAGCAGTTTTCACAAGTCAGTTGAAATGAGTAGAACAGACAGGCGTTTGTACATAACTTTAGATATTTATTGCACGTCGACAGACAGCAAGAGGTTTATCCTGCACTTCAAGCATTATCTTTGTAAGAAAAGTAAACAGTTACACCATATAAAGTGCACTTAACTCTGTAAATTAAATCAACCTCTTTTATTAAAACGTTTATTAATAAAGTAAAGGCATTGAACCAGTTTATTTGTAGTGCACGACTGTGCACATTATATAAGATTAATATATTTGTTTTCCTTAAAATTTTAATTAGCAGTAACTTAAACACTTTGCAGTTTGAATGTCCTGTACAAAATTACGGATTATGTTTTTGTTTCCACTGTTCGATCGCGTCCGTGTCTCACACACACACGCACGCACACAAATGTAAACACTTTGCGACTTTTCGATCGTGCCCGCGCCTCCCTCCCTCTCTCTCTCTCTCTCTCTCTCTCTCTCTCTCTCTCTCTCTCTCTCTCTCTCTCTCTCTCTCTCTCTCTCTCTCTCTCTCTCTCTCTCTCTCTCTCTCTCTCTCCCCCTCTCTCCCCCTCTCTCTCTCTCTCTCTCTCTCTCTCTCTCTCTCTCTCTCTCTCTCTCTCTCTCACACACACACACACACACACACACACACACACACAAATGTAAACATTTTGCAACTTTTCGATCGCGCCCGCGCCTCTCTCTCTCTCGGTTCAATACGAATACATGTACCGTTCCAACCCTAGTTCTTGCCTTTGACCTCAATGAATTTTCTGTTTAGCTGGTGTGTGTGTGTGTGGCGCGTGTGCTGGCATGTGTGTAAAAACACTGGCTCTGATTGGCTACCATGAAACACATGACCCTGCCTTAGCCAATCATAATCGCTTACCTTGTTATTAACCCACCTCCTCACTCGCTGTGCGAGACAGCTAGGGGTGCTTTCGGATTACACAGTTTATTCAATCAATGCATAATAACGCACCGCATTTAACGTCCAGTAATGTTAACGGCGTTGTAACGACGGGAAAAGTAATTAGTTAGATTACCCCGTTACTGAAAAAATAACGTCGTTACCTAACGCCGTTCTTTTAAACGGCGTTATTCCAAACACTGGAGTTAAATCACCTGTTTTACTTTCATGATTGGTTGCTGATAGACAGGAAATGACCATATTTGGATCCGACAGCATTGTACAGAAGAAAGAGAGCTTTCCAACGGTGTATGAGATGAAGGGGTACAGAGAGCGATCGCGGAGCAGCGGGATTATTTAGAACACCAACTTTTGATGAATTTAGGTGAAATCTGCACACTCAAACAGACAAAGTGTAGTAAAATAAAGACCTAAATGTGTATTTTGGTCTGAAAGAAAGTCTGAAAGAATACATGTTATTGAAGACAAATAACTCAAAATCTCAAAATTGACCAGTGAAAAAAAAACATGTTTTTGCCTGCCGTGTCTCGCCTTAAAGAGGATTTCCTCTTGATAGGAGATCCGGCCCCACATTCTTTAATCCCGGGACATGCATTGCCCTTTAACGACTGGAAATGAGTCATGCCCCACACAATCGGTTACGGTGCAAGACCTGTGTGATCTGATCAAAATGTTGGATTCTTAGGAACTGCACAGAATGTTTCAATGCCAGAAACACTGTTAACAGTTCTAGGAAGTTTGTGCGCGTTCTGAAACCCTCACACCCCAACCTGTGAGTTCATGGAAAAGTGTGTGAAAAAGTGTGATTTATGATCGGTCACAATTGTGACCGGTGGGATACTGTGTATCAACCATTGTACACATTGAATATAGGTCTATTTGACCTGTGCAGTGTGTGTGTGTTGTATCAACCATTGTACACATTGAATATAGGTCTATTTGACCTGTGCAGTGTGTGTGTGTGTGTGTGTGTGTGTGTGTGTGTGTGTGTGTGTGTGTGTGTGTGTGGAGATCAGACATCAGAGGAGACATGCGTGTGTGTGTGTGTGTGTGTGTGTTTGTGTATGTGTGTTTCTCTGTGTGTCTGTGTGTGTGTGGAGATCAGACATCAGAGAAGACGTGACCGTGTGTGTGTGTGTTGTATCAACCATTGTACACATTGAATATAGGTCTATTTGACCTGTGCAGTGTGTGTGTGTGTGTGTGTGTGTGTTGTATCAACCATTGTACACATTGAATATAGGTCTATTTGACCTGTGCAGTGTGTGTGTGTGTGTGTGTGTGTGTGTGTGTGTGTGTGTGTGTGTGTAGATCAGACATCAGAGGAGACATGCGTGTGTGTGTGTTTGTGTATGTGTGTTTCTCTGTGTGTCTGTGTGTGTGTGGAGATCAGACATCAGAGAAGACGTGACCGTGTGTGTGTGTGTTGTATCAACCATTGTACACATTGAATATAGGTCTATTTGACCTGTGCAGTGTGTGTGTGTGTGTGTGTGTGTGTTGTATCAACCATTGTACACATTGAATATAGGTCTATTTGACCTGTGCAGTGTGTGTGTGTGTGTTGTATCAACCATTGTACACATTGAATATAGGTCTATTTGACCTGTGCAGTGTGTGTGTGTGTGTGTGTGTGTGTGTGTGTGTGTGTGTGTGTGTGTGTGTGTGTGTTTGTATTTTGTATAGTTTAGTAATTTTGTAATTTTCTCAGGCTCTTCGGTCATAGTTTTTTTATCATTCGTGTGTGTGTATTTGTATTTTGCATAGTTTAGTTATTCAATTTTCTAATATTTCTATTTAAAAAAACTTTGACAGTGCACTTTGTTTGCCCTTTTTTATCAAAATCTCTAAGGCGGAATGGAAGAAAATATGGGTTTTGTGTTTGTATTTTGTATAGTTTAGTAATTTTGTAATTTTCTCAGGCTCTTCGGTCATAGTTTTTTTATCATTCGTGTGTGTGTATTTGTATTTTGCATAGTTTAGTTATTCAATTTTCTAATATTTCTATTTAAAAAAACTTTGACAGTGCACTTTGTTTGCCCTTTTTTATCAAAATCTCTAAGGCGGAATGGAAGAAAATATGGGTTTTGTGTGGTTATGCTAATGTAATGTTGTGCCTAAGTGACTGACATCAAATCCAAGTACATAACAAAATACATCAGAGTGTTAGCTTTTATCAGATACCAAGATTATGTTTCTAGGCAAAGGGGTTCAAAAGTTATAAGCCTTTGAAACTCAGCATGCTGTCTTGGTAACCAAAGTTCCTTTTGGAGTCTCCAAATGGCACAAAACAAAAACGCACAGACATATCTGTAGAAAAAGATTCATATAAAATCCATTTTTTAGTCTTTTGACTTCAAACTTTTTTCTGTAGTAAGCTAAGACATGTGGCTATGACCTTGAGTTTGTCTTTATCTCATTAGATGTGTTTACAGCAGTGTATTTTAGTCAGTTTACAGATGAATGACTTTGACGGAAATAAAAACCCTCCATTCTAGCCTCTGTAACTCTGTGTCAGTAAGGTCTAGAATCACCCTGACACTTGTATCAGAAACCAGAGATTGTTTCCTTTCCAATGATACCAGGCACACCCCTGAGTGTCAAAGTATATGGGAGCTGTACCACTTTTAATTTGGGTATGTCGTTTAGATAAAAAACATGAAATTTCAGCCGTTCCATTATAAGAGGTTAACCAGCGCTGGGAAGTAAGAGCTCAACTCCCAAAACTCTGGGTATGGAATATATAGTAAGAATATGGAGAGAGTATCACTATCTCAACCAATAAAATAATACATCATATCATATCATATCATATCATATATATCTATGCAGAGTTGGGAAGGATACTTTCAAAACGTATTTCGTTACAGAATACATGCCAAAAAATGTCATTTGTAACGTTTTCCGTTACAGAACACTGATATTGGACACTGAAAGGAGGTTGGTTGCTGGCAAGAAGAGGTTGCACTGCACAGTTATATTTTGTTCTCCCTTCTCTCTTTTTAATGTGAAATGCTGTTTGAATTTCCAAGATAAAACGCATTCTTGCCCTGCTCTGTTGTTTCTGCTCCATCTCTACCTCTAGCTCCCACTGCTCCTCTTCCGACTGATCATGCAAACCGCAAAGTTTTCATATTGGGGCTTTTGGGAAATGCATGGAGTTGCCTTAATTTATTTAGAGATTGAATAAACTTTATTTAGAGATTGTGAAACAGAGAAGCATCTTCATGTAATCCATTGATTCAAACCATGTAAATTTGAGACGAATATGAATCCGATCGCTCAAACCACCTCAGGAGGTGGTCTGGGCTGCATTCCAGATGAAACTGGACAAGTGTAATTGCATCTGGTTGTTGAAACCACATATGTAAATTTTACTCCTCCAAAAAATGCTAAAAAATAAACTAGTGAGAGCACGTGATAGGGTATGTTGTCATGTTATAACCAGATATGACAGGAGAGTCAAAACCAACATCGCCGCAGAGTAGCATCTATTCATCAAGCCAACGTGCAAACTACCGCAAATCAAAGTTAAAGTAAGTTGCAGACGCTTAACAATAATCTTCATTAAAAGTAAAGAACCGAAATGATCTTACCAGGGCTGTTGCCGCTCTCTTATTGCGGTCTTTGATTTCGAAATTTTAGCTAATGATCAATAAAATGCAGCTCACATCTGTTGCTTTCGGTGACGTGTACTCCATTTAATCTGCATATACAGTAGCACGGGAATTGAAGATTGGATTTATATTCATTTTGCAAAAACACATTTATGTGACCCCTCCTTGAACTGCCACCTTACCGTGGTGGAGGGGTCTGAGTACCCGAATGACCCTAGGAGCTATGTTGTCTGGGGCTATATGCACCTCGTAGGGTCTCCCAAGGCAAACAGGTCCTAGGTGACAGGTCAGACTAAAAGCGGTTCAGAAACCCTTTATGATGTCAATAAATTCAAGGACCGTCAATAAATTCAAGGACCGTGACGCATTGGCGCAGCCGGGGCCCCACCGTGGAGCCAGGCCCGGGGTTGATACTCGTATGAGAGCGCCAGGTGGCCGTGCCTCCCCCCATGGGGTCCGGCCGGGCTCAGCATGAAGGAGCAATGTGGGACTGCCTTCCTGCGGGCTCACCACCTACAGGAGGGAGCGTAAGGGGTCGGTGCGTAGTAGATCAGGCGGCAATAGAAGGCAGGGGCCTCGACAACCCGATCCCTGGACGCGGAAACTAGCTCTAGGGACGTGGAATGTCACCTCTCTGGCGGGGAAGGAGCCAGAGATTGTGCGTGAGGTTCCGAATCCACGCACGGCTTGGGCTCTGGAGAGAGGATGGACTCTTTACCACTCTGGAGTTGCCCATGGTAAGAGGCAGCGGGCTGGTGTGGGTTTGCTTATAGCCCCCCAGCTCAGCCACCATGTGTTGGAGTTCACCACAGTGAACGAGAGGGTCGCTTCCCTGCACCTTCAGGTCAGGGATAGGTCTCTCACTGTCGTGTCCGCCTATGGGCCAAACGGCAGTGTAGAGTTCCCGGCCTTCATGGGGTCTCTGGGAGGGGTGCTGGAAAGTGCTCCGACTAGGGACTCCGTCGTTCTACTGGGGGACTTCAAAGCCCACATGGGCAGTGACACCTGGAGGGGCGTGATTGGGAGGAATGCCCCCCCCCCCCCGGTCTGAATCAGAAAGGTGTTCTGTTATTAGACTTCTGTGCTAGTTACAGCTTGTCCATAACAAACACCATGTTCAAGCATAAGGGTGTCCATCAGTGCACATGGCACCAGGACACCCTAGACCGGAGGTCAATGATCGACTTTGTGGTCGTTTCAACGTGCCCAACGAACCCTCATCAGCTAAATTCTTTTTGTCAACTTCTCATACACCCAACCTTACAGGCCATCACTCCTGCAGGAGCCACGGTCCCCATCCTAACTCGCTTTACTGCCACAGCAGTACTATTTTCCACTTCAGCAGGAGCTCAGATCTCTGCCCCACTCACCTTTTGGATCACAGTTTGAAAGTAAGTTGTTTCCAACACCACAGCAGCATCATCTCTTCCTCCAACAGGAGCCCATTCTACACCCAACTGGCTCATCGGACAGTTAAAAGCAAGTCAAAACCAAGTCTTTCTACTCCGCTCCCGCAGGAGCTCCGTTACTCCGTCCAAACTTGCTCCACTGCCGCAGCAGTGTCATCTACTCCACTCCCGCAGGAGCTCAGTTCCCTATGTCCAAATTGTTTGGGATATTTAAAAGCAAGTTGAATGTCATGTAAGCGGACCCTAAATTAACAAATAATTCACTTGTTTAGCTGCACAATAACTTTATTTTAGAGCTGCTGTAAAGCCAAAACAAGTTACTGTAATTTCCCATTATCACTGTAAAGTGGCTTTTAAACAATCTATGTTGGTAAAAGCGCTCTATATATGAAGGTGATTTGACTTTGTATTAATCTATATCTTGTGACGTCAGCAGGACAAAGTACAAAAATTTAAATATGCAAGTAACAAAGAATCTGAAACTTTCTCATAATTATGAATTTCTCATTGTAATGACTTAGATCTAAATAATAATAATAATAATAATAATAATAATAATAATAATAATAATAATAAGACACTTTCTAATAATGAGAAACTTTCCAAGCAGATACAAAGCAAACAAAGCAACCAAAAAACTGTCCTGCCACTCATCGTGGCTGTCAGGAAACTAACTGACACAGAAGAGACTTTAGCCGCTTTTCCACCGCCGGGCCAAACCATTCTCTTTGCTGAACCATTCCAGTCCGTGTCGATCCGGTCCAGCCGGTACAGATATGGTTTCATTCTCCACCGTGGGCTGATAGCGGAGCTCTTTGTAATGTAATACAAATACGTCAGTTGTTCGCTTGGTGACGCAGCGGTTTACTGATGATATGAGATGTAAATAGTGACCATGTTATGGAGGATGATCACATATTTCTTTTAATTTTATTATTAATTTGAGTTTACACTGCTCAAATCGCTTTAACGTTGCTTATCCAGCTGCAGAGAAACTGGTAAATAGTGACCATGTTATGGAGGATGATCACATATTTCTTTTAATTTTATTATTAATTTGAGTTTACACTGCTCAAATCGCTTTAACGTTGCTTATCCAGCTGCAGAGAAACTGGTAGCGGGCCGAAATTTCGGTGACAAGAACGTTTTGTAATCGTACCATACCAGGCTCAAGTGGAAACACAACTGGAAACGTTGCTTACCATTCTATAAACCGTTCAGCACGACAATAGAAAATAAGCTTTTGTTGCTCAGCACAAAAAGATAAACTTACTTACCGTGACCTCAGGCTGTGTTGATGTGGTTTCTCCACTGCATGAATCTTCATGTGTAGCTTCAGGTCACTTTTAAAAGAGAAACTCTTTCCGCACTGATCACATGTGTGCGGCTTCTCTCCAGTGTGGATCCTCTCATGTTTTTTCAGAGATGATGAGTCACTGAATCTCGTCACAATATGAACACTTGTAAGGTTTTTCTCCAGTGTGGATCCTCTCATGTGTTTTCAGATCTGATGACTGATTGAATCTCTTGTCACAGTATGAACACTTGTAAGGTTTTTCTCCAGTGTGGATCATCTCATGTATTTTCAAAGATGATGACTGACTGAATCTCTTGTCACAGTGTGAACACTTGTAAAGTTTTTCTCCAGTGTGGATCCTCTCATGTGATTTCAGATTTGCTAACTGACTGCATCTCTTGTCACAGTGTGAACACTTGTAAGGTTTTTCTCCAGTGTGGATCCTCTCATGTGTTTTCAGATCTGATGACTGATTGAATCTCTTGTCACAGTGTGAACACTTGTAAGGTTTTTCTCCAGTGTGGATCCTCTCATGTGTTTTCAGATCTGATGAGTCAATGAATCTCTTGTCACAGTGTGAACACTTGTAAGGTTTTTCTCCAGTGCGGATCCTCTCATGTGTTTTCAGATTTGATGACTGACTGAATCTCTTGTCACAGTGTGAACACATGTAAGGTTTTTCTCCAGTGTGAATTCTCTGGTGCTGTTTTAAATGTTCAGCTGTCCTAAAAGTCTTCTCACACTCAAAGCACATGTACTCTCTCACACCAGTGTGTATTTTCTCATGTATATGTAAATATGGCAGCAGTGAAAAACTCTTTCCACACACAGAACATGAATGCGGCTTCTCCTTCGTATGAACTGTCAGGTGTGTCTTCAGCTCTGATGACCTAAGAAATGTTTTGCCGCACTGATCACATGAGAACGGCTTCTCTCCGGTGTGTATCCTCATGTGAACATTAAGGAATGATAACTGACTGAAACTCTTTCCACAATGATCACATGAGAACGGCTTCTCTTCTGTGTGGATCATCATGGGAACATTAAGGGATGATAATTGACTGAAACTCTTCCCGCACTGATCACATGTGAACAGCTTCTCTCCAGCGTGGATCATCATGTGAAAATTAAGGGATGAAGATTGACTGAAACTCTTTCCACACTGATCACATGAGAACGGCTTCTCTCCGGTGTGGATCCTCATGTGAATCTTAAGACTTTGTTTGGTTTTGAGACTCTTCCCACACTGAGTGCAGGTGAAATATTTTTTGGCTCTTCTTTTCTTGAAAAATGTCTTTTTAGTCTTTGAGCGACTCAAAGGTTTTCCTCCAGGATTGACATGATGTTCCTCCTTCACTTCACTCAGTTCTTCACTCTCCTCCTCCACTTCACTCAGTTCTTCACTCTCCTCCTTCACTTCACTCAGTTCTTCACTCTCCTCGCTCTCTTCCATCGGATCTGAAATGAAAGAAAAACTCATTTTCAAATTTTCTAAATAATCAAAATAACTCAAAGAGAGAAATATGGAGTGAATGGAGATTAAAATGATCCCAGATGTAACAGAAAACTTCTATAAAATATCACAATAATTTGTCTTTTTATAAATTAATAATACGTCCCTGAAACTTTCCCTGAATGAGATACACTGATCTTCCTGTTATTATCTTTAAAACATTATAGGCACAAATCCAATGTTTCTATATATAGTGAGAAATATTAAATATGTTTGATCAATGACACAATTATCTAACATGATATAAACATTAACCCTCTGGGGTCTGTGGTGTTTTTGGGGTCCTTGAGATGTTCTGACATGCCCTTACATTTGTGCTTTTTTCAGTGATTTCTAAACATGTTAATGGCAAAGGTGTAAATTCACTCTATGTAGCACAAACAGGGCTACCATAATATGTGAACAACATTTATGTGTGTTTGAATTTTTAAGAGAATAATGTTTATGCGTGGTTCTTAAAAAAAAAAAAAAAAAAAAGAACGTTTCTGAAATAAGGCCACAAAACACACTAAATATGTGTCAACAAGACTTTTGACTAATGGATGTCGTCACCTAGAGTTTTTTTCTTCAAAATTATCTGAAAATCATCCTGCCTAATCATTCACATAAAACAATACATTGATTTCAATTTTGTAAGACACTTTCTGTTTGGAAAGGCAATATGTGCAGGGGCGTCAACGATCCAACACCATCATGCATATTAAGTAGTTCACACCTGATGAGAATGCGCCTATATACTTAATGAGCCATTCATTCAGGTGTGTTGTAGCAAGTGTGCTTTAAGAATATTTATTTTGTGATTCCACTTGTCATGACCATTTTTGGGTCTTCCTTTCCGTCCGCCATGCTTATTTGGGGGGGTGACGCACTTTGCTTCATATATATATATATATATATATATATATATATATATATATATATATATATTCCTCATCTCAGTATAGCAATAGAGTTTGCTAAAAGCTGTTCATTCATTCACACACAAAAACGCGATTCATTTTTAAACAGTATTTTTGCCAGCTGTAGTAGCATAACAGTGCGCATCTGTGCATTTATTCATTCACGCTCAAAAACGCGATTCATACTTCTACAGTCTTTCTGCGTGTACAGATACTATTGCTATTAGAACAAAGGGAAATGAACTGACCTATTCCTCAGCTGGGTCTGTTGCTCCTCGAAATGAAACTTCTAGCACTTCTGAGGTAAATTTTCCAGGATTATCATCAAGATAGTATTATTCCTCACAGCGTTGTAAAGTACATGAGACTGAAAGTGAACTCGCGGTGTGTGTTATCCAGCTGATGTGGGGGCGTTCACAGGTTTACATGGGTCGCCTCACATTTGCGATTGAATAGAGCGCGCTCTCTGAAGGCGGAGTCACATTACAACTTATAGATGGTGGACAACCAGATTGAGACTTTTACCGCCGCCGTTCCCGCGGCGGCAAAATTGGGATGTGTATTTGCTGCCTTTTACCGCTAAGTGGCGCTGTAATCACAAGCCGTTTCTCAATATGCGTTCTTGTCTGTACTTGTGTTCTGGTGGACTTGTGAAACGTCATCAGTCGCTGCCCTAGTACTGTGCCAATTCAAAGTTCACATCTAGCCAAGTCCAGGTCGAATCCCCGGATGTGTTCTTGATCCGCCCCTTTTACCGAGGATGCATCAAGAGGTGACTTGTGCGGACTTGACAAGCCAGGTATCCCAGAATGCATCTCACACCACCAACCAGCAAGCGTCAATAGCAGAGGAGAAACCCCGCGTAATTTCAAAAATACTGCTATAAATGTGTCACGAAATGTAGTTTTAAGAGTATTTCAGGCGAGAATGTAGTAGTTTAAAGCTCAAATCTTTGGTTTATTTATAAAGATAGCGCCTATTTGAAAATTTGATCTGACGTTTTCGGAGTTGTGAGAACCAGGAAATCGGACGCTCGGCACTCGTACCCCGCCGAGAACAGCCTTTCCTCGGCTAGTGCTGCTGACTTGCCGTTGGCCTGGATGTCTCTAGTCTAGTGGTATAACCTTTTACAGTCTGGGTATAACATGAGATTTAAATCGTCTTGTGTATATCCAACAGGCGATTCATTTATTTTATTTGTCTCATTGATGTATTATTTGTTCCCTGGCAAAACGTTTTAGCTGAGGGCAAAGTGAAGTTGTAGCTTTATTTAACGTTAGTCTATTTAACTATGTAGCCTAGAGAGCTGACTTATGTTTGAATGAATCGTTGGCTTTATTATTGTATAGCTTCTTATACCTTTTAGGCTACTTATACTTTTAGAATGGCTATTATTGATCATTAAAACTGACATTTAGCAAAAAAGGTTATGTCATTTTATTTTATATATTTAAAACATATAAAATATTTTATTATAATAGCCTACATGTTGCCTACATTCTCTTCACTGTATACATATATGACACAACCCTGTCTCTTTTTGCTAAATGTTCGATTTATTGATCAATATTATAATGCTTTTTATTCATCATATTTTTAAAATGAAAACAAAAAGAGTCAGGGTTGTGCTTTATATTTCGTGTTGTTGTAAATATGCAGTGAAGATAATCAATTGCGTTGCCTGAACCTCATTTGTGTGGCCATTATGTTAAAGATCTTTTTTAAATGAAAATGAAAAGAGGTAAAGTGGTGGTTTATAACATTTTTTTTTTTTTTTTTTTTTGTAGCCTATAAAGAGATAACCGGAGTAGCCACAGCAAGCTGAGTGACGCTATCAAGTACGCCGCTGTTCCATTTGCAGAATTATCGGACTCGCGTCCTCCCGTCCTCGGGAGTTCGTTCTCCTGAGTCGAACTTGTCAGTCCGAACTACCAAGGACTCAAGTCCGAACTATGCGTACTTGGTATTGAGAAACGGCTATTGACTTTGAAAAGTGTCAGTTTATTCTCTTTATGACGTAATCTGCCGCGGCAGTAATCTGAGCTGAGGTCGCAGATAAATTCAAGATAAATATTGTGGTTAAACAAATTCAAATTCATTAAATTTAAACAAAGTAGACACACGTTAACATTGTGTGCCCAGTTTTTCTATAATTTAGAAAGGCTATGTCAATAGGTTAGCCTACTTGTCATTTACTTCGTGTTATTTTAATGTGTTTGTAGATTTATTAACTGAAACATAACAGTGAAATAAATTAAAATAATTTACTGTAAAATTAAAACATTTTCAGGACTTGCAGTTACTAACCGATGTTAGTCGGTTTAAGCATTCTTTGTTATATTCAGAATTAAATAGGCTTACATGTTGTTATGATTATCAATTGAATTCTTTAATAAATAATCAACCGCAGCAAAAATAAACCAATCAAATTTCAAAGTCGTTCGCGAAATGAGAATCCGTCGATCTCCATGGTCGATCTGGGCTTTGTTTATAAAACATTTATCATCGAAATGCAGGGAACAAACAGTCTACACAACAATCTGCATCCACTGTTCCTAACGCTGGGTTCTTTGGGAAGCTTTCCCTCACATCCAAATACACACTTTGGAGACAATATGCAGCGCTGCCGATGATTTCCTGTTGAAGCGCGTTGATGTGCGCGGTCTCGCTCTCCTCTGGTCGACGTGTGCGCGGGCGAGCTTTTCCGGGAGAAATGCTCATATAAGGAGTTCCACTCTGGTCTACGTCATTAGATCCACGGTCGAAAAAAAAACCAGCCGAAACTTGTACCAACCCAGAAGTAAGATTTTCGGCACAGAAATTCTCCGTTATTCGTCCAAAATATTTTTAAAAAACTTTGGCCATGTTAAGCATGAGAATCCATCTCTTTAACACTGTAAACAACTCTGAATACATGAAACACCATTGTACCCCCCCCCCCTTTAATCATTCTGAACTAAAATAAAACCTGTTTATAACTACTACAATATTTTTTTCCAAGGAGCCGTTTTGTTTTATATGCACCTAAGAAGAGTCAATTATAGCTCCAGAATTGCTCAAAGTAAAAAAACATCATACTTTATTGTGTTAGTTTTAAATTTAAAAAAAAGATTAAAAAAAATTAAATCCAGGAAATTTCTCTGGTATTTTTCTTTTTGCTGTATCAAAAATGTACCAAACCGAACCGTGACACAAGTGTATCATATCGAACCGAATTTTGTTAACCATTACACCCCTACTGTTTACACAACAGCTGATGTGAGTGTAAGTGTAACATAAAGCAATTTAGCAAACGTGTTAATCTCTTGTTGCATGGGATTAAACATGAAATTTCTGTTTAATAAAGTGCTCCGAAATGTGTCATCGTTATTGTTAATTGCAAATTGCAATGTTGCACTTTATTTACATTTCAAAGGCTTGTAAGCTACAGTTTGCACTGTTTTAATAAATGGAACTAATTTTCTCAACACATCTTTGATTAATTTTGTCCAGCATTTATTTTGCAAGCTGTCTGATGTTTTTTGAGTTTTCATTTCAATTAATTCAATCCAAGTAAATGAAACACTCACAAGATATCACCAAAATCACTCTGTCCCCTTTAAATCTATCAGAAAATGATGTAAGCGTATCGAACTATATAGAATCGTATCGAATTATATCGAATCGTATCGTTGGCTGAATATCGTGATATATATCGTATCGTGAGCTGAATATCGTATCGTATCGTGAGATTAGTGTATCGCTACAGCCCTACTGTACACAGTCTACCCTACAGTGTGAATTCGTTACAAGGTTTCATTTAATTAAATTAATGTGCAGCAATTTGTACAAATAGAGTCTATAGGCCTACTATACTGTTGTAGCCATTAAATAATCTCATTTAGTATCATATTTGTTAAAACATTATAATGTTATTTTTTTCCATCTATGTTGAATATGAAAAGTGAACAGCACGAGTAAGATAGGATGCATTATATCGAGAGATGGATATGGAGTGGGTCAGACATGATTTTGACCACTTCATTAAATTTTGTTTAGTAGAAAACCTTTCTTTAAAGTGAATTTCGTTTTCTATAAATTGTATCTTAATTTTAATAAATTTTTCATCAACCAATTGCCTGGATTTAATAAGTAAGAGAAGCAAATATAACAGACACTAATCATGGAGGCGCCCGCGCGGTCACTTGCATTGCACGTCAGCTGGAGCGCATCTCATCCTCCTAACTTAACGAAACTCAGCGTATGCCTCACACACACACATGATAAATACATCAAATACACAAAGCTTGAAATGTCTTCAAACGAAATAATTCAAAACGAAAAGAATAAGGCTACTCTCTGATTATGTCTTTGTGCATTTCTCTCTAGGTGTGTTCACTACAAATATGGCGATCGTCAACTTCATCTTTGCAGTCGACACTGTCAGAAAACACTAGTTTATTGATAAAAATCAATGCACGCATCACCGGATTTACAAATACACATCTTGCTTGTTGCAAGCACACATATGTAGAAAAAAACGAAATATTCTGTTGAAATAACATTATTATTAATAATACATCTTTTAGAATATTTGATAAATGCTGATTGTTGCGCTTGTTCAATTTAATAAAATTAAAACTTTAATTGTGATAATTAAAATATTTGAAAATTAAATATTTAGTAGCCAAGTTTTGCTAATTTATTATACAGGCTATTATATGCCTATTGCCTATATTAAGTAGATCATATTAAGACAAGGCATATATTAAGTTATTTTAGCTGTTATGAGAAAAATAAATCTAAGAGAATCTAAAATCTAAATCTAATAAATCTAAAAAAAAAAAATCTAACGCCACTTCAACATGCCAGAATAAAACCTGATTTTTGAACAATGCGTAACGCCACTCGGCCTGGTGTGCCAAAACACTACATTTTAAACTTCAATGTTTAATTCAAAACAATCTCAAAACGCGTTGTCACATTTTTTAAAGCAGTAGCCTAGCCTATATACATTAAGGGCATTGAAACCAGGATCTTAACTAAAACGCGTTCCGCGTAATCTCTCAAAAATTATGCCACACTACTCCATGTATTTTTTTTTTTTAAGGACTGCTTTTGAAATCACTATAAATTACTATGCAATTGTATCGCTCACGAGAGCTCTTCATTTATCTAATTCCTCAATAGAATAGTAAAAATATTTAGCGTCATTGCTCCTAAGATCTCTAATGTCTCTATTTTTAACATTTGATTATATTTTTTCAGTTCTAAAATTGATTCTATCTTTGGTTCTATTCTGTTGTAGCCCAATAGGCCTATTTATATGAAAAATATGCCTATTAGGCTTAGGGTTTTATATTTAACCCACTTACTTTTTAAAATACGGCAATTGCTGCTGTTTTGCACAATGTCCCTTTGTGCCACCTGGCGGTCATTTCGGGAATGACTTTGAAATGCGGCTGGTTTATTTGGCGAAATCACCGCGGCGGCTGGCGCGGCGGTAATAGGCATTCTGGTTGTCCACCATCTGTAATGAGCTGAGATGAGAACAACTGACATCTCTCTCTTTTCATACATAGTACATGAACTGAGAATATTTGTTTTTTTTTTATAGAAATTACTTAATTTAAAAGAAGAGAATTCAAGCTTCATGCCTGTGTGTCTGTATGTATGGCATACTTCCTGGATCCATGTTATCTGTCTTGCTAGTACCTGTAGTTAAAAATAAGACTGGTAAATTAACTAGTATAGATAACTCTAGACCTATTGCACTTGCAAGTATACTATCCAAGGTACTAGAAGGGATCCTTATGGATAGGCTAGCAGAATACATAGCGTCAACGGATAATCAGTTTGGTTTTAAGAACAAGCATGGAACTGATCTGTGTATTTATGCACTTAAAGAAATTGTCCATAGGTACAGATCACGCAATAGCACAGTCTTCATGTGTTTCCTGGATGCGTCAAAGGCTTTTGATCGTATCAACCATGGGAAACTGTTTGGTAAACTACATGAGCGTGGTGTCCCCTCTTACCTAATCAGGATATTGCAGTTCTGGTACTCTCACCAAACTATGATGAGTTTGTCAACACCCTTCTATGTCTCCAATGGAGTGCGGCAGGGCGGAATTCTGTCTCCGCTGCTATTCAATCTGTACATGGATAATTTATCTAGGGAGCTAAAGGGTTGTAGAACTGGCTGCTTGGTGGGGGATAGTCTCATTTATCATATGCTTTATGCTGATGATTTGGTGGTACTGTCTCCCTCTAGTGCTGGCCTGCAGCAACTACTTAGAATATGCTCTCAATATGGACTAATGTTTGATATAAAATTTAACTCAATGAAGAGTGTGGTGCTGATCGCTAGAACCAAGGAGGATAAGAAGTGTGTCTATCCTTCTTTCTCATTGGCAGGTGAACCACTAGAGGTTGTAAAGAAAGTTAAATATGTGGGACATGTGATAAGAGATGACCTCTGTGATGATGATGATGATGATGTGCAGCGTCAGTGTGGAAAACTGTATGGGCAGGCAAACATGTTGGCACGCAAATTCCACATGTGCACTCCTGATGTTAAAATCTCACTCTTCAAAACCTATTGCACTCCACTGTATACTGCCCACCTGTGGTGTAATTTTAGTGAGTCGAAAATGAAAAAAAACTTCAAGTGGCTTATAATGATGCACTGAGAATTGTGCTTAAAATTCCTAGGTGGAGTAGTGCCAGTGAAATGTTTGTGTCTAACAATGTGCCCACTTTTAATGCTGTTTTAAGAAATTTTATGTATAGATTCATGTGCAGACTGACAGGGTCTAAGAATATGATCATTGTGTCCATAGTTGATGTTTCTAAGGCCCCGTTTACACGTACATGGTTATTTTGAAAAACGGAGACATTTCCCTTCGTTTGCGCCCTTCGTTTACACGCAAACGGAGGATTCGCCAATGAAACCGATTCTTTCTAAAAACTCCGGCCAGAGTGGAGATTTTGAAAATCTTCGTTTGTACGTTTGCATGTAAACAGAGAAAACCGGAGTTTTAGGTAGCGACGTCACAGAATGTGACTATTTTCGGGATTCTGGTTGGCTAAGGTGGGCTTGAGCTTCTCGTTACACTGCCACCTACAGGTTTGGCATGCTCTTGACAGCATATACACAGGTTCGTGTGCACGATGTTATTTTTGAAAACGAAGAGGGGTGAAATGTCCGTTTATGAAAATAGCCATCTACGTGTAAACGTAGCCTAAGAGTGACACAAGGTACACATCTTGCTTTTGGAAACATTGGACCAGCCTGTATATGTTTTAATGATGCCTCATCTGCATCATTCTTAAATGTTTTGTATTGTTTTGTATTTATGTATATATCTGTACTGTGTTGTCTCTATGGACCTCTGTGTCTTGAATAAAAAGTTGATTGATTGATTGATTGATTGATTGATTGATTGATATGTCTGTTTGACTGAGTATTCGCTGAGTTACAGTTCATTTTCGGACACGTTTCAGAATGGACTGCACTGACAGAGAGGAGGCAGAACTCGCATCATGTTTATTTTTCTTTATATGGTGAAAATCACAAAACTTTGCTTTTATTATGAGTATACACAAAAAAATGCACACTTAACAGGATCGATTGATGTATAACAAGCATATAAGATAAAAATTAATATTAGTATTTTGATTCTTTTTTGCACTGATAAGGAAAAAAATGAGCCTATCTTGCCGGGACCTCAAGGTGTTAACATACACAATAATGGCATATTTTAACACCAACTTTTAGATCGATATTTAATTATGTTAAAAACTCCTAAAACGTTTTGATTATTGCCGTTCACACTGAACTTCTTCCATAGACTTTACATGCATGTGAAAGTGGGACACAAGAAACACAAGATCAAGTGAATTTCACTGTGAGAAAGAACACAAATGTTGATTTATTGTTATTTGTTATACGTGTTCGTAAAAATACACACTAAAAAAAATCTTCCTTTACTGACTATTTGTTAAAAAAATAAACGTTTGCAGTAGGGTAGTCAACCAATATTCTAAATTCGAATATATATTCTAATAGTTTTAAAAAACAGAAATTCGAATGTGAAAATTAATATTCGAATGTGGAAAAACGCCCACGGTAGCAGAGGCGCGGCTGTCTGCTTTGCAGGTGGGTCAGGGACAGGTCACAGGAAGAAGGCGTTAACGTTAAACAGAAACATTACTAAAGAGTAGGCTACTGTACTGACTGAATAGATATTGCACAGCATGAATAAGGTAGGTTAGATACAGCAGTTTCATGCACTGCAGGCTTCCACTGGTTTGATTATTTACCATTTCATGTCAAGGAAAAGTTAAATTTTTACCACAGCACAGCTCGCTCGGAGCGTTCAATGTCGGATTCGCGTCTACCGTGTCTAGTTGGACTCTTGAAAAGCAAAAGTTTGATGCGCGGAGAGCGTGACGCCTCATTCGCGCCACAAGACCTCCAGACGCGCGTAAACGCGTCTTTACATTGACTTAACATTGAAATCATTCACGCCAGATGCTCTATTCGCGTTTGGTGTGCGAATGAACGCAGCGGGTGAGGGCGAGAGAGAGAAAGAGTGCCTGTGAGTGAGCGAGCGAGAGTGAGGTCTGCGGTCTTGGCCATTAGGAGATTTACTTGTTTGTTTTTGTGTAGGTAATATGTTGTCAAATATGTTTAAACTTAAACTACCTAGTTTTGTTATGTCTCTTTGTATTAATTTGTCCTGTTATTGACGTAATGTGCGTCATTGACAAAATGCGCAACCAGATATTCGAATAGTTTGAATATTCGTGTGTTTTTTAGAGGGAATATTCGAACGTCATTTTTGAGCAATTTTGACAGCCCTAGTTTGCAGCCATGTCATAGTTGAACGGTTTATCTAAATGTGTTTATCGAAATCTAAAAGTGATGAAGTGTTTGAATGTTTCTAACATGAACGTTCTTCAGCATCATGAATGAATGAAGAATAAACACCA
Organism: Scardinius erythrophthalmus; assembly: GCF_964197995.2. Classification (NCBI taxonomy): domain Eukaryota; kingdom Metazoa; phylum Chordata; class Actinopteri; order Cypriniformes; family Leuciscidae; genus Scardinius; species Scardinius erythrophthalmus. The sequence continues at coordinate 11,802,951 of NC_138221.1, forward strand.
ACCTCTTTGTTCTTCAGGATCTTCAGTGTGTTTCATTCTGCAGGGTTCTGGATCACTCATGTTCTCACTGTCCTCTTTAATAAACTCAGTCTTTGCAGATTTCAGCTCTTCCTGATGCTCTGATGCTCGTCTTCACTTGCAGCATTTATTGGAGAATTGCTGTGGGAGGAGCTTCACTGATGATGTGATTACTGTGGGAGGAGCTTCACTGATGATGTGATTACTGTGGGAGGAGCTTTGCTGATGATGGATTCCAGTGTGGGAGGACTTTATCTGCCAAAAATATAAATCACTGAGTTTTTATAATAAATAACACTTCTAAGACACTCTATCTATTAATCATACAGTAACTGATGCCAATTCATTATTTTTCAAAATGTTTATTACTAATCCTAACATTATTCTGCTTCTTCGTTAAAATACAGGTATCTAGAAATATAGAAAAGAATATATTTAAATAATTCTATAATTCTTCCAAATATGAATAATGTTAAGGAAAACAGTTAAAAGCATAAAGACAGAAATAAACGTACAGTAGCCAACAAATACCCTCAGTCTGCTGACACCAATGAAATGAGCTTTAAGTGTCAATTTACAGGAGATCTGAAGACATCAGCATAATAAATGAGGTGAAAACAGGAACTATTGTCATGAAATAAAGAGCGTTTTCAGCAGATCTGTTATTGATGAGCCTCAGACTATCAACACTCATTCAACAAGCCATACAGGATCATCAGCAGATCATCTCACTTTATTCTGAGTGTTTGCTGTTAGAAACTAGGGATGGGCATTTTTCAAAAATATTGCATTCAAATATTCAGGCTCATAAAAATCGAATACTCGAATATTAGTTTATTTAAAGGTGCCCTAGAATGTGAAATTGAATTTATCTTGGCATAGGTAAATAACAAGAGTTCAGTACATGGACATGACATACAGTGAGTCTCAAACACCATAGTTGTCTCTTTCTTATTTAAATCTCGTTTTTGAAAAACACCCCTGAAAAACAGGCGAATCTCCACATAACACCGACTGTGACGCAACAGTTGGGATCATTAATATGTACGCCTCTAAAAATTTGCATATGCCAGCCCATGCTCAGTGCAAGGCGGAACTGCGCAGCCGAATCATCAGAAGTTCTGCAGGTGAAGACACAAGCAGGAGGGAAAATGGCAGATCTATCTATAATCGGATACCGCTACAGTTTAATTCAAAGTTGTTAGTTGCTCTGCCCATTTCGACTGTTTTCGAGACTGTTTTTCTAACCTGGAACAATATCAAGCAGCCAGGCTTCTCTCTGCGTCTCAAACGGACGAAGGGGGCAATTTCAACTAACGTTATATTCCCGCAAGCGGTAAGTAATGATTTTATTAACGATAATTTACACTGTGTTATCTAGATCCAGCACGATATTGTTTTTTCCTCGAGAGACATCATGGCTTGCAAACGAGTGAACGAAGCATGGCAGTTTCTCAGTGTTTGGATGTACAAATGAACACAAAAATATTTTTTTAGCTTCTTCATCCGAGCCTCTGGAGAACCAGTGGGTTATGTGAATTTCTAATGTGTAATTGTTCAAGTTCAGACCGATAATCTTTCTCTCAAAGTCGTTCAACACTGTTTATGCATCAGTAAATCGCTTTGCAGTGATAAGATCTTCATTCACGCGATCAACAGGCTGTCATCTGCTCAATGCTGGAATAGATCTAAATACTTTAAAAACTTATCATGATTCGTTAATCCCGATAGCTGTAATAGTAAAAACGTATAGCCTAATAGCTGTAATAGTAAAAGTTTTCCAGATAGCTCTACATGTAATGCCAGATATTTCATATGCAAGCATGTCAGCCAATCACAGCAGTGGGCAACAACACTGCAGTCTCACAGCAGACACGCCCCCTCAAACAGAGTGTTCAAATCAGGTGATGAAATCAGGCTAGGAAATATGCCTTTTATTTCTAAATTATAACAAATGTTGATCTAAAAAACATACTAACATTATAAGGGCACCCCAGGAAACATTATAAAATAATAAAATAATCCATTCTACGGCACCTTTAAATGACGTTTAATGAAAAAGACGTTATTTTAAGTAGCCTACATTTTAAAAAAAAGTTGTCGTCACCATTTCTTAACAAGCTTAGGCAATATACACAACAAGCTTAAAATATATATGTTTAAGTTTTCTTTTAGATGAAAACATTAAACAGTTGGCCTATGTGTAAACAAAATATAAAGAAAAAAAGTATTTAAAGATGAAATGAACTGGAATTTTGAGTAAAGGTGATATAACAGATGTATTTTATTTATTCTCATTGGTACAATTTTTAAAGTGGCAGAATTTGTTAAAAGGGATAAAATGGTATGTTGAAAATGTTGTTGTTGTTACACGGGCGCCGCCATGTTGGATTTCAACATTCGGCAACGTCACTGGAATGGTAAGCTACTCCGTTGCTAACCAACACTAGCAGAGCAGCCATTGCATGCAGCCCCTGGATTTCGAGTCCGTAGTGAGCATTTTTTAGCGACAGACTATTTAGAGAGTTTTACTTTCAATACAACAGGTTCACTGGTGAGGGTTAGGCTAAACCTGAGGCCATTCCGTCAATGTTAAACTTTTCAGGCTGTAGTACAGGGCAGACCGATAGACCAATGGCAAGTACTAACACCACCGATGCTATCTATGTTACCGCAGAGACAGGGCGCTGAAACGCGCACGTCAAGGCAGAGGACAGAGAAGTAGGCTATGTTAACTGTTATCATGATAGCAAGCTAAGCAATGATAATAATAATGAATGTTTTTTTTAGCATAAAATCAGCATATTAGAGTGATTTCTGAAGGATCATGTGACACTGAAGACTGGAGTAATGATGTTGAAAATTCAGCTTTCATCTGAGGAATAAATTACACTTTACTGTATATTCACATAGAGAACAGATGATTTACATTATAATAATATTTCACAATATTACTGTTTTGTTTGTATTTTTAATCAAATAAATGCAGCCTTGGTGAGCAGAAGAGACTTCCTGTAAAAACATTAAAAATCTTACCGTTCTAAAACTTTTGACCGGTAATGTATATGTGTGTATATATATATATATATATATATATCACAGGGCTCCAGACTAACTTTTTGCCTTGGTTGCACTGGTGCGCCTAACTTTTTTATTTAGGTGCACCAGCACAAAATTTGGGTGCACCCAAATTTTGTGCTGGTGCACCTAAATAAAAAAGTGTATCACCTTTAACGCCACAATTTTAAGGTCACCTTTTTATCACACTCTATACACATTCATATATATTATGTAAATTAATTTAAACAAGAAGGTGTAGGTAAAAACTTTTATTTATTTTTTGAAGCACAATTATTAACGGTATTCCTACTCTTACCGATACTGCTTATCGATACAGTACTTTAACTGTATTCTTATGGTTCTTTTTGTTTTATATATAATAAACAAAGATAAACAATAGATAAACAAAAGATAAGCAATTAAACAAAGATACACTTTATATAGGCCTACACAATTCAGGAAGGCCTACTACTGTTCAGGCATGGTCTAAAAAGAAATCTAATAAAGTAATAAAATGTAAAATAACACTGTAAAATTTATCATAAATAGATCAATGCTTATTAAAGCTGAAGTTATTCTTTCAAGAGCTGTGAGTGATTTTTCTCTTGTTGTTTGATTTGCAGTAATGGCGCAGTCGTCAGCATGTTTATTAGACTGCGGCCCCTTTAAGACCGGGTGCAGATCTAATAGGCTACTGATGCACCATATTCTCCCAACTATTTCCATAACTACGTCCATTTAAGACATAAACTGTTTTTAGTGAATCTCAAAGCCGGTAATTTTGACACGCTTTTGTGTACAATTGATCGTTTAGACGCGCACAATCTGCACATGAAACCGAAAGTATAATTTGCTTGTCTCGGTCTGTTTCGGAGCGCGCGCCGCCATGCGAACAACATCTCTTGCGCAGATTTTTGTGTTTTTAATAGCTCTTTCAATTATTAAACGCGTCCCGCAATTTAGCAACAGTAGCTAGACTGCATTTAAAACAATCACCGATCGTGCTGATTCTGAGTTTTAGGGAGAAATGACAGCGTAATGCTGCGAAGGGAAGAAGTTGCGCGTAGTTAGTTTTTAATGGTTTTACCTCAATATATTATTTTTTATAATCTTTGGAAGCCGAAATTTAAAATAAAATCAGACTAATATAACAGACCTTAAGTGTAACCAGGCTACGTTTGAATTTTTAATTCTGTCCTCCGTCGTCACTCATTAAACAGGGCTGTCGTGTTGTGCGAGCTGTGGCATCGCGTGAGAGAAGACGCCAACAAACGTTCGTGGAGAGGCAGCGGATGCGAGGACGTTAGGTGCACCGGTGCGACCTAGGAAAAATGTTAGTCGCACACTTACAAATGCGACCAAATTGGTCGCACTCTAACTAGAGCCCTGTATCACATCACATCACATAGCACATCCTGTTTTTGATTTGAACATTGTCTAGAGTTTATCTTATTTTTTATCCAGTGTACACAAGAAGTTGCATACAGTTTTATCGGTAGATGCTAAGAGACATTTATTTATATATTAGGCTACCTGTTTGCAAACTTTATATTTTTCTTTGATGGCACATTTTCCTGACCTTTCTGCTCCCCCCTGTACTTTACAGCTTTACAGGGGGTATCGCTTATCTAAATGAGATGTAAATGAGCCCTATTGTCACTCCCAGCAGTAGAGAGAGGTGAGAACTTTAGAGTTCCCTTCTTTAGAGGCTGTTTTCTCCCCTTTAAACTTTTTTGAGTGCCTACCTTCAAATGGCCACAACTTATCCAAATATTATCAGATTTCCATGTGTTACACATCGAGAACAACTCAAAATGCCCCAGAACCGACTTGTGTCCCTACTTTCCGTGATATTTTCGTCACATATTTTGACACATTCCGTCACATATGTGCATACAGAAACTGACAATGATGATACAACTCTTAAAAAGAAAATGTAACGTTTCCTGTGTCAGTATAGATTTGAGATTTCCCTCGTTCGTTACTCATACAGTAATCTGCCAAAGATAAATGTCGACAAAGAAATAAAGGTAAACATTTGGGATCGATTCCTATCAATTCCCCTCACAGATCTCAAACTTTAAATTGACATTCAGTAACAGTTCTCACACAAACATCGAGACAATCACACAAACGAACACAAAATCGCTCAGGTCTGAATGAACTCAACATAGGCTTTCTCCTCATGCTCGCTGCTGCTGCACTAAATGTTTATTTCAGTAGGAAGACGCCAGAAAAGACGCGCAAGTATCGCTGTGATCGATGAAAACAATACAGAAATGAGTCTGTCGCTTAAACAAACTCTATAAAGTGTGTGCAATGGTTGTATATGAGAAATACCGTGAGCTGCTCTCCTCTCTCCTCCGAAGACTCGACGCTGAAACTCTCAATGAGGGAAGAGAGACGGCGCGAGCGAGCGGTGACGTCATCGGCCGCCAACGCACGCGCGTACGGGACACCCCCGCAGCCAATCAGGGCCACGCAGATTCAGCTTTACTAGTAGCCTTCCATTATTATTATTTTAGAACTGAAGTGACTCCAGTTACTAAAGGTGAAAGGAACTTTTTCAAGTGAAGCACAAAATAGTCAGAATAAGCAGAGGAAGATCACCTCCATCCAGTCTGAAAAGTGTTTTGGCCTGTAAAATCCGGCTCAGTTTATTCTGTAGCGTCCTAAGACAAATAGTAAAGGCATGTCGGTAGATTAGCACCTGTAGAATTTCCTTTTGTTGAAAGATAAAATTAGAAAGCTTCTATTATTTTTAGATCCATGAGGCAGTTCGACATTTCCAAAACACTGAAATAAACACACAGAAGACTAGGTATTCTCGTAACTTTTACTTTATTCTACTAAAAGCTACTAATTACATCTTCAACAGTGTAATAAGATTACTGTACTATTTTTAAAGAGTAATTCCTTATTTTACTTTTAGAATAAAAAGTAATTAAATTACAGTAATTAATGAATTAGTTAGTACTGCATTACACCCAACAGCCACTGATTACGCAATTATGCTGATAGAGCACATCCAGTTTTGTATTTTAAAGACTATTTAATATTACCTCTAAACTTTGACTAGGCTTGGCATGTTGCATATTAATTGTTCTAGGAACCTCTAAAAGGTTATATTTTAATTGTTGTGTATGTTGTGCTAATGTTAAAACTAGGAGTTTCACTACATCTCAAAGCTGGAGCCGGGGCTGGTGTTGTTTAAAGTTCATAGTGATTGTTCTGACTTCATGAAGCCTCATGGTGTGAATGAACTTCAAACTGACTAGAACAAACTCTTTGAAATGTATATATGATACTGGATATGAAACTGTTAATAATGTTGACAGAAAGCAATCTCATTCAATGTCAGTCATGTGTGCAGTGAAATATCATTTATTGGGCATTTAAAAGCTCTATTGAGAAAATGAAAACTCAAAAAGCAATCATATCAGGCTACTTCATGACTTTCAGAACTAAAATTATTCCTGATTCAAGCAGAATCAGCAGAAAATAAAAAAGGACAATAACAATATGTTGATAAAATGACTAAAGAGTTTAATCAATAATTACATGAAGCAAATACAAAAATTAGAATTGAAAGCGAATGAGACAGATCTCTCTCTTTACTGACTTATAAGAGCCAAAGAGAAGAGAAGTAGAGAGAGAAGTGTCCAGTGTCAAAGATCCATTCATGAAAGTATATCTTGTATTTGCATGGAAGAGTAGAAGTGGAAGATAAACTAGATGTTCTGATGAAAAACATTAAAAATTAAAATCAGATTGATGTCTCTCTTAAAAGTGTTATGGCCTCCTCTTCAGCTCCTGAACTTTGCCTTCAAATTAATTTTTTTCCAGTGTGAATTTTCTGGCACTCTTTCAGTTCATCTTCTGTAGTAAAGGACTTCAGCACTGAAACACACACCGCTGTCTTTTCTGCTGTAATATTACTGATGAATCTTCTCCTTTGTGTGAATCTTCAGGTGTTTCTTCAGGACTGATGCCCAATGAAAGTGTTTACCGCACTGATCAGTTAAATAGTCTTTCTCCAGAATGAGAAGCAGAAGTGATGTGAAGTGTTTTTTACACTGAGGGCAGGAGACAGATTTTTTTACTTCTGTTTTTCTTTTCTTGTTCACGTCTAAAAGAAACATTAAATCAAGTGAGTTTTAATGGACTATTTTATGCAAACAACAGCTAATCATGTCTTACTCATGTAGTTAAAGTAGTGATGGGCGATTTCGAAGCACTGCTTCACGAAGCTCAGACACCTTTATGAATCTTTTGATTCAAATCAGTGGTTCAGAGTGTGAATCAAACTGTGAAATTCACGTGATTTCAGTAAATGAGGCTTTGTTGCCTCATAACTGTTTCAAAACGTCAATGATCTCTGTGAACCCATCATGCGGTGAACCATTGAACAAGTATCTATGGGTTTTACCAGATTTATAGTTTTAAACATTTGTAGACATTTTAATGAGACATCTGTATAATTTAATAGTAGTTAATAATCTCTTATTCGCCTGTTTAGCTAAACAATCCATGGAACAAACAAAACAAGCTCTGAAAATGTATTAAAATCCCCATATTATACAGCTACTTAATATTTATGATATAAGATGATTTGTTGATTGCATTTGATTGATTTCCTTCAATAACAACTAATAAAAGGTGTTATGATGCATGTTTAGCCTGAGTTTCTGTTGCATTTACACTGTACTGACCAGTGTGTGGCGTTTCGAACGCTTCGAAATAGTGAATAATTATTGATTCAACTTTGAGCTTAGTTTTTCCCATCACTACACTATAAAAAATCTTGGGTTATTTTTTCTACCCAGATCATGGGTTTGCCTTTTAGGTCAATCTTTTGGGTTATTTTTTCAGTGTTTGGGTAGTTTTTGTGTAACCCAGATCATGGGTCAGAAGTAACAACCCAGTGTTTGTGTAGTTTTTGTGTAACGCAGATCTGGGTTCAGATGTAACAACCCAGTGTTTGGGTAGGTTTTTGTTACCCAGAACCTGGGTCAGACGTAACACTCCAGGAATTGTGTTATTTATCGCAGGCTTTTTTTAACCTCTTCAGGAGAGAGCAGTGCAGCTCCGTCAAATTGGTGCGTGTCTTCGGTAAAATGTGTATGTGTAATTTTTTTTTATCTATAAATTAGTTATTGTTTTGTATATTGTATAATTAAATGCAAATAAAGGAACATACAGAGGCGTGATGTGAGTCACCTAAACGAGTCTCACGTCTGTCTTTTTGCATGATGGAAACATGATGCCTTGTCTTTAAAGGGCAAAGCAAATAGTAGAAATATTATCTGAACAAAAAAAAAACATTGCTTTATTCAAAATCAGCTTGAACAAAACATTTGTGTTTAGTGTAAAAAGGCTTTCAGACTTTTTAGGCTTTTCCTGGGTCAAATTAATATAAAAGGACAAAATCAGGAAAGTTAAATGTCTAAATAATTAATTGAATAATTAATTGAATTTCATATTCTTGACCTGAAACAATGTGAATCTTAGTTATTCAGTGTCATGATGTTTGATTTTCTTAAATTGTGTTTGATGATCAAAACAATCTTTAACTAGGGCTGCTAGACCTTATTGATGAAATTTATCATGAAAATAATCAACAACCAAGCTAATTATAGATTAATTGTGTATGCACAATCATGTCAATTTACAGCAGTGAAAAACTGGTAACCAGGCAACAGACAAGTGACCAATCCGGAGTGGCGATGTCACTACACATATTCAACCATCACGGTTCGGCACGGTCAGTGTGCTGAGAGTTCAGGGCCGAGAACGGTTTGTAATTGTGCCGTGCCGTACCAAGCTCAAGTGGAAACACAACCTTTTCTGAAGGTGGAAAAGCAGCTTTTGTTTCTCAGCACATAAAGATGAACTACTTACCGTGATCTCAGACTGTGGTGATGTGGTTTCTCCACTGCATGGATCTTCATGTGTCGCCTCAGGTGACTTTTATCAGAGAAACTCTTTCCACACTGATCACATGTGTGCGGCTTCTCTCCGGTGTGGATCCTCTCATGCGTTTTCAGAGATGTTGACTGTCTGAATCTCTTGTCACAGTGTGAACACTTGTAAGGTTTTTCTCCAGTGTGAATTCTCTCATGTGTTTTCAGATCTGTTGACTGACTGAATCTTTTTCCACACTGATCACACTTGTGCAGATTCTCTCCAGTGTGGATCCTCTCATGTCTTTTCAGACTTGAAGACCGACTGAATCTCTTGTCACAGTGTGAACACTTGTAAGGTTTTTCTCCAGTGTGGATCCTCTCATGTTTTTTCAGATCTGATGACAGACTAAATCTCTTGTCACAGTGTGAACACATGTAAGGTTTTTCTCCAGTGTGAATTCTCTGGTGCAGTTTTAAATGTTCAGCTGTAATAAAAGTCTTCTCACACTCAAAGCACATGTACTCTCTCACACCAGTGTGTCTTTTCTGATGTCTTTGTAAAGTGTGCCGCTGTGAAAAACTCTTTCCACACACAGAACATGAATGTGGCTTCTCCTTCGTATGAACTGTCAGGTGTGTCTTCAGGTTTGATGCACAGACAAATGTTTTCCCGCACTGATCACATGAGAACGGCTTCTCTCCAGTGTGCATCATCATGTGAACAATAAGGTTTGATGATCGACCGAAACTCTTCCCACATTGATGGCATACATGTGGCTTCTCTCCTGTATGAACTCTCATGTGAATCTTAAGAGATTGTTTGCCTGATAAACTCTTTCCACACTGAGAGCAGGTGAAAGATTTCTTGACTCTTCTTTTCTTTAAAAATGTATTTGAGCGAGGTTTTCCTCCATGTTGGACATGATGTTTCTCCTTCACTTCACTCAGTTCTTCAGTCTCCTCCTTCACTTCCATCAGGTCTGAAATGAAAGAAAAACTCTCATTTTAAAATTTTCTAAAGTTTACTGGTGGGATTCTCTCTGAAATTTGTCTGAGATCCTCCAGCCGTGATTAAAGCTTCTTCTTGGGGGAGATTCTCTGAGAACTGGTCGAGTACTCTCCCGGCCGTGATTAAAGCATTTAAAAGACATTGTCTGAAGTGTGTCGGTTATTATTGCTGTGCAGAAAGTTAGTTAGGGGAACAAGTTAGAGATAGGGGACGTCGACTGTAGTCGCGACCCATAGAAACTAACGTCGACTGAAGGCGTTTGGGGACGTCGATTGTAGACGAGACCCAGGTAGACTTAGGTCAGGTGCGAAATAGGGAAAACATCTACCACAGTATACATGTTTTGTAAAAATATGCACAAAATTCTGGTCAAAATTCTAGTACTATTGTTACAAATTGTAAACCATATATAAAATAAAACTGTTAAAATATTTAAATTTAGTTTGACCTGATGTTGACAATCAATATGAATCCTCCTTTTACTGACCATTTGTTAAAAAAATTGAAACTATTGCAGCTATTTCACAGTTGAACTGTTTATCTAAATGTGATGAAGTTCTTGAATGTTTCTAACATGAATGTTCTTCAGCATCATGAATGAATGAAGAATAAAAACCAACCTCTTTGTTCTTCAGGATCTTCAGTGTGTTTCATTCTGCAGGGTTCTGGATCACTCATGTTCTCACTGTCCTCTTTAATAAACTCAGTCTTTGCAGATTTCAGCTCTTCCTGATGCTCGTCTTCTCTTGTAGCTGATGGGAATTTACAGCATTTATTGGAGAATTACTGTGGGAGGAGCTTCACTGATGATGTGTCTGCTGTGGGAGGAGCTTCACTGATGATATGACTTCTGTGGGAGGAGCATCACTGATGATGTGACCACTGTGGGAGGAGCTTCACTGATGATGAATTGTAGTGGGAGGAGTTGATCTGCCAAAATCAAAAATATATAAGTTACAGAGTTTGTTTTATGCTTATGGACTACAGAATATAATAATGTCAATTTTCCCAAATGTAAATAATGGTAAGAAAAATAGTTGAAAGCATAAACTGTGGTGGCAAGCAATTTTCTATTACTAAAGAGACAATCATGTATCAAATGACCGCGAGAGAAGGGCATCCTTCCTTCATTATTGTCCTGACTCCCCCAAGGTTATTTCTCTAGGCTAAATGAAGATTTGTCTCAGTTCTAACTTACGCATTGTTACATAATTTATCATACATGCATAAGGGTTAATAACAGTTCACTGTTATATTCATGTAGCAGAGAATCATGGTGTCAGAAATCAATCAAGTCCGTTTCAGTCCACCACTCAAAGATCACTCTCTCCAGAATATTAATTCCACACACCTGTTCATCATCAATTACCTCATCAACCAACCTATAAAACCCTCACAATGGTATCAGTCTTTGTCAAGTCTCCAACAGGAACAGTTCACATGCCTTTGTCTTTGCTGCCGCTGATTCTTTCAGACTCCAAGATGTAATGTATACTTACCTGACATACTAACCTCCGTATCCTGTTGTTCCGTCTTCAGAATCCTTGCCCGAATCCATGCTGTCAGAGATCCTATGCTCCTTCAAGAGTTCCAGTGTATGTCCTCCGAATCCGCTTACTGCTATCTGCATCTGAAAGAGAAGAGACAAAGTTATTGAACAAGTGACTACTTGACATCAGCTCATCTAAAGTGAACTTGCTTACCTGCTGTCTGCCGCACTTCGACTCATCACGAAATCTGCACTTGATTTGAATATATACTCACCTTGCACTCTGATCATCTGTGAATAAAACTTCACTTATACCACTTACCTCTGATCTCCTGGTTATTATCCTGACAGAAGACTTGACCAACAACAACAGAGAAGTAACAGTGCAATGGAGTTTGGCATCGATATTGACAATCCTGCACAACCCATCGCCGCCGCTGTGAATCCCAGTCAGCCCGTACCCGATGCTTCCGCAAACTCCGCTTCCTCTCTGGTTTGCATCGCAAGTTCCACTTCTCGTCCAGCGTCGTTCTCCGGCCGGGCGGAGGATTGCAACGGGTTCCTATTGCAGTGCTCACTGGCTCTGGAACAACAAACCCAGTTGTATCCCACTGAAAAATCGAAGGTTGCTTTTATTATTCAACAATTATCAGGAGCTTCATTACGATGGGCTGAAACGTTATGGATGCAAGAATCTACTGTTACTTCTTTGGTACAAGAATTCGTAAATCATTTCAAGGAAGTTTTCGGACGCCCAGTGGAAGATTCATCCATCAGTGATAAACTGTTACAATTGTATCAGGGCAAAAAATCAGTCTCCGATTATTCACTGGAGTTTCGTACTTTGGCTGCTGCAAGTGGGTGGAACGAGAAGGCTCTCATCTCTGTTTATCGACGTGGTTTGAATCCTGCTCTTCGCCTCCAACTCGCGATTTATGATGACAACATGGGACTTGAGAAATTCATACAACAAGCCCTCCGTGTGCATCAAAGATCTCAAGGCTGCTATCGCGAAGTTCAACAACCCATTTTTTCACCTCCTCAAAATGCTGCTGAAAGTTCCTCCAGCCCAACTGTAGAGAAGATGCAGGTAGATACTTATCGACTGTCTCAAACAGAACGTTCTCGACGTAGAGAGTTAAGATTATGTCTTTACTGTGGAATGGGAGGACATTTCCTTCGTTCATGCCCTACACGACCTCCTAGAATGCTTGTGAGTCCAGTGCTAATGTCCGTTTCTGTATCAGCTCCGTTAACGATATCAGTGATTCTAAAATCCACTAACTTCCATATCTCTGCCACAGCCATTGTGGATTCCGGGTCGGCAGGAGATTTCATCTCCGGACAGCTCTGTCAGAAGCTCCAACTCCAAAAGTGTACCACCATCAAGCCTTACTCCATCCATGCAGTAACTGGTGAAACCATCAATAAGGGGTACGTAACTTCTCAGATTAAACCTATCCTACTCTGTGTAGAAGAAACACACCATGAGCTTTTTGAACCTCTCATACTTGAGAATAGCCAGACTGATATTATCCTTGGACGTCCATGGCTCATACGACATCAACCTAACATCGACTGGAAGTCAGGCAAGGTATTGAAATGGGGTTGCCGGTGTGCTTCCACGGACGTCGAATTATCAGACTCGAATGATGTTGACTTACCAGACTCCTGTCCAGTGAATTCAACTTCCATTGAAAGTCCCATAGAAAATCTGTCTGTGTCCATTCCTTCTTGCTATTCTGAATACTCCGATGTATTTAATCCTGTCGAAGCTTCCAAGTTACCACCTCATCGACCTTGGGATTGTGCCATCAATCTGGTTCCCGGGGAATCCATCCCCAAGGGTCGAATCTACTCTCTGTCAATTCCGGAACAAGAGGCTATGCAACAGTACGTTGAAGAGGCTTTGAAACAGGGTTACATACGGTCCTCCACGTCACCTGCCGCTGCCAGCTTTTTCTTTGTCCCTAAAAAGGATGGTGGTTTACGGCCATGTATAGACTATAGAGCCTTGAACAAAATAACTGTGAAGTTCAGTTATCCACTCCCATTGGTTCCCTCTTCTCTTGAGCAACTCCGAGAAGCCAAGATATTCACCAAACTAGATTTAAGAAGTGCATATAATCTCATCAGAATCCGAGAGGGCGACGAGTGGAAGACCGCATTCATCACACCAGCGGGACACTATGAGTACCTCGTTATGCCTTATGGCCTGGTAAACGCCCCTTCAGTCTTCCAAAGTTTCATGGATGAAGTGTTCCGAGACTACCTGAATCATTTTGTAATAATCTACATTGACGATATCCTAATCTTCTCCAGAAACCCAGTGGAACATCAACGACATGTCTCTCGAGTACTCCAACGACTACGTGAATTCTCCTTGTTCCTGAAAGCAGAGAAGTGTTCGTTCCATCAAACGTCAGTTGAGTTCCTCGGTTACCATCTCAGTGAAAGAGGAGTAGAAATGGATGATCGTAAAACCAGAGCCATTACTTCCTGGAACACTCCACAGACAGTAAAGGAATTACAACGATTTCTAGGATTTGCCAATTTCTATCGGAGATTTATTCACCAGTACAGCATGCTAACTGCTCCTCTGACCTCTCTCCTCAAAGGAAAACCCAAGATGCTACTCTGGACTTCTGAAGCCGAGTATGCTTTTCAGTCACTATAGACAGCTTTCACTACAGCTCCATTACTCCAACACCCAAATCCTGAAGAAAGGTTTATTGTCGAAGTTGATGCTTCTACTACGGGAGTAGGAGCTGTTCTTTCACAATATTCTGCTTCGTCATCCAAACCTATGCCTTGTGCATTCTTCTCCCGCAAGTTATCCCCTGCAGAGATCAACTACGACATTGGCAATCGGGAACTCTTGGCGGTGAAGCTTGCTTTAGAAGAGTGGAGGCATTGGTTAGAGGGAGCTAAGCGTCCATTTTTGGTACTCACAGATCACAAGAATCTTCAATACTTGAAGGAAGCTAAGAGACTTAATCCGCGCCAGGCCAGATGGGCACTCTTTTTTGCTCGCTTCCATTTCCAGATCTCCTATCGCCCTGGTTCGAAGAATGTCCGTGCTGATGCCTTGTCTCGGCTCCATGCCCCTGAAATTTCCAATGAAGAACCTGAAAATATCTTACCTGAAAAGATGTTTGTCAACCCCATTCAGTGGGATCTAAATGAACAGCTAGTTGAATGGTCTCAACATCAACCCAATCCTCCAGAGTGTCCAGCTGGTAAGCTTTATGTACCCGAAAGGTTCCGCACCTCTCTGATTTCTTCAACACATTCCTCTGTTGGCACCGGTCATCCTGGAGTTAACAAGACCTGTTGTACTCTCCAGAATCGTTACTGGTGGCCCAGTATGATGCAGGATATCAAGACCTTTATTCAAGGATGCATTCTCTGTGCCATGAACAAGAATCCCCGACACTTGCCAGCTGGAAAACTGATGCCTTTACCTGTTCCCCAACGCCCCTGGTCACACATTGGAGTCGACTTCGTAACTGACCTTCCTCCCTCAGATGGGAATACGTGTATCCTGGTGGCCATCGATCGTTTTTCTAAGGCTTGCAAGTTAATTCCCATGAAAGCCTTACCTACTGCATTTGAAACTGCGGAACTTATGATGGAGCACGTCTTCCGGAACTTCGGCATCCCGGAAGATATTGTGTCGGACAGGGGACCGCAGTTTATCTCCAAGGTGTGGCGAGCCTTTTTTGCTTTAATGAATGTAACTGTGAGCTTAACTTCAGGGTATCACCCGCAGTCAAACGGTCAAGCGGAACGGAAGATCCAGGATGTCAGTCGATTCCTTCGTACCTTCTGCCACACCAATCAACATCTCTGGAGCCGATATCTTGTGTGGGCAGAATACGCACAAAATTCTCTTCGACAAACCTCCACTAATCTCACACCATTCCAATGTATCCTAGGTTACCAACCGCCATTGTTCCCATGGTCCGGTGAACCATCAGAAGTCCCTGCAGTTAACGCCTGGTTCCAAGAAAGTGAGCAGGTATGGAATCAAGCTCATCAACATCTCCAACAAGCCCTGAACCGTCAACAACGCTTTGCAAACATTCATCGTCGTACCTCTCCTGGATATCAACCTGGACAACTGGTTTGGCTTTCAACCAAAGACATTCGTTTGAGACTACCCTGTCGCAAGTTGAGTCCAAGGTACATTGGTCCATTTCCCATCGTAAGACAAATTAACCCAGTTACCTACCAGCTCCGTCTACCGGCCCAGTATCGCATCCACCCTACATTTCACGTCTCTCTTCTGAAATCCCATCATCCATCTGTTCCTGTTCCGTCTACAGATCTAGTTCAGGATGATAATGTTCCAGTACCCCCCATTGAAGAAGAACCCATCTACACTGTAAGGGAGATCTTGGATTCCCGACGTCGAGGTGGTCAGTTGGAGTACCTGGTCGACTGGGAGGACTATGGACCAGAGGAGAGGTGTTGGATACCTCGTAGAGACATCCTCGACCCCATGCTACTCACTGAATTCCATTTACAACATCCTGAAAGACCTGCTCCAAGACCTCGAGGTAGACCCCCACGACGTCGAGATCCTAGGTCCGCTGGCGCGGACGCTGGAGGGGGGGGTAATGTCAGAAATCAATCAAGTCCGTTTCAGTCCACCACTCAAAGATCACTCTCTCCAGAATATTAATTCCACACACCTGTTCATCATCAATTACCTCATCAACCAACCTATAAAACCCTCACAATGGTATCAGTCTTTGTCAAGTCTCCAACAGGAACAGTTCACATGCCTTTGTCTTTGCTGCCGCTGATTCTTTCAGACTCCAAGATGTAATGTATACTTACCTGACATACTAACCTCCGTATCCTGTTGTTCCGTCTTCAGAATCCTTGCCCGAATCCATGCTGTCAGAGATCCTATGCTCCTTCAAGAGTTCCAGTGTATGTCCTCCGAATCCGCTTACTGCTATCTGCATCTGAAAGAGAAGAGACAAAGTTATTGAACAAGTGACTACTTGACATCAGCTCATCTAAAGTGAACTTGCTTACCTGCTGTCTGCCGCACTTCGACTCATCACGAAATCTGCACTTGATTTGAATATATACTCACCTTGCACTCTGATCATCTGTGAATAAAACTTCACTTATACCACTTACCTCTGATCTCCTGGTTATTATCCTGACACATGGGACTTCACATGCAATCCCCGTGCATTTTATTACCATCATGTTTTCTAAGTTTCTTTGAATATAAGAAAATGCAAACACATAGAACATCAGTCTGTTGACACCAATGAAATGAGCTTTAAGTGTCAATTTACAGGAGATCTGAAGACATCAGCATAATAAATGAGGTGAAAACAGGAACTATTGTCATGAAATAAAGAGTGTTTTCAGCAGATCTGTTAATATTGATGAGCCTCAGACTATCAACACTCACTCAACAAGCCATTCAGGATCATCAGCAGATCATCTCACTTTATTCTGAGTGTTTGCTGTTAGAAACACATTATTGGAGTCAGGATACATGATAAAAGCCTGTTAAACTGCTCTATTGAAAGACATTACTGTTATTCCTCACAATATAGCCTAACATGGATAAATCATCAATAATAGAACAAAATAATTAAATAAATAACCTATCTTTGTGAACCTCTACAGGCAAATAACTACAACACTATAATATGTTAATTTAAAACTAGTTCGACTTTATAATATAGTAATAAAGTAATTCAATCATTAACATGTAACAGATTTGTATGTACAGACACTGACAATTATCATAATACTCTTAAAAATAAAATAAAATGTAACGTTTCCAGTGTTAAACTTCATTAAAATGTATCTTTATTCCCATGGATGTATAGATTTGAAAGTTCCCTCGTTTGTTACTCATACAGGGGAAATATAAAGTCAGTTTTAATAAGTAAATGTAATCTTCCAAAGATAAATGTCCACAAAGAAATAAACATGAAAATGGCAACAGCAACACTTGGGATCGATTCCTATCAATTCCCCTCACAAATCTCAAACTTTGACTTGACAATCAGTAACATTTTTCACTCCAAACAAACATCGAGACAATCACACAAACGAACACAAAATCGCTCAGGTGGGTTAGGGTTAGGCTCAGATCATGCTTGCTGTTTCGATGTACTTTGCCTAACTGAAACCTGGCTTAAACCAAATGATTATTTCAGTCTTAATGAGTCTACTCCACCAGGATACTGTTATAAGCATGAGCCCCGTCTGATTGGTTGTGGCGGTGGTGTTGCAACAATCTATAGAGATATTCTTAATGTTACTCAGAAAACAGGTCACAGGTTTAATTTGTTTGAAGTACTTGTGCTAAATGTTATGCTCTAAACTATGGAGTGCCGCAAGGATCTGTGTTAGGCCCTCTGCTATTCTCAATATATATGTTGCCACTTGGTAATATTATAAGAAAACATGGAATTAGTTTCCACTGTTATGCTGATGCCACTCAATTTCACGACCAGATGAAAACGTTAAATTATCTAAATTGACAGAGTGTGTTAAAGATAAAAAATACTGGATGACGTGTAATTTTCTGCTATTAAATTCAGATAAAACGAAGGTATTACTTATTGGTCCAAAAAAACTGCCCACAAAACCTCTTGCAATACAACTTTAATTTAGAAGGATGTCCTGTTACTTTATCCACTACAGTAAAAGACCTGGGTGTTATACTAGACTGCAACTTGTCTTTCGAAAATCATATTTCATATGTTACAAGAACAGCCTTTTTCCACCTCAAACATTGCTAAGCTACGGAACATGCTATCTGTTTCTGATACAGAAAAGTTAGTTCATGCATTCATGACCTCGAGACTAGATTACTGTAATGCTTTATTAGCTGGTTGTCCTGCATCCTCAATAAACAAGCTACAAAATGCAGCTGCTAGAGTTCTTTCTAGGTCAAGAAAATATGATCATATAACACCAATTCTATCGTCTCTACACTGGTTACCTATTAAGTTCCGTATCAATTACAAAGTATTACTACTGACCTATAAAGCCCTAAATGGTTTAGCTCCAGTGTATTTAACGGATCTTCTATCGCCCTACAATCCATCGTGCTCTTTAAGATCACGAAATTTGAGGCTTCTGGTCATTCCTAGGATATCTAGTTCACTAAAGGAGGGAGGGCGTTTTCACATTTAGCTCCAAAACTCTGGAATGGGCTTCCTGATATTGTTCGAGGCTCAGGCTACGTTTACACGTAGGTGGCTATTTTCATAAACGGACTTTTCACCACTCTTCGTTTTCAAAAATAACATCGTGCACACGAACCTGTGTATATGCTGTCAAGAGCATGCCAAACCTCTAGGTGGCAGTGTAACGAGAAGCTCAAGCCCACCTTAGCCAATCAGAATCCGGAAAATAGTCACATTCTGTGACGTCGCTGCCTAAAACTCCGGTTTTCTCTGTTTACATGCAAACGGGCAAACGAAGATTTTCAAAATCTCCACTCTGGCCGGAGTTTTTAGAAAGAATCGGTTTCATTGGCGAATCCTCCGTTTGCGTGTAAACGAAGGGCGCAAACGAAGGGAAATGTCTCCGTTTTTCAAAATAACCATGTACGTGTAAACGGGGCCTCAGACTCACTCTCCCAGTTTAAAACTAGATTAAAGACGCATCTCTTTAGGCAAGCATTCACATAATGATTACCTTTTATACTACAGTTGAATCAGATCGAATGCATTAATATTATGAACAGCAGCTATGCTAATTATTTCCCATCTGCTTTTCTGTTGTTATCTCGGGACGCTAGACGCCTGTGAAGAGACGACTCAACGCCAGCGATGTTATGCCCTAAATTAATACATGATTAACTAACTTTATTTTTCTATGTACATTTCTGAAATGCACTTTCTGTAAAACTGCTTTGAAACAATGTGTATTGTGAAAAGCACTATACAAATAAATTTGAATTGAATACAGAATATAAATGTTTAAAAAGTTAAAATGTGTTCTCAGAACTGTACACTGATTGTTTATGGACAGGTTATGGAGTCAGTCACAGCATATTTTGGCCAATAAACAACCCAAAATGGAGTGTAGTTACATGTGTACATGAAATGCTAATATTTTATTTCAAGTAATTCCAATATTTAATGCTGGTTTCATGAGTGCCACAAAATGCTCTTAAATGTGTAGCAGCTAAGAGTTTATATCTCTCAGCACGTGTCTTTAAAGGGCAAAATATTATTCAGAAATATTATCTGAACAAAAAAACACTGCTTTATTCAAAATCAGCTTGAACAAAACATTTGTGTTTAGTGTAAAAAGGCTTTCAGACTTCCCAGTTCACCTGTTTTTTAGGATTTTCCTGGGTCAAATTAATATAAAAGGACAAAATCAGGAAAGTTAAATGTCAAAATAATTAATTGAATGTCTTTTATATTCTTGACCTGAAACAATGTAAGGCCCCGTTTACACGATGGGAAAACGCAGTTTCCCTGCGTTTTGGCCTGTCATTTACACGAAAACGCCGTATTATCCCAGAAAACGATTATTTCTAAAAACTCCGGCCAAAGTGGAGATTTCTGAAAACGCCGGTTATGTGTTGCCGTGTCAACTGGGAGAAACGGGGTTTTAGGTTCTCAAACGTCACATTATGCGCCAGAAAATGCTTACGTCATGTGAGCGCCCTATGTTTAGAGTTTGTTTGGCTACTATTTGATCATGGATGCTGTTAAAGTGGTACTCATTTTTACTTTTGTGCAAACGCTTTTGGCCTGTTTGCATTTGCTTCGCTGTCTGTCCACACGAACGAACCTCGCGCCATGTCTGTTGTTTTGAATGGAACAGGAAGTCGCTCGTGCTATTCGTTGTTGTCGATTTTGAGGATTCTGATTGGCTTGCATGGCTTTATCCTTCTCCCTACACTGCCGCCCATTGTATTTATGCGGGTTGATGTAAACGACAACTTTTTTTGAAAACGATGTTGTGTGCACGATGTTATTTTTGAAAACGGAGGGGGAGAAATATTAGTTTCTCTAAATACCCGGCTATGTGTAAATGTGGCCTAAATGTCACGGTTCATAAAATCATTGTTTCCTTCTTGTCTCGTGTTTCTGTTGTTATGTGTGTATGGGTGTGTGTGAGTGGGCGTGACCGCTCCTCCCGACTGATCAGCGCTCCAGCTGATCTCATTCATCACTCCAGCTGCAGCTCATTCACGCACCTTTAAAACCTCACCGCACTCTCCTCACCGGGGTCTCCTCAGATCGTTGTTTGATGTCTCCCGTGTGTGATCCTGTTCCTGTCGGCGTTTCGTGTTCGTGTTCGTGTTCCCGTTCTCTGTTCACCTGGATATCGTCTTCACTTGGATCGTCATGTCTGCATCACTTCACGGACACCACTGCTGATCATCTAGTCGCTGTGTCACCAGTCTGCTCAGCTTCATTACCGGACTTTATTATATTTCTTCAATAAACAGAGTTTACTTGCACATTGCTTCCGTCATTTGTAACCATGACAGTAAATCTTTGTTCTTCAGTGTCATGATGTTTGATTTTCTTAAATTGTGTTTGATGATCAAAACAAACTTTAACTAGGGCTGCTAGACCTTATTGATGAAATCTATCATGAAAATAATCAACAACCAAGCTAATTATAGATTAATTGTGTATGCTCAATCATGTCAATTTACAGCAGTGAAAAACATTTCTATGGACAAAACGCATCTGAAAAATAACATGGTTGGTGAGCACAGAAACCATGTTGTTTCTATTAATTTTATTGTAAGTTTGTGTTTACGTTGCTCATATTGCTTTTACGTCGCTTAGCCAGCTACAGAGACACTGGTAACCAGGCAACAGACAAGTGACCAATCCTGAGTGGCGATGTCACTACTACACACATTCAACCATCACGGTTCGGCACGGTCAGGCAAGTATGCTGAGAGTTCAGGGCCGAGAGCGGTTTGTAATTGTGCCGTGCCGTACCAAGCTCAAGTGGAAACACAACTGGAACCTTTTCTGAAGGTAGTTTAGCGACGTGCTTCTGTGGAGGGAAAAGCGCTCTTTGCGCGGGTGCAAAATAGGAATGATACATGCGTCAGTGTACAAAGTCAATTGCGCTGGGTGCAAGATAGGGCCCTCTGAGTTTATTAATTAAAACGTCTCGGTTACGGATGTAACCCTCGTTCCCTGAGTAGGGAATGGAGACGTTACGTCGGATGACGACGAATGGGGTTTCGCTTAGAAATCCTATCATCTTCGAGTATATAAAACGAGCCAATGGCAATGAAATGCCATGGGTCTGCGGAATTTGCATAGCGTAACTCCGCCCCACCCTGGGGGTATATAAGGAAGTGCGCTGGCAACATGCAGATATGTCTTCGCTGAGGAGCCGAGACTGAACTCAGGCGTTCCAGCGGTACAGCGGAAGTGGCAGGGAGACGTAACGTCTCCGTTCCCTACTCAGGGAACGAGGGTTACATCCGTAACTGAGACGTTCCCTTTCGTTGTCACTCCGAGTTACGTCGGATGACGACGAATGGGGTTCCCAGTGTAATCACGCCACCTCTCGACTGTCTTCCAGTGCCCTGCGTAAGTCTGAGCTCCCTGTCGTGAGACTAGCACGGACGAAGGAGTCCTACTTAACACAGGAATACCAAGGTACACTGGGAAGCATATCCAGTGGAAATATGCAATCATGCCCAACCCGAAGGGGGGACTTAAGAATACACATATGACCCGAAGGAACTGCATATGGAGAATCACTGGGGTGTCCAGCCGCAGGTGGAATATTTCAACCCCAGGGGTGGCAAGGTGGCTTGCCAAGGGAAAGACACATGCTCAAAGAGGCTTACAGTGGAATACACATGTGGGGGTCACCCGGAGGGGAACCATGCACATGGAGGCACCTAGCCAAGCGCGAAAGCTGCCGTAATAACTCGGCATAACATAATAAAGCGGCATAACTCTGGCGTTGACGTCGTCAGTGCTGGAGGAGACTCAGGGCTTATCAGGCTCACCTGAGGAAATAACGCACGTATCCCGTCCGTGGAGAGGAATGGCGAGCAAGCGAAGACACCTGAGCAGAATCTCTTACCGGCTAGTTGAAGCGAGTACACGAAGGGCGTGTACTGGACAGAGCAGTGCCAAGGCTGGGTCTGCCTCCTCCAAAGGCAGCGCTTGCAGGTTCACCACCTGATCTCGAAAGGGTGTGGTGAGAACATTGGGCACATATCCAGGCCGGGGTCTCAGGATCACGTGAGAGTTAGCCGGTCCGAATTCCAGGCACGCTTCGTCAACCGAAAATGCCTGCAGGTCCCCTACCCTCTTGATGGAGGCCAATGCAACCAGGAGCGCTGTCTTCATTGACAGGAACTTAAGCTCCACTGATTGAAGAGGCTCAAAGGGAGCACTCTGCAGGGCAGTTAAAACCACTGAGAGGTCCCAAGAGGGTACGAGGGGAGGACGAGGAGGATTCAGTCTCCTGGCTCCCCTCAGGAACCTGACGATCAGGTCGTGCTTTCCTAAGGACTTACCATCAACTGCGTCGTGATGTGCGGCAATGGCGGCAACATACACTTTCAGGGTGGAGGGAGACAGCCTTCGCTCCAACCCTTCTTGCAGGAAGGAAAGCACGACACTGATGGGGCATTTCGTGGGTTCTAGATTTTTAGAAGAACACCAGTTGACGAAGAGGTTCCACTTCAACGCATAGGCATGTCTCGTGTACAATGCTCTAGCGGAAGTGATGGTAGCCACCACCGCTGGTGGTAGGGTACTCAAACCTGCCTCATCCCGTCCAGGAGCCACACGTGGAGGTTCCAAAGATCGGGACGAGGGTGCCATAAGGTGCCCCGTCCCTGAGAAAGCAGGTCCTTCCTCAGAGGAATTGGCCAGGGAGGTGCTGTCGCGAGGAGTACTAGTACCTGAGAACCAGGTGCGGTTGGGCCAATATGGGGCAACCAAAATTACCTGCTCCACGTCCTCCCTGATCTTGCGCAAGGTCTGCGCAAGAAGGCTCACTGGGGGAAACGCATACTTGCGGAGGCCCCGCGGCCAGCTGTGCGCCAGTGCATCCGTGCCGTGCGTGCCCTCGGTCAGGGAATAATACAGGTCGCAGTGGGACGAGTCGTGGGAGGCAAACAGGTCTACCTGTGCGTCCCCGAAGTGATCCCAAATCAGCTGAACCGTCTGGGGATGGAGTCGCCAATCTCCAGCGAGAGGCCGAAGCCGAGACAGCTAGTCGGCCGCCTGGTTCAGGTCTCCCGGGATATAAATGGCACGAAGCGATCTCAGATGCTTCTGACTCCATATGATGAGTGGCGGGCGAGTTGTGACATACGGCGGGAGCGTAGACCACCTTGACGGTTGATGTACGCTACAGTCGCGGTATTGTCCGATCGGACCAGTACGTGTTGACCCCTGAGCAACGCATGGAAGCGGTGCAGGGCAAGACGTACAGCCAACAACTCGAGGCAGTTGACATGCCAAAGGCGCTGGGGTCCTGTCCAGGAGCCCGCGGCAGCATGTTCATTGCACATGGCGCCCCAGCCCGTGGTGGAGGCATCTGTTGACACAACAACATGCCTGGACACTCGTTCCAAGGGCACTCCGGCCCGAAGAAAACTGAATTTCGACTACGGGGTGAAGGTCTGACGGCAGGTCGGAGTCACTGGAACTCGGAGCGTGCCGTGGTGCCATGCCCACCTCGGGACTCGATCGCGAAGCCAAAGCTGAAGTGGTCTCATATGAAGCAACCCGAGCGGCGTGACAGGCCCAAAAAGCACGTTGGCCCACCGGGAATCTCCCGGTAGTCCCGTTGGCGTTAGCCTAACGTTACGTGCCAGGACGTCACACAAAACAAAATCCTACCTGTAGCCTTTCAACATCCACTTATTTAGCTGCTGTCACATCAATTGACATGCCATCTCCTTTCCCCTTTCTTTTTCTATTTTTAGCCTCCGACAGCTTTTTTGCAGTATCCATCTTTTTCGACTTCAACTCACTACTCGTTCCTGTCACAACACGCACTCAAAGGAAAAGGTGATAATCCAAAAATGTAAAAAAAATGTAAAATGTAGCAGAGAATCATGGGACTTCACATGCAATCCCGTGCATTTTATTACCATCATGTTTTCTAAGTTTCTATGAATATAAGAAAATGCAAAATCCTACCTGTAGCCAAAATCCTACCTGTAGCCTTTGAACACATAGAACATCAGTCTGTTGACACCAATGAAATGAGCTTTAAGTGTCAATTTACAGGAGATCTTAAGACATCAGCATAATAAATGAGGTGAAAACAGGAACTATTGTCATGAAATAAAGAGTGTTTTCAGCAGATCTGTTAATATTGATGAGCCTCAGACTATCAACACTCATTCAACAAGCCATTCAGGATCATCAGCAGATCATCTCACTTTATTCTGAGTGTTTACTGTTAGAAACACATTATTTGAGTCAGGATAGATTAAACTGCTATATTGAAAGACAATACTGTTATTTCTCACAATATAGCCTAACATGGATAAATCATCAATAATAGAACAAAATAATTAAATAAATAACCTATCTTTGTGAACCTCTACAGGCAAATAACTACAACACCATGATATGTGAATTTAAAACTAGTTAGACTATTTAAAGGTACAATACGCAATAATTTTTTGCCACTAGAGGGCGCTACATTCCAAACAACAACAACGTCGTAGCTTGATGACGATGTGAAGGAGAGTGGAATGATGGGAACTGTCGTTTTAAACTCCACCGTGGATGTAAATCAGTCAGACGGGAATAGAAAAATCATGTTCATGGATGAGGCTAAGTTCTATTTTTATAATGACATGCTTTTTGTGGCGAGGGGGGCGTTGTTCAGTGCGGTCTGTAGCTAATGGGAGAGAGTTCGAGACGAGCGGGACGCAAGTAGGTCAAGTTCAAATGATGAACACCTGTGTCTTATTGCTGTGATCCGCGTGGAGAGACCGCTTATAAGCCGCGCTGGAACGAGAGAGAGACTGAAGAGAAAATTGGACGCAGAGAAAGAAAACCTGTGGATCCGAGCTCTCATTTTTGAACTGTTTTGTGCCGTCGCGGTTGCCACGGTGAATGCGCGTTGTGCATGACTTTTGTTTGTTTTGCTTTATTTTAATAAAGTACGAGTCCCAGTCACGCCGACCCCTGTCTTCCTTCCTGACTCTTGAACCTCATCACACTTTTATTTCATTAAAATTAATTAACCGCAAGAAAAGTAAGGTTTAATACTACATTGGTAAAACATTTTGCAAAAGAAAACCTCAAAAAGGTTAATTATAGATCAAATAAGACAGAAACACACCCGTTCACCAGTCATTTTCCTCAGCTATGGCAAAGACAAGTTTCAAATCAGTGCTTCTCCAGGAGACTAGCGCTAAATGAATCCCATAGTTTAGCGCCATCTACTGTTTTAGAAGAGGAAATTGCTTAACTGCATTTCTGAGAAAATCGAGCCGAGAGATCTCATGAAAAGCCTAGTGTCACACTATAAAAGACAGATATGCATTTGTATGCACTAGATGTGGTATTTGTTCAAAGGTTACATGCAATTTGTAGGATGGTTTGTATTTATTTGTGAAGTATTATCTTGGCTCATTTATTTATATTTGTAAAACACAATACATATTTGTCCACTGCATTTTCAATCAAACTGACCTTTGTACTTGCACATTGCTTTCTGTTTGTTTGCGAGTCGAGCTTTCCTTTGTGAAGTAGATCGAGTTTGTTTGCAAAATGCTGGATTTGTTTGTTTAATTATGGCACATCATTTGCTCCATATACTTTCTGCCCTTGGTATGTGTATTGTGCTTTGGTGTTGATGTTTATTTTGTTCTATTCCTTAACCCAGAATCGAACCGTGAGGTGCCTAGAGATTCCCACCCCTAGGTGAACCCGGTAATAATGTAGACAGACAGCAATCTCATTCAATGTCAGTCATGTGTGCAGTGAAACATAATTTATTAGCCATTTCAAAGCTTTATTGAGAAAATTAAATCATGGAAAGCGCAATAAGCAAACAATGCTTCATGGCTTTCATAAATAAAATTATTCTTGATTCAAACAGAATCAGCAGAAAATAAAAATGGACAATACAATTTTGATAAAATGAGTAAAGAGTTTAATCAATAATTACATGAAGCAAATACAAACATTAAGTAAAAGTGAAAGTGAATGAAACACATCTCTCTCTTTACTGACTGAGCCAAAGCATCTCAAAAGAAGAGAAGAAAAGTGTCCAATTTCAAAGATACATGGAAATTTATCTTGTATTTGCATTGAAGAGTAGAAGTGGAAGACAAACTAGATGTTCTGATGAAAAACAATGAAGAACGAGTTAAACATTTATATCAGATCCATGTCTCTTTAAAGTGTTATGGCCTCTTCCTCTCCAATGTGAATTTTCTGGTGCTCTTTAAGTTCATCTTCTGTAGTAAAGGACTTCCAGCACTGAAACACACACCGCTGTGTCTTTTCTGCTGTAATATTACTAATGAATCTTCTCCTTTGTGTGAATCTTCAGGTGTTTCTTCAGGACTGACGCCCAAAGAAACTGTTTACCGCACTGATCACAGTTAAATGGTGTTTCTTCAGAATGAGAAGATGTGATTTCAGAGCGAAAGCCTGAGCCGCTTCTACCCAGTGTGAACTCTCATGTGACGCTTAAGAGATGATTTGTGTCTGAAACTAGTTCTGCAGTGAACACACATGTGCGGCTTTTCTCCAGTGTGGATCCTCTCATGTATTTTCAGATGTGATGAGTTAAAGAATCTCTTGTCACAGTGTGAACACTTGTAAGGTTTCTCTCCAGTGTGGATCCTCTCATGTGTTTTCAGACTTTTTAAATCACTGAATCTCTTGTCACAGTGTGAACACTTGTAAGGTTTTTCTCCAGTGTGAATTCTCTGGTGCTGTTTTAAATAGTCCGCTGTAATAAAAGTCTTCCCACACTCAAAGCACATGTACTCTCTCACACCAGTGTGGATTTTCTCATGTTTATGTAAATTACCCCGCTGTGAAAATCTCTTTCCACACACAGAACATGAATGCGGCTTCTCCTTCGTATGAACTATCAGGTGTGACTTCAGGTTTGATGCACTAAAAAAAATGTTGCCGCATTGATCACATGTGAACGGCTTCTCTCCGGTGTGGATCCTCATGTGAATCTTAAGATGTTGTTTGGTTCTGAAACTGTTTCCACACTGAACACACATATGTGGCTTTTCTCCAGTGTGGATCCTCTTGTGTTCGGTCAGATGTGGTTTTTGTGTGAAACTCTTCCCACATTGATCACATGTGAACGGCTTCTCTCCAGTGTGAACTCTCAAGTGAATCTCAAGACCTTGTTTGCTTGATAAACTCTTTCCACACTGAGTGCAGGTGAAATATTTCCTGGCTCCTCTTTTGTTTAAAAGGGCCTTTTTAGTCTTTGAGCGACTCAAAGGTTTTTCTCCAGGTTTGACATGATGTTCCTCCTTCACTTCTCTCAGTTCTTCTCTCTCCTCCTTCACTTCACTCAGTTCTTCTCTCTCCTCCTTCACTTCACTCAGTTCTTCTCTCTCCTCCTTCACTTCTCTCAGTTCTTCTCTCTCCTCCTTCACTTCTCTCAGTTCTTCAGTCTCCTCCTTCACTTCACTCAGTTCTTCTCTCTCCTCCTCCACTTCTCTCAGCTCTGACATGAAAGAAAAAGGGTTTAATCAAATTTTCAGCACATCAATAATTCAAAGAGAGAAATATGAAAGTGAGCCCTGATGTAATGGCAGAAAGTACTAGTAGACAATTGCTATAAAATATTATGATAAATAATATGGTTTCATTAATTAATTGCATGAATGAGGTATATTGATATTTCAGTTATTATTTTCAAGACATTATAGGCACAAAAGTGAGAAATATTAAATATATTTGATTAATGACACAATTACTTTGTGTACTATTTAATGTAATATTAACATTTATACAATAGTGCCTAGTGGTGTGCAAATAAAAGTATCTCTCAGTATTTGTTACGATTTTTTTAACAAGGTAAAACAATTGTCCCAACGTCTGAATCCAATGGTGTGGTAGAAGGTTTTCTGCATGCTCTGTCTTATCGGTGCACAAAGTAATTTAATTACAATTCTGTAAGCCATTCTGGAAAGTTCACTTACTTGATAGTTTGCTGTTTGCTGCTTAAAAAAATAATAAAATAATAATCTAAAATATATACACTGTATTTAAACACAATGTTGTAAACTATATTAGAAGATGTGTGACATTTTGCTAAAATAGTAGCAAAAAAAGCGAACCAGATATAAAATAAGTGTAAATAAGGGAGATAATTTGATCTGATGTTGACAATCAATATACAAATTTCTCCAACCTCCCTCTATTGACCATTTGTTGAAAATCTGTACCATTTCATAGTTTAACTGCATATCTAAAAGTGACAAAGCGCTTGAATGTTTCTAACATGAATGTTCTTCAGCATCATGAATGAATGAAGAATAAACACCAACCTCTTTGTTCTTCAGGATCTTCAGTGTGTTTCATTCTGCAGGGTTCTGGATCACTCATGTTCTCACTGTCCTCTTTAATAAACTCAGTCTTTGCAGATTTCAGCTCTTCCTGATGCTCTGATGCTCGTCTTCACTTGCAGCTGATGGGAATTTACAGCATTTATTGGAGAATTACTGTGGGAGGAGCTTCACTGATGATGTAACTGATGTGGGAGGAGCTTCACTGATGATGTGATTGATGTGGGAGGAGCTTCACTGATGATGTGATTGCTGTGGGAGGAGCTTATCTGCCAAAATATACAAAATAAAATTATATTAAAATAAAAATAATATTATACAAAAATATATCAGTTAGTGAGTGTTTTTAAACTAAATACACATCTGTAAAAAAATCTGTACATCATGTCTTTCTGTCCATCATAAAGTAAGTGATGCTCATTCAATTCATAACCCTAAAGTAATTCTCCTTCTTCATTCAAATATAGGCATATTGTTGTGGAGTCTGTCACTTCATTAAAAATCAATCTTGAAGTCTTGATGCCAGAAAATAAACTTTACTATCCAAGAAATTATCTAACAAAGTCGAGTGCTTTTGCAAAAGCAACTCCAGAGTCCAGTATCAAACATATATACACCTCAAAGGTGATCAATACATGTGTTTTTCTTATGCTTCTGCCCTGAGCCAGATATAATAGTATCATGTCTTTGATAATATTCTCATTGATTTCACTTGATCCAGTTAATAATCAATACGAATATTCTACAATATGCAGAAATAAAGAAAAACATTAATATCTTAATGTAAATTATTCCAAATAAAAAATAATAATAAGAAAAATTGTTAAACTCAGAAATAAAGGTACATATAGTAATCATCTAATACCCTCAGTCTGTTGACACCAATGAAATGAGCTTTAAGTGTCAATTTACAGGAGATCTGAAGACATCAGCATAATAAATGAGGTGAAAACAGGAACTATTGTCATGAAATAAAGAGTGTTTTCAGCAGATCTGTTAATATTGATGAGCCTCAGACTATCAACACTCATTCAACAAGCCATTCAGGGTCATCAGCAGATCATCTCACTTTATTCTGAGTGTTTGCTGTTAGAAACACATTATTTGAGTCAGGATACATGATAAAAGCCTGTAAAACTGCTCTATTGAAAGACAATACTGTTATTCCTCACAATATAGCCTAACACGGATAAATCATCAATAATAGAACAAAATAATTAAATAAATAACTTATCTGTGAACCTCTACAGGCAAATAACAACACTATAATATGTAAATTTAAAACTAGTTCGACTTTATAATAACTATTAATTGCAATAAAGTAATTAAATCATTAACATGTTACAGATTTGTATGTACAGAAACTGACAATGATCATAAAACTCTTAAAAATAAAAGAAAATGTAACGTTACTCATACAGTAATCTGCCAAAGATAAATGTCGACAAATAAATAAAGGTAAACATGAAAATGGCAACAGCAACACTTGGGCTCGATTCCCATAAATTCCCCTCACAGATCTCAAACTTTGACAATCAGTAACAGTTCTCACTGCAAACATTGAGACAATCACACAAACGAACACAAAATCGCTCAGGTGGGTTAGGGTTAGGGTTAGGCTCAGATCATGCTCGCTGCTGCGGCACTAAATGTTTATTTCAGTAAATTTCAAACTGTATAAAGTGTGTGTGATGGTTGTGTAAAGATGAGAAATACCGTGAACTGCTCTCCTCACCTCAGAAGACTTGACGCTGAAACTCAATGAGGGAAGAGACGGTGCGATAGCTATATATTTGTACACTATTATTTCCTTTCTGTGTGTGTATTTGGGTTTGACTTTGGAAGCCTGAAGGGCCAGAATGTTGATGCAACAGAGAATTCTATTTCAATAATGTCACATGGTACAAAATATTTCTCAAAATATCTATAGAATATATTACCATTTTTGGAAGGGATGTAGGTATATATGTGAGAAGCTGCCACTGAGCTGGAGCGTCTTTCTGCAGGACCTGTTCGGCTTTGTTTGTGAAATAAAATCTAGTATTTCTGGAATCAAAGATCTCTGAGAAGTGATTTCCCAAAAAGATTGAAACCACAACAGCACCCAACTGAAGAAGCCAGGTGACGTAGACACTCTAGTGTGTAATATTGAAATGAATGACTATTTAACGTTTTTTGGGTTATATTGCACTTTGCAGACAGTGCCTTCAGACTCTCTCAACCGCCTGCTCATAGAGATCAATTTATATTATAAAGCTCATATTTAGGAAATTTAGGTTGTAGCTCATTGTCTATGTTACTGTGATTGCAAATAATTGTAATTTGTGTTTTATGAGTTATTGACCCGGGAAGTTTGAATATGTGAATTGACAACTTCACTGAACTCCTTGAACTGGGCAAAAAGTTCAAGGCTGACCAAGGAGGTGCCGGCTTAGGGGAACCATAACCATGAAAGACAGAGGGTGGGATGGGAGGAATGGGAACTTGATTGGAGGCACTCTTGCACACAGGAACTAGCCTAACTAGTCTGCACTTCCAACTGGGCTTGACAGACTTTGGGGCAAAGACAGAACTGAATTTGCCTCCGGCTCCCGCACCACTTAAGTTGGCAGGGGTGCAGGAGCCGGAGGCAAATTCAGAGGTGAATGATGATCTTGAAAGGTGAATTTGCCCCTGAATTTGTCTCCGGCTCCTGCACCACTGAATTTGCCTCCGGCAATTTAAATACTTTCTTCAGTTCAACTGTTAAAGGGATAGTTCACTTTGAAAATAAATTTTGGTATGTTTTAGCTTACCTCAGGTTCATCCAAGATGTAGGTGTCTTTTTTTCCGCAGTAGTTTCAATTTGGATATTTTTAGGTCAAACCGTTCTTGTCTGTCAGTCATATAATGCAGGTCGATGGTCACTGTATCAAAACACAAGCACAGAGTCCAAATTAAAACAATTCCCCATCGTCCAAATTAAACAATTCCCCATCATAAGAACACATTGATGGCCTAAGACACGAAACGAGCGGTTTGTGTGTGAAAATGAACAGTATTTATATCGTTTTTATCTCTTGAAATCAGCACACGTCCAAATGATCTGACGGCGCGGGCGGGTATAGATGTATACATAGATGTCGCCTTGGCTACGGTTTCGTTCCGAACTGCAGTAGCAAAGGCGACATCTAGTGTATACATCTATACCCGCTCGCGGGCGGGTATAGATATATACACTAGATGTCGCTTGGCTACGGTTTCGTTCCAATGAACTGCGTAGCCAAGGCGACATCTATGTATATACATCTATACCCGCCAGCGCCGTCAGATCATTTAGACGTGTGCTGTTTTCAAGAGATAACAATGATATAAATACTGTTCGTTTTCACACACAAACCGCTCGTTTCGTGTCTTAGGCCATCAATGTGTTCTTATGATGGGGAATTGTTTAATTTGGACGATGGGGAATTGTTTTAATTTGGACTCTGTGCTTGTGTTTTGAGACAGTGTCCATCGACCTGCATTATATGACTGACAGACAAGAACGGTTTGACCTAAAAATATCAAAATTGAAACTACTGCAGAAACAAAGACACCTACATCTTGGATGCCCTTGAGATAAGCTAAAACATATCAAAAATTAATTTCAAAGTGAACTATCCCTTTAAATACACCTACTGTAGCTGAAAAAATAAAGAACTGTTTATTTCATTTGTATATTAAGTTGTGTATGTGTAATGTGTATCTTTTTTAATTTGTTGTGTGCAGTGAAATATAATTTATTAGGCATTTAAAAGCTCTATTGAGAAGCTTAAAAAAGCAATCATATCAGGCTACTTCATGGCTTTCAGAATCAGCAGAAAATAAAAAAGGACAATAACAATGAGATGTTGATAAAACGACTAAAGAGTTTAATCAATAATTACATGAAGCAAATACAAACATTAGAATTGAAAGTGAATGAGACAGATCTCATCTCAAGAGAAGAAGAGAAGAAAAGTGTCCAGTTTCAAAGATCCATGAAAGTATATCTTGTATTTGCATGGAAAAGTAGAAGTGGAAGAGAAACTAGATGTTCTGATGAAAAACAATGAAAACAAAAATTAATATCAGATTCATGTCTCTCTTAAAAGTAATATGGCCTCTTCTTCAGCTCCTGAACTTTGCCTTAAAAATATATATATATATTTTTTCCAGTGTGAATTCTCTGGTGCTCTTTAAGTTCATCTTCTGTAGTAAAGGACTTCAGCACTGAAACTCACACTGCCGTGTCTTTTCTGCTGTAATATTAATAATGAATCTTCTCCTTTGTGTGAATCTTCAGGTGTTTCTTCAGGACTGACGCCCAATGAAACCGCACTGATCAGTTAAATCAGGGGTGGGGAACGTTGATCCTGGAGGGCCGCTGTCCTGCAGAGTTTAGCTCCAACCCTGAAAAAAACATTCGGCTGCCTGCAACTTTAGTAATCCTGAAGACATTAATTAGCTTCAGGTGTGTTTGATTAGGGTTGGAGCTAAACTCTGCAGGACAATGGCCCTCCAGGATCAACGTTCCCCACCCCTGAGTTAAATGGTCTTTCTCCAGAATGAGAAGCTTAAGTGATGTGAAGCGTTTTTTACACTGAGGGCAGGACACAGATTTTTTGGCTTCTGTTTTTCTTTTCTTGTTCACGTCCATGGTCTAAAAGAAACATTAAATCAAGTGAGTTTTAATTGACTATTTTATGCAAACAACTTGCTAATCATGTCTTACTCATGTAGTTAAAGTAGTGATGGGCGATTTCGAAGCACTGCTTCACGAAGCTCAGACACCTTTATTAATCTTTTGATTCAAATCAGTGGTTCAGATTTGTGGTGGTTCAGAGCTTGAATCAAACTGTGAAATTCCCGTGGTTTCAGTAAATGAGGCTTCGTTGCCTCATAACCGTTTCAAAACGTCAATGACCTCTGTGAACCCATCATGTGGTAAACCATTGAACAAGTGTCTATGGGTTTTACCAGATTTATAGTTTTAAACATTTGTAGACATTTTAATGAGACATCTGAATAATTAAAAAGAATAATAGTAGTTAATAATCTCTTATTCGTCTGTTTAGCTGAGCAATCCATGGAAAAAAATAAAACAAGCTCTGAAAATGTATTAAAATTCCCATATTATACAGATACTTAATATTTATGATATAAGATGATTTGTTGATTGCATTTGATTGATTTCCTTCAATAACGACTAATAAAAGGTGTTATGATGAATGTTTAGCCTGAGTTTCTGTTGCATTTACACTGTTCTGACCAGTGTGTGGCGTTTCGAACGCTTCGAAATAGTGAATAATTATTGATTCAACTGATTTGGACTACACTCTAAAAAATCTTGGGTTATTTTTTCTACCCAAATCCTGGGTTTGCCTTTTAGGTCAATCTTTTGGGTTATTTTTTCAGTGTTTGTGTAGTTTTTGTGTAACCCAGATCTGGGTTCAGATGTAACAACCCAGTGTTTGGGTAGTTTTTGTGTTACCCAGATCATGGGTCAGACGTAACTCTCCAGGAATTGTGTTATTTATCACAGGCTTTTTGCAACCTCTTCAGGAGAGAGCAGTGCTTTGTCAAATTGGTGCATGTCTTCGGTAAAATGTATAATTTTTTTTATCTATAAATTAGTTATTGTTCTGTATATTGTATAATTTAATGCAAATTAAGGAACATACAGAGGTGTGATGTGAGTCACCTACACAAGTCTCGCGTCTGTCTTTTTGCACGATGAAAACGCCTGATGCCTTACATAAAATTCTATGAATTTATTCAAAAAAAGATACAGAATAGATACTGAATGGTTAATGTCATGGTGTAATGAACAGAAACTGCTCTTTGTAAATAATTGGAATCTGTTCAGGAAGCGACCTAGGCTCTTCCGTGCCGATGGCCTTCACCCCAGCAGAATCGGAGCGGCTCTTCTGTAGGACAACATCTCCAAGACGTTACACACCATATGACTAGTAAGTCAAAGTCCAAATCACAGTCTTTGCTGTCCCAACTTAATTGACATAAGTACCAATGTAGAACATTATATATAAACTGTGTCTATTCCTCGTTTAGTGAGGTCAAAAATTAAATCTACTGCAGGATCTAGGAAAAATCTAATTGTGATTAAACCAGAAAATCTCAATATTAGTGAACAAAAACAATTTCTAAAGCTAGGTCCTCTAAACATTAGATCACTCACACCTAAGGCAGTTATTGTAAATGAAATAGTCACAGATAATAGTTTCGATGTGCTTTGCCTTACTGAAACCTGGCTTAAACCAAATGATTATTTCGGTCTTAATGAGTCTACTCCACCAGGATACTCCTATAAGCACGAACCCCGTCTGATTGGTCGTGGCGGCGGTGTTGCTACAATCTATATAGATATTCTTAATGTTACTCAGAAAACAGGTCACAGGTTTAATTCGTTTGAAGTACTTGTGCTAAATGTTACACTCTAAACTATGGAGTGCAGCAAGGATCTGTGTTAGGCCCTCTCCTATTCTCAATATATATATTGAATTTATAAGAAAACATGGAATTAGTTTCCACTGTTATGCTGATGACACTCAATTATATATTTCATCACGACTAGATGAAAACGCTAAAATATCTAAATTGACAGAGTGTGTTAAAGATATAAAATACTGGATGACGTGTCATTTTCTGCTATTAAATTCAGATAAAACTGAAATACTTATTGGTCCAAAAAACTGCCCACAAAACCTTTTACAATACAACTTTAATTTAGAAGGATGTCCTGTTACTTTATCCACTACAGTAAAAGACCTGGGTGTTATACTAGACCGCAACTTGTCTTTCGAAAATCATATTTTATATGTTACAAGAACAGCCTTTTTCCACCTTAGAAACATTGCTAAGCTATGTAACAACATGTTTCTGATGCAGAAAAGTTAGTTCATGCATTCATGACATCGAGACTAGATTACTGTAATGCTTTATTAGCTGGTTGTCCTGCATCCTCAATAAACAAGCTACAGTTAGTCCAAAATGCCGCCGCTAGAGTTCTTACTAGGTCAAGAAAATATAATCATATAACACCAATTTTATCATCACTACATTGGTTACCTATAAAGTTAGTATTAATTACAAGGTATTGCTACTGACCTATAAAGCCCTAAACGGCTTGGCTCCAGTTTATTTAACGGATCTTCTATCGCCCTATAATCCATCGCGCTCTTTAAGATCAATAAATTCGAGGCTTCTGGTCATTCCTAGGATATCTAAGTCCACTAAAGGAGGGAGGGTGTTTTCACATTTAGCTCCTAAACTCTGGAATAGTCTTCCTGATATTGTTCGAGGCCCAGACTCGCTCTCCCAGTTTAAAACTAGATTAAAGATGCATCTCTTTAGCCAAGCATTCACATAATGATTACCTTTTATACTACAGTTGAATCAGATCGAATGCATTAATATTATGAACAGCAGCTATGCTAATTATTTCCCCATCTGCTTTTCTGTTGTTATCTCGGGACGCTAGACGCCTGTGAAGAGACGACTCAACGCCAGCGATGTTATGCCCTAAATTAATACATGATTAACTAACTTAATTTTTCTATGTAGATTTCTGAAATGCACTTTAAAGCGCTATACAAATAAATTTGAATTGAAAATTTGAATTCAATACAGAATATAAATGTTTAGAGAGTTAAAAATGTGTTCTCAGAACTGTACACTGATTGTTTATGGACAGGTTATGGAGTCAGTCACAGCATATTTTGGCCAATAAACAACCCAAAATGGGTTGTTTTTAATCCAGTGTTTTCTAGTGTGTAGTTCAACGTGTACATGAAATGCTAATATTTTATTTAAAGTAATTCCAATATTTAATGCTGGTTTCATGAGTGCCACCAAATGCTCTTAAATGTGTAGCAGCTAAGAGTTTATATCTGGTCAGCACATGTCTTTAAAGGGCAAAGCAAATAGTAGAAATATTATCTGAACAAATTTTTTTTTAGGATTTTCCTGGGTCAAATTAATATAAAAGGACAAAATCAGGAAAGTTAAATGTCAAAATAATTAATTGAATGTCTTTTATATTCTTGACCTGAAACAATGTAAATCTTAGTTCTTCAGTGTCATATGATGTTTGATTTTCTTAAATTGTTTATGAGGATCAAAACAAACTTTAACTAGGGCTGCTGGACCTTTTTGATGAAATCTATCATGAAAATAATCAACAACCAAGCTAATTATAGATTAATTGTGTATGCTCAATCATGTCAATTTACAGCAGTGAAAAACATTTCTATGGACAAAACGCATCTGAAAAATAACATGGTTGGTGAGAACAGAAACCATGTAATTCCTATTAATTTTATTGTAAGTTTGTGTTTACGTTGCTCACATTGCTTTTACGTCGCTTAGCCAGCTACAGAGACACTGGTAACCAGGCAACAGACAAGTGACCAATCCTGAGTGGCGATGTCACTACTACACACATTCAACCATCACGGTTCGGCACGGTCAGCCAAGTGTGCTGAGAGTTCAGGGCCGAGAGCGGTTTGTAATTGTGCCGTGCCGTACCAGGCTCAAGTGGAAACACAACTGGAACCTTTTCTGAAGGTGGAAAAGCAGCTTTTGTTTCTCAGCACATAAAGATGAACTACTTACCGTGATCTCAGACTGCGGTGATGTGGTTTCTCCACTGCATGGATCTTCATGTGTCGCTTCAGGTCTCTTTTATCAGAGAAACTCTTTCCACACTGATCACACGTGTGCGGCTTCTCTCCAGTGTGGATCCTCTCATGTGTTTTCAGAGATGTTGATCGACTGAATCTCTTTTCGCAGTGTGAACACTTGTAAGGTTTTTCTCCAGTGTGGATCCTCTCATGTTTTTTCAGATCTCCTGACAGTCTGAATCTCTTATCACAGTGTGAACACTTGTAAGGTTTTTCTCCAGTGTGAATTCTCTCATGTGTTTTCAGATATGTTGACTGACTGAATCTCTTGTTACAGTGTGAACACTTGTAAGGTTTTTCTCCAGTGTGAATTCTCTCATGTGTTTTCAGATCTGTTGACTGACTGAATCTCTTGTCACAGTGTGAACACTTGTAAGGTTTTTCTCCAGTGTGAATTCTCTGGTGCAGTTTTAAACTGTACGCTGTAGTAAAAGTCTTCTCACACTCAAAGCACATGTACTCTCTTACATCAGCATGACTTTTCTGATGTCTTTGTAAATATAGCTGCAGTGAAAAACTCTTTCCACACACAGAACATGAATGCGGCTTCTCCTTCATATGAACTGCCAGGTGTGACTTCAGGTATGATGCCCTAGGAAAGGTTTTGCCGCATTGATCACATGAGAACGGCTTCACTCCGGTGTGGATCCTCA
Organism: Scardinius erythrophthalmus; assembly: GCF_964197995.2. Classification (NCBI taxonomy): domain Eukaryota; kingdom Metazoa; phylum Chordata; class Actinopteri; order Cypriniformes; family Leuciscidae; genus Scardinius; species Scardinius erythrophthalmus. The sequence goes on from NC_138221.1 coordinate 11,841,321, forward strand.
TGTGAACAATAAGGTTTGATGATTGACTGAAACTATTCCCACATTGATGGCATACATGTGGCTTCTCACCTGTATGAACTCTCATGTGAATCTTAAGAGATTGTTTGCATGTAAAACTCTTTCCACACTGAGTGCAGGAGAACGGCTTCTCTCCAGTATGAATTCTCATGTGAATCTGAAGACTAAAATTGGTTGTGAAGCTCTTTCCACACTGAGTGCAGGTGCAAGATTTCTTGACTCTTCTTCTCTTTAAAAATGTCTTTTTAGTCTTTGAGCGACTCAAAGGTTTTCCTCCAGGTTTTACATGATTTTCCTCCTCCACTTCACTCAGTTCTTCACTCTCCTCCTTCACTTCACTCTCCTCCTTCACTTCACTCTCCTCCTTCACTTCTATCAGGTCTGAAATCAAAGAAAACTCTCATTTTCAATTTTCTAAAGTTTACTGGTGGGATTCTCTCTGAAATTTGTCTGAGATCCTCCGGCCGTAATTAAAGCTTCTTCTTGTGGGAGATTCTCTGAGAACTGGTCAACTGGTCAACAAATTGTAAACCATATATAAAATAAATGTAAAATAGAACTGTTAAACTATTTAAATTTAGTTTGACCTGATGTTGACAATCAATATGAAACCTCCTTTTACTGACCATTTGTTAAAAAAAAACAGAAACTTTTGCAGCCATTTCACAGTTTAACTGTTGATCTAAAAGTGATTATGTTTTTGAATGTTTCTAACATGAATGTTCTTCAGCATCATGAATGAATGAAGAATAAACACCAACCTCTTTGTTCTTCAGGATCTTCAGTGTGTTTCATTCTGCAGGGTTCTGGATCACTCATGTTCTCACTGTCCTCTTTAATAAACTCAGTCTTTGCAGATTTCAGCTCTTCCTGATGCTCTGATGCTCGACTTCACTTGTAGCTGATGGGAATTTACAGCATTTATTGGAGAATTACAGTGGGAGGAGCTTCACTGATGATGAATTACAGTGGGAGGAGCTTCACTGATGAAGCGACCGCTGTGGAAGGAGCTTCACTGATGATGAATTGTAGTGTGAGGAGTTGATCTGCCCAAATCAAAAATATATAAGTTACTAAATTTGTTTTATGTTCATGGACTACAGAATATAATAATGTCAATTTTCCCAAATATAAATAATGGTAAGAAAAACAGTTGAAAGCATAAACAGTGTGGTGGCAAGCAATTTTATATTACTGAATAAAAGACAAACATGTATCAAATGACCGCGAGAGGAGGACATCCTTCCTTCATTATTGTCCTGACTCCCCCAAGGTTATTCTCTAGGATAAATGAAGATATGTCTCAGTTATAACTAGTTTCTAGGAATATAAGAAAATGCAAACACATAGAAAATATACAATTTCTACCACAACAGAAATAAACATAGGCAACATATAGTAACCATCAAATACCCTCAGTCTGTTGACACCAATGAAATGAGCTTTAAGTGTCAATTTACAGGAGATCTGAAGACATCAGCATAATAAATGAGGTGAAAACAGGAACTATTGTCATGAAATAAAGAGTGTTTTCAGCAGATCTGTTAATATTGATGAGCCTCAGACTATCAACACTCATTCAACAAGCCATTCAGGATCATCAGCAGATCATCTCACTTTATTCTGAGTGTTTGCTGTTAGAAACACATTATTTGAGTCAGGATACATGATAAAAGCCTGTAAAACTGCTCTATTGAAAGACATTACTGTTATTCCTCACAATATAGCCTAACATGGATAAATCATCAATAATGGAACAAAATAATTAAATAAATAACCTATCTTTGTGAACCTCTACAGGCAAATAACTACAACACTATAATATGTCAATTTAAAACTAGTTCGACTTTATAATAACTATTAATTGCAAGAAGTAATTAAATCATTAACATGTAAAGTTTCCGTTGTCAAACTTCATTAATATTTCTCTATATTCTCATGGATGTATAGATTTGAAATTTTTCTCGTTCATTACTCATACAGTAATCTGCCAAAGATAAATGTTAAAAAAAAGAAATAAAGGAAAACATGAAAATGGCAACAGCAACACTTGGGATCGATTCCCAAAAATTCCCCTCACAGATCTCAAACTTTGAGGTGCCAGCTTAGGGGAACCATAACCATGAAAGACAGAGGGTGGGATGGGAGGAATGGGAACTTGATTGGAGGCACTCTAAGGTTGCGTCTCATTTCTCTGTCTTACCCCTTACTCTTACCCCTTCCCCTCGGTTTTGTGCGTTCATGTGAGGGGAAGTGGTGTCCCAATTCTCATTTTGATTAAGGGCTAGGGCCAAGGCGTAGGGTTACATAGCCATTGAAACGAAGTTTGCGGAGGATCGCACTTGAAAGAGAGGGGTAGGAATTTCTCAGAAGTGAGTCGCACAAAGTATTTTCAGCAGTTTAATGACACTCGTGTTTTATGATACTTTTAATAAAATGTTCAAGCGATTTTAATTGTAATGTTTTTGTTTTCAATCGCTAGTTAACCGCTAGCTAGCAGCTATGCGCTATTTGCCGGTTGCTAATGTTTCGCTTAGCTATGGTGTCGCCGGCGCCGTCGTTAAATACAATTCGCGAACATACCATGACTTGATCCGTAAGCAGTCGTATGCATCTGAGAAACAATCTTCGTCTTCTACAATGTCTTTGACTGATGGCACACAAGCGTGCAAAGATAAAGAGAGACCAGGCAATTGATATCACAACCTGAGATGACGGCATCTTCGTTTGTTTATGTCAACGCTTATCACCTCTGTTGACGTAGCAGACAGCTAGCGGAAAGAGAAAATGCTGCAAACGGTAAATCGAGTGGTGTCTCATTACTTAGAGGAACGTTCTTCCCCCTAACCCCTTCACTCGGTATTGAGGGTCAAGGGGAAGATGCAGACAAAGGGGAAGGGGTAAGACAGATAAATGAGATGGTCCCGGCTCCTGCACCACTGAATTTGCCTCCAGCTCCTGCACCACTGAAGTTGGCTCCGCCTCCGGCTCCTGCACCCCTGAATTTGCCTCCGGCTCCTGCACCACTGAATTTGCCTCCGGCTCCTGCACCACTGAATTTGCCTCCGGCTCCTGCACCCCTGAATTTGCCTCTGGCTCCTGCACCACTGAATTTGCCTCCGGCTCCTGCACCACAGAATTTGCCTCCGGCTCCTGCACCACAGAATTTGCCTCCGGCTCCTGCACCACTGCACAAAGCAAAGTCCATAAAGACATTGATGACCGAGTTTGGTGTGGAGGAACTTGAATGAATGAATGAATAAGGCATTTATATAGCGCTTTCATATGTATTACTGTAAACCCAAAGCGTTTTACAATCATATCAGGGGATCTCTCCTCAACACCACCACTGTGCAGCATCCACTTGGAAGATGCGACGGCAGCCACAGTACAACAGCGCCAATGCGCTCACCACACACCAGCAACAGGTGGAGAGGAGAGAGACTGATAGAGCCAATTCAGTGGATGGGGATTATTAGGAGGCCATGATTGGCAAGGGCCGATGGGTGGAATGTGGCCAGGGCACCGGGGATACACCCCTACTCTTTACGAGAAGTGCCATAGATTTTTAATTACCACAGAGAGTCAGGACCTCGGTTTTATGTCACATACGTCTCTGACCTCAACCCGATAGAAAACCTTTGGGATGAATTAGAGCAGAGATTGCGAGCCAGGCCTTCTCGTCCAACATCAGTGCCTGACCTCGCAAATTCACTTCTACACAACAAAAAACTCATGTGTTAAATTAACTCTCCTGGGAGTTTATTTGGCTCCACACTCAAGACTTTTAAATTAGCTCAAACACTGGAGCATTGGTGCTTGCTCCTTATATGAGCATTTTCTCCTGGAAAAGCTCGCTCACGCACACGCCGACCAGAGGAGAGCGAGACCGCGCACATCAACGCGCTTCAACAGGAAATCATCGGCAGCGCTGCATAGTGTCTCCAAAGTGTGTTTTTGGATGTGAGGGAAAGCTTACCGTGTTCAGATTCCCAAAGAACCCAGCGTTAGGAACAGTGGATGCAGATTGTTTTTCCAGGGCAAAAACTATGGAATTATTCTTGTGCCAATAATAATGAACGTAGCTTTTCAAGAAACTAATGAAAATATAAATTGAAACTAAATAAATTAGGGTTTTCAAAAACCCTTTATGAGAAAAATTAAACCGAGGACCGTGACGTCGCCCGGTATGGCGCAGCCGGGGCCCCACCCTGGAGCCAGGCCCCCCCACGGGGTCCGGCCGGGCTCAGCCCGAAGGAGCGATGTGGGGCCGCCTTCCCGTGGGCTCACCACCTGCAGGAGGGACCGTAAGGGGCCGGTGCGGAGAGGATCGGGCGGCAGTCGAAGGCAGGGACCTCGACAACCTGAATCCCTGGACACGGAAGCTAGCTCTAGGGACGTGGAATGTCACCTCGCTGGCGGGGAAGGAGCCTGAGATTGTGCGTGAGGTTGAGAGGTTCCGACTAGAGATAGTTGGGATCACCTCTACGCACGGCTTGGGCTCTGGAACCACACTCCTCGAGAGAGGATGGACTCTTCACTACTCTGGAGTTGCCCATGGTGAGAGGCGGCGGGCTGGTGGGGGTTTGCTTATAGCCCCCCAGCTCAGCCGCCATGTGTTGGAGTTCACCCCGGTGAACGAGAGGGTCGTTTCCCTGCGCCTACGGGTCGGGGATAGGTCTCTCACTGTCGTGTGTGCCTACGGGTACCCGGCCTTCTTGGGGTCTCTGGAAGGGGTGCTGGAAAGTGCTCCAACTGGGGACTCCGTCGTTCTACTGGGGGACTTCAATGCCCACGTGGGCAACGACAGTGACACCTGGAGGGGCGTGATTGGGAGGAACGGCCCCCCTGATCTGAACCCGAGTGGTGTTCAGTTATTGGACTTCTGTGCTAGTTACTGTCTGTCCATAACGAACACCATGTTCAAGCATAAGGGTGTCCATCAGTGCACATGGCACCAGGACACCCTAGGCCGTAGGTCGATGATCGACTTTGTGGTCGTTTCATCTGACCTGCGGCCGTATGTCTTGGACACTCGGGTGAAGAGAGGGGCGGAGCTGTCAACTGATCACCACCTGGTGGTGAGTTGGATCCGATGGCGGGGGAGGAAGCTGGACAGACTCGGCAGACCCAAGCGTACTGTGAGGGTCTGCTGGGAACGTTTGACCGAGTCTCCTGTCAGAGAGATCTTCAACTCCCTCCTCCAGCGGAGCTTCGACCAGATCCCGAGGGAGGCTGGAGATATTGAGTCCGAGTGGACCATGTTCTCCACCTCCATTGTCGAAGCGGCCGCTCGGAGCTGTGGCCTTAAGGTCTCTGGTGCCTGTCGAGGCGGCAATCCCCGAACCCGGTGGTGGACACCGGAAGTAAGGGATGCCGTCAAGCTGAAGAAGGAGTTGTAAGACTGAAAATACTGGTTGGGGTCTGAGACAAAGGGCCCTGCAAGCTAATTAACATTCGACCTCCCCCGTACAGGGAGTGAGGTTCACTTCCCCTCAGAAACAACAAAGAACACACTCAAGAACATGGTTTGATGCGAATGTTGATCAATAACTTATGTTTTTAGTGTCATTTGAAAGGTCTCAAAGTGAGTGGTACAGATATCTCATATCCAGATAGATAAAATAAAGGGAAATAAGGTTTATAGAAGTTTAGAGAAAACTGGTCCAGATAATGTCACCCCCCTTTTGCTGAATAAGAAGCCATTTTGAGGGTGGTCTTCCCCATCCCCCATGTCACCTGGTCAAGGGAATAAAGGAAGGTGAGCTCTGGCTCTGGGGTCTCTTCTTCTTGGCTGGTCACGAAACGGAATAGGTGGTAGCTCTCTCTCTCTCTCTCTCTCTCTCTCTCTCTCTCTCTCTCTCTCTCTCTCTTTCTTTCTTTCTTTCTCTTTCTCTCTCCCTATCTCAGGTACAAGCTGGGTAAGATTATTTGGTGTAACCAATGTATAACCATGTTTTAGATATTCGAATTGATTGTGGAATTGATCTCTAATATCTGAAATATTAAATTGTTACATGTGATTATTCTAACTGATTTTGACATTGTTCATTTAATGGTTAAAAGGAATAGTCATTCGCTCACTATTAGTGAGGCACAGATATTATCAAAACCTTTCATTTATGGAGTCAGATGAAATTACGAGAGAATACATGACTAAATGTATTGTAAATTTAACCAACCAAATACTTTGCATGAGTGAGGACAGAACACGTGATTCCTTCCCTGTGTTATTGGAAAACCTCCATTGGGCCAATTTCACAGGCCTTACAAAGTGGTGACCTCCGAAACGTGATCTCTAAACAGATAAAAACAGTTTCACGAGAAAACGTCCTTTCCAGCAAGTATTTGGGATTCTAAAAACAGCATGAGGTTTTGAAACATCTTCTCTTTCTTCCGCCGGTATGGTAAGTAAACCTTTTCTGCCCTTTATAGAAGTGTTGAAGAAATGTTTGCATTGTTTACTGGTCGGAATTAAAGCCCTGCTTTGTTTAGAAATGTGATGCGGCAGCCAGATGAAGATTGAAAAACCTTGTGTATTAGATTTTAAAGATCTTGTTTTGCCTAAGCAACAAGAAACGAAACCTAAAGTGAGAATAACCTCTCCCAAATAATTAATAACTCGATGAAGATCTGAAAAAGTAAAGCCTAAAAAGTTTTAAAATCAGAAGCATGTTTTCTGGCCATTGTTGTGTTGGCTTTGTTTAAACACTAGCAACACTTGATGACAATGAGCAAACAACAGAAAGACAAATCTAAGTTTGTAAACGATCGGAAAACACGTGATTTTATAAATAAAAAGGCAGATCGATGCATTGTTTATGGAAAGAAAATTTTGGGAAAACAAGATGATATAATTTACAGGCTAAAACTCAAATATCAAGGATAATGCTAAATGTGATTGTCCATGTTGTTTTCAAAACCCTCAAGGGCTAATGCTAAATGCTAAAGCCATGCTGCAATCAAGGATAACACCAAACGCTATTGTCCATGCTGTTTACAAAACGCTCAAGGCTAATGCTAAATGCTAAAGCCATGCTGCGCTCAAGGCTAATGCTAAATGCTATTGTCCATGTTGTTTTCAAAACGCTCAAGGCTACGCTAAATGCTAAAGCCATGCTGCGCTCAAGGCTAATGCTAAATGCTATTGTCCATGTTGTTTTCAAAACGCTCAAAGCTAATGCTAAAAGCTATTGTCAATGCTAAGCCATGCTGCGCCCAAGACTAATGCTAAATGCTAAAGCCATGCTGCGCCCAAAACGCTTAACCCTTGTTTTGTGTCACTGGCTGATTAGGAGGGAAGGTCTCCATTTGCATGAATTGTATGAAACTGATATTAGAAGTATCAGAATAATCTAAGTAGGCCCATTATTGTGAAATCATGTGTACTGATAATGTCCTGTTTACATTATGGGCTGAAAAGGTTGAGCCTACACTGTACAAACTAAGTAGAAAAGGTCTTAACATGGATGCTATTGACAATGAAATTTTCACTTGGTGGAGAACAGTTGGCACTAAACAGAAGAAATCAAAACATGGTGAAATAATTGAGGCTTTAAACTTCATAAGTTATAAACGGCTAAATGACTCAACAAAATTTCTATCTTCGCTTATGGATGCTAAATGTGAAGAAGTGCATTCTAAAAATGCAGAGGCACAAAAGTCTGAGGAAAAGATTCAAGATCTTCAAACACAGCTAGAGAAATTAATGGCTGAGCTGTTAGCCCTGACTAAAAAGTGTAAAAACCACAAAGACACCATTGCAGATCTTAGGGCTAAGCTAAATGCTAAAAGCAAGTCTCCCAACAAGCTTAACAGCGATTGGGCTAAACATGTACACTTCTTAGATGAGGCAGCCTGCTCTAATAATCTTGTACCTTTTCAGACAGATGAAGCACGTGACAAGGTTATGAAAAGAGTGCCTGTTTCAGCCCTTAAGGTGATACAACACCCAAACGGCACAGAGTCAACCATCCGGCGTCCTTTAACAGTAACTGAATGTAGCTGGTTTAAAGCAGAGATCGGACCATTCCCTCTGAAAGGGCCATTCGAACCATGGTGGAGACGCATTGTTAGCCTAAAACATGCATTTCAGCTCGAACCAAAAGATGTTTGGCAAATTGTTATCAGCTCAATTCCAAATGTTCTGATCTATAAGATACCACAAGTTTTGATGACGGGCACCATTGTGCAGTCAATGCATCAAAATGAGCCTGAGTGCGAAATCTTGAATAGACTAAAACAATGCCTTCGCGAGCTGCGTGGTTGTAGTGCTGTTGGATGGGAACTGATTCTCAATCGGAAACAGAGTACTGAAGAATTGTTTGAGACATATGCAGAAAATATGTTTGAACTTTTTGAGGAGTATTCTGGAATTGAAGGTGTTAACCACAACAATGTAATTCTCCTTGAATTCCTACTTACAAATGCAGGGCCGCGTGTACAGCAATCACTCATGTGTGGTGCTTCTCCAGCACAAAATACATTTGAAGGTATTGTTAGCTGGGCAACAAGAATTGAGTCACGGAAACAAATGCATGGTGAGGTAGCTGTGTTAGAATGTCATGAAGATCCTCCATCTACAGGAGAATTCAGAAAGCCACACTGTGGCAAACTGAACAGATTCTGTAATTCCTGTCACAAAACAGGCCATACAGAGGAAAAGTGTTGGTCACTGGGCAGAGGCAGACCTCCACCCTATTTCATAAAACGCAGACAAACACAATCTAATGACACGAACCAGCACTCAGCAAGTAACCTAAGCTCAAATGCATCTAAAACTCTTATTGACCTGACAACTTTGGTTACTCAAGGCCCTCAGCTATTAGCGTCATTTGCTAGTTGGGTAGCAGCCCAATAGCAAATAGCTTAATAGTTTAACATCTAAATTCATTGAACCTGTCTGCATTTTCAAATTTGAAATTGTGCTTAACACCTCGTGCACATAGAACACAATTTGGTTGTTTGTGCTACAACATGCACATAGACTAATTTAAAGTTTATTCTTGAAACACAGGATTGATTTACTGTAAGTGTAGTTGAAACACTTAGGCAAAGGTGATATAGATGTTGTATTCTATTGCTTTGCTGTGAGTGTATTTGGAACACTTAGGTAAAGGTTGTAGATGTTGTATTCTAGGCCATGTATCCTGTAAACTGAATTAAACGCGTGTGTCTGTGCTGAATTTGGTGGCTATAATGTGATTCACAATGAATTTGAAAATCAGAAACAGCGAACGCATCTCATTAATCCTGAAAACAAAAACCTTTTCATATTCAAAGTTCCAGAGACGCGTCAGAGAACGTAGCAACTCTGAACTTTGGACAAAAATCATAAATTATTACGTTTGAATTTATTCTGAATTACTCTGAGATTTGTTTTCCCAAATAAGATTAACGGATTCGTATATTACCACAAGATTGCGTCAGAGATTAGCCACGGCTAATAACTGATATCAGGAAGTGTGCGGGCGACTTGGATGAGAGGATGGGTTAGTCCGACTAGGATCAGCGAGATGCTGGTTGATCAACCTAGCTTGGACGCTTCCGATGACTTCTGTTCTAATTTAATAGTTTTGGAAAACGATTGAATTAAGTTCCTGAAGGGCATCCAAGGGGGCTATTGAATATATCTTTGATTGTTGCACGTGGGAATTACGGCAAAATCTTAGCTATTTAGCTAACTGCCTCAGCTTCTGATCTTCGGGACTGACCACTTGTGTCGTGCATCCTTAGGAGAAGGACTGCAAAGCGATATAGTTTCCTTATCTATAAACGGAAAATACAAATTAAAAAAGAGTAAATAGAAGAATCAAACGTTAAAATGGCCATTTAAAAAGACTAAATGAGAAGAAAAGGTATTTGAAACCTAGAAAAGAAAAAAGAGAAACGGCAAATGTAGATCTTATAATTATATTATAACTTGAATTATAATAAACATTATATTACACTCGCCGAGCAGGACAATAATTGGAGAAGTGTGACTTTCGTCACTTTCGTCAATTCGAAATCATCAATTTCTGAAACAGAATTTCATTTGTGTGCTACCCAGTGCCAAAAAAGGGGAGGGGTATGCATTTAAAACACGGTTAGAATTGTGGCACAGGTGTGCAACAACTAAAATGTAATCTAATCAGAGAAGTAAATTTACCAGGAGGGTGTAAAATGCTAAACAGCAGACAGAAGTACCACAGTTTTTTGCAGGTCAAAAAATATCTGCACTAACTAAAATGTGTGAATGACACCATAACAGATCTGGCTGTAATGAGATGAGCAATGAGCATTGCACATGCAGCGGACTGAAGGCTGAACTGAGAAAGCAGCTTCAGGTGTCACAACACACTGAAACAACAGCAACAATTCAGACTTGGTCAATGAAACCAGTTTCATGTGACATCTGGAATTAAAATTGCTAACAAGTAAAAGAATTCTACACGTCTGAATTTAATGTTTTGAAATATTAGAATTATCTGTTTGTGGTTCGCTCTCCTCTGTTTTATGTCTCAGGTTTACTTCTGCAAATTCCTCGAAGGACGGACGCCAGGATGGGGCGGACCCCACCTGGATCAAGGCCAGGACAGCCGAATTGTTAGAACATAACCTGAGACTCGGGAGATGGGTGAAAAGACATTATAAAAGGCCTTTCCACACGTCACACTATCACATTACTGCATAAATATGGCCTCCCAGTTTAGAACTGGATCGAAATTTGCAACACAATTGTTATAGATTACATTACACCCATCTCCTAGACATAAAAACTGAACACACACCTCCATCACTATACCCTCACAGCATCATCACCTGGGATAGATAGAGTCTATCCAGGCTGAACACTGCACATCAGACGAAGATGTGTCATCTTCACACTAACAGATCCAGATAGCTTCACACACACAGGGTGGAGCTGATCTCATGATCATGGTCTAACAGAGACACAGAAAATAGCGTACGCTATTCACAACAAACTGCCAACTATTGTAACACACATGAACAACTGAATGGCTACAGTCACAAATCAAGACAAATTCTAAGGCAGACCTGCCATTAAATTTCAAACTCTATGATTGTTGGTGGGAGTTGGAAGATCAGAGGGCCCCTGATTTCTCAACTTACCACTAATAACAGAAACATAATTAAAATGGATAAATACCAATTCAATCAAGTACAAAAATTTACAATTCAACTCTGTCATCATCTGTGACTTAGCCAGATCAATACACACACTCTCAAACACACTCTCTCACAGACACACACACACACACACCAACACACACACACAAAAACACTCTCACAGACAAAAACACACTCTGACATTCTAAAAAAATATTCACACACAAACACACAAAACCATTGATTGGTTTACACCAACCTCTTGCTGCATTTCTGAAACCTATTTTGATTTCTGCATATTTTTCCTTTGAGTAATTCAGAAAAACATTTCTGAAACTTATTTTGATTTTAATTTCTGAAACTTATTTTGATTTCTGCTTATTCCTTTGAGTAATTCAGAAAAACATTTCTGAAACTTGTTTTGATTTTAATTTCTGAAACTTATTTTGATTTCTGCTTATTCCTTTGAGTAATTCAGAAAAACATTTCTGAAACTTGTTTTGATTTTAATTTTCTGAAACTTATTTTGATTTCTGCATATTTGTATATTGTCCAATTTACTTGCAACAATGTTTTTGGACATCAATTCAATTGAATCTTTGTGTTTGGTTACACCAAAATTTAGCTGACACTCATTAACCCAGCACTGGTTGTTTTGTTAGAATGACATTTATCTCATTAACCCAGCACTGGTTGTTTTGTTAGAATGTTATTTATCTAAATGTTTCTAAGAACTGGGTAAGAGCTTGTAAGATCTTCCTTTGTCCTTCCTTGACCCTCTATAGGAGTATTATTGGCATGGTAATTAAAAATCAGGTAATTAATGAGACCAAATGTACCACTCACAGTTGCTGACATGAACATGGTATTTTACATTGTACATGACATGATTTTGCTTCATTGCATTATGCGTTCCTGTGCATTTCCTTACGACTGTAAGTTCATATATGTGCTCAATCGTGAAGCGGACATTTAAGATGCTTTTCAGGTGTCAAAGGAGAACCCCTTCATCCACTGAGGTCTGCCCAGACCACCGTACCGCTGGAGGTGACAGGGTGGGTCAAGAAGGGTCAGATCATCATCGTGAAGAAGGTGCCAGGGAAGCGGAAGTTTCTCCATGAAGGAATGACACGTCAACTGAACAAGTCACAAAAGGTCCAGGTTGACTCTATGAACTTTGCTCATGTCACAGGATTACAGGAAGAGAACCTGAACTCATTCGTCCACCTGCTGGACTAAAGCGAAACACTGGTGAGAACAGGTGTTCTGCTGGTGAACACAGCCCACTGAGCTTCTACAGATGCCAACATTGCAAAGACAATTTTTGGGCTACATCTTCAAAGATAATAACAAACGTCTTACTGTGACCCCGTAAGTGTTCATCGGAATGTGACCCACGGGATCAAGGAGGGAAATCTGTAAGACTGAAAATACTGGTTGGGGTCTGAGACAAAGGGCCCTGCAAGCTAATTAACATTCGACCTCCCCCGTACAGGGAGTGAGGTTCACTTCCCCTCAGAAACAACAAAGAACACACTCAAGAACATGGTTTGATGCGAATGTTGATCAATAACTTATGTTTTTAGTGTCATTTGAAAGGTCTCAAAGTGAGTGGTACAGATATCTCATATCCAGATAGATAAAATAAAGGGAAATAAGGTTTATAGAAGTTTAGAGAAAACTGGTCCAGATAATGTCACCCCCCTTTTGCTGAATAAGAAGCCATTTTGAGGGTGGTCTTCCCCATCCCCCATGTCACCTGGTCAAGGGAATAAAGGAAGGTGAGCTCTGGCTCTGGGGTCTCTTCTTCTTGGCTGGTCACGAAACGGAATAGGTGGTAGCTCTCTCTCTCTCTCTCTCTCTCTCTCTCTCTCTCTCTCTCTCTCTCTCTCTCTTTCTTTCTTTCTTTCTCTTTCTCTCTCCCTATCTCAGGTACAAGCTGGGTAAGATTATTTGGTGTAACCAATGTATAACCATGTTTTAGATATTCGAATTGATTGTGGAATTGATCTCTAATATCTGAAATATTAAATTGTTACATGTGATTATTCTAACTGATTTTGACATTGTTCATTTAATGGTTAAAAGGAATAGTCATTCGCTCACTATTAGTGAGGCACAGATATTATCAAAACCTTTCATTTATGGAGTCAGATGAAATTACGAGAGAATACATGACTAAATGTATTGTAAATTTAACCAACCAAATACTTTGCATGAGTGAGGACAGAACACGTGATTCCTTCCCTGTGTTATTGGAAAACCTCCATTGGGCCAATTTCACAGGCCTTACAGAGTCCTATCGGGCCTGGTTGGCTTGTGGGACTCCTGAGGCAGCTGACGGGTACCGGCAGGCCAAGCGAACTGCAGCCCGTGTGGTTGTGGAGGCAAAAACCCGGGCCTGGGAGGAGTTCGGTGAGGCCATGGAGAAGGACTATCGGCTGGCCTCGAAGAGATTCTGGCAAACCGTCCGGCGCCTCAGGAGATGGAAGCAGTGTCCTACCAATGCTGTTTACAGTAGAGGTGGGGAGCTGTTGACCTCAGCTGAGGATGTCGTTGGACGGTGGAAGGAATACTTCGAGGATCTCCTCAATCCCGTCGTCACGTCTTCCATTGAAGAAGCAGAGGCTGAGGGCTCGGAGGTGGACTCGTCCATCACCCAAGCTGAAGTCACCGAGGTAGTCAAGAAACTCCTCGGTGGCAAGGCACCGGGGGTGGATGAGATCCGCCCTGAGTACCTCAAGTCTCTGGATGTTGTGGGGCTTTCTTGGCTGACACGTCTCTGCAGCATCGCGTGGCGGTCGGGGACAGTGCCTCTGGGATGGCAGACCGGGGTGGTGGTCCCTCTTTTTAAGAAGGGGGATCGGAGGGTGTGTTCCAACTACAGGGGGATCACACTTCTCAGCCTCCCCGGGAAAGTCTATGCCAGGGTACTGGAGAGGAGAATACGGCCGATAGTAGAACCTCGGATTCAGGAGGAACAGTGTGGTTTTCGTCCGGGCCGTGGAACACTGGACCAGCTCTATACCCTCTACAGGGTGCTGGAGGGTTCAAGAGGGGGTTTGCCCAACCAGTCCACATGTGCTTTGTGGATTTGGAGAAGGCATTCGACTGTGTCCCTCGCGGCGCCCTGTGGAGGGTGCTTCGGGAGTATGGGGTCCGGGGTCCTTTGCTAAGGGCTGTCCGGTCCCTGTACGACCGAAGCAGGAGCTTGGTTCGCATTGCCGGCAGTAAGTCAGACAGTAAATTGTAACAGTAAGTTGCAGACTTAAAATATTTATTATATATATTTAAGGGATTTTACAGTACTAAATATGTACCTCTGAGTCATGCAGCAATTATCATCTGTAATACTGTTGTGTAACCAGTAGATGGCTGTATAGCCCTATATATAAACACATGGATGTGTATTCCCTAGTTGCCTAGATGTTTTCAGTCATAATTACTTGCATGTATTAAGTTTTTAATTTGGACATATATTTATTATTAAAGACTATTAAAGATTAAACATTTTTTGCAGAAATGTTCATTTGAAGTGCACTTTTTTCATTATTATTAGTCAAATATGGACACAGAAAAAGCATTTTGTTTCTCATAGCTACATATATGGTAATAGCTTTATCAGTCATCTTTATCACACAAAAGTAATCAGAATAAATATTGCAACCAGGGGCGATACTTCAAAATAATTGAGTGTTTACATATGAACAGAGACGTGTTCTGTGGTCAAGTCATGTCTCTCCTCTTTCAAAAACTTTGCATCGCAAATTTATCAGCAATTGAGAAATTCAGGTTTAAATAGCTTTATTGGCATGGTAAAAAAGGCTTTACATTGCCAAAGTTGAATCAGGCAGTGATTGACAGCGCTCTGGTCCTATGGCATCGGCAAAATGTTGTTTGGGGTGGCTGGGGGGAAATATGATGTAATCGAAGACTGTAACAGAATGTAGATAAACAAGTCATGTAATGATTGGGCTAACAGTTAAATCAAGACAACACAGCTGTATAATGTTAAGGGCTCTAACTGAGCTCTAAAATGCCTCTCCACCTGAAAAAAGCCAGTACTGTATTATAAATAGTATTAATATAGTATTAATGAAAAAAAATAAAAATCAGACTTACCACGAGTAGGCTAACGTTATCCAGTATCCTCCTGATATAGTGACGATGACTAATGATAAATATCATTCGTCTGTACTATTCCTTCTACAAGAAATCATCTCAACAATATAGTGTAGCAGCAAATAAATACAGATATAAACTTAATATCACGAAATAGAAAGCTGCGATTACAGACGCTCACATCCACACATAAACACACCACTGACGTCTTCACTTCCAGGTCACGAAGCTGTCAATCAAAAGCTCAGTAACCAATGAGAACACACTGCTACTAGCCCCGCCCCCACAAGAGAAATGTGTCAGAACGGCACGAAAACTTCAGAAGCGTAAATGAAAACTCTGGAAGCGCATTTGTAAGTTCAGATCAGCGATTGAAATATGAGAAATAGCTAGCAAAACATGCAGTGTATTAAAAACGAAGTCAAAAAATTTGCCTGCGATGTATTCTTTTTCAGTTTTAGAGATAATTTATTTAGTTTCAATTTATATTTTCATTAGTTTCTTGAAAAGCTACGTTCATTACTATTGCCACAAGAATAATTCCATAAAAAACTAGTTGTGTGTAGACTGTTTGTTCCCTGCATTTCGACAATGAATGTTTTATAAACAAAGCCCAGATCGACGGATTTGCAGATCGTCTAATGCTTAAGGATCGAGCAGTCACAATGATAAAGGTTCGCAGTCGCAGGCGGTGAGTAACTGCTTCAATGTCTCTGTGTGTTGTTGTTGTTAGCTATCAGCGCGTCGGCACAGCGTTAGCTTCGCCCAGAGCCATAGAGAGAATTCTCTCTATGGCTCTGGCTTCGCCCACACGGCCCGCCTGCAGACGCTCGTTTTTTTCCGGAAAGACTTAGTACAGCCTATCTTTCTTTTATAAATATAATAAAACTAAACACTTTTTGGAGATATGAAGGATGCAATACTACTCTATAGATACTGAAGATTAACAGGAGATTGAGTGAAAATGAGCATTTCACCCCATCTTTAAATGAAAATGTCTTTAGAACCTTGGAAATGCTTTATTTCCTTTCCAAACCTTTCTCAAAGTACTTGCGGCAGTGTTCTGAACTCGTAGAGTCCAAACTTGATATAAATTGGTTGAGGTATCACCCAGATGTCCATTTCTGTGTTAGTGGGTGAGATTACATTGGCTGTTATTCCCAGTGCGGTTTCCACTGTGTGTGAACGGTTCCCTGGGTGAATAAGGATATATGTAGAACATCCATCCATCTTCTACCGCCTATCCGGGGCCGGGTCGCGGGGGCAGCAGTCTAAGCAGGGATGCCCAGACTTCCCTCTCCCTCGACACTTCCTCCAGCTCTTCCGGGGGGACACCGAGGCGTTCCCAGGCCAGCCGGGAGACATAGTCTCTCCAGCGTGTCCTAGGTCTTCCCCGGGGTCTCCTCCCGGTGGGACATGCCCGGAACACCTTCCCAGGAAGGCGTCCAGGAGGCATCCGGAAAAGATGCCCGAGCCACCTCAACTGACCCCTCTCGATGTGGAGGAGCAGCGGCTCTACTCTGAGCTCCTCCCGAGTGACCGAGCTTATCACCCTATCTCTAAGGGAGCGCCCAGCCACCCTGCGGAGAAAGCTCATTTCGGCCGCTTGTATCCGGGATGAACCCAAAGCTCATGACCATAGGTGAGAGTAGGAACGTAGATTGACCGGTAAATCGAGAGCTTCGCCTTGCGGCTCAGCTCCTTCTTCACCACGACAGACCGGTACAGCGACCGCATTACTTCAGAAGCTGCACCGATCCGTCTGTCAATCTCCCGTTCCATCCTTCCCTCACTCATGAACAAGACCCCGAGATACTTGAACTCCTCCACTTGAGGCAGGAACTCTCCACCAACCTGAAGCGGGCAAGCCACCCTTTTCCGACTGAGGACCATGGCCTCGGATTTGGAGGTGCTGATTCTCATCCCGGCCGCTTCACACTCGGCTGCAAACCGTCCCAGTGCATGCTGGAGGTCCTGGTTTGATGAGGCCAACACGACCACATCATCCGCAAAGAGCAGAGATGAAATCGTGTGGTCCCCAAAATTGACCCCCTCTGGCCCCTGGCTGCGCCTAGAAATTCTGTCCATAAAAATTATGAACAGAACCGGTGACAAAGGGCAGCCCTGCCGGAGTCCAACACGCACCGGGAACAAGTCTGACTTACAGCTGGCAATACGATCCAAGCTCCTGCTCCGGTCATACAGGGACCGGATAGCCCTTAGCAAAGGGCCCCGGACCCCATACTCCCGGAGCACCCTCCACAGGCCGCCGCGAGGGACACAGTCGAATGCCTTCTCCAAATCCACAAAACACATGTGGATTGGTTGGGCAAACTCCCATGAACCCTCCAGCACCCTGTAGAGGGTATAGAGCTGGTCCAGTGTTCCACGACCGGGACGAAAACCACACTGTTCCTCCTGAATCCGAGGTTCTACCATCGGCCGGATTCTCCTCTCCAGTACCCTGGCATAGACTTTCCCAGGGAGGCTGAGAAGTGTGATCCCCCTATAGTTGGAGCACACCCTCCGATCCCCCTTCTTGAAAAGAGGGACCACAACCCCGGTCTGCCAGTCCAAAGGTACTGTCCCCGACCGCCACGCAATGCTGCAGAGGCGTGTCAGCCAAGACAGCCCCACAACATCCAGAGACTTGAGGTACTCAGGGCGGATCTCATCCACCCCCGGTGCCTTGCCACCGAGGAGTTTCTTGACTACCTCGGTGACTTCAGCTTGGGTGATGGACGAGTCCGCCTCAGAGCCCTCAGCCTCTGCTTCCTCAATGGAAGACGTGACGGCGGGATTGAGGAGATCCTCGAAGTATTCCTTCCACCGTCCGGTGATATCCCCAGTCGAGGTCAACAGCTCCCCACCTCCGCTGTAAACAGCATTGGTAGGGCACTGCTTCCCCCTCCTGAGGCGCCGGAC
The DNA here is from genome assembly GCF_964197995.2 of Scardinius erythrophthalmus. NCBI lineage: Eukaryota > Metazoa > Chordata > Actinopteri > Cypriniformes > Leuciscidae > Scardinius > Scardinius erythrophthalmus. The sequence continues at coordinate 11,859,498 of NC_138221.1, forward strand.
AGTTTGCCAGAATCTCTTCGAGGCCGACCGATAGTCCTTCTCCATGGCCTCACCGAACTCCTCCCAGGCCCGAGGTTTTTGCCTCCACAACCACCCGGGCTGCAGTCCGCTTGGCCCGTCGGTACCCATCAGCTGCCTCAGGAGTCCCACAAGCCAACCAGGCCCGATAGGACTCCTTCTTCAGCTTGACGGCATCCCTTACTTCCGGCGTCCACCACCGGGTTCGGGGATTGCCGCCTCGACAGGCACCGGAGACCTTGCGGCCACAGCTCCGAGTGGCCGCGTTGACAATGGAGGTGGAGAACATGGTCCACTCGGACTCAGCCTCCCTCGGGATCTGGTCGAAGCTCTGCCGGAGGTGGGAGTTGAAGATCTCTCTGACAGGGGATTCGGCCAAGCGTTCCCAACAGACCCTCACAGTACGCTTGGGTCTGCCGAGTCGGTCCAGCTTCCTCCCCCGCCATCGGATCCAACTCACCACCAGGTGGTGATCAGTTGACAGCTCCGCCCCTCTCTTCACCCGAGTGTCCAAGACATACGGCCGGAGGTCGCATGAAACGACTACAAAGTCGATCATCGACCTCCGGCCTAGGGTGTCCTGGTGCCATGTGCACTGATGGACACCCTTATGCTTGAACATGGTGTTTGTTATGGACAAGCTGTAACTAGCACAGAAGTCCAATAACAGAACACCACTCGGGTTCAGATCAGGGGGGCCGTTCCTCCCAATCACGCCCCTCCAGGTGTCACTGTCGCTGCCCACGTGGGCGTTGAAGTCCCCCAGTAGAACGATGGAGTCCCCAGTCGGAGCACTTTCCAGCACCCCTCCCAGAGACTCCAAGAAGGCCGGGTACTCTGCACTGCCGTTCGGCCCGTAAGCACAAACGACAGTGAGAGACCTATCCCCGACCCGAAGGCGCAGGGAAGCGACCCTCTCGTTCACCGGGGTGAACTCCAACACATGGCGGCTGAGCTGGGGGGCTATAAGCAAACCCACACCAGCCCGCCGCCTCTCACCATGGGCAACTCCAGAGTGGTGAAGAGTCCATCCTCTCTCGAGGAGTGTGGTTCCAGAGCCCAAGCCGTGCGTAGAGGTGATCCCAACTATCTCTAGTCGGAATCTCTCAACCTCACGCACAACCTCAGGCTCCTTCCCCGCCAGAGAGGTGACATTCCATGTCCCTAGAGCTAGATTCCGCGTCCAGGGATCGGGTTGTCTAGGCCTCTGCCTTCGACTGCCGCCCGATCCACTTAGCACCGGCCCCTTACGGTCCCTCCTGCAGGTGGTGGGTCCACGGGAGGGCGGCCCCACGTCGCTCCTTCGGGCTGAGCCCGGCCGGACCCCATGGGGGGAGGCCCGACCACCAGGCGCTCGCATACGAGCCCCAACCCCGGGCCTGGCTCCAGGGTGGGGCCCCGGCTGCGCCATACCGGGCGACGTCACGGTCCTCTTTCTATTTGGCATCATAAGGGGTTTTGAACCGCTCTTAGTCTGACCCGTCGCCTAGGACCTATTTGCCTTGGGAGACCCTACCAGGGGCATATATCCCCAGACAACATAGCTCCTAGGGTCATTCGGGTACTCAAACCCCTCCACCACGGTAAGGTGGCAGTTCAAGGAGGGGTATGTAGAACATGTTCCTTACAATTTTCTGTCCATTTTTGTGGTTCTAAGCCAATGTGTATAAAGAAAAAGTTGGTGTTTGGAGGCATTGTATATTATACATTGCACTATTCCTCAATGTATTATTTCATATCTTTTTGTTTTTCTTAGGGTTCTTTGTTCCTACTGTGTTCTAGCCAGAACTGGTTTGGTGGCTTTGGGCAGTCCATAGTCATTCACAGCTTGGTCTGAATGGAGGGTTGAGGTGAACAATGGGCAACCGTTGATTAGATTAGCCTGTGATCAACGGGTCGTTGATGTCGTCACCTCTGGCCGTCCTGATTACCATAGTCCTTTAGTGTCTTTCACATCCTATCACATCCTCGTCTTAACCACAGTGAGACAAAGAGAAGAGGTCAGAACTAAAATTATTCCTGATTCAAGCAGAATGAGCATACAAATAAAAACGGACGATAACAATGAGTTGCTGATAAAATGAGTAATAAATTTAATCTATTATTACTTGAAGCAAATACAAAAAAAAGTAAAAGTGAAAGCGAATGAGACAGATCTCTCAATTTACAGACTTATAAGAGCCAAATCATCTCAAGAGAAGAGAAGTGTCCAGTTTCAAAGCTACATGAAAGTTTATGTTGAGTTTATGAAGAGTAGAAGTGGAAAACAAACTAGATGTTCTGATGAAAAACAACAAAGAACGAGTTAAAAATTAATATCAGATTCATGTCTCTCTTAAAAGTGTTATGTCCTCTTCTTCAGCTCCTGAACTTCAAAGGTTTTTTTTCCAGTGTGTATTTTCTGGTGCTCTTTAAGTTCATCTTCTGTAGTAAAGGACTTCCAGCCCTGAAACACACACCGCTGTTTCTTTTCTGGTGTAATATTACGAATGAATCTTCTCCTTTGTGTGAATCTTCAGGTGTTTCTTCAGGACTGACGCCCAATGAAACTGTTTACCGCACTGATCACAGTTAAATGGTCTTTCTTCAGAATGAGAAGAAGTGATTTCAGAGTGAAAGCCTGAGCCGCTTCTTCCCAGTGTGAACTCTCATGTGAATCTTCAGACTTGATTTACATGTGAAGTGTTTTTTAAACTGAAGGCAGGGGACAGATTTATTGCCTTCTGTTTTTCATTTCTTGTTCACGTCCATCAGGTCTAAAAGAAACATTTAATCATGTGAGTTTTCAAATGAGAAACAAACATGAAATGAAAAGTGAAGATCAAAGTCAAGATCACCTATGAGTTCAACAGTCATTTTAATCCCATAAAATCTGGTCAACAACTGCTGTGCACGATTATGATCTATTTTCATGTCATGAAGATGATTTGTGTTATAATGACTAGTTTGGTCATTAAACTTGAGATGACGCTGGCTTGACGTGATCCGTAAGCAATCATCGTTTCCTACACGACACAAGCTGATTGGCCTCTAAGCTCTTAGTCTCTATTTATCTTTATAACTAACTTATCTATCTTTCTTTATTTCTTACTAATCTATCTATCTTTTTTAACTAACTTAATCTTTCTTTCTAATTAATCTATCTTTCTAACTAACTTATCTATCTTCCTTTCTTTCTAACTAATCTATCTATCTTTCTAACTAACTAATCTATCTTTCTTTATTTCTAACTAATCTATCTATCTTTCTAACTAATCAATCTTTCTTTCTTTCTAACTAATATTTATTTCTTTCTAACTAATCTTTCTTTCTTCAAAACTTTTCTATCTATCTATCTATCTATCTATCTATCTATCTATCTATCTTCAAACGCTTTTATCTATCGATCTATTGATCTATCTTTTTCTTTCTAACTAATCTGTTTCTTTTTTTTCTAACTATTATTTCTTTCGTTCAAACTAATCTATCTATCAAACTTTAACCTACTTTAAACATCAAACTACTTTAAACTTCTTAAAACTCTTTGGTCCGGCTTTCTCAAGCCAACTTAAAGTTTGTCTCAACAAACTTTTTTTTCTAGTTTGGTCATGAAACTCTAGATGATGCAGGCTTGACATGTGATCCGTAAGCAATCACATCGTTTCCTACACGACACAAGCTGATTGACCTCTAAGCTATGCAAAAATGTAAGAATCTGTTGAAAGACCATCTTTTCACACCGAACCAGTTTGACACTAAGCGCTTGCTGAAGCACGGAAGCTAGTGCGGTTCCAACCGGATGTGCTTTTATCCTTTCCTGGTCATGATGTCACCCGCCCGTGACGTTCACTCCTCGCCACTGGACTAATTGACACATGTGCTTCAGACACAATCACGCAGGGACTTCTCAAAGCGGCATCGAAGCATCGCGAGTTCCCTCGAAATGGAACTGAGACCTGATGTGAGATTTGAACATAGCCAATGCTCACATCCATATTGATAAATGCTAATTTTTTGCATGGAAACAACCGTGCGCCAAATTTTCAAAACATATACCAATCGTGCCAATTTCTATGGACTAAATGCATAAGAAAACGTCTCGGTTACGTATGTAACCCTCGTTCCCTGAGTTCAGGGAACGGAGACGTGTCGTCGGGGGAGTTCCCTGACGAATTGGGATCACACTAGGGAGACCAATTGCCTACGAGTGAATTAAAACGAGTCAATGAAAATTGGTATGTAGGATTTGCATTCCACAGCCCGCCTACCAGCACGGGTATAAAAAGGCAGAAGCAACGCATGCATAGTGCTTTTCGCTGAGGAGCCGAACGGTGTCCAGTCCTCCGCGAAGGTACAGCAACATGGCGAAGGGACAACACCTCTCCGTTCCCTGAACTCAGGGAACGAGGGTTACATACGTAACCGAGACGTTCCCTTTCGTCCTGGGAACTCTGGGAGCGCTATGGAAGCCCAGCCTGCCTGAGGAGGGCCTGGAATACACATATATACTAATCCATTGGGGTGGTGAAACATATGGCAGTCCCTGAGGTAGTCCCAATCAGAGGGAAGTGGGAGCGTACTCAACAGGGACGACAGAACATGTCTTTCAAGGGGAAGACACGGCTGAACTGCATGTGGCATCATGGGTCACCATAGAGACCACTGGAAAAATCACCCAGTCAACGAGCAACTCCTACTAGAGGTAGCAGACCTGGCGCCACTAACCAGTGAGCTAACCTCTGCTTGGAGACAGCCTTCCCCTTCTGCTGGCCTCCGTAACAGACAAAGAGCTGATCTGAGGTCCTGAAGCTTTGAGTTCTGTCAATATAAACCCGCAGGGCGCGGACGGGACAGAGAAAAGCTAGGGCTGGGTCTGCCTCCTCCTGGGGCAGCGCTTGCAGGTTCACTACCTGATCCACGAAGGGAGTGGTAGGAACCTTGGACACATATCCAAGGCGGGATCTCAATACAACATGAGAAAGGCCCGGCAGCGACATACACTTTGAGGGTGGAGGGAGACAGCCTTCGCTCCAACCCATCTTGCTGGAAGGAAAGCACGACTCTGATCGGGCAAGTTCGGGGGTCCTTCTGATGGGAGGAACACCATTCGACGAACAGGTTCCACTTCAACGCATAGAGGCGCCTCGTAAAGGGGGCTCTAGCGGAAGTGATGGTGTCTACCACTGCCTGTGGCAGGCCATTTAGAACCTCCGCGGGTGACATAGAGTGCCCGTCCTCAGAGGAATCGGCCAAGGAGGGGCTGTCGCGAGGAGCATGAGTTCCGTGAACCAAGTCCTGGTGGGCCAATACGGCGCCACTAGAAGGACCTGCTCCTCGTCCTCCCTGACCTTGCACAGGGTCTGTGCAAGAAGGCTCACTGGGGAAAACGCATACTTGCGAAGGTCCCAGGGCCAGCTGTGAGCCAGCGCATCCGTGCCGAGGGTCCCTTCGGTCAGGGAGTAAAACCACTGGCAATGGGTTGTGTCTGGAGAGGCAAACAGGTCTACCTGTGCGATTCCGAAGACACTCCAAATCAGCTGGACCACCTGGGGATGGAGTCGCCATTCTCCTGGCAGGGGAGGCAGCCGTGAGAGCTCGTCTGCCACACGGTTGAGCTCCCCTGGAACATGAACGGCATGAAGTGACCTCAGATGCTTCTGACTCCAAAGGAGGAGGTGGGAGGCCAGTCGCGACATGCGACGGGAGCGTAGACCACCTTGATGGTTGATGTACGCAACGGTCGCAATGCAATCCGTACGGACCAGTACATGCTTGTGTCTGAGAAACCCCTTGAGGTGACACAAGGCTAGGCGTACTGCTTGCAACTCTAGGCAGTTGATGTGCCAATGCAGGTTGGGCCCCGTCCACAGACCCGAGACTGCATGCTCTTTGTACGTGTCCCCCCACCCCATGGCAAAGGCATCTGTGAAAACCACAGCATGCCTGAAAACCTGGACTAAGGGCACTCCGGCCCAAAGAAACACAGAATCCGGCCACGGGGAGAAGGTTTGGCGACAGTGCGGGGTCACTTTGACCCGGAACGTGCCGCTCTGCCACGCCCACCTCGGGACTCGATCGTGAAGCTAGCGCTGAAGCGGTCTCATATGTAACAGGCCGAGCGGCGTTACTGCGACTGCGGCTGCCATATGCCCCAGGAGCCTCTGAAATTGTTTCAGTGGAACCGCTGTCCTGCCTCAAAGGAACCTGAGGCAGGTGAGCACTGACTGGACGCGTTCCTCCGTGAGGCGCGCAGTCCGGGCGACCGAGTCCAGTTCCATACCGAGATAAGAGATCCTCTGCATGGGGCAGAGTTTGCTCTGATCCCAGCTGACCTGAAGCCCCAACCGGCTGAGGTACCGAAGCACCATGTCCCTGTGATCGCACAACACCTTGCAAGTGAGCTAGAATGAGCCAGTCATCGAGATAGTTGAGAATGCGAACGCCTTGTTCTCTCATGGGAACAATGGCCGCCTTCGTGACTTTCGTGAAGACACAGGGCGACAGGGCCAGCCGGAAGGGTAGGACTTTGTACTGACACGCTCGACCCTCAAAAGCAAACCGTAGAAATGGTCTGTGTCGAGGAAGAATCAAGATGTGAAAGTACGCATCCTTCAGGTCGATCGCTGCAAACCAATCCTGGGGACGGATGCATTCGAAAATGCGCTTCTGCGTGAGCATTTTGAACAGGAGTTTGTGCAGGGCCCGATTCAAAACTTGCAGGTCCAGGATTGGCTGTAACCCACCGCCTTAATCTTGGGTACAATGAAGTAGGGGCTGTAAAGCCCAAACCTCATCTCGGCAAGAGGGACCAGCTCGATCGCGTCCTTCGCCAGCAGGACATCGATCTCTTCCCACAAGACAGGGGCACCCACTGACCGCACACGGGTGAAGTGGACACCCCTGAACTTGGGAGGTCGCCGTGCAAACTGAATTGCATAGCCGAACCGAATGGTGCGGATGAGCCATAGGGACGGACCCGGAAGCGCAAGCCAGGCTTCCAGATACCGTCTCAACAAACCCACCCGAACCACCGGCGTACCCGCGGAGGGGCAGCGAGGTGGAAGACAGGGACCCGGCTCTGGTGGCATTGTAGCGACAGAGAGCGGGGTCTGGGCATTTTAACTTGACACCAACCTGCTTCCACCTGTGGGCAGACGGCAGAGAAGGCCCGTGGGCATTCTGCTGTGGGCTGCCCGGTGGCGAGAGGAGGGGGAGAGATGAGGAACGAGGCCCTGACTCCTCGTGACCTGGTCTCTGCGCCTCCGGGCCCAGCTGCAGACAGGAGCGACGCAGCCGAGGCTGCGTCACTGCTATCCGCGAGCTGGGGAGAGGGGAACGGGAGTGGCGCCGTTCGTGGGCGGCGCACACTGCCATTCTGACCCTCTCGGACAGAGGAGACTGGTCTTACTGGTCTGCCAGACTCGACCGTGAGGGGAAACGAGGAGCGAGGCCCTGGGGCATCGAGTCCTGGTTTCCACCTCCTCACCCAGCGAGAAACGAGAGTGACAAGGCCGTAGCCCTCACTGTCATCTGAGCACTGGGGCCCGTGAGTGACTCAGAGGAAGTGGACTGCTCAAACTTTGGGTACCACTGACTAGATGACCAGCGGCGGAACAGAAATGAAATTCTCCACCCGGCCCTCCCCCGGGGGAAGGAGTGGTGATGACACGCACTCCCGAAGAGCAGACATCACATACTCCTGGTCGCTCCTCTCAGGGTTGGGCTGGTTTTGAGGCGCTTCAGAGAGCACAAACCACCCACGAACACAGTCTCAGCATGTTTCTGATGTGCTAGAGGAGTGAGTGGTTCGTGCTCACTGTAACCCTCAGATCACCAATGTTATTCACCAAAGTAGCCCCTCTCCTGGTGCACCAGAAGAGAAACTAGATCAGGAAATGAGCAAAGGGACTCACCTCATAGAGGCATGCGAGTCTTGATCTTGACCGCGCATCTAGAGCGCCGAATGACGCGCGCTGGGTTGCTGTGACAACCCGCGCTGTCAACCGGCGCTCGACGGCACACGGCACGCTGAGCGGCTCGAGCCTTTAAAAAGGGGAGACGAACAACGTGCTGACGTGGTCATGCACTCCTGAGAGAACATGAACCACCCACGAACGTAGTCTCACACACTGATTAGGCATGTGAAACAATGAACGTGGCGTCAAATAAGGACAGGAAACGCATCCAGAAACACACGAGTGAAACGTCATCCTGAAAAGGACGTGATCTTCACTCATGTTGCTCTTTCAGGAAGAAAGTACTCTCTTTATTGTGCTGAAGCACACAGGGACCCAACGCGGCAACACAGCGGGGAAACTACAAGCCCGCTGTGCGCACTCAACCATTTACCAGCAGTGAAAACAGCTTTTGAATTAACAGTGTAGACGCAGCCGGCAGACAGGAAATCATGCGGTCGCTGAAACGCCGTCACGCCAACACAGAGAGATCTCTTCCCGAAACAGCAGACTCGTAGAGCGTTAGATAGATACAATCTTAAAGCTCATTCACTCAGAGAGGACACAACCGGTCAGCTCCGAAGCTAAAAGCACTATGCATGCATTGCTTCCGCCTTTTTATACCCGTGCTGGTAGGCGGGCTGCGGACTGCAAATCCTGCATGCCAATTTTCATTGGCTCGTTTTAATTCACTAGTAGGCAATTTGAGTTCCCTAGTGTGATCACAATTTGTCAGGGAACTCCCCCGACGACACGTCGGAGTTCGCAGGACGAAAGGGAAATAAAGTTCACAATGGTGAGCTACAGCAGGAAAAGCACACAAGCCAAACTAACTTCAAGATTTCAATTTCATTTTGTTTCTCAGCACATAAAGATGAATTACTCACCGTGATCTCAGACTGTGGTGATGTGGTTTCTCCACTGCATGGATCCTCATGTGTTGCTTCAGTTGAGTTTTAACAGAGAAACTCTTCCCACACTGATCACACGTGTGCGGCTTCTCTCCAGTGTGGATCCTCTCATGTGTTTTCAGACTTTCTGACTGAATGAATCTCTTGTCACAGTGTGAACACTTGTATGGTTTTTCTCCAGTGTGGATCCTCTCATGTGTTTTTAGTTGTGCTGATCCACAGAATCTCTTGTCACAGTGTGAACACTTGTAAGGTTTTTCTCCAGTGTGGATCCTCTCATGTGTTTTCAGATCTGCTAATCGACTAAATCTCTTGTCACAGTGTGAACACTTGTAAGGTTTTTCTCCAGTGTGAATTCTCTGGTGCAGTTTTAACTTGTTTGCTGTAGTAAAAGTCTTCTCACACTCAAAGCACATGTACTCTCTCACACCAGTGTGAATTTTTTGATGTACTAGTAAATTACCCCGCCGTGAAAAACTCTTTCCACACACAGAACATGAATGCGGCTTCTCCTTCGTATGAACTGTCAGGTGTGTCTTCAGGGCTGATGAACTAGAAAATGTTTTTCCGCATTGATCACATGAGAACGGCTTCACTCCGGTGTGGATCCTCATGTGAACATTAAGAGTATGTTTATGTGGGAAACTCGTTCCGCATTGATCACATGTGAACGGCTTTTCTCCAGTGTGGATCCTCATGTGAAAATTAAGGGATGATGATTGACTGAAACTCTTCCCACACTGATCACATGTGAACGGCTTTTCTCCAGTGTGGATCCTCATGTGAAAATTAAGGGATGATGATTGACTGAAACTCTTCCCACACTGATCACATGTGAACGGCTTTTCTCCAGTGTGAATTCTCATGTGACACTCAAGACTTTGTTTGCTTGATAAACTCTTTCCACACTGAGTGCAGGTGAAAGATTTATTGTCTCTTCTTTTCTTTAAAATTTTATTTTTTGTCTTTGAGCGACTCAAATGTTTTTCTCCAGGTTTGACATGATGTTCCTCCTTCACTTCACTCAGTTCTTCACTCTCCTCCTTCACTTCACTCAGTTCTTCTCTCTCCTCCTTCACTTCACTCAGATCTTCACTCTCCTCCTCCACTTCACTCAGTTCTTTACTCTCCTCCTTCACTTCACTCTCCTCGCTCTCTTCCATCAGGTCTGACATGAAAGAGAAAAAGACATTTCATTTTCAGTGCATCAAAACAATTCCAAGAAAGATATGAAGTGAAATTACATAAATGTCAACCATGATGTAACAAAGTAGACAACTTCTATAAATATTACAATAATTTTTACGCCTTTTTATAAGGGTGTTGTAAAGGAGTTTTGACTAATGTGTTGATTAGGTGCTTGTGCTCGCCTCAGGGTGTCAATCAAAACACATCACAGGATTCAGAATCTTCTCATCTTTACTTTGTATTAGTGTGTATATGTGTGTGGTCTGAAATAAACAAATGAATAACATTACAATAAGTGATTACAGTATTCATACGTAATAATAATAATATACATGTCATTTATATCCAATACAATTATCAGGGTTTGTACTGCACTACCGAAATGAACCGCTAGATGTCGCATAAAGCACATGTGATACAGAAGGTAAACTCTGAAGGTTAAGATACAGGAAGATGGAAGATACGAGGCATGTTCTTCCCTTAACTCTGCTTGCTAACTGTTCAGGAAGTTTCTAACTCGCCACCTAACGTCCTTTGCCGACGTCACCAATAAGTTCGGCGCTGATTGGTTAGATCTCCTTAACAGGTGTATTCACACCTGTCTTGTTTGGTTCGATTGAATTGAACTCAAGTTCGTTTCGCCCATTGGTGCGGATCTTTTGGTCAGGTGTGAATACAGCAATTGCACTCGGGTGCGGACCGAACAACCATACTGAGACCCGGGTGAAGAGGTAGTCTCGGTCCGGATCCAAACAAACTCTGTGACGGTTTGTTTAACATGTGAACATGACCCGACTAAATTGCAGAGAGCACTACACCTTTTTTGACAGGCTCAGATTTTTACTATATAATTTGGGGTGATGAATTGCCTATACATTAGGGGTGCAACGGATCGCAGTTGTTCCATGATCTGTACAGACCAGCTGGTCCACGGTTCGGCACGCATGTGATTTCGCAGATTAACTGCTAAATTTAACCATCAAAGAGTGAAAGTTTATAATTCGGATGTTTTTTCTTTCCAATTTACACATGCAAACAATTTTAAATGCAGACGAAGAGACGAAAATCGGGACTCACATGTTATCTTCACCCGAAGCGCACGGAGAGAGAGAGGTGCGTTTCAGACAGCACTTGAAAACCGAATTGACTCCTCTTTTGCGTTTCCTTGCGCTTAAACGGACACATGCACACACAATGATGTTAAAAACGCTTGTCTAAATGCCCGTCTCTGCAGATATTCTCTCGGTTATGTTATAAGAGAACAGGTGAGAAAGAAACCGGATGTTTGTCGTTTTTTTCCGGTCCGTGCATTCTGTCTTAAAGTGACAGCAGACACCTAATATTCCTACTGTGTTCTGTGTTATTAATATTAACAAAACAACTAAATACAGCTTTAACAAAAATGAAACTATACTTAATTTCTGTACCTGAATACTACTGTTAGACTATGTAGCTTTGTTTAGTATCTTTGCTTGTCATTCGTGTATTTGTTCTTATTTTATTACGGACTGTTCACTTGTTTTTAATAATGTTTGAACTTTTTCAGTTAGGCTAGTTGTGTTTTTGTGTGGTGTCGAAGAACTTCAAGTGAGCTTTAAATAATAAATGAAAAGCAAAGTTACATTAGCCTACAAAGTTACATTCCCCCATATGATCATATTGCGCTCAGAAGTTTCTTCATATTGCATTAGTAGCTGATAACTAGACATGTGCCGGTATTCGGTAATGCAATAAATCATGGTAATGTATATGCCGTGCATTAGCTTATTTTCCATCAACCGCTTAAAAAAGGCGGTTTCACATTGTGCTTTTTTCTGTTTTACAAAAGCGGAGTGCTGCGCAAGAACACGTGCGCACTCTGATGTAAACAATCCCCACATGTAGAAGGCACTGTGTGCATGCGGCGCAGTGCACACTCTAGTCTAATGTAAACAATCCTCACATGGAGAAGAAGCATGGCGGAAGGAGGAACACTGCTGGCGATTTAGGCCTAGTCCATACAGACATGGGTATTTTTATAACCAGAGTTTTTCCTCCTGCGTTTAAAAAAAAAAATCCCGTCCACACATGCTCGGTTTAAAAGAAATCTCCGCCTATATGAAAACACAAAAACACGCTTTCACGCACTGTCAAGAGCATGCCACACTAGCAGGCGGCGATCGTAAAGCCACGTTGGCCAATCAGAAGCCTGAATCAGAAGCAAAAACCCTGGTTTTACTGTCTACACCACAACACTGCAACCGGCGTTTCTGAAAATCCTCACCCTGGCAGGTTTTTTTTTCAAAAATGTTCGCGCAATTTACAGTTTTCACACTCTCTCGCGCCACACATACATTTTCTCACGCAGAGAAAAATCGCGGAGCAAAGAGGACACGGAGACCGACAGACTAGACAGGGCAGGTTACTTTTGATGTGATACAAATTCTCAGCTCTCAGATTCTGTCCATTTTATTACGAAATTCAGACAATAAATACCATTTTGGCGCTAGTAAATGTGACGTGACAGATCGCTGTAGCGCCTCAGTTCAAGTAAACTGATCATTTGTTACTATTTATTTAAAACATTTTTTTTGAAGGCCTAGACTCTATATTAAACTAAAATACTGCATAAAAAAAAAAAAAAACATATATATATATATATATATTTTATTATTTATAATGGCAAAAATAGACCATAAATATTGCATAAATATTAATAATTCAATAAAATTCTCTCAGAATACAAAATTAAAAAGAATAAATATTATAGAACAAAAACTAAATTGCATTGGTTTTACTGGGATGGAGGAAGTTTAATTTTTAGGTGTCCGGTCACTTCTGACCGGGAAGGCCCAGGGTGTGACTCCGAAAGGTTAAAGAAAAAAACATTTCACATTTCTGCTACATAATTGACCCATTGTAAATACACATTCATCTTTCCAGAGGTGAATCCCTTTAATGTAGGTAATTGCATGTATACATGTAGCCAAGAAAATATTATATTGTTTCACAAAATGTAACTACATAATATAACAGTTAATGCAAATGAAAAAATACTAAGCATACTTGCAACGCTCCATCATGTAAACACATCAAGAAAATGTGTGTAAATATTGTGTAATATAAAGTCTTTTTGGTAAAATCATGCCGTATCATTGAATAAGATTGAACCATGTGGTAACTGACGATGTTAGTCAAACAAATATTATATCTTAGACTGCTATCCAATCACATTGAAACTTAAAACTAATTAGATAAACATTAAGTGTGCAAACATACCTTTAAAGAAAAGTAGTAAGACGCAAATTGAGCAAAAACACATCGTAAGTCCAAGTCTCTCACTCCAGCATGGAAAAACACACGTACGAATGCAGCGATAGACAGATCACGATTAAACGCGCCACTTATAAAGAGAGTTTGCTAATTACGCTGATCAACAAAGTTTTAGCACAATGTACACTGTTATAAAGTTACAAAGAGACAGTAAATAGGACATTTGTATGAGAGAGTGGAAGATACTGTGCTTCCCGTCTGCTTTCACAGTGAGACTAAGCGCGAGTGCTTAAAGAGGAAGAGATACCACTTCCTAACGGCCGTTAGTGCAAGTGCAGGCAAGACTGACAGATCTCTCTCCTCGCAGTGGATCTGACACCTGTGAGATCAAAGACTGATAGACGCTCGTGCACGGTGTTGCTAATAGATGTAATTTAAGTTCTGTTGCTTTTATATGGAAAAAAATATAATGAAGTTACAATACACACAAAGTAGCCTACTTGTTATTTAATACCGATCCAAATACGTGTTTAGCAATAATTTTTTCTTTAATACAGACATTTTTTTTTTTTTTTTTTTATAAAAATTACATCACATAACCCATATAGAGAGCGCACTGTCAGAGAGTTTGGGAATATTCACACATGATTTATGCACATAAAAACATGATATCAGATTTTTAAAATCAAACATTTTAAAAGAGAACAATACATCACGGTTGTTTAAACCAATGAGCATTAAGCTGTGTCATCAGCAAGTCGTTTCCCATCATGCTCCATCAGTCGGTGGAGAGAAACTGCAGAATCCGACACGACCGCCTTGTCGTCGCGACGAGTTTTTAGACATTCGTCAGCATAACATCAGAGCGCACTCGACACATTTCTAACCGGCATGCATCTTGCGGTGATAATAACTTCTCCGGTTTTAAAAAAAAAATTCAATAACTTCACACTGTTATACAGTGTAATGCCATCAAATTCAGGAAGCAAATTGCGATGGACTATTAATACCGTTCCAAATTATCCTACATCCTATCCAGGACATATAGATAATCCCGTGGTAACTAAAGAGCCTATCCTTTAGTCGTGTCCTCAAGAGTTAGGCGATCAGTCTATACAAATTCGTATTCTATTATAAAGATAATAGATTTCCCCTTTGTATTCTACAGTACCAGTCAAAAGTTTGGAAACACTACTATTTGTAATGCTTTTGAAAGAAGTCTCTTATGCTCATCAAGCCTGCAGTAAAAAAAAAAAAAAAAAAAAAGTAATATCATTACTTAATATCATGCTTCTAACGATTAAGGATCATAAGACACCAAAGACTGGAGTACTTGCTGATGAAAATTCAGCTTTGCATCACAAAAATAAATTACATTTTAAAGTATATTAAAAAAGAGAACCATTATTTTAAATTGTAATAATATTTCATAATATTACTGTTTTTTTTTGTTTTTTTTTAACTGCAGGCTTGATGAGCATAAGAGAATTCTTTCAAAAGCATTAAAAATAGTAGTGTTTCCAAACTTTTGACTGGTACTGTAAGTCTACCTTTTTAGGTGCTCTTCAGCCGTGTTCGCTATACAACAATAACCCTGTCGTAAGCTGCCTCTTTGGCTAGGCTTTTTAATCAATCAAATCTCACAGTGATTATTCTTATATCAAAAGAATGCTCACCCTCTTGTCGTTTCCTCCAGTTAGGATCTTCCTGATCCAGATAGAAGAATGTGACTCGTACCCAAGAATCCAAGGTCCAATCAGATGATTATAATAAACGTTTAACAATATTTATTAAAAGAATCAAATGAAAAGAATACTTGTTACAGATTATAAGATGAGTACTAACTAACAGAGAGATACTAGCTAGGCTTTTGTCCAGGTCTCTTCTTTTATAGTCTGAATTCAGCCGTTTTCATCAGTTAATATCAAGCGCATGACTGCTGTTTCAATATCACACGTATGACTGCTGTTTCAATATCACGCGTATGACTGCTATTTCTGTGCAAGCATGACTATGTCTAGCCAGCGGCTTGTTCTCCAGCGAGCAGCTGAAGATACAACAGTTCCTTTGTACAGTATTTGTGGATAATGACTCTTGTCACGGCTCTCTCATGTGGTTTGAGAGATGCAGAGATGAACAACAACCTCTTTATTCAGCAGAACACTTTTAGATGGTTATATTACTTATTAACCAAGATAGTTCGTTGGCTGCATCCTTAGTTACAGATTTCTTATTACGACCCTTTCTGCGTTGATGTCGAGTTGGAGGTGAAGGTGCAGCGAAGGAAGTGCCCCTCTCAGATGGGCCTCCCTCAACACCCCAAACAATATTTAATCTAAATGTTTACCAGAGGTAAAACACAGTTTAAATCATTATTTTATTTATTTAAACCATTTGCATCAGTTTCACTAAATGGCCCAACGCGCTCGCTGGCGCGGATATTTAAGATGGATATTTGCTTCAAGTGACAGGCTTGGTGAGTGAAATTATATTTGTATTATCTTTCTGTATATGTTTAATTTTCTTTAGATTTTCTGTCTAAAAGTGACCAAAAATACATTTAACTCCAGCTTACCATCAGTGTCGCCAAACCGTCCATCTCCAAAACGTTCGTACGCATGGGTCAGAGTTTGCGTGCAGGTGCGCAAATTTTCCCGTCAAGTTTGTTTTTATAAATCACAACTCATGCATCGGAAGTGGCGTACGCCTCTTTCAGGGCCTGTTTTGTGCGTACGCAACGGTTATAAATGAAGCCCCAGAGCACCTCCGCCTGCAAAGTCGCATTCGAGCCAAACGTTGATCGAATGTCGCTCGATTTTGTTGCGGTAATGTTAGCTGCTCCACAAACGTTGATGACAGCATCAGTTGTCGTCGTAACATTACTACTTGTAGATTTGTCGGTCACGCCAAAGTAACTAGACATAGTTGTTTGCTGTCTTACTCTTACCGTTGATTTGTGTAAGAGACAATCATGTATCAAATGAACGCGAGAGGAGGGCATCCTTCCTTCATTATTGTCCTGACTCACCCAGAGGTTATTTTTCTAGGCTAATTGAAGATATGTCTCAGTTATAACTTACGCATCGTTACATAATTTATCATGCATAAGGGTTAATAACAGTTCACTGTTATATCCATGTAGCAGAGGATCATGGGACTTCACATGCAATCCCGTGCATTTTATTACCATCATGTTTTCTAAGTTTCTATGAATAAGAAAATGCAAACACACAGAACATCAGTCTGTTGACACCTATGAAATGAGCTTTAAGTGTCAATTCACAGGAGATCTGAAGACATCAGCATAATAAATGCGGTGAAAGCAGGAACTATTGTCATGAAATAAAGAGTGTTTTCAGCAGATCTGTTAATATTGATGAGCCTCAGACTATCAACACTAATGGTGCGTTCAAGTCCTCCTGGGAAGATCGTACGTACGAGGTGGGATCGTGTTTACGACGTGAGGTGCGTTCAAGTCAGTTTCATCGGAGCAAGATGGCGGTGTACCTTCTTTTAATGGATTAATGAAAATACAGCAAGGTTTGTTAACTTATGAAGCCAATGATATAATATTTTGTGCAGAAAGCTTACTTTGTTATAAATAAAAATTACAATGTCACTGCTAAATACCTGTAAGTATTGTGATATATATTTTACTATCACTTTTCTCTCAATTAAAATTTACCGTCGACTACAGACGTTGCATCCATTGATTCCGCTATGTTTCTCACTGACACGCCCCCAACTCGTACAGATCGGGGCTTAAAGAAAATCCCGAGCTCCCCACGACATATTTACGACATTGTGGTGGTGTTCAAGTGCGTTCAACTCGTAATTACGATCTATACGAGATGACTTGAACGCACCATCATTCAACAAGCCATTCAGGATCATCAGCAGATCATCTCACTTTATTCTGAGTGTTTGCTGTTAGAAACACATTATTCGAGTCAGGATACGTGAATAATGTAACAGATTTGTGTACAGACACTGACAATGATCATAATACTCTTAAAAATAAAAGTAAATGTAACGTTTCAGGTGTCAAACTTTATTAATATTTATCTATATTCCCATGGATGTATAGATTTGAGATTTCCCTCGTTCGTTACTCATACAGTAATCTGCCAAAGATAAATGTTGACAAAGAAATAAAGGTAAACATGAAAATGGCAACACTTGGGATCGATTCCTATCAATTCCCCTCACAGATCTCAAACTTTGACTTGACATTCAGTAACAGTTCTCACTCCAAACATCGAGACAATCACACAAACGAACACAAACTCGCTCAGGTCTGAATGAACTCAACATATTCTCCTCATGCTCGCTGCTGCTGCACTAAATGTTTATTTCAGAAGGAAGACGCCAGAAAAGACGCACAAGTATCGCTGTGATCGATGAAAACAATACAGAAATGAGTCTGTCGTTTAATCAAACTGTATAAAGTGTGTTCGATGGTTGTATATGAGAAATACCGTGAACTGCTCTCCTCTCCTCAGAAGACTCGAGAGACGGCGCGAGCGAGTGGTGACGTCATCGGCCGCCAACACAGGCGCGTACGGGACACCCCCGCAGCCAATCAGGGCCACGCAGATTCAGCTTTACTAGTAGCCTTCCATTATTATTATTTTAGAACTGAAGTGACTCCAGTTACTAAAGGTGAAGGGAACTTTTTCAAGTGAAGCACAAAATAGTCAGAATAAGCAGAGGAAGATCACCTCCATCCAGTCTGAAAAGTGTTTTGGCCGATAAATTCCGGCTCAGTATTCTGTAGCGTCCTAAGACAAATAGTAAAGGCATGTCGGTAGATTAGCACCTGTAGAATTTCCTTTTGTTGAAACCCCAGATAAAATTAGAAAGCTTTTATTATTTTTTAGATCCATGAGGCAGTTCGACATTTCCAAAACACTGAAATAAACACACAGAAGACTAGGTATTCTCGTAACTTTTACTTTATTCTACTAAAAGCTACTAATTACATCTTCAACAGTGTAATAAGATTACTGTACTATTTTTAAAGAGTAATTCCTTATTTTACTTTTAGAATAAAAAGTAATTAAATTACAGTAATTAATGAATTAGTTAGTACTGCATTACA
This sequence comes from Scardinius erythrophthalmus, assembly GCF_964197995.2. Taxonomy (NCBI): domain Eukaryota; kingdom Metazoa; phylum Chordata; class Actinopteri; order Cypriniformes; family Leuciscidae; genus Scardinius; species Scardinius erythrophthalmus. The sequence goes on from NC_138221.1 coordinate 11,877,902, forward strand.
CCCAACAGCCACTGATTACACAATTATGCTGATAGAGCACATCCAGTTTTGTATTTTAAAGACTATTTAATATTACCTCTAAACTTTGACTAGGCTTGGCATGTTGCATATTAATTGTTCTAGGAACCTCTAAAAGGTTATATTTTAATTGTTGTGTATGTTGTGCTAATGTTAAAACTAGGAGTTTCACTTGGCCCACCCTACATCTCAAAGCTGGAGCCGGGGCGGGTGTTGTTTAAAGTTCATAGTGATTGTTCTGACTTCATGAAGCCTCATGGTGTGAATGAACTTCAAACTGACTAGAACAAACTCTTTGAAATGTATATATGATACTGGATATGAAACTGTTAATAATGTTGACAGAAAGCAATCTCATTCAATGTCAGTCATGTGTGCAGTGAAATAGGCATTTAAAAGCTCTATTGAGAAAATGAAAACTCAAAAAGCAATCATATCAGGATACTTCATGACTTTCAGAACTAAAATTATTCCTGATTCAAGCAGAATCAGCAGAAAATAAAAAAGGACAATAACAATATGTTGATAAAATGACTAAAGAGTTTAATCAATAATTACATGAAGCAAATACAAACATTAGAATTGAAAGCGAATGAGACAGATCTCTCTCTTTACTGACTTATAAGAGCCAGTGTCCAGTGTCAAAGATCCATTCATGAAAGTATATCTTGTATTTGCATGGAAGAGTAGAAGTGGAAGATAAACTAGATGTTCTGATGAAAAACATTAAAAATTAAAATCAGATTGATGTCTCTCTTAAAAGTGTTATGGCCTCCTCTTCAGCTCCTGAACTTTGCCTTCAAATTAATTTTTTTCCAGTGTGAATTTTCTGGCACTCTTTCAGTTCATCTTCTGTAGTAAAGGACTTCAGCACTGAAACACACACCGCTGTCTTTTCTGCTGTAATATTATTAATGAATCTTCTCCTTTGTGTGAATCTTCAGGTGTTTCTTCAGGAGTGATGCCCAATGAAACTGTTTACCGCACTGATCAGTTAAATGGTCTTTCTCCAGAATGAGAAGCAGAAGTGATGTGAAGTGTTTTTTACACTGAGGGCAGGAGACAGATTTTTTGACTTCTGTTTTTCTTTTCTTGTTCACGTCTAAAAGAAACATTAAATCAAGTGAGTTTTAATGGACTATTTTATGCAAACAACTTGCTAATCATGTCTTACTCATGTAGTTAAAGTAGTGATGGGTGATTTCGAAGCACTGCTTCACGAAGCTCAGACACCTTTATGAATCTTTTGATTCAAATCAGTGGTTCAGATTTGTGGTGGTTCAGAGCTTGAATCAAACTGTGAAATTCACGTGATTTCAGTAAATGAGGCTTTGTTGCCTCATAACCGTTTCAAAACGTCAATGACCTCTGTGAACCCATCATGTGGTAAACCATTGAACAAGTGTCTATGGGTTTTACCAGATTTATAGTTTTAAACATTTGTAGACATTTTAATGAGACATCTGTATAATTTAATAGTAGTTAATAATCTCTTATTCGCCTGTTTAGCTAAACAATCCATGGAACAAACAAAACAAGCTCTGAAAATGTATTAAAATCCCCATATTATACAGCTACTTAATATTTATGATATAAGATGATTTGTTGATTGCATTTGATTGATTTCCTTCAATAACAACTAATAAAAGGTGTTATGATGCATGTTTAGCCTGAGTTTCTGTTGCATTTACACTGTAATGACCAGTGTGTGGCATTTCGAACGCTTCGAAATAGTGAATAATTATTGATTCAACTTTGAGCTTAGTTTTTCCCATCACTACACTATAAAAAATCTTGGGTTATTTTTTCTACCCAAATCATGGGTTTGCCTTTTAGGTCAATCTTTTGGGTTATTTTTTCAGTGTTTGGGTAGTTTTTGTGTAACCCAGATCATGGGTCAGAAGTAACAACCCAGTGTTTGTGTAGTTTTTGTGTAACGCAGATCTGGGTTCAGATGTAACAATCCAGTGTTTGGGTAATTTTTGTGTTACACAGATCTGGGTTCAGATGTAACAACCCAGTGTTTGGGTAGGTTTTTGTTACCCAGAACCTGGGTCAGACGTAACACTCCAGGAATTGTGTTATTTATCGCAGGCTTTTTTTAACCTCTTCAGGAGAGAGCAGTGCAGTTCCGTCAAATTGGTGCGTGTCTTCGGTAAAATGTGTATGTGTAATTTTTTTTATCTATAAATTAGTTATTGTTTTGTATATTGTATAATTAAATGCAAATAAAGGAACATACAGAGGCGTGATGTGAGTCACCTAAACGAGTCTCACGTCTGTCTTTTTGCATGATGGAAACATGATGCCTTGTCTTTAAAGGGCAAAGCAAATAGTAGAAATATTATCTGAACAAAAAAAAAACATTGCTTTATGTAACCCGTCTTGTCTGTCTGCGTTGTGTTCTGAGTTGTTCTCAAGTAGACACAGAGGCACGGGCTGTCTCAATGCAGTTTATTATCTGCGGTCATAAACAAAATGACAATGAGTGTTGCGTGACATCAGATTGGCATCCCAGTCAAATCCAGCATTGCTCTCGATGTATTCACATTAATCACATTAAATCTCTTTTCATAAAGAAAAACTACATACATTTGTAATCAAAACAAATACAAAGAAAAATATCACAGATATTCCCAATGGAAAAACACATTGTAAATTCCCCTTAATCATTCATTAATTCCATTAGATAAACTACACATATATTCATTCATTTCGAACAAATATGCACAAACACACAAAAAAACCATACCTGCGGTCATAAACAAAATGACAATGAGTGTTGCGTGACATCAGATTGGCATCTAAAAAAGATAGCGTCACGTCAATACAATGTTAATGGCCTGCCGAACAGCTAGCTCACCACGTGGTGCAACAGCTACTGAACTGCATTTAACATATAAAAGACACAATATCGCGGCTCGTAGTTCATTAAGACTACTGCAAGATTCACTCATCATCATAGACACTCTTACACAGTGATAAGTCAACAAATAAGTGATAATAACAACTTATATCCGTTTTATTATCGGAGAGACCTGACGTGAACTCACCCCAGTCAAATCCAGCATTGCTCTGACTGAGGTCAGCCTTGCGCGGCGCAAGTCCCCGATCTGATGACGTCACACGCACGCACTGCACTAAACCGACGCGCAGGCAGAATGAACACAAAACGAAACTCCCAGTAATACAAAAAGAAATATTTTTGGTGGAATTCATAAGTATACAAATAAACCTGCTACATTCACCCCCCCTGAATTCCACCAAAATAATGACACCCCTCCCTGAATTCTATAATAGCACCAAAGATGCATTAATGTAAACACACTCGTACCCGGACCAAATAACAATGAGATCTAATCCCAAAGTTCAGTAAAAAACTATCCGTAAAACGGATCAAGGAAAAAAAATGAAGGTTGATCAGGCCCTCATCCTCTCAGGAACATAAAGGTGCAGCCTACACCCCTAAACATCTGGTCCCCTGGCTTGAAAAAGCCCACAGTACGGTTTCACATTCAAGGAAGAAGAAGAAGAAAAAAAATTTTAATAAAAAAAACAGTTTGAAAAGAGAAAAACTTAACGGCGTGCACTCTAAATCAAACTTTCTGAGGCAAGGAAAGGCCCCATATAACAGGTCTCTGAACCATACTCTCAATAAGTCTATTGACAGACCTAACCACCCTCCCAGTTCTAGTTACAACCCTGCCTTGAATTCTGTTATCAACTACAGCAGTCTGAGTCACAGTAGAGTCAGCAGGTGAGCAGGCTTGAGTGGGGGTTGAGTCAGTCGGAGTCGTATCAACGTCAGTAGGTGCATTTGACTGAACAAGGTCTGGGTCAGACAGGGTCGCTTCAGGTGAACTGGCCATGTCTTCATGAGCGTGAGACTCATCCTCAAGTTCTGGAATAGAAACTTCTTCGTCTGCTGAAGCCTCAGCAGCTCGATCTGGGTCTGACAGAACCCATGAGGACGTCCGTGCCAAGGAAGACTCTCGCTCCAGATTGCTCAGGCTATCCACATCTCCACAGACACTTGTGCCTTCAACTTCTGATGAGCTGACAAAAGACTGATTCTCCAGGGTGTCTTGGATAGGAAGGAAGCTCACATCAAGCAAAAGGTTCCTGTGCACAACCTTGCTCTGGCCAGAGACATCGCTGATCTTGTAGATGTGAGTCTTGGGGTTCCGCTCCACTACCGTATACACTGCAGGTTCCCACTTGTCGGCTAACTTCTTTTTTCCTTTCTCTCCCTTGTTCGCGAGCAGCACTCGGGCTCCAACAGGTAAGGAAACCCCTCTGACCTTTTTATTGTACTGACGAGCCTGCTGTTCCTGCTCTTTAGTGGCATGCTGCTGGGCGATGTTGGCTGCCTCAGACAGGTAAGATAGCAGAGTCCTCGAGTAGCTGCTGAAGTCTGTCACAGTGAGGTCGTGCAGAACAGACTGAAAGACAACATCAACTGGGAGCCTTGGAACGCGGCCAAACATTAAGTGGAAGGGTGCATAGCCGGTTGTTTCGTGAGCAGTCGCATTGTATGCAAATGTCAGCGTCTGGATCTGCTGTGGCCATTCTTGCTTGGCTCTCAGAGGAAGACTCCGTATCATGTTGCCCAGTGTGCGGTTAAAGCGCTCTGTGCCCCCGTTGCCCATTGGGTGATATGCCGTTGTATGAGACTTTGCCACCCCCGACAGCTGCAGCAACTCAGACACCAGCTCACTCTCAAAACTAGGGCCCTGGTCAGAGTGGATGCGCTCAGGGAACCCGTAGACACAAAAGACACAATCCCATAACTTTCTGGCCACTTGTTTGGCAGTCTGGTTCCTGCAAGGAAAGGCAAAAGCCATTTTCGTAAAGTGGTCAGTCGCCACCAGCACATCAACAGAGTTCTTGTTCTTATCCTCTGCTGACCAAAAATCAATGCAGACCAGTTCCATGGCAGCGGAAGTTTTAATACTTTCCAAGGGGGCTTGTGCTGAGGGCTCCGGGGATTTTGCAAGTACACACCTCTCACAGCATCGCACATGCTCTCTCGTATCTCTCTCCATACTGGGCCAGAAGAAGCGCTGTCTCGCCAGATGGAGCGTCCTCGCCTGTCCTTGATGCCCTGCCAAGTCATGAACTCCCTTCAAGGCATCACTCCTCAAACTGGCTGGCAGTAGCAACTGGAATCTTTTCATCCTACTCACAGGGTCCTTCGTTTCTCGGTACAAGACACCATTCCGAATGACTAGCCTCTCCCAGTGTTTCAGTAATGCCAACGAACTGGGGCCCATACTGTGCCTTTCTCGTCTGGATGGACGACGTCTGCGGACCACAAACGGGAGAACCGAAGATATAGTGGGATCCTGAAGCTGCTTATCTTCCAATTCGCGCAGAGTGAGAGAGGGCAGGGTACACTGGCCTGCAGGTTGCAGCTGTTGGACATGTTGGCCAAAACAGAGCCCTGTTCTCCACACCACTCCTCCAGGAACTGTGAGAGGCTAGAGCAGCTTTGACTTCAGCTGCACTGTAGGAGCCTGTGGTGTCATGTGGTGGCTCGTGCTGTTGAACCGCTTGGAGGTGTTGGACGCCCAGTCTGAATGTCTGTTGCACCTCCTCAGCCTCTGCACCTTCAGCCTCCTGCACTAGGCTACCATATGGCTCTTGGATCAGACGCCTGCTAACTGAAGTGGTAAAGGGATCTCGACTGAGTGCGTCTGCTACAACATTTTTTGGGCCTGGGATGTATTTCAGGTCGAAGTTGTATGAAGACAGTTTGGCTACCCATCTCTGTTCGTATGCATCAAGCTTGGGCTTGGTCATGATGTGGGTCAGCGGGTTGTTGTCTGTCCACACAGTAAAGTCATGCCCTTTCAGCCAGTGACTGAACTTCTCAGAGACGCTCCACTTCAGTGCCATAAACTCAAGACGATGAGCGGGATATCTTTGCTGTGACTTGCTGAGGGTCTTACTGGCAAAAGCAATGGGGCGAGCCTTGTCTTCCCCTACTGGCAATTGTGACAACACAGCCCCAAGCCCGTCCAGGGATGCATCAACGGACAGGATGAATGGTCTGGAGAAATCAGGATGGGCCAATACAGCACAGTTGAGCAGATCTGTCTTGAGCTTCTGGAAAGCCTTCTCGCATTCAGGAGTCCAATCCGCTGCAGTCAGTTTCCTGTACATACCCGCACCTCCACCACTCTGACCAGTCCGGCCTCTCCTCTTCTGGCCTGCCGTCAAAGCAAACAGGGGCTTGGCAATGGCTGAGCAGCCAGGAATGAAAGACTGGTAGAAGAACACCATGCCAAGAAATGACTTCAGCCTCTTTACAGATGGGGTACGACCATCCTCCTCCATCAGAGCCTCCTTTGGCATCTTGCAGATGACATCAACTTTGGTGGGATCCACCGCAACCCCACTTTGGTCGATGACGTGACCAAGGAACCTCACTGACCTCATCAAAAGGTGGCATTTCTTGGGGCTCAGCTTGAGGTTGTTGTCTCTGAGCTTACCGAAGACCACTTGGAGCCTGTTTAGTGCTTCCTCTTCAGTGGGCGCAAAGACAAGTAGGTCGTCTAAGTAGCAGAGCAGGCTGGTGAAGTTAAGGCTGCCAAAGATGCTCAGCATCATACGCATGAAGGATGCTGGGCTGTTACAAAGCCCCTGCGGCATCCTGTTGTACTCATACAAACCAACAGGTGTCGTGAAGGCTGTATACTTCTTGTGGTCTTCACACATCGGAACATTATAGAAGCCCGAGGTCAGATCCATTGTACTGAAAACAGCATTACCTCCCAGTGCTGCTAGACAGTCGGCCTGATGAGGCAGTGGGTGAGCATCTTTTAAAGTCCGTGCATTCAGCCACCTGAAGTCTGTGCAGATTCTGAGCCCACCATCTTTCTTCCACACCATGACGAGAGGGGATGCATAATCACTGATGGACTTGCGGATGATCCCCCTCTCCTCCATGTCTGAGAGCACGCGTCGTAGCTGTTGGTAATGTGCAGGAGGGACTCTCCTATATGGCATGCGAAATGGGCGATCGTCTGTCAGGCGAATGCTGTGCACAAACTCTCTCGCCTCGCCACAATCAAGTGAGTGTCTGGAGAAGATGTCTTCATACTCTCCAACCAGTTCGACAAGACGTTTCTTCGCCCAAAAGCTGGCTTGGCATGAGTCAATGTCCAAATCGCTCAACCCCAGGTTGGACAGGCGTTCTTTGAGGTCAGCATCCGTGGCAGCTGAAACTATAACACTCTCTGGCTCCAAGCCCTCCATCTCACACAGACCTTGCTGAACGTTGAAGTCCTCCACAGCAAGACACGGGAACACATCAGCGATGATGGCATTACGTCTCAATGTGATTGGCTTCGGCGAAAGATTCGTCATCTTCAAGGGCACCCACCTGTCAGCCCACATCGCAGTGATGACACGACCCACAAGGACATCCCGTGGACTTGACCTGGAACCACATGGCTCCACAATGACTGTGCTGCCTGGAGACATCGGCACCTTGCTGGACAGCCTACCCCACACCAGGTGTTCGTGCTGCGGTTCCAGTGTGACAGCATGAGGCAGCTTCAAAGGACCGATCTTGTCTGGGACATCCTCACTCTTCCATCTTGTGGTGCAGGACAGCATATCAAGGAACTGGTCACAGTCTGACGGTACTCTCTTGCCTCCAGCTGATATGAGTCTCCAGTAATTTTCATCGCTCTTCATGGTACGTGCGAGGTGCTTGAGGACGTTTGAACCGATGATGAGCTCATCACGCTGGCCCGGCACAAGCAGAACAGGAACAGCGCACTTCACTCCATACACAGACAGCATCAAGTCATAAACTCCTTTGGGACGTGTCTGCTTTCCCCCACAACCGACAAGCACAATTCTTTCGGCTGATTCAGGCTCTTTAAGAAGGACTCCCGCCACCTTGAGTAATGCTTCAGCCCCCTCACTCATCGTACAAGCCATGGATCCTGAGTCAATCATGCCCTTCAGCTTCACCTTGTCATTAACCACAACCTGGACATAGAATAATTCACTGAAAGCTGGCACCTCTCCAGACCCTTGAACCACGACCTGAAGACCTTCTGGTACGGCTGAACAGGCATTAACGTAAAGTAGCTCCAAGTCCTCGTCTCCAATGAGGGTGTTGTGTCGATCCCCCACACTGCCCCTCTCCAAGTGTGGGCTCTCTAGTTTCCCGCCGGCGGCCCTCGTCTGGCATCAGCCTGGCCCACCCGCTTCCGTCCATACTTGTCACAGTCCTTCTTCCAGTGACCAGGAGTAAAACACGCGAGACACAGGTTTTCTCTCCTGCAATGTGCGAGCGTGGAATGTCTGACATCGTCACAGACTCTACAACTCCTCCTCTGAAAGGGCATTGGAGCATATGATGGCTCTTGTGCAGGGGCTTGGACGTTCTGACGCACCACCAAGTGATCTAGAAGACTGATCAGTGCATTCATGCTATTCACACCAACAGTGGCAGTGGCTGGAGTGGCGTGACTGGACTGGGGTGCTTGAAAGCATGCTGGTGACTGTGCATATTGTGGAACAGACTGTGCATGGGATGGTTGAGGCAAGTGAACAGCTGGGGAATTGGGCACAAACTGTTCTGCTAAAGGTGAAAGCTGTGATGTTGGTGTCTGAACTGATGCGTTGGCAAACATAGTGGCTTGAGGCGGAGCGAACCCCTGGGGAAAAGGCAGCTGAAACTGGGGCTCTGCTGGCACTGGTTGAGACAGCTCTGGCTCTCGTGACATGGCTGACTGTGTGTGAGTGACTATGTGTCTCTGTGGAGTATGAGAACTGGTCAGCGTGCGCATCCTGAGTTCCCTCTGGTAGGCGTCAATGCGTTCCTGGACCTCGCTCGTGGTCCACTCCTCAGCCGCCTTGAAGCTGAGTCTGTTAGAGAGTATGGGGTCTGGGCAAAACTTGATGAACATCATGCATACCTCCCGTCCCGGATCTTCAACACTTCGTTTCTGTCTCTTTAGGCACTCGTCAGCGATATCAATGGCGTTATTCAACCTGATCCAGAAAACTGGACACGACTGGAACACGCCCTGGGTGTTCCCAACCCTCCCACATCAGGCGACTGAACCTCGTCCTTGAATAGCCTCCCCCTCCCAAACCCCGCAGTAGCATACATATCTCGATCAAAAACACCCGTACCCACTGGTGTATTTACTGAGTCCATTGTGCAATACTTGGGTGAAACAATGCAGTCCCCACGGCGATCGAAGTGGCGTCGATACTCGAAGAATCCAGAAGGTCACGGCACCAATGTAACCCGTCTTGTCTGTCTGCGTTGTGTTCTGGGTTGTTCTCAAGTAGACACAGAGGCACGGGCTGTCTCAATGCAGTTTATTATCTGCGGTCATAAACAAAATGACAATGAGTGTTGCGTGACATCAGATTGGCATCCCAGTCAAATCCAGCATTGCTCTCGATGTATTCACATTAATCACATTAAATCTCTTTTCATAAAGAAAAACTACATACATTTGTAATCAAAACAAATACAAAGAAAAATATCACAGATATTCCCAATGGAAAAACACATTGTAAATTCCCCTTAATCATTCATTAATTCCATTAGATAAACTACACATATATTCATTCATTTCGAACAAATATGCACAAACACACAAAAAAACCATACCTGCGGTCATAAACAAAATGACAATGAGTGTTGCGTGACATCAGATTGGCATCTAAAAAAGATAGCGTCACGTCAATACAATGTTAATGGCCTGCCGAACAGCTAGCTCACCACGTGGTGCAACAGCTACTGAACTGCATTTAACATATAAAAGACACAATATCGCGGCTCGTAGTTCATTAAGACTACTGCAAGATTCACTCATCATCATAGACACTCTTACACAGTGATAAGTCAACAAATAAGTGATAATAACAACTTATATCCGTTTTATTATCGGAGAGACCTGACGTGAACTCACCCCAGTCAAATCCAGCATTGCTCTGACTGAGGTCAGCCTTGCGCGGCGCAAGTCCCCGATCTGATGACGTCACACGCACGCACTGCACTAAACCGACGCGCAGGCAGAATGAACACAAAACGAAACTCCCAGTAATACAAAAAGAAATATTTTTGGTGGAATTCATAAGTATACAAATAAACCTGCTACATTTATTCAAAATCAGCTTGAACAAAACATTTGTGTTTAGTGTAAAAAGGCTTTCAGACTTTTTAGGCTTTTCCTGGGTCAAATTAATATAAAAGGACAAAATCAGGAAAGTTAAATGTCTAAATAATTAATTGAATAATTAATTGAATTTCATATTCTTGACCTGAAACAATGTGAATCTTAGTTATTCAGTGTCATGATGTTTGATTTTCTTAAATTGTGTTTGATGATCAAAACAATCTTTAACTAGGGCTGCTAGACCTTATTGATGAAATTTATCATGAAAATAATCAACAACCAAGCTAATTATAGATTAATTGTGTATGCACAATCATGTCAATTTACAGCAGTGAAAAACTGGTAACCAGGCAACAGACAAGTGACCAATCCGGAGTGGCGATGTCACTACACATATTCAACCATCACGGTTCGGCACGGTCAGTGTGCTGAGAGTTCAGGGCCGAGAACGGTTTGTAATTGTGCCGTGCCGTACCAAGCTCAAGTGGAAACACAACCTTTTCTGAAGGTGGAAAAGCAGCTTTTGTTTCTCAGCACATAAATATGAACTACTTACCGTGATCTCAGACTGTGGTGATGTGGTTTCTCCACTGCATGGATCTTCATGTGTCGCCTCAGGTGACTTTTATCAGAGAAACTCTTTCCACACTGATCACACGTGTGCGGCTTCTCTCCAGTGTGGATCCTCTCATGTGTTTTCAGAGATGTTGACTGACTGAATCTCTTGTCACAGTGTGAACACTTGTAAGGTTTTTCTCCAGTGTGAATTCTCTCATGTGTTTTCAGATCTGTTGACTGACTGAATCTTTTTCCACACTGATCACACTTGTGCAGATTCTCTCCAGTGTGGATCCTCTCATGTCTTTTCAGACTTGAAGACTGACTGAATCTCTTGTCACAGTGTGAACACTTGTAAGGTTTTTCTCCAGTGTGGATCCTCTCATGTTTTTTCAGATCTGATGACAGACTAAATCTCTTGTCACAGTGTGAACACATGTAAGGTTTTTCTCCAGTGTGAATTCTCTGGTGCAGTTTTAAATGTTCAGCTGTAATAAAAGTCTTCTCACACTCAAAGCACATGTACTCTCTCACACCAGTGTGTCTTTTCTGATGTCTTTGTAAAGTGTGCCGCTGTGAAAAACTCTTTCCACACACAGAACATGAATGTGGCTTCTCCTTCGTATGAACTGTCAGGTGTGTCTTCAGGTTTGATGCACAGACAAATGTTTTCCCGCACTGATCACATGAGAACGGCTTCTCTCCAGTGTGCATCATCATGTGAACAATAAGGTTTGATGATCGACCGAAACTCTTCCCACATTGATGGCATACATGTGGCTTCTCTCCTGTATGAACTCTCATGTGAATCTGAAGAGATTGTTTGCCTGATAAACTCTTTCCACACTGAGAGCAGGTGAAAGATGTCTTGACTCTTCTTTTCTTTAAAAATGTATTTGAGCGAGGTTTTCCTCCATGTTGGACATGATGTTTCTCCTTCACTTCACTCAGTTCTTCACTCTCCTCCTTCACTTCACTCAGTTCTTCACTCTCCTCCTTCACTTCACTCAGTTCTTCAGTCTCCTCCTTCACTTCCATCAGGTCTGAAATGAAAGAAAAACTCTCATTTTAAAATTTTCTAAAGTTTACTGGTGGGATTCTCTCTGAAATTTGTCTGAGATCCTCCAGCCGTGATTAAAGCTTCTTCTTGGGGGAGATTCTCTGAGAACTGGTCGAGTACTCTCCCGGCCGTGATTAAAGCATTTAAAACACATTGTCTGAAGTGTGTCGGTTATTATTGCTGTGCAGAAAGTTAGTTAGGGGAACAAGTTAGAGATAGGGGATGTCGACTGTAGTCGAGACCCATAGAAACTAACGTCGACTAAAGACGTTTGGGGATGTCGATTGTAGACGAGACCCAGGTAGACTTAGGTCAGGTGCGAAATAGGGAAAACATCTACCACAGTATACATGTTTTGTAAAAATACGCACAAAATTCTGGTCAAAATTCTAGTACTATTGTTACAAATTGTAAACCATATATAAAATAAAACTGTTAAAATATTTAAATTTAGTTTGACCTGATGTTGACAATCAATATGAATCCTCCTTTTACTGACCATTTGTTAAAAAAATTGAAACTATTGCAGCTATTTCACAGTTGAACTGTTTATCTAAATGTGATGAAGTTCTTGAATGTTTCTAAGATGAATGTTCTTCAGCATCATGAATGAATGAAGAATAAACACCAACCTCTTTGTTCTTCAGGATCTTCAGTGTGTTTCATTCTGCAGGGTTCTGGATCACTCATGTTCTCACTGTCCTCTTTAATAAACTCAGTCTTTGCAGATTTCAGCTCTTCCTGATGCTCTGATGCTCGTCTTCACTTGTAGCTGATGGGAATTTACAGCATTTATTGGAGAATTACTGTGGGAGGAGCTTCACTGATGCTGTGATTGCTGTGGGAGGAGCTTCATTGATGATGTGATTTCTGTGGGAGGAGCTTATCTGCCAAAATATACAAAATAAAATTATATTAAAATAAAAATAATATTATACAAAAATATATCAGTTAGTGAGTGTTTTTAAACTAAATACACATCTGTAAAAAAATCTGTACATCATGTCTTTCTGTCCATCAGTAAGTAATGCTCATTCAATTCATAACCCTAAAATTATTCTCCTTCTTCATTCAAATATAGGCATATTGTGAGTCTGTCACTTCATTAAAAAACAATCTTGAAGTCTTGATGCCAGAAAATAAACTTTTCTTCTCACACTCAAAATAGAAATGATAAAGAATATAAACATCATAATGTCTCCCAAATATTAACAATGGTCAGAAGAAGAGAAAAAAAAACAGTTGAAAGTATGGACACAGAAATAAATGTATATTTTTGAGCAACAAATACAGTCTGCTGACACCAATGAAATGAGCTTTAAGTGTCAATTCACATGAGATCTGAAGACATCAGCATAATAAATGAGGTGAAAACAGGAACTATTGTCATGAAATAAAGAGTGTTTTCAGCAGATCTGTTAATATTGATGAGCCTCAGACTATCAACACTCATTCAACAAGCCATTCAGGGTCATCAGCAGATCATCTCACTTTATTCTGAGTGTTTGCTGTTAGAAACACATTATTGGAGTCAGGATACATGATAAAACCCTGTTAAACTGCTCTATTGAAAGACATTACTGTTATTCCTCACAATATAGCCTAACATGGATAAATCATCAATAATAGAACAAAATAATTAAATAAATAACCTATCTTTGTGAACCTCTACAGGCAAATAACTACAACACTATAATATGTTAATTTAAAACTAGTTTGACTTTATAATATAGTAATAAAGTAATTCAATCATTAACATGTAACAGATTTGTATGTACAGACACTGACAATTATCATAATACTCTTAAAAATAAAATAAAATGTAACGTTTCCAGTGTTAAACTTCATTAAAATGTATCTTTATTCCCATGGATGTATAGATTTGAAAGTTCCCTCGTTTGTTACTCATACAGGGGAAATATAAAGTCAGTTTTAATAAGTAAATGTAATCTTCCAAAGATAAATGTCCACAAAAAAATAAACATGAAAATGGCAACAGCAACACTTGGGATCGATTCCTATCAATTCCCCTCACAAATCTCAAACTTTGACTTGACAATCAGTAACATTTTTCACTCCAAACAAACGAACAATCACACAAACGAACACAAAATCGCTCAGGTGGGTTAGGGTTAGGGTTAGGCTCAGATCATGCTTGCTGTTTCGATGTACTTTGCCTTACTGAAACCTGGCTTAAACCAAATGATTATTTCAGTCTTAATGAGTCTACTCCACCAGGATACTGTTATAAGCATGAGCCCCGTCTGACTGGTTGTGGCGGTGGTGTTGCAACAATCTATAGAGATATTCTTAATGTTACTCAGAAAACAGGTCACAGGTTTAATTTGTTTGAAGTACTTGTGCTAAATGTTATGCTCTAAACTATGGAGTGCCGCAAGGATCTGGCCCTCTGCTATTCTCAATATATATGTTGCCACTTGGTAATATTATAAGAAAACATGGAATTAGTTTCCACTGTTATGCTGATGCCACTCAATTTCACGACCAGATGAAAACGTTAAATTATCTAAATTTACAGAGTGTGTTAAAGATAAAAAATACTGGATGACGTGTAATTTTCTGCTATTAAATTCAGATAAAACGAAGGTATTACTTATTGGTCCAAAAAAACTGCCCACAAAACCTCTTGCAATACAACTTTAATTTAGAAGGATGTCCTGTTACTTTATCCACTACAGTAAAAGACCTGGGTGTTATACTAGACTGCAACTTGTCTTTCGAAAATCATATTTCATATGTTACAAGAACAGCCTTTTTCCACCTCAAACATTGCTAAGCTACGGAACATGCTATCTGTTTCTGATACAGAAAAGTTAGTTCATGCATTCATGACCTCGAGACTAGATTACTGTAATGCTTTATTAGCTGGTTGTCCTGCATCCTCAATAAACAAGCTACAAAATGCAGCTGCTAGAGTTCTTTCTAGGTCAAGAAAATATGATCATATAACACCAATTATATCGTCTCTACACTGGTTACCTATTAAGTTCCGTATCAATTACAAAGTATTACTACTGACCTATAAAGCCCTAAATGGTTTAGCTCCACTGTATTTAACGGATCTTCTATCGCCCTACAATCCATCGTGCTCTTTAAGATCACGAAATTTGAGGCTTCTGGTCATTCCTAGGATATCTAGTTCACTAAAGGAGGGAGGGCGTTTTCACATTTAGCTCCAAAACTCTGGAATGGGCTTCCTGATATTGTTCGAGGCTCAGACTCACTCTCCCAGTTTAAAACTAGATTAAAGACGCATGTCTTTAGGCAAGCATTCACATAATGATTACCTTTTATACTACAGTTGAATCAGATTGAATGCATTAATTTCTGAAATGCACTTTCTGTAAAACTGCTTTGAAACAATGTGTATTGTGAAAAGCACTATACAAATAAATTTGAATTGAAAATTTGAATTGAATACAGAATATAAATGTTTAAAAAGGTAAAATGTGTTCTCAGAACTGTACACTGATTGTTTATGGACAGGTTATGGAGTCAGTCACAGCATATTTTGGCCAATAAACAACCCAAAATGGAGTGTAGTTACATGTGTACATGAAATGCTAATATTTTATTTCAAGTAATTCCAATATTTAATGCTGGTTTCATGAGTGCCACAAAATGCTCTTAAATGTGTAGCAGCTAAGAGTTTATATCTCTCAGCACGTGTCTTTAAAGGGCAAAATATTATTCAGAAATATTATCTGAACAAAAAAACACTGCTTTATTCAAAATCAGCTTGAACAAAACATTTGTGTTTAGTGTAAAAAGGCTTTCAGACTTCCCAGTTCACCTGTTTTTTAGGATTTTCCTGGGTCAAATTAATATAAAAGGACAAAATCAGGAAAGTTAAATGTCAAAATAATTAATTGAATGTCTTTTATATTCTTGACCTGAAACAATGTAAGGCCACGTTTACACGATGGGAAAACGCAGTTTCCCTGCGTTTTGGCCTGTCATTTACACGAAAACGCCGTATTATCCCAGAAAACGATTATTTCTAAAAACTCCGGCCAAAGTGGAGATTTCTGAAAACGCCGGTTATGTGTTGCCGTGTCAACTGGGAGAAACGGGGTTTTAAGTTCTCAAACGTCACATTATGCGCCAGAAAATGCTTACGTCATGTGAGCGCCCTATGTTTAGAGTTTGTTTGGCTACTATTTGATCATGGATGCTGTTAAAGTGGTACTCATTTTTACTTTTGTGCAAACGCTTTTGGCCTGTTTGCATTTGCTTCGCTGTCTGTCCACACGAACGAACCTCGCGCCATGTCTGTTGTTTTGAATGGAACAGGAAGTCGCTCGTGCTATTCGTTGTTGTCGATTTTGAGGATTCTGATTGGCTTGCATGGCTTTATCCTTCTCCCTACACTGCCGCCCATTGTATTTATGCGGGTTGATGTAAACGACAACTTTTTTTGAAAACGATGTTGTGTGCACGATGTTATTTTTGAAAACGGAGGGTGAGAAATATTCGTTTCTCTAAATACCCGGCTATGTGTAAATGTGGCCTAAATGTCACGGTTCATAAAATCATTGTTTCCTTCTTGTCTCGTGTTTCTGTTGTTATGTGTGTATGGGTGTGTGTGAGTGGGCGTGACCGCTCCTCCCGACTGATCAGCGCTCCAGCTGATCTCATTCATCACTCCAGCTGCAGCTCATTCACGCACCTTTAAAACCTCACCGCACTCTCCTCACCGGGGTCTCCTCAGATCGTTGTTTGATGTCTCCCGTGTGTGATCCTGTTCCTGTCGGCGTTTCGTGTTCGTGTTCCCGTTCTCTGTTCACCTGGATATCGTCTTCACTTGGATCGTCATGTCTGCATCACTTCACGGACACCACTGCTGATCATCTAGTCGCTGTGTCACCAGTCTGCTCAGCTTCATTACCGGACTTTATTATATTTCTTCAATAAACAGAGTTTACTTGCACATTGCTTCCGTCATTTGTAACCAGGGTTCGAAATGAGGGGGGTCTGGGGGGGTCCCGGACCCCCCATAAGTCATTAGGGACCCCCATAAGAATTTATTTTGGGATTTTGGGGGGTCCCCGACAAATATATTTTAACATTAAAAAATTATTGTGAAAATTATAGGTCTTTAGTGACGTTTTATATTTATAACAGTAATTAATTTATTTCCTAGCGCGAGGCAGCAATCAGGGCAGCTATTAGTCGCAGCGTCACAGATTGTTGTTGTGGTGCTCCCGCAGACACGCACTGTAGCTGAACGCGGCAAAACGAAACCTCACAAAGAGTGAAATCCTGAATGAAAATCCTGTAAGTGCTTCGATTATGTTCATCTCCATAATTGCTTATAGTAAAATATTAGGAGTTCGAGTTTCTATATCAAAAATTGCATTAACTAGATACCCAGTGTAATGATTAGAAGAGTCTTTCTTGCTAGCTGTATGTGTTTAAAGCCAAATGATCTGCCAGCTAACAGCAGACTATAGAGGCTTGTTTCCGCCACAGAGTTAAAAATAAAAAAAAATAAAAAGTGAGACTTTATGATCTCACAATTCTGACTTTTTTTCTCAGAATTACTTGATATCAAGTCGCAATTGCAGGTTATAAAGTCAGAATTGCATGATATAAAGTCGCAATTGTGTGTTATTAATTCAAATTTGTGTGATATAAAGTCGCAATTGCATGTTATAAAGTCAGAATTAAACTCGCACTTGCGAGAAATATACTTGAAATTCTGACTTTTTTCTCAGAAATACATGTTTATATCTCGCAATTCTGACTTTATAATACGCAATTGGGAGATATAAAGTCATAATTGCATGATATAAAGTCGCAATTGCGTGTTATAAAGTCATAATTGTGAGATTTTAACTATTCTGAGGTTAAAAAAAAGTCCATCTTTTTTTCCTTAGAATTGGACTATATATATCACAATTGTTCGTTTATATTTCACTATTCTGAGAAAAGATGTCAGAATTGCGAGATATAAACCTTGCAATTTATGTTATAAAGTCAGAATTGCGCAATTTCGACTTTATATCTCGCAATTCTGAGAAATAAAGTCAGAATTGCAAGATGTAAACTCGCAATTTTGAGATAAAAAGTCGCAATTATCTTTTAAAATTTTTTATTCTGTGGCGGAAACAAGCTTCAATAGCAGACCTAGCAGCTAGACTAGTTATTCAAAGCTAGCATAACAACATACTTGTCCAGTCAGTGATTACGAAAGATAACCAGGACTTAAGTCTGATTAAGTAAATGTGATTTGAGCACGAATGACTATAAACATGAGAGCTTGGTAAGCTATCTAGGAAGCTAATATTATTTTTCTTAATTTAGAATCCTGCATCATGGAGATAAAAAGAGGAAAAAGAACTTGTAACTTTGTTGCTCCAGAGTTAGAGGTTTAGGCTTCCTGTTAGATTATAGCCTCTTCTCCAGACACCACTACAATACTGGACGTAGCCCAAACCATGAAAAACTTTTTTTAATAATTTAATTAAATACATTTTTAATAATTTAATAATTAAATTTTAGGGGACCCCCCAAGAGTCCTAAGTCATTTCGAACCCTGTTTGTAACCATGACAGTAAATCTTTGTTCTTCAGTGTCATGATGTTTGATTTTCTTAAATTGTGTTTGATGATCAAAACAAACTTTAACTAGGGCTGCTAGACCTTATTGATGAAATCTATCATGAAAATAATCAAAAACCAAGCTAATTATAGATTAATTGTGTATGCTCAATCATGTCAATTTACAGCAGTGAAAAACATTTCTATGGACAAAACGCATCTGAAAAATAACATGGTTGGTGAGCACAGAAACCATGTTGTTTCTATTAATTTTATTGTAAGTTTGTGTTTACGTTGCTCATATTGCTTTTACGTCGCTTAGCCAGCTACAGAGACACTGGTAACCAGGCAACAGACAAGTGACCAATCCTGAGTGGCGATGTCACTACTACACACATTCAACCATCACGGTTCGGCACGGTCAGGCAAGTATGCTGAGAGTTCAGGGCCGAGAGCGGTTTGTAATTGTGCCGTGCCGTACCAAGCTCAAGTGGAAACACAACTGGAACCTTTTCTGAAGGTAGTTTAGCGACGTGCTTCTGTGGAGGGAAAAGCGCTCTTTGCGCGGGTGCAAAATAGGAATGATACATGCGTCGGTGTACAAAGTCAATTGCGCTGGGTGCAAGATAGGGCCCTCTGAGTTTATTAATTAAAACGTCTCGGTTACGGATGTAACCCTCGTTCCCTGAGTAGGGAACGGAGACGTTACGTCGGATGACGACGAATGGGGTTTCGCTTAGAAATCCTATCATCTTCGAGTATATAAAACGAGCCAATGGCAATGAAATGCCATGGGTCTGCGGAATTTGCATAGCGTAACTCCGCCCCACCCTGGGGGTATATAAGGAAGTGCGCTGGCAACATGCAGATATGTCTTCGCTGAGGAGCCGAGACTGAACTCAGGCGTTCCAGCGGTACAGCGGAAGTGGCAGGGAGACGTAACGTCTCCGTTCCCTACTCAGGGAACGAGGGTTACATCCGTAACTGAGACGTTCCCTTTCGTTGTCACTCCGAGTTACGTCGGATGACGACGAATGGGGTTCCCAGTGTAATCACGCCACCTCTCGACTGTCTTCCAGTGCCCTGCGTAAGTCTGAGCTCCCTGTCGTGAGACTAGCACGGACGAAGGAGTCCTACTTAACACAGGAATACCAAGGTACACTGGGAAGCATATCCAGTGGAAATATGCAATCATGCCCAACCCGAAGGGGGGGAATACACATATGACCCGAAGGAACTGCATATGGAGAATCACTGGGGTGTCCAGCCGCAGGTGGAATATTTCAACCCCAGGGGTGGCAAGGTGGCTTGCCAAGGGAAAGACACATGCTCAAAGAGGCTTACAGTGGAATACACATGTGGGGGTCACCCGGAGGGGAACCATGCACATGGAGGCACCTAGCCAAGCGCGAAAGCGAATAAAGCGGCATAACTCTGGCGTTGACGTCGTCAGTGCTGGAGGAGACTCAGGGCTTATCAGGCTCACCTGAGGAAATAACGCACGTATCCCGTCCATGGAGAGGAATGGCGAGCAAGCGAAGACACCTGAGCAGAATCTCTTACCGGCTAGTTGAAGCGAGTACACGAAGGGCGTGTACTGGACAGAGCAGTGCCAAGGCTGGGTCTGCCTCCTCCAAAGGCAGCGCTTGCAGGTTCACCACCTGATCTCGAAAGGGTGTGGTGAGAACATTGGGCACATATCCAGGCCGGGGTCTCAGGATCACGTGAGAGTTAGCCGGTCCGAATTCCAGGCACGCTTCGTCAACCGAAAATGCCTGCAGGTCCCCTACCCTCTTGATGGAGGCCAATGCAACCAGGAGCGCTGTCTTCATTGACAGGAACTTAAGCTCCACTGATTGAAGAGGCTCAAAGGGAGCACTCTGCAGGGCAGTTAAAACCACTGAGAGGTCCCAAGAGGGTACGAGGGGAGGACGAGGAGGATTCAGTCTCCTGGCTCCCCTCAGGAACCTGACGATCAGGTCGTGCTTTCCTAAGGACTTACCATCAACTGCGTCGTGATGTGCGGCAATGGCGGCAACATACACTTTCAGGGTGGAGGGAGACAGCCTTCGCTCCAACCCTTCTTGCAGGAAGGAAAGCACGACACTGATGGGGCATTTCGTGGGTTCTAGATTTTTAGAAGAACACCAGTTGACGAAGAGGTTCCACTTCAACGCATAGGCATGTCTCGTGTACAATGCTCTAGCGGAAGTGATGGTAGCCACCACCGCTGGTGGTAGGGTACTCAAACCTGCCTCATCCCGTCCAGGAGCCACACGTGGAGGTTCCAAAGATCGGGACGAGGGTGCCATAAGGTGCCCCGTCCCTGAGAAAGCAGGTCCTTCCTCAGAGGAATTGGCCAGGGAGGTGCTGTCGCGAGGAGTACTAGTTCTGAGAACCAGGTGCGGTTGGGCCAATATGGGGCAACCAAAATTACCTGCTCCACGTCCTCCCTGATCTTGCGCAAGGTCTGATCAAGAAGGCTCACTGGGGGAAACGCATACTTGCGGAGGCCCCGCGGCCAGCTGTGCGCCAGTGCATCCGTGCCGTGCGTGCCCTCGGTCAGGGAATAATACAGGTCGCAGTGGGACGAGTCGTGGGAGGCAAACAGGTTTACCTGTGCGTCCCCGAAGTGATCCCAAATCAGCTGAACCGTCTGGGGATGGAGTCGCCAATCTCCAGCGAGAGGCCGAAGCCGAGACAGCTAGTCGGCCGCCTGGTTCAGGTCTCCCGGGATATAAATGGCACGAAGCGATCTCAGATGCTTCTGACTCCATATGATGAGTGGCGGGCGAGTTGTGACATACGGCGGGAGCGCAGACCACCTTGACGGTTGATGTACGCTACAGTCGCGGTATTGTCCGATCGGACCAGTACGTGTTGACCCCTGAGCAACGCATGGAAGCGGTGCAGGGCAAGACGTACAGCCAACAACTCGAGGCAGTTGACATGCCAAAGGCGCTGGGGTCCTGTCCAGGAGCCCGCGGCAGCATGTCCATTGCACATGGCGCCCCAGCCCGTGGTGGAGGCATCTGTTGACACAACAACATGCCTGGACACTCGTTCCAAGGGCACTCCGGCCCGAAGAAAACTGAATTTCGACTACGGGGTGAAGGTCTGACGGCAGGTCGGAGTCACTGGAACTCGGAGCGTGCCGTGGTGCCATGCCCACCTCGGGACTCGATCGCGAAGCCAAAGCTGAAGTGGTCTCATATGAAGCAACCCGAGCGGCGTGACAGCCGCTGCGGATGCCATATGCCCCAGGAGCCTCTGAAATAGTTTCAGTGGGACCACACTCTTGCCCTCAAACTGACGAAGGCAAGTCAGCAGTGATTGCGCGTGGTCGCTCGTAAGCTGCGCGCACATGGCGACCGAGTCGATCTCCATACCGAGAAAAGATATCCTCTGCACGGGGCAGAGTTTGCTCTTCTCCCAGTTGACCCGAAGGCCCAGACGAGCTAGGTGCCGGAGCACTAGGTCCCTGTGTTCGCAAACCTGGTCTCGAGAGTGAGCTAGGATCAGCCAGTCGTCAAGATAGTTCAGGATGCGAACCCCGTGTTCCCGAAGGGGAACAAGGGCTGCCTCGACGACCTTCGTAAAGACGCGAGGAGACAGGGCTAGCCCGAAAGGGAGAACCGCGTACTGGTATGCCTGCCCCTCGAAAGCAAACCGTAGAAACGGTCTGTGTCGAGGAAGAATGGAGACATGAAAGTAGGCGTCCTTCAGGTAGATCGCTGCAAACCAATCCTGCGACCGTATGCACTCGAAAATGCGCTTGGCCGTGAGCATCTTGAACGGCATCCTGTGAAGGGAGCTGTTCAAGACGCGCAAGTCGAGGATTGGCCGTAACCCACCGGATTTCTTCGGTACAATGAAGTAAGGGCTGTAAAAGCCGGACCTCATTTCGGCTGGAGGGACAGTCTCGATCGCACCCTTCGCCAGTAAGGTAGCGACCTCCGCTCTCATAACCGGGGCATTGCCACCGACCATAGTGAAGCGGACTCCCCTGAAGTGGGGAGGAGACCGCGTGAACTGAATCGCGTAGCCGAGCCTGATGGTCCTCGCGACCCAGCGGGACAGCCTGGGAAGCTCTAACCAGGCTTCCAGGAACTGTACCAGCGGGGTCATACGGACCACAGACGTACCCTCGGTGGTGCAGCGACCGGCCCAGGCGTGGGTGGCATAGCGGCCCGGTGCGGGGGCACGGTCATTAGCCGCGTCCTGCCAGAGGAGGCCAGGGGAGGACCAGCGTCCCACTGGGGCGTGCTCTGGCAGGGAACTGGCGACAGAGGGGGACGAGAGTGGCGAGGCTCGTGAGCGGCGCACACTGTCATCCGGACACTCTGTGTGCTCAGAGATGGGGGAGTGAGTTCTTTCTTTGACCACAAAAGGGTGCTGCCCGTCGTGGGACGAGCAGCGGGGTGGGAAAAACCAAGGATTCTCCCCCGGCCCTCCAACGGGGGAAGGAGCGGCCCTGCTACCGGCTCCTGGGAAGAACTCAACAGCATCTCTGAGCAGCCCGTCTCAGGAGCGCCGCTTGGCCTGGCGTTTAGCGGGGCACGGGGCGGGAGAGGGCTGTGGCGCCTTCTTACGGCGTCCTCCACGACGCGACCCGGATGGAGGCTGCTGCTGGGGCCGTGCGGGAGGGGCGGGAGCCGTAGAAGGGCGCCCTCGGCGGCGAGCAGACTGAGGCACCTGTGCCGACGGCTGGGTGGAGGCAGCAGCTGGCCGTCGGGGCAGGACATGTCTGAGAGCCTCAGTCTGCTTCTGGGCGGTCGAGAACTGCTGGGCAAAGTCCTCAACCACTCCGCCGAAGAGGCCAGCCTGGGATATGGGAGTGTCGAGGAACCGGGTCCGCTCGGCCTCACGCATATCGGCCAGGTTGAGCCACAGATGTCTCTCCTGGACCACGCAAGTGGACATCACCTGACCCAGGGAGCGTGCGGTCACCTTCGTCGCTCGGAGAGCAAGGTCGGTGGTGGCACGCAGCTCATCAAAGAGCGCTGGGTCAGTCCTCCCCTCGTGCATGTCACGCAACATCTGGGCCTGGTAGACCTGGAGTGTCGCCATGGCATGCAGTGAGGAGGCCGCCAGCCCCGCAGCTCTATAGGCCTTCGCCACAAGCGTGGAAGCGTGGAAGCGCCACAAGCGTGGAACCTATAGGCTTTGGAGGGGTGCTTTGGGTCACCACGGGAAGAAGCACTCTGAGGACACAGCTGCATCGCAACAGAGCGTTCAACCTGGGGAACCCCAGTGTACCCTTTGGCGGCCGCCTGATCGAGAGGAGGCAGGGCGAAGGAGGTCGCCGAGCGATCACGAGAAGACAATGGTGCCTTCCAGGACCTCGTGACCTCCTCATGCACGTCCGGGAAGAAAGGCATTGGGGACGCGCGCTGACGAGGATCAGCGGCGGCACCCAAAAACCAATCGTCCAGCCGCGAGCGCACCGGACCAGGTGGCGGGGACCACTCAAGCCCAATGGCCGCGGCTGCCCGGGAAAGCATGGCAGTCATCTCGGGATCAGACTCGGGCAATGCTGGCACACCCGAAGGTGGCAGCACAGCCGAATCCTCACTTCCCAAGGACTCTCGCCCACCCTGTGATGCAGCGATCGACATTGAATCTTCCTCTGGAGCGCCAAATGAGATCCGCGGCAAGTCCGAGGACTGTACTGCGGGCTCATTTGAACCACTCGCGGGTTGCACGGCACTAGAGGACGGTGTGGAGCGTGGAATAGTCGGCGCTTTGTCCCACACCGTAATCCTCAGGTCACCCTGGCCGCCAGCCGAAGTACTAGCTCTCGCGGAGCCCGTAGATCGGGGTGCGGATGAGGGGACTCTACCATGAAGGTCATTGAGTCTCGACCGTAACCGTGCGATGGGCATGTTCCCGCAATGGGAACATGACTCATCCACAAACGCTGCCTTAGCGTGCTCTAAGCCCAGACACACAAGACAGCGATTGTGCCCATCAGAGTCAGAAACAAATAGACCGCAACCAGAAGTGCACGGGCGAGGCATCTTTAAAAAGACGTGCCGCGTGCAAGCTCTTTTAGAAAGGAGATTTCTCCACAAATGCTGAAGCGACCAGGGAGAGAACACACAAACACTGGCAAATCACTGCACAGATAAGCAGGGAATGTGCACTCGCTGGAACTTGCTGTCACACCAACACTTGGAGAGAGGCTCGTCTCGAAGAGAAATGAAGAGATGAATCTCAGGATTGGCTGTGGAGTGAAGTACATCAACTTGGCTCCGAAGCGAAAACATATCTGCATGTTGCCAGCGCACTTCCTTATATACCCCCAGGGTGGGGCGGAGTTACGCTATGCAAATTCCGCAGACCCATGGCATTTCATTGCCATTGGCTCGTTTTATATACTCGAAGATGATAGGATTTCTAAGCGAAACCCCATTCGTCGTCATCCGACATAACTCGGAGTGACAACGAAAGGGAACAAAACAGCTCCTTGGAAAAAAATGAAATGTAATATTGTAGTAGTTATAAACAAAGGTTATTTTAGTTCAGATTAATATTTGAGGGCAGCAATTGTATTCATAATGTCAAAATAAAACCAACGTGTTACTTGAAGGCATTATAGCCTAGTATTCCTGCCAAACGTCCATGGTTGCAGTTAGTGTTACTAAATCCATGGTGAATGTTGCAGATCTGTGGACACTGATAGTTCATTCATGGCACAATGTTTCTTCTAGGTTTCCACGTCAGCGCTGTTTGATCTGTTAATAACGAAGAAATATGAATGCTTCTCACTAGATCTCGCAGCGATGTTATTACTTCTGTGGCGAACTCAAATGCTTTCTTTACTGGATCTCTTATTAGCGCTGTGCAGTAACAGTGTCGCATGATCACGATCGGCTCGCGCTGCACTGGTCCAAACTGATAAACGGTCCTTCAACCACATAATAACGAGCAGTTTCGTTCCGCTTGCATTTTACTTTTGCCATTTGATGTTGGGCAATGTTGTGGTCGCGCCGGCGTCTCTTACATTATGAGCGCGTTACATTATGAGCGTTACATAATGTACATTATATATATTACGTTACATTATATCTCTTACATTACATCTCTTACATTCTGACTCTTACATTATGTGCGCGCTTGCCACGCGCAACGCGCCTACATTTGAAATAACGAAACAGCGTTACCAGAAAAAGCCTACATTATCATTATCAATAGCTGTTTATGTAATAAAATCTGAATCATTCTCGCGATTCGATGCTTCACTGGTTATTTGACTGGAGACATTTTAGCGGTAACGTGACCAGAAATATTTATTTCTATCGAATCTGAATTTAAGACATTTTAATACTTTTTAAGGACCCGCGGCCACCCTGTACAAGTTTTGTAAAAATACGCACAAAATTCAAGTAAAAATTCTAGTAACATTGTTAGAAATTGTAAACCATATATAAAATAAATGTAAAATAAAACTAATTAGTTTGACCTGATGTTGACAATCAAAATGAAACCTCCTTTTACTGACCATTTGTAAAACCAGAAACTTTTGCAGCCATTTCACAGTTTAACTGAGTTTAACACAAAATCCAATCCAATCAACTCCAAAATCCAAAATTGTGTGCTTTTTAATCTTAAATTCATCAATCTGGTGCAAATTAAACAAAGAAAAATTCAAAACTCTTTTAGTTACAGTGTCTGTCTACATTAATACTACATAATAATAGTTATAATATTAATCTCATGATAGTAATAGCTATATATTGTAAAACAAATGCACTGAAAAATAAAGGAAACTTTCATAATTAGTTTTGTACTAATTTCTATACTTGAAAGAGTACATTTCTATACTTCACATTAAAGATGTGATTGGGCCAGCCCAGTGTCAATCAAGAAAATAACCAATGGGCCGCTGATCTACGTGTTTCATGGGGTGTCAGAAAAAAACAACCAACGCTGACTTTTTTTTGACCAATGCATTACACACTAATTACACACTAAACCAGCGCCGCCAATTAAGCAAAACAAAACGAATGGGCTGCCGATGTATGAGTTTTATTGGCCGTTAAGACAAAAAACAAAACAAAAAAGTATGAGATGTATCGGCCCAAAAAGCACGTTGGCCCACCGGGAATCTCCCGGTAGTCCCGTTGGCGTTAGCCTAACGTTACGTGCCAGGACGTCACACAAAACAAAATCCTACCTGTAGCCTTTCAACATCCACTTATTTAGCTGCTGTCACATCAATTGACATGCCATCTCCTTTCCCCTCTTTCTTTTTCTATTTTTAGCCTCCGACAGCTTTTTTGCAGTATCCATCTTTTTCGACTTCAACTCACTACTCGTTCCTGTCACAACACGCACTCAAAGGAAAAGGTGATAATCCAAAAATGTAAAAAAAATGTAAAATGTAGCAGAGAATCATGGGACTTCACATGCAATCCCGTGCATTTTATTACCATCATGTTTTCTAAGTTTCTATGAATATAAGAAAATGCAAAATCCTACCTGTAGCCAAAATCCTACCTGTAGCCTTTGAACACATAGAACATCAGTCTGTTGACACCAATGAAATGAGCTTTAAGTGTCAATTTACAGGAGATCTTAAGACATCAGCATAATAAATGAGGTGAAAACAGGAACTATTGTCATGAAATAAAGAGTGTTTTCAGCAGATCTGTTAATATTGATGAGCCTCAGACTATCAACACTCATTCAACAAGCCATTCAGGATCATCAGCAGATCATCTCACTTTATTCAGAGTGTTTGCTGTTAGAAACACATTATTTGAGTCAGGATAGATTAAACTGCTATATTGATAGACAATACTGTTATTTCTCACAATATAGCCTAACATGGATAAATCATCAATAATAGAACAAAATAATTAAATAAATAACCTATCTTTGTGAACCTCTACAGGCAAATAACTACAACACCATGATGTGTGAATTTAAAACTAGTTAGACTATTTAAAGGTACAATACGCAATAATTTTTTGCCACTAGAGGGCGCTACATTCCAAACAACAACAACGGCGTAGCTTGATGACGATGTGTGACGAGAGTGGAATGATGGGAACTGTCGTTTTAAACTCCACCGTGGATGTAAATCAGTCAGACGGGAATAGAAAAATCATGTTCATGGATGAGGCTAAGTTCTATTTTTATAATGACATGCTTTTTGTGGCGAGGGGGGCGTTGTTCAGTGCGGTCTGTAGCTAATGGGAGAGAGTTCGAGACGAGCGGGACGCAAGTAGGTCAAGTTCAAATGATGAACACCTGTGTCTTATTGCTGTGATCCGCGTGGAGAGACCGCTTATAAGCCGCGCTGGAACGAGAGAGAGACTGAAGAGAAAATTGGACGCAGAGAAAGAAAACCTGTGGATCCGAGCTCTCATTTTTGAACTGTTTTGTGCCGTCGCGGTTGCCACGGTGAATGCGCGTTGTGCATGACTTTTGTTTGTTTTGCTTTATTTTAATAAAGTACGAGTCCCAGTCACGCCGACCCCTGTCTTCCTTCCTGACTCTTGAACCTCATCACACTTTTATTTCATTAAAATTAATTAACCGCAAGAAAAGTAAGGTTTAATACTACATTGGTAAAACATTTTGCAAAAGAAAACCTCAAAAAGGTTAATTATAGATCAAATAAGACAGAAACACACCCGTTCACCAGTCATTTTCCTCAGCTATGGCAAAGACAAGTTTCAAATCAGTGCTTCTCCAGGAGACTAGCGCTAAATGAATCCCATAGTTTAGCGCCATCTACTGTTTTAGAAGAGGAAATTGCTTAACTGCATTTGTGAGAAAATCTGCCTGGACACATTTCTGAGAAAATCGAGCCGAGAGATCTCATGAAAAGCCTAGTGTCACACTATAAAAGACAGATATGCATTTGTATGCACTAGATGTGGTATTTGTTCAAAGGTTACATGCAATTTGTAGGATGGTTTGTATTTATTTGTGAAGTATTATCTTGGCTCATTTATTTATATTTGTAAAACACAATACATATTTGTCCACTGCATTTTCAATCAAACTGACCTTTGTACTTGCACATTGCTTTCTGTTTGTTTGCGAGTCGAGCTTTCCTTTGTGAAGTAGATCGAGTTTGTTTGCAAAATGCTGGATTTGTTTGTTTAATTATGGCACATCATTTGCTCCATATACTTTCTGCCCTTGGTATGTGTATTGTGCTTTGGTGTTGATGTTTATTTTGTTCTATTCCTTAACCCAGAATCGAACCGTGAGGTGCCTAGAGATTCCCACCCCTAGGTGAACCCGGTAATAATGTAGACAGACAGCAATCTCATTCAGTGTCAGTCATGTGTGCAGTGAAACATAATTTATTAGCCATTTCAAAGCTTTATTGAGAAAATTAAATCATGGAAAGCGCAATAAGCAAACAATGCTTCATGGCTTTCATAAATAAAATTATTCTTGATTCAAACAGAATCAGCAGAAAATAAAAATGGACAATACAATTTTGATAAAATGAGTAAAGAGTTGAATCAATAATTACATGAAGCAAATACAAACATTAAGTAAAAGTGAAAGTGAATGAAACACATCTCTCTCTTTACTGACTGAGCCAAAGCATCTCAAAAGAAGAGAAGAAAAGTGTCCAATTTCAAAGATACATGGAAATTTATCTTGTATTTGCATTGAAGAGTAGAAGTGGAAGACAAACTAGATGTTCTGATGAAAAACAATGAAGAACGAGTTAAACATTTATATCAGATCCATGTCTCTTTAAAGTGTTATGGCCTCTTCCTCTCCAATGTGAATTTTCTGGTGCTCTTTAAGTTCATCTTCTGTAGTAAAGGACTTCCAGCACTGAAACACACACCGCTGTGTCTTTTCTGCTGTAATATTACTAATGAATCTTCTCCTTTGTGTGAATCTTCAGGTGTTTCTTCAGGACTGACGCCCAAAGAAACTGTTTACCGCACTGATCACAGTTAAATGGTGTTTCTTCAGAATGAGAAGATGTGATTTCAGAGCGAAAGCCTGAGCCGCTTCTACCCAGTGTGAACTCTCATGTGACGCTTAAGAGATGATTTGTGTCTGAAACTAGTTCTGCAGTGAACACACATGTGCGGCTTTTCTCCAGTGTGGATCCTCTCATGTATTTTCAGATGTGATGAGTTAAAGAATCTCTTGTCACAGTGTGAACACTTGTAAGGTTTCTCTCCAGTGTGGATCCTCTCATGTGTTTTCAGACTTTTTAAATCACTGAATCTCTTGTCACAGTGTGAACACTTGTAAGGTTTTTCTCCAGTGTGAATTCTCTGGTGCTGTTTTAAATAGTCCGCTGTAATAAGAGTCTTCCCACACTCAAAGCACATGTACTCTCTCACACCAGTGTGGATTTTCTCATGTTTATGTAAATTACCCCGCTGTGAAAATCTCTTTCCACACACAGAACATGAATGCGGCTTCTCCTTCGTATGAACTATCAGGTGTGACTTCAGGTTTGATGCACTAAAAAAAATGTTGCCGCATTGATCACATGTGAACGGCTTCTCTCCGGTGTGGATCCTCATGTGAATCTTAAGATGTTGTTTGGTTCTGAAACTGTTTCCACACTGAACACACATATGTGGCTTTTCTCCAGTGTGGATCCTCTTGTGTTCGGTCAGATGTGGTTTTTGTGTGAAACTCTTCCCACATTGATCACATGTGAACGGCTTCTCTCCAGTGTGAACTCTCAAGTGAATCTCAAGACCTTGTTTGCTTGATAAACTCTTTCCACACTGAGTGCAGGTGAAATATTTCCTGGCTCCTCTTTTGTTTAAAAGGGCCTTTTTAGTCTTTGAGCGACTCAAAGGTTTTTCTCCAGGTTTGACATGATGTTTCTCCTTCACTTCACTCAGTTCTTCACTCTCCTCCTTCACTTCACTCAGTTCTTCTCTCTCCTCCTTCACTTCTCTCAGTTCTTCTCTCTCCTCCTTCACTTCACTCAGTTCTTCTCTCTCCTCCTTCACTTCACTCAGTTCTTCACTCTCCTCCTTCACTTCACTCAGTTCTTCTCTCTCCTCCTTCACTTCACTCAGTTCTTCTCTCTCCTCCTTCACTTCACTCAGTTCTTCTCTCTCCTCCTTCACTTCCATCAGTTCTTCACTCTCCTCCTTCACTTCACTCAGTTCTTCTCTCTCCTCCTTCACTTCCATCAGTTCTTCACTCTCCTCCTTCACTTCACTCAGTTCTTCACTCTCCTCCTTCACTTCACTCAGTTCTTCAGTCTCCTCCTTCACTTCTCTCAGTTCTTCACTCTCCTCCTTCACTTCACTCAGTTCTTCTCTCTCCTCCTTCACTTCCATCAGTTCTTCACTCTCCTCCTTCACTTCACTCAGTTCTTCACTCTCCTCCTTCACTTCACTCAGTTCTTCAGTCTCCTCCTTCACTTCACTCAGTTCTTCTCTCTCCTCCTTCACTTCTCTCAGCTCTGACATGAAAGAAAAAGGGTTTAATCAAATTTTCAGCACATCAATAATTCAAAGAGAGAAATATGAAAGTGAGCCCTGATGTAATGGCAGAAAGTACTAGTAGACAATTGCTATAAAATATTATGATAAATAATATGGTTTCATTAATTAATTGCATGAATGAGGTATATTGATATTTCAGTTATTATTTTCAAGACATTATAGGCACAAAAGTGAGAAATATTAAATATATTTGATTAATGACACAATTACTTTGTGTACTATTTAATGTAATATTAACATTTATACAATAGTGCCTAGTGGTGTGCAAATAAAAGTATCTCTCAGTATTTGTTACGATTTTTTTAACAAGGTAAAACAATTGTCCCAATGTCTGAATCCAATGGTGTGGTAGAATGTTTTCTGCATGCTCTGTCTTATCGGTGCACAAAGTAATTTAATTACAATTCTGTAAGCCATTCTGGAAAGTTCACTTACTTGATAGTTTGCTGTTTGCTGCTTAAAAAAATAATAAAAATAATAATCTAAAATATATACACTGTATTTAAACACAATGTTGTAAACTATATTAGAAGATGTGTGACATTTTGCTAAAATAGTAGCAAAAAAAGCGAACCAGATATAAAATAAGTGTAAATAAGGGAGATAATTTGATCTGATGTTGACAATCAATATACAAATTTCTCCAACCTCCCTCTACTGACCATTTGTTGAAAATCTGTACCATTTCATAGTTTAACTGCATATCTAAAAGTGACAAAGCGCTTGAATGTTTCTAACATGAATGTTCTTCAGCATCATGAATGAATGAAGAATAAACACCAACCTCTTTGTTCTTCAGGATCTTCAGTGTGTTTCATTCTGCAGGGTTCTGGATCACTCATGTTCTCACTGTCCTCTTTAATAAACTCAGTCTTTGCAGATTTCAGCTCTTCCTGATGCTCTGATGCTCGTCTTCACTTGCAGCTGATGGGAATTTACAGCATTTATTGGAGAATTACTGTGGGAGGAGCTTCACTGATGATGTAACTGATGTGGGAGGAGCTTCACTGATGATGTGATTGATGTGGGAGGAGCTTCACTGATGATGTGATTGCTGTGGGAGGAGCTTATCTGCCAAAATATACAAAATAAAATTATATTAAAATAAAAATAATATTATACAAAAATATATCAGTTAGTGAGTGTTTTTAAACTAAATACACATCTGTAAAAAAATCTGTACATCGTCTTTCTGTCCATCATAAAGTAAGTGATGCTCATTCAATTCATAACCCTAAAATGATTATCCTTCTTCATTCAAATATAGGCATATTTTTGTGGAGTCTGTCACTTCATTAAAAATCAATCTTGAAGTCTTGATGCCAGAAAATAAACTTTACTATCCAAGAAATGATCTAACAAAGTCGAGTGCTTTTGCAAAAGCAACTCCAGAGTCCAGTATCAAACATATATACACCTCAAAGGTGATCAATACATGTGTTTTTCTTATGCTTCTGCCCTGAGCCAGATATAATAGTATCATGTCTTTGATAATATTCTCATTGATTTCACTTAATCCAGTTAATAATCAATAAAAATATTCTACAATATGCAGAAATAAAGAAAAACATTAATATCTTAATGTAAATTCCTCCAAATAAAAAATAATAATAAGAAAAATTGTTAAACTCAGAAATAAAGGTACATATAGTAATCATCAAATATCCTAAGCCTGTTGACACCAATGAAATGAGCTTTAGGTGTCAATTTACAGGAGATCTGAAGACATCAGCATAATAAATGAGGTGAAAACAGGAACTATTGCAAAGAGTATAGAAGCCCAAGAGGCGAAACTCTGTTGTGTTATGGGTAACAGTCTGTAGATGGCGCTGCGGAGGCGCGTCCGCCATTATGGACTGAAAGCTGCTGAAATCGTTAGCGCCAGTCAATGGCAAAATCCATTTTAGTAGGTGTTTATAGTTCATGTGTGCACTTGCTAGATTGCACATCTTTTTTGTACCTTTCCGCCTGTAATAGGACATTCATAGATTGTTTTTTTTCTTGCCATTGAAACGTTCACTGTGTGCACTTTCACTGAAGATGTTGAGAAAACTAGTTGTTAATATTTTTGTGATATTCTATCTAAAAGAAAAGTCTTTAGAAATGTTCATTTATAATGTTATTTATTTATTTATTTATTTATTTTTCCAAATCATATATAGGCCTATGGTGATGTTCACTAATGTTAAAATTAACATTTGAAAAAATATCTTATTACTGTGTGTCAGCCTATATATTATTTCATGAATTTCTGTTATTCATATAACAAGGAAAATGCATAATAGAACATAAATATTGATAGATTAAAGGTTTGCAGTAATTTTATAATTGTATCTTTGCAAACCGTAAGTGGTATGCTAATGAAGCCGATTCGGTGGGGGACACACATACCCTTACGAAAAAGTACTATAGGAATCTTACAGTATTTTGGGACAAAATATTATAGTAATCTTATAGGAATACTATAGTAATTTGGGACATACTACAGAAGTAGGCTACGATAAGACTACTATATACTAGCCTATAGCAGCTTAAAAAATATTAGGCTACAGAACATCACAGAAGTATGTTATGTTCTGTAATACCTCTATAATATCAGAGCCGCTATAGTATTTCTATAGTAGTCTTATAGTACTTCTATAGTAATATTTTGTACCAAAATACTATTTTCCTAAGGGTAATTAGGCCATGCATAACCAACACATAGACGTATATTTTCTGTCATTTAACGTCATTTAACGTCGGTCATCCTCATTAATGTATTTTAAATTGTTTTCATATTTAGATATGACGGCCAGAAAAAATTAAGTTATGTTAAGTTTTTGTTATTTTAAGTTTTT
Organism: Scardinius erythrophthalmus; assembly: GCF_964197995.2. NCBI lineage: Eukaryota > Metazoa > Chordata > Actinopteri > Cypriniformes > Leuciscidae > Scardinius > Scardinius erythrophthalmus. The sequence continues at coordinate 11,911,568 of NC_138221.1, forward strand.
CAGTGCCATTGACTCCCATTCGTTTTCGGCGTTTTCCTTCAGTTTTCAGTCCATAATGGCGGCCGCGCCGTCACGTCATGGGGGCAACTGTTGCTATGGAGCGTTCTATTGAGTTTCGCCTCTTGGGCTTCTATACTCTTTGACTATTGTCATGAAATAAAGAGTGTTTTCAGCAGATCTGTTAATATTGATGAGCCTCAGACTATCAACACTCATTCAACAAGCCATTCAGGATCATCAGCAGATCATCTCACTTTATTCTGAGTGTTTGCTGTTAGAAACACATTATTTGAGTCAGGATAGATGATAAAAGCCTGTAAAACTGCTCTATTGAAAGACAATACTGTTATTCCTCACAATATAGCCTAACATGGATAAATCATCAATAATAGAACAAAATAATTAAATAAATAACCTATCTTTGTGAACCTCTACAGGCAAATAACTACAACACTATAATATGTTAATTTAAAACTAGTTCGACTTTATAATATAGTAATAAAGTAATTCAATCATTAACATGTAACAGATTTGTATGTACAGAAACTGACAATGATCATAAAACTCTTAAAAATAAAAGAAAATGTAACGTTACTCATACAGTAATCTGCCAAAGATAAATGTCGACAAAGAAATAAAGGTAAACATGAAAATGGCAACAGCAACACTTGGGCTCGATTCCCATAAATTCCCCTCACAGATCTCAAACTTTGACTTAACAATCAGTAACAGTTCTCACACAAACGTCGAGACAATCACACAAACGAACACAGAATCGCTCAGGTGGGTTAGGGTTAGGGTTAGGCTCAGATCATGCTCGCTGCTGCGGCACTAAATGTTTATTTCAGTAAATTTCAAACTGTATAAAGTGTGTGTGATGGTTGTGTAAAGATGAGAAATACCGTGAACTGCTCTCCTCACCTCAGAAGACTTGACGCTGAAACTCAATGAGGGAAGAGACGGTGCGATAGCTATATATTTGTACACTATTATTTCCTTTCTGTGTGTGTATTTGGGTTTGACTTTGGAAGCCTGAAGGGCCAGAATGTTGATGCAACAGAGAATTCTATTTCAATAATGTCACATGGTACAAAATATTTCTCAAAATATCTATAGAATATATTACCATTTTTGGAAGGGATGTAGGTATATATGTGAGAAGCTGCCACTGAGCTGGAGCGTCTTTCTGCAGGACCTGTTCGGCTTTGTTTGTGAAATAAAATCTAATATTTCTGGAATCAAAGATCTCTGAGAAGTGATTTCCCAAAAAGATTGAAACCACAACAGCACCCAACTGAAGAAGCCAGGTGACGTAGACACTCTAGTGTGTAATATTGAAATGAATGACTATTTAACGTTTTTTGGGTTATATTGCACTTTGCAGACAGTGCCTTCAGACTCTCTCAACCACCTGCTCATAGAGATCAATTTATATTATAAAGCTCATTTTTAGGAAATTTAGGTTGTAGCTCATTGTCTATGTTACTGTGATTGTAAATAATTGTAATTTGTGTTTTATGAGTTATTGATCCGGGAAGTTTGAATATGTGAATTGCCAACTTCACTGAACTCCTTGAACCAGGCAAAAAGTTCAAGGCTGACCAAGGAGGTGCCGTGACCTTAGGGGAACCATAACCATGAAACACAGAGGGTGGAATGGGAGGAATGGGAACTTGATTGGAGGCACTCTAAGACTCTTGGCTCCTGCACCACTGAATTTGTCTCTGGCTCCTGCACCACTGAAGTTGACTCCTGTACCCCTGAATTTGCCTCTGGCTCCTGCACTACTGAATTTGTCTCTGGCTCCTGCACCACTGAAGTTGACTCCTGTACCCCTGAATTTACCTCCGGCTCCTGCACCACTGATTTTGCCTCTGCCTCCTGCACCACTGCATTTGTCTGTTGCTGGACCACTGAATTTGCCTCCGCCTCCTGCACCCCTGAATTTGCCTCTGGCTCCTGCATTTGTCTGTTGCTGGACCACTGAATTTGCCTCCGCTTCCTGCACCACTGCATTTGTCTGTTGCTGGACCACTGAATTTGCCTCCGCCTCCTGCACCCCTGAATTTGCCTCTGGCTCCTGCATTTGTCTGTTGCTGGACCACTGAATTTGCCTCCGCTTCCTGCACCACTGCATTTGTCTGTTGCTGGACCACTGAATTTGCCTCCGGCTTCTGCACCACTGAATTTGCCTCCGGCTCCTGCACCCCTGAATTTGCCTCCGCCTCCTGCACCACTGCATTTGTCTGTTGCTGGACCACTGAATTTGCCTCCGGCTTCTGCACCACTGCATTTGCCTCCGGCTCCTGCACCCCTGAATTTGCCTCCGGCTCCTACACCACTGAATTTGCCTCCGACTCCTGCACCCCTGAATTTGCCTCCGGCTCCTGCACCACTGCATTTGCCTCCGGCTCCTGCACCCCTGAATTTGCCTCCGGCTCCTACACCACTGAATTTGCCTCTAGCTCCTGCACCCCTGAATTTGCCTCCGGCTCCTACACCACTGAATTTGCCTCTGGCTCCTGCACCACTGAATTTGCCTCTGGCTCCTGCACCACTGAAGTTGGCTCCTGTACCCCTGAATTTGCCTCCGGCTCCTACACCACTGAATTTGCCTCCGGCTTCTGCACCACTGAAGTTGGCTCCTGTACCCCTGAATTTGCCTCCAGCTCCTGCACCACTGAAGTTGGCTCCTGTACCCCTAAATTTGCCTCCGGGTCCTGCACCACTGATTTTGCCTCCAGCTCCTGCACCACTGAAGTTGGCTCCTGTACCCCTGAATTTGCCTCCGGCTCCTGCACCCCTGAATTTGCCTCCAGCTCCTGCACCACTGAAGTTGGCTCCTGTACCCCTGAATTTGCCTCCGGCTTCTGCACCACTGCATTTGCCTCCGCCTCCTGCACCACTGCATTTGTCTGTTGCTGGACCACTGAATTTGCCTCCGGCTTCTGCACCACTGAATTTGCCTCCGGCTCCTGCACCCCTGAATTTGCCTCCGGCTCCTACACCACTGAATTTGCCTCTGGCTCCTGCACCCCTGAATTTGCCTCCAGCTCCTGCACCACTGAAGTTGGCTCCTGTACCCCTGAATTTGCCTCCGGCTTCTGCACCACTGCATTTGCCTCCGCCTCCTGCACCACTGCATTTGTCTGTTGCTGGACCACTGAATTTGCCTCCGGCTTCTGCACCACTGAATTTGCCTCCGGCTCCTGCACCCCTGAATTTGCCTCCGGCTCCTGCACCACTGAATTTGCCTCTGGCTCCTGCACCACTGAAGTTGGCTCCTGTACCCCTGAATTTGCCTCCGGCTCCTACACCACTGAATTTGCCTCCGGCTTCTGCACCACTGAAGTTGGCTCCTGTACCCCTGAATTTGCCTCCAGCTCCTGCACCACTGAAGTTGGCTCCTGTACCCCTAAATTTGCCTCCGGGTCCTGCACCACTGATTTTGCCTCCAGCTCCTGCACCACTGAAGTTGGCTCCTGTACCCCTGAATTTGCCTCCGGCTCCTGCACCCCTGAATTTGCCTCCAGCTCCTGCACCACTGAAGTTGGCTCCTGTACCCCTGAATTTGCCTCCGGCTTCTGCACCACTGCATTTGCCTCCGCCTCCTGCACCACTGCATTTGTCTGTTGCTGGACCACTGAATTTGCCTCCGGCTTCTGCACCACTGAATTTGCCTCCGGCTCCTGCACCACTGCATTTGTCTGTTGCTGGACCATCACCTGCCTGTGCTCCAAAGTGGGCACCAGTCTCAAACCCCCAACAAATGCATAGGGGTACATTAAGTTCATTCCTAGCACAATTTTTCTGTTGATATATTTTAGGTGACTTATCTGTTTTAACTTGTGCTAAAGATTCAGTGCCATGGACGCACAATGCAACCTTGTTTCTAATTTCTCTGACAAAGCAAATAGCTGAAGACTTTCAATCTCCTGTATTAAAGAAAGTATTAGTGTGGAAAATGGTAGCTGCACAAATGCTGGCAAAAGGATATGACTTTGGAGCAGAGGCATGTGACAAGTTCAGGCAGTTAAAACAGGTTTATTTTGATGCTGGCATTTGCATTATTTTGGGAGTAAGGCCACTTGAAGACATTTGCTATTTATGGGTTTCTATTATTAGATACAATAGTGGACAGTAAGACGAAGACTGGCAGTGGTGCCAGCAGCTTGGGTCTTTTTCTCATCAATGGAGGACCTCCTGGCTGATGATCCCAGTGTGGAGCCGGTCCTGATCGTGTCAGCTTTTGCTGGTGATAATCTCTTCCATGTATTTTTAATTTTTTTTGTGTGTGTGTGTGTGTGTGTGTGTGTGTGTGCCACATCAACATTAATTAGCACATCAGATGAGTTGAGTGCAGTTTAATCAGAAAATGTTATATTCATACTTTTATAAAAATCATATACATTATTGGATTTTTAGTAAGTTTTAATTCAATCACTCAGTGATTACTCACATTAGCAATCGTGTTGGATACAAAGTAGCTCCAATGTTGTCATATGCATGTTGCTAACAGCTTTATTTGAAGGATGTCTATTGTGTGGCTCAGGTAATTAGAAGCTGGGTTAACTGGATGTTTAAAGGAGTCATAACCTAGTATTACCTTGGATACCTACTGCTGTATTATAGTCTTTCAGGCCCTTCTAAAAAAGAAAAGTGGAAAAAAAATAAACACAGAGCTCCTCAGACCCTTATTTCTGAAGGCATTATTGTCTCACGAGATCTGATGCGATGTTTTGGCTGTCGTGGACGGTCATTTTAATAATGCAAATGAGGGGCGCGTTGATTGGTGGCAGGAAGGATGGGGGTTGACACCGCAGGTAACGCTTTAGCATATCATTCTAAAATGACATCATGGCGCATGTTATGAATGAACCCGACGTGGCCGCGACCGGCTTCCCGGCCAGTGTATAAGTATGAGGTCCCGTTTAGGGCTTAAATCAAACTTCATTCACGCACACATATATGAAACATGTTTGCATACATACTAAGTAGTCACACATACATGTATATGAACTCTCCTCGCACATACTCATATGAGACGCGAGCACACACACACAAACTCGCGCACATACTCATATAAGACGCGAGCACACACACACACAAACTAGACGGCGCCTCATATATAAGCGTTAGGCAATCAATATACAATAGCCGAATTCATGATGATCTCAGTCATTTGTTGTTTGCAAAGTAACGTTAGCAGCCATTCCCCATGTTTACCTCGAAGCTAATACTCCCGCTAGCATACAATAGCCGCATTAGCATTTAGTTGCTGTTTGTTGCACACAGTAGAGCAATAAAAACACATTCTTACCATTTCAATAGCAGGCAAGTGTCTGATTGTTGAAAATGGCCCCTTTTCCCCGAGCTTCGATGCCAACTTCGTCTGATATTGCCTCAAATTTGTGAAGGATTCCGGCGTAAAATGTTTAGTTAGCACAGACACATAACGTTAAGCCAGTGGGAAGGGTTTTAGGAACCGCGTCATTAAAAATGAAATTAATCCACTGGTCCCTGACAGCTTGGTCCGTTCTTGGGAGAGAAAACACGTTTACATGTTGATTCAGGCAGTTTAACAACAGAGCAACTCAGGTGTGCACTCGGTTTCTCCATCTTTCTCGACTGAACTAATATGAGGGGGAGAGGGGCGGGCTTCCCGCGGCATAGGTCTGCGGTGTCCATATATGGTATATCCTGCCCAGCTGAAATCAAAATCTCGTATTTGAGTGCGCGTGCACGCGCGCTGGTTTATTTACCCTGAGGTAAACAAACGTTTCACTTTTAAATATCGGCTTCCTGGCCAGTGTATAATCGTTAGGCAATCATAACATACATTGATTCTCGTGGAAAAGTGAAAATTGCAGGTTATGACTCCTTTAAAGTAGATTTGTTGGCACATGACTCTAATTTACAGTAGATGCAGAACCGCAAAATTTATTTGTCGGAGGAAAGTGATGTTTGCTGCCTTGATCATTACCGTTTTGAGGCCAACAAGTTTAATCTTTCTTTCTACTCAGGATCTTCATCAGATCCAGTTGGCCCAGAACCATCATCTTCACAACCTTCATCTTCACAACCTAAGCCATCAGCAGAACATGGCAAAAAGAGAAGGCGCAAGTCTGAAGCACCCGAGTGGATTGAGCAGTACGTCACTGAGCAGAGGAGGCAGTTGTCAGACCTCATGGTCCTGCAAAAGCAAGCAGTGGAAGTGGCAAGCGAACGTAGCGTAATTTTAAAATAATCTGTTTCTACTCTGACGAAGAAATAGCAACTTGTGTTTTCTCCTTTTGACACATTCTGCTGATGGTTAGGTTCTATTTTGTTTGTTTAATACCATGAAGTACACTATATATGATAAAGGAAGTACATGCGATCTTGATCACCTCACCTTTGTGGCTTAAATACATATTAATTTACATATAAAAGGAATACTTCAGGATTTAGCATTAAGCTTTGTATTAGTAGAAAACCTGTAGTATTTTCGAATTACCATGCTTTCCACCCTCATATCCCCCTGAGACGAGAGATTTATGTATTTTTTGTCTGGAAAAAATCCTCCGATGACGCAAAAATCGTCATTTTGCGACATCGGAGGATTTTCTGGCCAGAGGCTAAAGACTACAGCCAGTAGATGGCGTTGTTCCGCATGTTTTCAGCCCGCCCATAGAGGGTGGGATCTCACTCACAGAATGTACACACAGTCAGCCGTCTTTCTTTGGAAGCTAAGCTAGCAGGCTCTTGTTCTGTGGAGAAAGCTGAGTAAGTATGGATAACCATCCTCCTTTTCCCAGACATGTCTGGCGGGCGAGGATCGTTCAAAAAGTCCGGGATTCGGCGTTTGCTTTCTGCGGTCGCCATTCATTGTTTACATGCACACCTCATGTTTCAATCTAAATGAATTCATTCCGATCGGTGAATCTGAATGTAGTGTTTAAATGAACGCTAAACAAGTGATGGTTGATGTGCGTTTTAAACATTGCTAAGAAAATTCCCACACCTCCGTTGCGAGACCGGCGCGTCTCAGTAATGACGCCACCGGCCTCGCGCCGTTCTCCCGCGGCCGTCAGCCTCGTCCTGCTCGCCACAGTAAACATAATGAATGGCGACTGTAGAACGCAAAAGCCGAATCCCCAACATGACATCATGACTTTGCGTATAAATAACACGCCACTTTCAAGTCAAGTGGCGTGTTATTTATAAGCATTTTGAGCTTTCCGCGTGTATGTGTACGCCGTTAAACGTCCGAGTGATTCCGCGTGTATGTGTACGCCGTTAAATGTCCGAGCGAAACGGAGGAAAATGTATATCTACATCTGGGGAGCAATATTTTTTTTCCTAGGATGGTAGGGGAACACTCATAAATGGTATTAACCCGAGTGATGGGTAGGTTTAGGGACGCGGTTGGGGTAGGTCGTATATATTTATATACAGTAATGTAACGTAAATCAGCGGCGTTGATAAACACGCTGAAAAGCGATTATGCGTGTTGATAACACGCCAAAAATGGAAATACGAATTGGCGTGTCATACATACGCCATTTCATGAGATCAGTCTGGAATCCCGGACATTTTGGGCGATCCCGAAATCCCAGGCAGACTCGTCACGGAGACTCACTGGTAGCCTCATAGGGTAGCCTAACCTTGTTTTCAACTGCGCTGTCTTACCGGTAGGCGTGGCCTCCTAGGGCAGAGAAGCAAGTGCATTCTGGGAGTTGTTGTCTTTCATCCACATAAGGCAAAAATACATTTTCTGGCTTTTCTCAGTCTAGAAAGCTCCAAATGAAAAAAAATATTCACATTTCTTCTACATAAATGACCTATTTTAAATACACATTCATCTTCCCAGAGGTGAAGTATCCCTTTAATTAGTTGATTATAAACTTTATTTTCATGAAATTATCAAAAAGTATCAGCCTATTAGCTCAACACAATGATAGTGTTATATCAATACAATTTAATTAATAAACTCATGTTTGTTTTCGGTTTTCGGACAAGTTCATCTAATTTTCTTTTCTGGCCCGGTATCCGGTAAGAGTTGTATGACATCACTGTCATCTCCTGATTTGCGGCTCATGTTTGATCATAGATGATCAAAAATTCGCCAAATACTTACTGTTCACAATGACAAACTATCTATAAAAATCAACATAATTACAGACAAAAAACAATAAGGATTACACAGCGCTTCTCTGTATTCCAGCTGCTCTCTATCCGCTGGTTGTGTAAAACTGTGGTGAGATAGAGACAGTAATCATTTCAGTTTATTTTGTGAATACTGTGTGTTGTTTAAACATCAAACTGACTAGAACAAACTCTTTGAAATGTATATATGATGCTGGATATCAAGGGTGAAACTGTTAATAATGTAGACACAGCAATCTCGTTCTGTGTCAGTCATGTGTGGGTGAAATATAAATTATTAGGCATTTGAATTTTCTAATGAGAAATTAAAGGGATAGTTCACCCAAAAATGAAAATTATGTCATCATTTACTCACCCTCAAGTTGTTTCAAACCTGTAAGAATTTATTTTTTCTCCTGAAAAAAATAGTACTATGGTAGTCAATGGGGTCCATCAACTGTTTGGTTACAGACATTTTTCAAAATATCTTCTTTTGTGTTCAGCAGAAAAAAGAAATTCTTACAGGTTTGAAACAACTTGAGGGTGAGTAAAAGATGACAATTTTCATTTTTGGGTGAACTATCCCTTTAACAACATGGAGAGATCTAAAAGCAAATAATATTTCATGGCTTTCAGAACTAAAATTATTCCTGATTCAAGCAGAATGAGCATAAAGTAAAAACAGACAATAACAATGAGATGTCGATAAAATGAGTAAAGAGTTTAATCAATAAATATAGCTGCAAGCAGCAATTACCGGGGCCAAGCAGAATAAGACGACAAGACATGCCTACATTGCTGAAAGTGTCAGACCAACTGCAACAATGAGCAATTAAAGACATTTAAAGAAGATTTTAGGTGAAATGGCTGAAAAATCATATAAACAGTCATTAAAAATATGATTTAATGGATTATCACTATTGACCAATAGGTGGCACAGTTACAAAACTGATGTGATGTGGTCAGAGTGAAGTGACAATGAGACATACAAAGTTTTGTGTCAATATGTCAAGGCATTGCAGAGATAAAGCCTGAAAAGTCCATTTGGCATCATGCCTCAAATTTGCTGCTGCGCTTTACGAAAACAGTTTCGTCTATCAACACAAAATCCATAAGTTTTAGTCGGTACAGTCTGGAGATGATACGATTCGATTTTGGTGAAATTCGGACAAACGGTCTAGGAGGAGTTCGAAAAAGTAGGTTTTGAATGAAAATCAAGATGGCGGACAAGAAGTTTGACCAAATAAGGAAAATTTGGTATCTATGTTCTTGGCTTGACCCAAGGAATCTATTAAGACCAGTGGCATTTACATAGGCCGATATATTCAAAAGTTATTAGCAGTTTTGGAAATTTTGTTATAACTTGACCACTAGGTGGCGCTGTCTCTAAATATTTTGGGTTTCTAGTTTCTTTGGGATCATTGAGATGAAAGGTAAGTTTGATTTCTAACATTATTCTCTTAACGGACATTTGCATCGATAGTCTAGTGTTATAATTTATTTGCGTTTGGTGCACTGTGGAATGGGTAAAATGGCTTTTAATGGCTGGCTAACACAAATCCCTTTGACTCGCGCTAGCCTAGCATCGGCTAACTATCCAAATATAAGGACTGGATAATTTTTTCAAAAAAATGTCTCCACTGATGAATAACAACCAGGCTGACTTAAAGGTGCATTATGCAACTTTTAAAGTTAAAAATACCCGTTATTCTAACCCATACATGCTTAAACAATTGCCTGATGGGCTGAATGAGCCCTTCTCTGATCAATGCGATTGCCTCTATAATCCTGTACAGTAAAATAAATAAGAGGGATTCGGGTCGGAATCTGAGACTGGGCGTGACGTCATGCGCGTTCAGTTGCAGTGCTGCAGTTTCATTTGTCGCCAGAGGGGGGCATAGTTCTGCAAAAACTCAGAGACTTGCGTTATGCACCTTTAAAAATGAGGTCCGATGTCAAAAATCCCGAACCACCCCTTTAAGTAAAAGTGAAAGCAAATGAGACAGATCTCTCTCTTCACTAACTTATTAGAGCCAAAGCATAAGAGAAGAAAAGTGTCCAGTTTCAAAGATACATGAAAGCATATCTTGCATTTGCATGGAAGAGTAGAAGTTGAAGAGAAACTAGATGTTATAATAAATTTTTTTTTAAAAAATGAAGAATTAGTTAAATTAATATTTGATTCATGTCTCTCTTAAAAGTGTTATGGCCTCTTCTTTGGCTCCCTGACCTTAGCCTTGAAATGTTTCTTTCCAGTGTGAATTTTCTGGCACTCTTTTAGTTCATCATCTGTATTAAAGGACTTCCAGCAATGGTCTTTCTTCAGAATGAGAAGCAGATTTGATTTCAGAGCGAAAGCCTGAGCCGCTTCTTCCCAGTGTGAACTCTCATGTGAATCTTCAGACTAGATTTAAAGACAGCATTTTTAGCTTCTGTTTTTCCTTTCTCATTCACGTCCATCAGATCTAAAAGAAACATTAAATCAAGTGAGATTTCAAATGAGAAACAAACATGAAAAGAAAAGTTAAGGCTAAAGTCTAGATCACTGATGAGTTCAATAGTCATTTTCATCCCATTAAATCTGGTCAACAACGCTGAGCACGATTATGATCTATTTTAATGTTATGAAGATGATTCGTGTTATAAATCACTAGTTTGGTCATGAAACACTATTTTCATGACACAAGCTAATTGGCCTCTAGGCAAAAATGTGAGTATTTATTGACAGACCATATTTTCACTCCAAACCATCCACAAATGTGTGTTGGACTGAAGTAAAAGCAAATTCAAAGCAATAAATGTAAATGTCTTGTAAATGTAAAAAAAAAAAAAAAAAAAAAAAAAAAAAAAAACCTTTCAATGTACTATTTTACACAATTGAGTAATCATGGATGAACAATTCCTGTGTCCACACTTGTTTGAAGGGGGAGTAAATAACTCTTTGAAACCACACTGGGACCACTGTAATAATTGCCATTTAATAGGTGGAAAGGCTAAAAAAGTTTTAGAAATTTTCAATGCATGTCTGTGTGAGGTAAAAGGACACAATCTGTTGAAGCTCCGCCCCCTGTGCCGGAAGCAGCAGCTCATTTGCATTTAAAGGGACAGGCACAAAAACGGTGTGTTTTTGCTCACCCTCAAAAATCGAGGGTGAACATGCTATATAAAATTATCTATGGGGTATTTTGAGCTAAAACTTCACATACACACTCTGGGGACATCAAAGACTTATTTGACATCTTGTGGAAAGGGCATTATACCACCCTTTTATTTCTAATTTTAATACTGACTGTTTACTAGTATTTCAAAATGTAGGCTATTACATTTATATAAGTTAAGCTAGTAGTTTTAGCTAAGACATCACATTAGAATAGAGGATTATGAATAAAAAATTTTTTATCATAATTGCCTGTTATTGTGTCATGGCTGGTAAAAGATTATTTGGCCTGTACATTTTTTTAAGTCACCGGCCATTGGCAGGTGTGACAGAAAAGTTAGTTTTAGGCCCTGCTTGCACCTTATAATGAGATACTTTTTTATAATAATGAAAATATTTCCAAGCAGATACCAATCAAAACAACAAAATGTCCTAACGCTCACCATGGCTGTAAGGAAACTACTTTGTTGCTCAGTACAAAAAGATGAACTACTTACTGGGATTTCAGACTGTTTAAGTGGTTTCTCCACTGTATGGATCTTCATGTGTAGCTTCAGGTGAGTTTTAAAAGAGAAACTCGTCCCGCACTGATCACACGTGTGCGGCTTCTCTCTGCTGTGGGTCCTTTCATGTTTTTTCAGAGTTGATGACTGATTAAATCTCTTGTCACAGTGTGAACACTTGTAAGGTTTTTCTCCAGTGTGGATCTTAATGTGTTGCTCCAGGTTGCGTTTAATAGCGAAACTCATCTCGCACTGATCACACGTGTGCGGCTTCTCTCCAGTGTGGATCCTCTCGTGTGTTTTCAGATGTGTTGGCTGACTGAATCTCTTGTCACAGTGTGAACACTTGTAAGGTTTCTCTCCAGTGTGGATCCTCTCATGTGTTTTCAGAGTTGTTGACACACTGAAACTCTTGTCACAGTGTGAACACTTGTAAGGTTTCTCTCCAGTGTGGGTCCTCATGTGTAGCTTTAGTTGAGCTTTAACAGAGAAACTCTTTCCACACTGAACACACGTGTGCGGCTTCTCTCCAGTGTGGATCATCTCATGTTTTTTCAGAGTTGATGGCTGACTGAATCTCTTGTCACAGTGTGAACACTTGTAAGGTTTTTCTCCAGTGTGAATTCTCTGGTGCAGTTTTAAAAAGGCCACTGAAATAAAAGACTTCCCACACTCAAAGCACACATGATCTCTCACACCAGTGTGAATTTTCTCATGTCTATGTAAATATGGCAGCAGTGAAAAACTCTTTCCACACACAGAACATGAATGCGGCTTCTCCTTCGTATGAACTGTCAGGTGTGTCTTCAGGGCTAATGCCCACATAAATGTTTTCCCACACTGATTACATGTGTAAGGCTTCTCTCCGGTGTGGATATTCCTGTGCCCTTTAAGTTGTACCAATTGTGTGAAACTCTTCCCGCAGTGATCACATGTGAACGGTCTTTCTCCGGTGTGGATCCTCATGTGAACTTTAAGATTTTCTCTGTGTGTGAAACTCTTCCCACATTGAGTGCATGTGAATGGTTTCTCTCCAGTATGAACTCTCATGTGAACCTCTAGTTGTTGTTTGCTTGAGAATCTCTTTTCACAGCAATTACAAGTGAACAGCTTCTCTCCAGTGTGTCTCCTCATGTGAACAATGAGACCTTCTCTGTATGGAAACCTCTTCCCGCACTGATCACATGTGAACGGCTTCTCTCCAGTGTGAACTCTATTGTGTTTCTTAAGTAGAGAAGATCGCAAGAAACTCTTCCCACATTGATGGCATGCATGTGGCTTCTCTCCAGTGTGAACACTCATGTGAAGCTCAAGACTTTGTTTGTATGCAAAGCTCTTCCCGCATTGATCACATGAGAACGGCTTCTCTCCGGTGTGGATTCTCATGTGAATCACAAGACTTTGTTTATTTATGAAACTCTTTCCACAATGAACGCAGGTGAAAGATTTATTGTCTCTTTTCTTTAAAGATGTCTTTTTAGTCTTTGAGCGACTCAAAGGTTTTTTCCCAGGTTTAACATGATGTTCCTCCTCCACTTCACTCAGTTCTTCATTTTCCTCCTTCACTTCCATCAGGTCTGAAATGAAAGGGATTATATAAAAAAAAAGTCATTTTTGGTAAATCTTCCAGTTATTTAACATTATTGTCAGAGTTCTGTCACTTCTGTTTGGATTACATCTTGGGTTGGTGACAGAGCTCTGGCATTCCCGGTCTGTAATGCGTTGGGTATAGTCTGGCTTGTTGTGAGCACATGGCTTGTCATGTTTTTCCTTGTGCAATGTGCTCTCCTGTCAATTGTCTAAACCCTCCCATCTTTTTACCTGATTATTGATTAATTTGCCCCACCTGCCTTTCTCGTTACCCTCTTTTGTTTGCTTCCTATTTAGACTCCCTGTGTTTACAGTCCTGTGCTGGATCGTTGTCTAAGTTCCCTTGTGTTTCCTGTTCCTGCCGATGTCTGTCCTGTTTTCCCCCAAGGGGAGTTTTTGTTTGTAGTGTCGTTTTATTTCTTTTGTTAATAAATACCCATTTGTTTTCTTCACTTGAGTCCTCGCTCCTTTCAACCCAGTCCGTGACAATTATAGGCACATATCCAATATTTCTGTAGTGAGAATGGTGTAATATTTGTGAATTTGATTATGTAGCTACTTATCCATTTTCTTGCGAATGCTGTCAAGTTTACTCTCTAGTGTTGCGCACTTGCCGCGAGACTCCGCCCACACGCCGTTCTGATTGGCTGTGATTTTTGATTGACGTTGTGGTGTCTCACAGTCGCGTCGCGTCTGGTGTGGACAGACACACTGCCTGTCGCTGGAATTTTATCCCATCGCGTGTAGTTAGGACACGGTGTAAGGAGGTGAGCTTCGCAGAGAGTTTGGTTAAGCTTATGAAACCTTTGAAGACCATCACTACAATTTTGAGCACAGAAACAACACCGTCGGTTTCAATGATCCTACCACTCGTCAGGGAAATGAAAAATGCCATCAGAGAGAACATGCAAATCCGATACATTGACCCAGATCTCCAGGATTTCTTTAATAAATGCACTGCATTGGACCCCAGGTTCAAATCGCTCCCTCACTTGGATCCTGCCCGTCAGACCAGAACGTCTTTGAAGATCTCATCACAGAAGTTGCAATGCATCTTCCCTGACAATTTGTAAATGTGTTTATAATATTATATTTAGGATCTGCATTTAGTTGTGTTGTACAGCACTTTGGTCAGTCTTGTGGCTGTTTTAAATGTGCTTTATAAATTAATTAAACTTGAAACTTGAATGCTACGGTTGTTTTTTATTTGATTGATTTTTCCTCACTTCTGTCATGTCTTAACCGAATATATTGTTGTTACAGTGTTCACTGATAAAAGCCAATCACTGTCTTTGTTGTATAACACTGCAGACTGAGTCCACAGAAACAACACAGGACAGACCATCAACTTCACAGGCTACTTCCTTACCAGAGATGCCAGAGTCTGAGAGACATCATCCTCCCCACCTTTGGCTAGTCAAGTCTTTGGCTCCCTCTTTGCAACTGGTCAGATGAACCATCCTGATTTGAAGCAGAAGGGGAAGGAGGAGGTATATGCCTACATAGCCAAGGAAAGCACTTCTTTGGAATCCGACCCGCTTGGCTGGTGGAAGTCCAATTAAACAATATTTCCAAATCTAGCCAAGTTGGCCAAATGCTACCTGGCAGTACCTTCCACTAGGGCTGAAATGATTAGTCGACATTGTCGACAACGTCGACAATAAAAAATTGTCGACAAATATCTTTGTTGTCGAGTAGTCGTTTGATCCCACGTGACCTAATGTAAGGGCCTGCAATATCGCGATTTGACCGCTACGGCGCTGTAGCGCTAGAGTGTAATGCAGCCGTTACAAATGCTATTGCGGTAGAAGAAAACACAGCGCGAGTTATGACGGAGTGCAAACGAATCCGAACTAGCAAGGTGTGTAAAGTTTCACAAAACTTCAAACCAAGAATGCTGTTGTGTGCAATACATGCAAGACGTAACTTGCTTTTCACGGGAGCACAACATGCATGTTAAAGCACTTAAAGAGGAAAAACCCGGCACGAGACGAGCCGGTGAGAAGTGAATATCCTCCAGCTGAAGCTAAATAACTAGCAGTAAATCTCTTTTTAGAGAATGCAATACTACTAATAATAGCAGTAATATTAACAATAATAATATAATTACAGTAATGTGATGATTTATTTTTGCATAGAATAAAGCTTGATCGAGCTTAGGAGTCAGGGCTGTTTTTATTATTGTAGCTCTATTAGGTAACGTTATTACAGTCTTATCCCTTGCCTGTATTTTGTTAAATATTCATGAAGACTTACAAAAGGAGATGTTATGAAGAATATCATGTCAGTTAATTTTTTATGCTGTAAATTAAAAGGTGAATGAGAATGTCTCTGTCAGCTCAGCTCAATTGTCATATCAATTAAAAAAAAATATTCTTATAATAATTGTTTGCAGTTTAAGTGTGTCTGTAATGCAGCTGATAATTTTTTGTTTATTTTTTTCTATTGAAAGAGAACAGAATATTTAACCAATGCTTAGAGAGCATTTGTGTGTGATTTGAGTTGGACAGAAATCTGAAAACTTAAAGAGAATGACCTGTTTAGTTGCTCAAAGTTCATTAAAACAACCATTTCAAAAGCTGAAGTGATTTTCTTTTTTTATATTATAGTTAGAATATGTATAACTCAGTGTTTTAACTAATTGAAAAGGCTGAATAATCGTTCCAAACTTAATGATTAGTCGACGAAATAATCGATGAATAGTCGATTAATCGTTCTAATAATCGTTAGATTAATCGATTATCAAAATAATCGTTTGTTGCAGCCCTACCTTCCACCTTCGTCCCAAGTGAGAGGGTTTTTTCAATGGCAGGTGACATAGTCACTGCCACAAGATCTACCCTCAGTAGTGAAAGTGTGGACATACTTGTGTTTCTATAAAAAAATTAAAAATACAATGAAGCTACCTTTAAGAGGTACATCTTGTGATACGCCAGATACACTGCCTCTATTAAGCACAGATTGTTATTTTCTTTTATATTTTATAGAAGATGATGGACCATACTGTTATCTATCGAAATATGTGCCCTTGTGTTTTTATTTAGGCTATGTAAATATTTTGTTTAGTGCAGAGAGAAAATAACGGAATAAACAAAAAAATAAATAAACGTTTTCTCATGCTGAGAGATAAGCTATGCCTATTTGTGTGAGGAAATTTCACAAATATTGTGTTGTAAAAAATAAAAAGAATGAGACAAAGTTTGAGAACGGTTTGTTGTTTTTATTTGAGCTTTCATGCATATTAGACATTGGAACGTTGTTGTTCACGGTCAGGGACTATTGTTTCTAGCTTTTATTGATTTAACTTCATGAAAGTTGCACTAATACATTTTTTTTTTTACTTTAATATTGTGTGGTAATCGTTTCATAAAATATATACATACAAATGAACTAAATTAAACTTTTTTTACAACAAAAAAGAAACATCACCGAACTTACTTAACCTGTTAAGCTGCAAGCCCACTTTTGAAAAATCCCCAGAAATGACATACCCACACTGAAACAGATACAGTTCATGAACCCTTTGTACTAAAAGCACAAGTATGATCTCATTTGAAAGCTGACACCTGGCAGTTTATTGTAAAATAATAATGAAAAAAATTGTTATAAATAGCTTTAAAGTTTTGTAAAGTTATTAGAAATTTACTTTTATGAAACATCTTCATGAAAATAAAATTGAAGTTGACCCTGTAGCAATCTAGAAATGCACTACAGCTAAAGCCACATGTCTAAACATTTTATGTTTAAAATCTGAAGATAAGTCTAAAACTCTGTATTTAGTTAATTTTTTTCAAGATAGAAGCACCTAGAGCTAGCTAGCATGTTAGCTTAGCACACCATCAATACATGACAATTTATGAGATTAAAACCATGTTTGTGCTCCAAACTTACTTTAAAACGCAAGTGAAGTGTTTTAAATAATCTTCTGTGATCTAATTTGACATCAGATAAAAAAAATCAGACAGAAAATATACTATTTGATCATATTCTGCACAATGATGGTCTATAGATTAGCATTACATTATACATATAATCTATTATTATGAAAATACCTGGCATGGCTTGAAAAACACAGGTAACTCAAATATCATTGCAATCATGTTTATTGTCTTCAAAATATCTGTATCTGCATGATACAGCGCGATCTCTTGTTAGCTGTGTGTGTATCAGTGACGTCCTGGAATGTCACATGATTATGGCTCTTCTTCATGTCCCGTATATGGGTTATTATTGTGCTTATAGCGCCCTCAGGCTATTGGTATGAATTGAAAACCCAGTAAATGAGAGTGCCAAACGCTCATAAAGATTACATCGACGCATTTGGGTATAAATTCAATAAATATTATTCCTGTCAATAGAAATCTGATGTAAACCTATGAGAATCTATCAATATTTCTCCAAATCTGCACATTTTTGAGCTAAAGCCCTGAGGGACGTTGTTTTGTGTATCGCTGTCATGACGACGGCACAGAGTTTTTTTTATGAATGAAAGCGGCTGACGCGCATAATTCATATTAAAGGTATCGACTCATTTTTTCCATTTCATAACTCCTGACACAAATTAAGAAATAACTGTCGCTATAAGTTTCTCAGAATACAATAGTGGTCAAATACTGAAACTTGAGTATTATATATTTTTAATGATGTATAGTTTGTCAAGGTATAACATTAAATCTGATAGTAAATTTGAACTAAATAAAAAAAAAAACGCTTCAGTGCGCGGGCGCACTGGCAACGGTTAACAGGTTAAAGGGATACTCCACTTTTTTTGGAAATAGGCTCATTTTCCATCTCCCCCAGAGTTAAACCGTTGAGTTTTACCGTTTTCGAATCCATTCAGCCAATCTCCGGGTCTGGCGGTACCACTTTTAGCATAGCTTAGCATAGATCATTGAATCGGACAAGACCATTAGCATCTCTCTCAAAAAAATGACCAAATATTTTCGATATTTTTCCTATTTAAAACTTGACTCTTCTGTAGTTACATCGTGTACTAAGACCGACGGAAAATGAAAAGTTCTAGGCTGATATGGCTAGGAACTACACTCTCATTCCGGCGTAGTAATCAAGAAACTTTGCTGCCGTACCATGAGTCCAGCAGGCGTAATGATATGACGCAGCGCCTGAAAATAGGTCTAATAGGTTAGACAAACTTAGTCCTGGTCATGTTGGAAGTTACCAAGCTGGGGACTATTTTCAGGCGCTGCGTCATATCATTACGCCTGCTGGACTGAGTTTCTTGATTATTACGCAAGAATCTTATCTGGTTTATTAACCATTTATACTCCAAATCGCCGACTGCGCTCCTCACAGTGTAATCTGTTTACTGTTCCACAAACGCACCTAAAATCTATGGGCGACAGGGTGTCTATGCTTCTGTCTGTGCTCCTACACTTTGGAACTCTCTTCCCCCTGAACTCAGGGAACAGCACAGACTTTTGGCATTTTTAAAGCTCTTCTCAAAACACATTTTTTTAAACTTGCATTTGAATGCTGATGTCTTTTTGTGATCGCTTTATAGTTATTTTTATTATTAATGTTGCTGCTTTTGTTTTTATTAACTTTCACTTGTTGTATTTTCCGGTGGATTGTGATTTTATGTACAGCGCTTTGAGAAGCTGCTTTTAAAGGCAATCAATAAAATAAAGTTTATTATTATTATTATTATTATTATTAATTTGGCTGTAATGCTTCAGTCACTTGAAAAAGAGTAAAAGCAACATGAAAAAGAATTGATAAAACCATGCATCGTGATTTTTTCCTGAAAGAAATCGTGATATGATTTTTTTGCCATATCGCTAACCCCTAAGTTACATCATGATCATGTCTCGTGCACCTCTTGAAACAAAATAAATTTGAGTGCACAGTTTTTGCATTCGAATGTGCATTGTTTTATTTTATTTTTTTTTTTATAATTTTTTTAATGTGCTTTTTTTATGTGCTTTTTTTTTTGCATTTGAATTTGCCTTTTTTGAGGGAATTTGAGGAATGTTCAAAATTCGAATTTTTATTTGACAGCCCTATTTATACATGACACGATTTTCCAAAATACCCAGTTTGCCATCCCGAGTAAATTGATTGCCATATTTCAGTTGACCAGCATAAGATCAACTCAACAGACTTAGATGCTGGATCCACATTTGCTCCCTAAGGTCTGAAAATATTCTCAGAATGAGAAGGAACCAAACCAAACTCCACCTTGCAGATGGAGCTTAACATAGTGGCCCAAAAAGAGCCAAAATACTTGATATCACTGTCCACACAGAACCACGGCCTGCATCCCAATGTCCATACTATCCATCCACAATGGAAGGCTTTGTATTTTTTGTATTTGTATGTCTTACTCTGTGTGTTTTTATTGTGTTATGGATCCCCCTGGGTCTGAAATAAAGTTTCAAAATAGTGTGTGAGATTTAAATAAGTGTGTCTCAAAGCACATTAGGTTGAAAAGAGTATGCCAGACGTCCCCGGATTGGTCTACTATTTCCGGTAGATTTTTTAAGTGTGGATCCGTACACACTATAAGGGCTAATATTGCCCACAAGCCATTGCGATTTGAAGAAGGATTCGGTTCAGAACTACAAAAACAAGTAAAAAGTGTTAAAAAACTACAAAACATGGCGGATGTGTGCAACCGAAAGAGG
The DNA here is from genome assembly GCF_964197995.2 of Scardinius erythrophthalmus. NCBI lineage: Eukaryota > Metazoa > Chordata > Actinopteri > Cypriniformes > Leuciscidae > Scardinius > Scardinius erythrophthalmus. The sequence continues at coordinate 11,931,589 of NC_138221.1, forward strand.
ATAAAGGGGTTTGAGTGATTAATAAATAGTTTAAACTGATAAAAAATATTTTTTATATATTGTAGGAAATGGAATTAAAATGAAATGTGGAGGATATTACCTGTGATAAGATGACACAGCAACAGAGGAGAACAAGAAGAGAACAAGAAGAGGCCAAACTACGCTCAGTATTAAAGAAAGCTTATCCCAGGAGACAACTCTCTATAACAGGAGAAGGTCTAGCAACGCTTTCATTTAAAGGCTCGTAGGGGCCAATTGTGTTTCTCAAACCTGCCTTTACTCACCATTTGTTGAAGACAGACAAAAAACATTCTGTACCATTTCATAGTTGAACTGTTTATCTAAATGTGCTTGATTGTGTCTAACATGAATGTTCTTCAGCATCATGAATGAATGAATGAAGAATAAACACCAGCCCCTTTGTTCTTCAGGATCTTCAGTGTGTTTCATTCTGCAGGGTTCTGGATCACTCATGTTCTCACTGTCCTCTTTAATAAACTCAGTCTTTGCAGATTTCAGCTTTTCCTGATGCTCTGATGCTCGTCTTCACTTGTAGCTGATGGGAATTTACAGCATTTATTGGAGAATTGCTGTGGGAGGAGCTTCACTGATGATGTGTCTGCAGTGGGAGGAGCTGATCTGACAAAATAATAATAATAATAATATCAGTTCCTGAATTTGTTTTTATACTAAATATCACATCTAAGCATTTAAGTCTGTCTGAAGTAAAGTAACTGATGCAAATCGAATGTATTTATTTTATGGCTTACCTTAAAGCTCATTTCATTGGTGTGAACAGACTGTATTTGTGTCAATTTACAGGAGATCTGAAGACATCAGCATAATAAATGAGGTGAAAACAGGAACTATTGTCATGAAATAAAGAGTGTTTTCAGCAGATCTGTTAATATTGATGAGCCTCAGACTATCAACACTCATTCAACAAGCCATTCAGGATCATCAGCAGATCATCTCACTTCATTCTGAGTGTTTGCTGTTAGAAACACATTATTCGAGTCAGGAGACATGATAAAAGCCTGTTAAACTGCTCTATTGAAAGAAAATACTGTTGCTTCTCACCATCTGACACAAATAAAACATAAAAAATATAAACAAACCAAACTTAATTAACCACCTCATCTAAATAACTACAACAGTATAATGTCAATATCTAAAATATATCAGGGTTTCCCATACATTCATTAATTTGTGGCGGCCCGCCACATATCAACGCTGACCGCCACGGATTGATTCAGATTTTTAAACTATTTAATATGGGTAAAATTGTATTTTATTCGCGCTGCTTGCTCCCCCTCTCTCTCACAAACTGACAATGGAGGCACGACCCCTCCTTCTCTTACCGCACGATCTGAATCAAAACATGAGCATGTAGAGGGCGGATTGTTGCCGGTGCTTAATGCTTATTCCCCAGCGAAGATTCCAGAATCAATCCGGAGTTGAATGGTTAGTATAATGAACACTGTTGCTCAACATAACTCTGAGAAGTTGTCTAGATGTTAAGCGCGGTCGCGTTTCATTACAGATTCGCGCAAAACTTTTGCGATTTTTTTTTCTAAATATCAATTAACGTTACAACTATTGCGAAATGACGGCGTTTCCATTAACCGATGTTATGCGACTAAAAAGTAATTTGTTCCTCTCGCGATCAGTCATTCCAAAAATCATTGCAACGGACGTTGCTAGGTTCATATCACAGCCACCAGACTAGACATTATATTATTATTATCTCCAGGTTCAGGTTGGTGTGTGTTGGTTTTTGTCCACCTCAATCTCCAGGTGTGCGTGTGTGTCTGAGTTTGTGTGTGTCCACCTCCAGATCCAGTTTGGTGTGTGTGTGTGAGCCTGTGTGTGTCTGAGTCTGTGTTTGGGTCTGAGTGTGTGTGAGTGTGTGTCTGTGTTTGAATCTGTGTGTGTGAGTCTTTTTGAATGTGTGAGTGTGTGTGAGCCTGTGTTTGAGTGTGTCAGTAAGTTTGTGAGTTTGTGTGTGTGTGTGTGTGTGCAGTGCCGGCCCGTGGGGTTGTGGGGCCCTAGGCAAGATCATGAAAATTGGCCCCACTGGAGTAAAAAACTCTCATAACAATTTTATGAAGGAAGAGAAAGCACATGATATGACAATTTCAATATTTAAGTTTGTAAATGTGTATTAAGTGTAGCATTCAAAAATGAAAAAAATATTTACATGAAACTCAAATAAATGAAGTAAAATGTGTGAATTGTACATAAATTATAATATATATATATATATATATATATATATATATATATATATATATATATATATATATATATATATATATATATAATAAAATTAGGCTATAGATTGCTCAATATATAAGTTTATAAAAGTGTAACATTCAACGTACATATGAAAAAACACTAAGAAACTAAGAGATTTTTAGCATAGCCCTAGCCTAGTACATAAAAGACAGAAAGCACACATAAAAAAATAAAGCATATAAAATAAAGCATAAATTAAAGGTATTTTTGTAAATGCAGTAGTAATTATGCATAATGACTAGAAATGCAGTAGGCTACTACATTTTAACTTTTTACTGATGATCACAATAATAAAAATGTTTTGTATTATTTAGAAATGTTTAAATATTAATTTGGAAAGAGTGAGAAACCTGTTTTTAGCGGTAAGGGAGAATGGATGGGGTGGGTTAGGACTGCATGATAATAATGGAACTGATAATCACAATTATTTTGCTCAAAATTATAATAGTGATTATTAATTACCATTATTCTCAGTTGAGAAATTGCAGAAAAAGAGACAGTTAATATAAATTAATTGCATAAATAGCCTATCAAAAGGGGTAAAACGGCCATTTTGAGGTCTGAGATGGTCCACCTTAATTTAAAAAAACTACGATAACTTCATCAGAGGATTAAAATCTATACAAAATGCATGGGTAGATAATTCTTAACACGCTGAATGTGGCCCAATTTTTCCATGTCTGTCTGTCTGTCGGCGATCATGGGCATTGTTACATTTATTAGTAAAACTAATAATACAGCAATAAATAACGCACTATTTATAGAAGTCAGAAGAACACACCTTTACTTTGAGCTTGTCTTTATTCCTCAACCATTCTCCTCTTCCTTTTTTCAGCTCCAGAAAGATGGCGTTTGGATGCCTCACAGTTTAACATATTATTATTTCAATTAACTAAAAATAGCATTGCTGTATGACTACGACTCTGACGAGACTTCGTGACGTTATGACAGACAAGGCAATCCAAATATGTGAAGTCGATATTACCATAGAGATTATAATATTTGGTATTTTATTTTTGACAGCACATTTTCTGTCATGCAAAATGCCTCATATAGGCCTAAGAAATTAAGCATTACTAAAGGATAAGAGCACCACAAAAAAAAAAAAAAGTCTCTTGTTTCTAAAACGTGAGCATTTTGGAGAGAAGTGTGGTGGAATCCGTGTGTGTGAATACTGTCATAATTACGGAGGTCTCCCACTATATCTCGGGCGGTATTATGCAAATTAGCATGTGACGAGCTACTGTGTATATTTCTTATGTTTTCGTATTTTATTCGTTCTATTGTTATGTATTTATTATCTTTTTCGGAAATTTGTCATGTCTGAACTATACAGAGCTATCCTTTTTATGTATGTTGTAGGTCTGGGTAATTTATTAGATACTCACCGTCTCTGTGAACTGTATCATGATTAGTCAGGTCCATGCAATGCGTCGGGCTTGTCTGACTGCGGAAGTCGAGATGCACGCACCTAAGTGAATTTTAAATATTATGCTTAATTAACGATTTATAAAGTATAGTTATTGTTAGGTACAGGTGCCCCCTCTGGCAAGGCGGGGCCCTAGGCGACCGCCTATGTCGCCTAATGGACGGGCCGGCTCTGTGTGTGTGTGTGTCCAGTTCTAGGTTTGTGTGTGAGCAAAATTTGCAACAAAAAGTCTGTGGAGCAGTCATAGCATAGAAAGTGTAGCAATGGCAAAGTCTTTAAGTTATCTGACACTAAGTGTTGGCAATGGGAATGTGTACTTGTCAATAAAAATACTTGTCATTATATATATATATAATATATATATATTATATATATATATTGTCATTATATATATATATATATATATATATGATATATTTAAGTTAACCTCCCCCCCCCCCGGTCCCCAAATACCACACCACCGCAAATAGAATCTAATTCTGTGGGAAACACTGTATATTTTCATTTTTTAGTAATTACAATCATTGCAATAATGTTATTCAAAACTGACAATGATCCTAAAAAACTCATTATAGATCTCAAACTTTAACTTTTGACTTGACATTCAGTAACAGTTCTCACACAAACATCGAGACAATCACACAAACGAACACAAAATCGCTCAGGGGTGCGTTTCCCGAAAGCATCGTTGGCCAACTATGGTCGCAAGTTCATCGCAATGTCCATTGAACTCTATTGGTAACGACGGAACTTGCAACCATAGTTGGCCAACGATGCTTTCGGGAAACGCACCCCAGGTCTGAATGAACTCCACATATTCTCCTCATGCTCGCTGCTGCTGCACTAAATGTTTATTTCAGAAGGAAGACGCCAGAAAAGACGCACAAGTATCGCTGTGATCGATGAAAACAATACAGAAATGAGTCTGTCGCTTAATCAAACTGTATAAAGTGTGTGTGATGGTTGTGTAAATATGAAATACCGTGAACTGCTCTCCTCACCTCAGAAGACTCTTTTTCTTCTTCTTGTTCATTGGCGGCTCGAATTAGCGCCATCTATTGTGGGTTTTGGATCAGAGACTCATTTTACTCCTTTTTTTCATGTAATGGATGATAATGAGGAAGCAAGCACTTTTTTATTTAAAAAAGTACAGAGATGACATGTTTACACAACTTTGTATACGAAATGTATTAACAATGTGTTCAATGTCATCAGAATACAAATGAGAAAATAAGAGTTAACAGTGATTAGCTGAAAACTGAAAAATAAAAGACAAAACGTTTATTAGTTAACATTAGTTAATAACAATGACAAAAACAATGAGCAAAACATTTATTACAGTATTTATTAATCTTTGTTAATGTTAGTTAAAAAAATACAGCTGTTCATTGTTTGTTCATTCTAGTTCACAGTGCATTAACTCATGTTAACAAATACGACCTTTAATTTTAATAATGTATTAGTAAATGTTGAAATTAACATGAACTAAAATTGATAAATGCTGTTCATTCTTATTTCATGTTAACTTATTGTAAACCAGGAACCGCACTCCAATGGTTCAGGTCTTATCTCTCAGGTAGGTCCTTTAGGGTATCGTGGAGGGGTGAGGTGTCTAAGACCTAACATCTAGCTACTGGAGTGCCTCAGGGCTCAGTGCTGGGACCACTTCTCTTCTCCATCTACATGACATCCCTAGGATCTGAGATTCAGAAACATGGCTTTTCCTATCACTGCTATGCTGATGACACACAACTCAACCTCTCATTCCAGGCTGACGATCCGACGGGAGCTGATCGTATCTCAACCTGACAGACAGACATTTCTGGCTGGATGAAGGACCACCACCTTCAACTAAACCTTGCGAAGACAGAGCTGCGTGTGGTCCCGGCCAACCCAACACTTCATCACAACTTCTCCATTCAGCTAAGCTCGTCATCTGTAACTCTATCAAGGTCAGCCAGGAACCTTGGTGTGGTAATTGATAATCAATTGAACTGCTAGAACTGCCCGGTTATGTAGATTTGTCTTGTACAACATTAGGAGGATCGTGCCCTTCCTTTTAGAGCAGGCTACACATCTCCTTGTCCAAGCGCTAGTTCTATGCAGACTGGACTATTGTAATGCTCTCCTGGCTGGTCTTCCAGCTTGTTCTGTCAAACCTCTGTGACTGATCCAGATGCTGCAGCAAGAGTGGTCTTTAATGAGCCGAAGAGAGCACACGTCACTCCTCTCCTCACAAAATTGCACTGGTTGCCAGTGATCGGCTCAGAATGCATTTTCAAATTGCACATTGAATTTTGCTACACTCATTGCGGGACACTTAATGGGAATGCAATCGCAAGTGTCTTGACTATGAGTGCAATTAAGAAAAAAATTACATTTAAATTACAATTTTGCTACAGTTTTTGCTTGAACATGTTAAACATATCTAATCATTTCTGTAATACATTTTAATTTTGCAACTTATAAAGCATTAAAATATGTATTCAATTTACATATTAAAACTAGTGTATGAAATGGCAAATGTAAATTATATAATTGAATTTTCATTTTGCACCAAACGTTGCACAAATGTATTTGAAAATTTAAATTTAAATACAGAAATGCATTGTCATTTTACATATTGCATTGTCATTTTGTATATTACATCACACATTGAAATTTGCTAAGCATAAGCTTCCATAGTTGCAAGATGTCAGGTCTGATGATAAAAGCCAATGAACAGGTGAATGGAAATGTTATGGAAATGTCAGATAAGGGATGAAATAGAGACATTCGCAAACTGGCACGGACCAACGTTACAAAACGTTAGTGGACGAAAAGAACGAACAACTCAAACCCGAAGACTCAAGAGGTGAACCAATTATTTGTGTTTCCTCTAGTTGTTAGTTCAACACATCATATCCCCTTAAGCTGAAGCTATCCAGCCTGTACAGGTTAAAACGACAACACACAACAACACAGCAAACACAAATAAGGGTTACTAATGTAGACAAACAGCCGTCTCATTCTATCTCAGTCATGTGTGGAGGAAAGTATAGTTTATTAGGCAATTAAAAGCATTGAGTGATTCAAAACAGAGAACCCAAAAAGCAATTATAATACTTCATGGTTTTCAGATATTATGCCAGTAATATTATGATGTATGATATTATATTTTGCATCTGGGTTTTCTAAATAAATCATAAATGGAAGAACAATTATCATTTTAAAAACAAAAATGAAGAACAAAATAAAAATAAATTGTGTGTTACAGCCTCTTCTTCAGCTCCCTGAACAAGAAGGACTACGCTTTTACTAGCAAAATACTGAGATATATTTGGATTATAAGACAAGTGACCATGATATGAAACTCATAAGCACACACAACAAAATAATTTATATCATGAAGCAAAATTATATACAAGATTAAACTTTTTGACATTGTTCTTGGGAAAGAACTTTGAGTTGATCTGAATCCCACAGTTGAATCTGCTGGTTTTAAATATTAACTTTATTCACTGTGAAAACTTAAGATAAAGTTTCTTAGTCATGTCGGTTATGGCTGGTTGTGAAAGATTTATCCAGATTATATTTTATTGCTTGATGCATTATTGTGTCACATTTGGCGAATACACAGTATCAAACCTGAAAGTGTTGGATCTGAAGAGGATCTACTTACAGTGAACGTGTTTTGTATGTTTGAGTAGAGAAGATGGATGATTGAAACGCTTCCCACATGCAGTGCAGTGATACGGCTTTTCTCCAGTGTGAATAATCCGGTGCAGTTTTAAATTGTTCGCTGTAGTAAAAGTCTTCTCACACTCAAAGCACATGTACTCTATCACACCAGTGTGACTTTTCTGATGTCTATGTAAATATGGCAGCAGTGAAAAACTCTTTCCACACATAGAACATGAATGCGGCTTCTCCTTCGTATGAACTCTCAGGTGTGTCTTCAGTGATGAATTCAACAAAAAAGTTTTGCCACATTGGTCACATGTGTACAGCTTCTCTCCAGTGTGGATGTTTATGTTCCTTAAGGTGTGTTGATATAGTGAAGCTCTTTCTGTGATCACAAGTGAACGGTCTCTCTCCAGTGTGAACTCTCATGTGACGAGTAACATTTGCTGTTTCTGTGAAACTTTTTCCGCACTGATCACAAGTGTGCGGTTTTTCTCCAGTGTGGATCCTCTCATGTCTTTTCAGAGATGTTGACACTGAATCTCTTGTCACAGTGTGAACACTTGTAAGGTTTCTCTCCAGTGTGAATTCTGTTGTGTTCCTTAAGTCTTCTTTTTTTATGAAACTCTTCCCGCATTGATCACATGTGAACGGCTTCTCTCCAGTGTGAACACTCATGTGAATCTCAAGATTACGTTTGGCTGTGTAACTCTTTCCACACTGAGTGCAGGTGAACGATTTCTTGGCTCTTCTTTTCTTTAAATCTTTCTGTTTGGTTTGAAAGTAACTCAAAGGTTTTTCTCCAGTTTTGACATCATTTTTCTCCTTAACTTCATTTTCTTTAATCAAATCTGAAATAAGGGTAAACACAATTCATTTTCAGGAGCTAAAAAAATAAAATAAAAATGAGAAAAGTGAAGGACATAAAAGTGAACCCTGATGTAACTGTGGACATTAGGCAATACCTAAACATGTTGATGCATTTTTATTAAGTATACATCCCTGCAACTCAACATGAATGAGGTACATTGATTTTAAAATTATTATAGGCACAAACCCCATGTTTCTATGGGGAGAACAATTAAATATCTTTGATCAACTACGCAATTATCTAACATACATTTTGTCAGGATTTTCTTTCCACAGTTCATAGAAAATGTCCCTCATTATTTATTGCTACAGCTAGATTATTCAACAGCTGTAAATATTTATTTTATTACAACAAATCTAAATCTAAAACTGCTTGAAGAATAAACACCAACCTCTTTGTTCTTCAGGATCTTCAGTGTGTTTCACACTGCAGGGTTCTGGATCACTCATGTTCTCACTGTCCTCTTTAATAAACTCAAGTTTTCAGCTTTTCCAGATGCTCTGATGCTCGTCTTCACTTTTAGCTGATGGGAATTTACAGCCTCCTCACATGGGCCCAGCACCATCTGGGCTCGCTGAGAGCGGCACATGTGCCGGGCGTCCTGAACGTGGGCCCAGATATGTTATCCAGGGCCAAGTTCTCCCCAGGAGAATGGGCTCTGCATCCTATGACGGTGCAAAATATCTGGGACATTTTCGGCAAAGCAGAGGTAGACCTGTTCGCGTCACAGACCAACGCTCACTGCCCAGTGTTCTTTTCGAAAGAAAGGGACGCGCTGGCCCAAATCTGGCCCAAGCGCCCTCTCTATGCTTTTCCCCCGGTCGCCTTGTTACCACAGGTAATCAAGCGAATCAGGGAGACCAAATGCTCGATACTCCTGATAGCCCCGCTATGGGAGAATCAAGTATGGTTCCCAGAGTTGATGGAACTGGGGAACACAGCTCCATGGCTGATTCCGCTGAGGAGGGACCTGCTGTCTCAGGCCCAGGGTGCAGTTTGGCACCCGTACCCCGAGCTGTGGGCCCTACATGTATGGGCGGTCAACCATCACCATTTCACCTCCCAGAGGGAGTGCTGAACACGATCACACAGGCTAGAGCTATGTCTACTAGACGGCTCTATGCGTCCAAATGGTCAGTGTTCGCTGAATGGTGTTCATCTCACGGCTTTAACCTGCTAAGTGGCGAGGTAGCGGTGGTGCTTTCTTTCCTGCAGGAGCTGCTGGATAGCGGTAGAACCCCATCCACGCTCAAAGTGTATGTGGCGGCTATAGTGGCTTTCGCGAAGCCCGCGAACGGCCAGTCACTGGGAAAGAACAACCTTATAATCCGTTTTTTCAGGGGTGCTAGGAGGCTGAACCCTCCTCGACCACCCTCGGTTCCAGTGTGGGACCTTTCCACGGTCCTTGAGGCCATGAAAGGTAAACCATTTGTTCCATTACATGCAATGGAACTGAAGTACCTATCCTTCAAAACTGCTTTTCTGCTGGCGCTAGCCTCAGTAAAGCGAGTGGGCGACCTGCACGCGCTCTGAGTAAGTGCTACGTGCCTGGAATTTGGGCCTAACAACTCTAAAGTTATCCCCAAACCAAGGCATTGTTACTGTTCTCAGTCTGATGTGTCATATTAACACTGTCTACCCACTCAGTTGACTAGGCTGTTGGTATGCTGCAACATCCTGTGGGCTTATGCAGTTATAAGGTTGGGGTACTGCCATGACTGTATATATGTGCACGCACCTATCACACTGACCGAGTCGTTCCTCCCCGTTTCCCGCTTGTGTGTATTCCACTGTTGAGCCCCGGGCACACTGCCCTTGGGACATTAGTGTTTGACATTTCGCACACACAGCGTTTTACATGGGGTTCCCGTAGCGTAAGCTTCACTTACGCAACACGAGAGTACTCTCGTAAGAGAACGACACTCGGTTACTAACATAACCTCGGTTCTCTCTAGAGAGGGAATGAGTGTTGCGTACGCTGCCGTGCTTGTTCTGCATTATGCAGGCATGTGATTGGCTAAGGACAAAAAAGCAGGAAAATATACTGAGACGACCCCCCCCCCGCCGCCGCCGCCAATCAAACTGGTGTCGGATCTATATGGATAGTAAAGCAGGACCCATAACAACTTATTTGAACAAAAAATACATTTTCATATATTTTACAGCTAGTTGTGCAACATGCAACTTTTTTTGTACAGTATGACAAATGACAACTTATTTGGTGGATGTGTCGCAGTGGAAATCAAAGCCAAGTGTCTAATCCACTGCGCCATCAACACCATTCTATAATAATAGAATAGTAATATAGTAATAGTAATTACTATTCTATAGTAATAGTATAGTATAATAATAGTAGTAATAATAATTATAACAACAATGACAATAACTTTTTTGAATTTTAAAACATAATATCTTTTTACCAAACCTATACTGCTAAATGTGCAACATCCAACTTTTTATGACACGACAACAACTTATTTGAATTTTAAAAAATAAAGTATATATTTTTAAAACATTTTTAAACCAAACTTAAACTGCTTAATGTGCAACATCCAACTTATGTCATGAGTATGACACATAACAACATAACAAAAAAAATGCAATATTGTGATATATTATTACAATTTAAAATAATTGGTTTTCCATTTATTAGCCTATACTTTAAATTATCATTTTTTTTCTGTGATGCAAAGCTGAATTTTCAGGATCATTACTCCAGTCCTTTAGAAATCATTCTAATATGATGATTCATTATCAAAGTTAGAAACAGTTCTGCTGCTTAATATTTTTTAATAACCTGTGATACTTTTAGGATACTTTGATGAATAAAAAGTAAAAAAATTAAAATTAAAAATAGAAATCTTTTGTAACAACAATATACACTACTGGTCAGTCATTTGGGGTCAGTAATTTTTTTCTTTCTTTTTTTGAAATATTGTTAGTATTGTGAAAAATTGATAGTAAATAATATATAGATATAAGAAAGAATAAGAAAATATATTTTTTTATTTTGAATAAATGCAGTTCTTTTTAACCTTTTATTCATCAAATATATTAGGCAGCAGAACTGTTTCCAACACTCATAATAAATCAGAATATTAGAATGATTTCTAAAGGATCATATGATTGACTGGATGCCACATGTGACACTGAAGACTGGACTAATGATGCTGAAAATTAAGCTTTGCATCACAGAAATAAATGATCATTTTAAGTATAATAAATTGAAAACCAATTATTTTAAATTGTAATAATATATCACAATATTAAAAATGTTTCTGTATTTTTGGTCAAATAAATGCAAGCATTAAAAATAGTAATGTTTCCAAACTTTTGGCCTGTACTGTATCCCCCCAAAACTGCACAACTGTAGAGTAAAAAAAAGTGATAATAAATCACGTCTTAAAACTGACATGATTGTTACAAAATCACACAGTCTGGGGCCTCTGGGGAACTCAGCATAGACATCATATATAGCTATATGATGTCTATGGAACTCAGAACAACTGCTAACATTAAAGCAGCGCTCAGTAAGACTGGCTGTTTTCTCGCAGGTTTCTCTCTCGAGCCCCCCCTACAGTTTCGGAGTATATATATTTTTGAGAAAACTGTCGTAAACTCGTTGTCAACTATCCCCCCTCCCATCTCGCTCAGGCCATGTGCATTTGTTTTCAGAGAAGCCGGCGAACAAACGGAGCCATGTCAACTGAAGTAGGCTATGTATGATTCTCACAAGAATCATATAAATGTTGAGATAGTGTATATTTGTATAGTGGAGATAGTGTATATTTTTACAGTGTTGCCAAACGTCAGTAACATTATGGCAAAAACAATACTATAAGAAATATCTCCGCTATTTATTTATTTTTAGTTTAGACTATAGCTATAGCCGCTTAGGTTATGCATTATCAAAATAAATGTTACACATTCTTTATCATTTTGACGGTGATCCGAGTTGTCCATCATAACGATTGACCAAACAAAGTCAAACACGTAGCCTAGTTTGTTTATTTATTTAGCAAGAATACGTGTACTATGGTATAAGGCTATAATTTATTCGTTCAAAACGTTTGGTTTGAAATTTCATAAGTTGTATTGCTAGCTAGCATCCTAACATAGATCTGTGAACATGCAACATAATGTTATTAATTCTGAGGCAGACGGCAAGCTAAACTAAAGCATAATTTGAAGAATTTCATATCGATTTATAGGCGATCTCAGTAACACAAATAAAACCTGATAGAGGAACGGAGAAAACACTACAGAAAACAAACACGTTTGTTTACTAATGAAAATGCTAACATCTAAGTTACAGTATCTAGCGTACTAGTAAGCCCGTAACAGACACCTAAACAGACAATAGCAAACCTGAGGTCACAATTACAAGAAATACAAACATTAAACACAGTTTATTCTAAAGATACAAGTGCAACAGCAAGAAGGGCAGCATCGGTTTTGCCGGCTTCGTTTTTTTTCAGTTCTCTCCATTCTGAAAAAGCCGGTCCAATATTAACTCTAGTCTGACTTCACGCTCGGTCAGTCTCCCGTTTCCCCTTTCTTTGGTCCTCTGACAAAGATTTTCTAGCTTTCTGCTTCTTTTTTACATGTTCAGCCATTACGAAAACTTGAAGAACTCAATATCTAGCGTTACCTTGTTCTTATAGCTAGCCGGATACTGGATGGATGGGGGCGTGTACGCGTGCAGTGCCATAAAGCAATTCGTTACCTCGCGAGCAGGGCCGGATTAACATAAGGGCTAGGTGGGGCTGAAGCCCCAGGGCCCACGGGATTAGGGGGCCCGTGATTGGCTGGAGAAAATGAGATTGTCAAGTCATAGGTGGTTGATTTGTTTATAATAAAATAACAAGAAGTTATTGGAAAATGTGCCTGACTGATATAATTCACCGGCCAATCAAATTAACTCTACAATTTGCGCTATGACGTTGGGAAACACCTCTTTTCGTTGTGTTTTCATATAGAACATGGGAATAAATCGCTCGCAGGAGTTCAAAAATGATGAAAAAAAAAAAGTGATAGTGGTGCACAAAGGAAAAACAAACTCGAAAGGCAGAAAGGGGATGCAAAAATTCCTAAACTAACTACTTGGGTTCACTTTCATCCGTGCCCGTGGAAGACCCCGAGTGCAGCGGCAGCAGCCCACAGTTAGCTTCACCCTCCTGCCTCGTCACCGATCCGCGTGTTTTAGATGTCGAAGAAGGGAAGCAAGCAGCTGAAGTAAGTTAATGAGGTAAGCACTATTTGGATGTTTCTCGTGGAGTCGTAAGGTATTTTCAATACGGGCTATAGGTGATTTTATTGCAGTCTGAATCGGAATGTCAGTGTTTTTTTCTCCCTCCACCCACCTGCGTAAAAATCCCCGCCGAATTACGAACATCAAGGTCCAATATATCCAAGGTACATGGGCATTTTTTGCCCCGATGAGTTTTTGTCTTATTGTAATATTACATAATATAAAATAAATATATCACACAAGTAAAAGCGCAGTTTTCTCCAAATATCAGCACAATTGCTAATGTGATATATGTTATGCAACAATGAGTTGACCAATAAGTTAACATTGAGAGTTACGTTTTAGTTTATCGTCATTGCGCCGATGGAAATGACAAAATGAAACCACAGCAGAAACAATCTCTGAAACTGATAGGGGTGATTCGTTACTGAATAATTTGCGTTTTGAACGAATGGGTTCATTTAATGATACATTGACTCCTCGTTTGCTTCGTCGTTGAATCAAACAGCTGTTTGAACAAATCGGTTGAATGAATGACTCGCTTATTAAGACAGTGACTTGCCGCCACCTACTGGTAGTTTTAGTTTCATACTTAATGTACCCTTTAATTAGAAATAAAAAATAAAATATTTTTATATTTAAATATTAAATAAAATAACAATCATAGCATTTATGTAATTGTAAATGCAGTGTAAATGTATTAATATTTTTTTTTACAGATATCCACATGAGAAACAATTACCATCTAGGGCTTTAGAAAGCAAATGTTTTATTAATGCTTACTTTGTCCCTTTAAATAAAATGAGAGAAATAGCCATAAATGCACTTATGGAAGGGGAGGGGGTAAAAATGTTTTATCAGTAAAATGTTCCCAAAATGAACCAAGAAATTATGTGGAGTAATTTTTATCATGATGTTCCATCAAAATATGTGCAGTAGAGGGTTAATGTGTTAAATAGCCTGGACTATTTAGTGTGCAAAAATAATAATAATAAATAATGATAAAGAAAAACATTAATTAAATACATTGATTAAAAACAATAAAACAAATTTATTGCAGTAGAAGACTGTGGCGTGGCAATCAGATGAAAGAGGGCCCTTGGTGTTATAGCCCCAGGGCCCAAAGTCCTCTTAATCCGGGCCTGCTCGCGAGACCTGATATCACACGATACTTCCTAACACTGAGGCCGGCGGCCCGCCGGCCCAAAGTTGCAAGGGTGGTTTTGCGGCTCACAGGCACCAGGGGGGTGCGAGACGACCACCATTCAACCCGAAATCAGTAATATAACCATTACAATGACTCCAAAGCTGTTCGGTTAAGGTAAAAAAGTTACTTAGTTCACCTTTAAAGGGACACTTCACCCATTTGCATTAAGCTTTGCATTGTTAGAAACCCAGTCATACTATTGAATAGTCGTGCAACGCTCTCTCATTTTCCCCTGAGACGGGAGAAATCTGTTATTTACCTCTTACACTTCCTCCCACAATGACGCAAAAATCGTCATTTTGCGTCATTGTAGGAGTAAGTTTAAGGGGGGGGGGGATTTCTGTTGAGACTACAAGCACTCGTTCCTCATCTTTCCCAGGGGGCGGGACCCGCTCACGCTACAGACCTATTACAGATCAGTGGGTGGGACTTAGCTCTCTGAAACTGAAAGCAATATCCTCCATCTTGTTTGAAGCTAAGCTAACAGACGCTGTGGAGGCAGATGTACAGTTATGACAATAGCGGAGGAGAGTGCTCAATATGATATAGACTAGAGGAAGAGGATTTCGGAAGTCGGATGCTTGAATCAGGTGTTTGTGGCTACCTTTACAAGCCACATTATAGCGAAGAGCAGCCGAGGCAGAAGACCTGCCTGCCGCGGACGAGGAGCCCGGACTGGCTCGAGTTAGGGCGGACTGGTGGCGCCGGTGAGTTCACTATGCAACTCATAGACTGTAAGATGCAACTACGAACACAGAGATAGAGTCCGTCTGCGGCAAAGAATTTCAACGATGACAATTTCTCCTGGACAAAATCTCTGAATCAGACGAGGACACGGACGTTTGTGTTGTGAACTAGTTTCCTAGTTTCGCACCGCATATGTTTTGACTGAACATCCAGGTACCAGGCAATAATTCACCTTTTCGAAAGAAATACAAACGAGGAGTAATGCACTAATGAGCTCCCCAATTAACTAGACATTTTATGTGAAATAAATTTCAAGCTCTGGTGGTAGCTAGCCTTGTAGACGGAAGAGTGATTTCTCTTATAGGCAGATATGCGCTTTCTGGATTAGTGGGAGTGGCTTGCGGAGCTGTGCAATGTGGTGCATTGTGGGAGTTGTTGTCTTTCATACAAATGCGTCCTGAAGTTATTTTTTGTCTTTTCTCGGTCACAAAGGCACCAAATTCAAAATTTCTTTTACATTTCGACTACATATATGGCCCACTTTAAATAAAAAACAATGTTCAAATGGGTGAAATGCCCCTTTAAGTTTAAGGTAAAAATAACTGCCATGAAATTATAGTAGCCTATAGGGGTGTAACGATATTCGAACCGAACCGAAAAACCGCGATACAACAGCCACGGTTTGAACCGCGATACTCTCATGTCGAACCGAACGCGCCCCGCCCCCTGCTGCCCAACTCTCACTTCACTTTGTCACAAAACTATTTTTTCTTCCTTGACATTTGATTAAATAGTAATTAATGAGTACACTTTTAACAACTAATAAGAGCTGTAGTTTTAATAAATATTATTATTATAATATTATTTACTAAATAAAGTGCATGTCACGTGATTTGTGCGATCGATCACGCTCGGGAGTTTACATACGCACTTCAGGATGGCAACTCCGCGCCACGGCATATTGTGATTGAAGACCCTGCGGTCACAACCACTGACTGATATTGATACAGCAGCAACAGCAGCAGTGCTGATCACGAATCTTGAGAATGATCACCGACACCTGTCATCATCCAATATGATGACATATCACAGCTTTTTTTAATCATTGTTTGATTTGCGAACATAATCCTTTGCCGTCTGGCCGCTTCCGCTTCAAGCCGGACTCGTCTCGCGCTAACGGTAATTTCCTTTCACTGTCCACGTTTTGATTTCGGCAAATCACTTTTGGCGAATGCAAACAACGTGATTATTGTTCACGAGTCCAACATCCAGCCACGCAAGAAAATATGTAATCTACCTGAGGGAATAATATGCTCACAAAACATTTCTGATTATTATTTGTTTAAAACGGTTTTGTCCACTATAACACTATAACACTATAAATGTACTGTCACTTTTGATTAATGTAATGCATCCTTGCTGAATAAAAGTAGGCAATTACTTTCTTTAATTACTTTCCCCAAAAAATAATCTTAACCTCAAACTTTTGAACTGTAGGCCTATGTATAATGTTAAAAAAGCTTTCCATTTCAGATAAATGCGGTTATTTTGAATGGTGGTTTGTTTGTAATGTGACATATATTTTTTTGTATGACATTAAAATTATTTTTAGAATTAGATTGAACATAAATAGGTTAAGCAATACAAATGTGTTTGTCTGATAACCTTTTAAACATAGCCTATACTTAACTACAGTTTGCAGACACTGAAATTATGTACATTGTGCGATACAGTAAATATTTTGAGTGTCCCTCATTTTCCTATAAAGAACCACAATTGTCCCGCATTTTACTTTCTGAAGTTGGCAACCCCACTCAGGTGTGCAGTTTACAGACATCCCAACCTGCAAAAGTTCATTTCAGGGAGGTACCCCCCCCACCCCCCCACCCCCACCCCCCCAAAAAATGGAAGGACGACAAGGATATGACATTTCACCACAGAGTTGTTGTCCCTAAAATATATAAAAGCATAATACATAATTTCTATAGGCTATAGGCCTATGCATTTATTTGTTCATAATGTTACAATTTGTAGATTACTTTTACTATTTATAAGCTGCTTATACTATTCATGTAAACTGCTTTTATTTATATTCCATTGCAGCTTTAAACAGGTCTAAGGAATAGGCTAATATGCACATGAATGAAATGAAACTTGTTGAACTCACCTCAACATGTCTTTTACAATCATTTAACCCGCCATGGGCAATGCTGAAGTCACTGTTACAAACTTTACAGCGTGCAAGACTATCATTATGTTTTACTCTTATAAGACAGGGGTACACTTTCATGTAGTCTGCCGTAAAATGTATCTTATACTTTCGTTTTTTGCATGTTTTTTTGTGGCACTCTCCCGTTGCCATGGCGCTCCTGTTTCTAGATACACTGAACTGATTAATTCGGTTCGGGAGAAGCGATAAAACCCGCCCACACTGACAATTGATTGGTTGATTTACCGAAACAGGCCAATCAGATGCTCTCTATCTTACGTGCGCACACACGCACACACGCAAGGTCTCTCGCTCCCTCTCCCTCTCTGCTGTGCACGCGCGCTCTGGCTCGCTCGCTCTAGATTCCGGGAGATTTTAACTCATTTGCGGGTATCAGGGAGCCGCTATCAATATGCGGGAGACTCCCGGAACTTCCGGGAGACTTGGGATGTCTGAGTTTATTTCTGACTAGTCAGTGGAGACATTTAGGCTATTTCATTTTAGTTAACTCAGGTGTGCTAACTGCTCTAAAGAAAACATGAAGCCAATGTATAAAATGAATAAAGTTAAGTTAAATTATTGTTGTTGTTGTTTTTATTAAGTTAAAAGCAGAGGTGGGTAGTAACGAAGTACATTTACTTCGTTACATTTACTTGAGTACTTTTTTAGAAAAAATGTACTTTTAAGAGTAGATTTGAATGTGGGTACTTATTACTTTTACTCGAGTACATTTCTAATGAAAAAACTGTACTTTTACTTCGTTACATTGGGCGACGTTCCTCTCGTTACTTTATTTTAATGCAATATGTGTTGTTAAATGCGTAGTTTATTCCAAGCGCGCTGTATCTTTTTTCTGGACTTGAGCGATGCTCAATTCACAAATGAATGACTCTTTTGAGTCGATTCTGTTCAAAGACTTCATCAAACAAGTTGGCAGATCTGTCTAAATCGGTTCGCGAATCATTTTGAATGATCTGTTCAGTTCCTGCACGCACTGAATCATCTGAAGCCCTTTCAATTCACACTCGACTCGTAACAGAAAGATTTAAGCACATCAAGAGCGTTAGATGAAGTGGCAGTGGACCTACAGAAGCTACTAGCTACAGTCAAGTGAGAGCAAATCTTCAAATGCATCAACTTTTTGCCAGCGATGATGATCTTTATTAGTTGAACATCTTCGTAAGCTGTCTGTGAATGAATGATTCCACAGGACGATATAGGCTATTCGATTTCATTTCACTCAGGTAATACATTTTACAACCAAACAGATTACTACGCCACGATACTAGAAAGTATGACATTACCCGTTTTTTGGACATATAAATTAATTTACATTAAATAAAGCTACCATTGTTCACAGTTAATGAACACCCGCCATCCCGCGGTAGTTTGTGTGTATTGTTGCGCAGTGGCGTGCGAACTCGACTTGAAAACGAATGCCTTTGCCTGCCGTTGACAGTTAACCAGTTTAAACATGCTTGCAGAAATATACATTTGATTATATTTTGGAGAACAGTCAGAAGAAGAACCGTCGATGTACTTTTATTTTATTTTTTATTTTTTTTGTGTGTTCAGACAGGCCCGGATTGGGTAATCGGGAGAATCGGGAGAATTCCCGGTGGGCCACTTCACTTTTGGGCCGGTCGAGGAATTTTTTTTTTGTTTGTTTTTTGTTTTTTTGTTTCACATTTCAATGTCACGTTAGTAACATTACACGTTCCGCCTTCTGACACTGCAGCGCGCAGCCTCTGCATGGGTTGTACCATGTGAGGGAGTTCTCCCCTCCCCTACTATAGAGTTGGTTGGGTCCACAGCCAGTCTTTTCCAAAACGTTTTAGGTAGGCTACTGCGGCCGCGGGCCCGCGGCATCGCCGGCGCCTACCGCGCCTGGTCGGCCCTACCATAACGGTACGCGTCAGGGAGGATGGCTGGGAGGAAGAGGCCAGGAGGTATGGAAGCTTGTTTGCGTCACAGAATAAAACGTTTTAAAAGGTAATTGCGACTTTTTATCTCACACTTGCGAGTTTACATTTCGGAATACATCAGAATTGCGTGAAATAAAGTCTCAATTGCGTGTTATAAAGTCAGAATTGCGAGATGGTCAGAATTGCGTGATATTAAGTCTCAATTGCGTTTTATAAAGTCAGAATTGCGAGATATAACTGTCAGAATTGCCTGAAATAAAGTTGCAATTGCGTGTTATAAAGTCAGCATTGCGAGATGGTCAAAATTGTGAGATATAAAGTCGCAATTGCGTGTTATAAAGTCATCATTGTGTGAATTAAAGTCGATTGCTTCTTATAGTCAGAAATTGCAAGATATAAAGTCAGAACTGCGTGAAATAAAGTTGCAATTGCTTCTTTTTAAGGTCAGAAATACAGAATTGCGAGATATAGTCTGAATTGTGTGATATAAAATCGCAATTGCTTCTTATAAAGTCTAAGTGAATTATTATTTAACCTTTACATTATTTGTTGAACTATGGTATTAATACCAACACACAATAGTAACAACTGAACTGTTGCTTCATTTATCCAAATTGGAAAAAGTGCTAATTTGGAATTCCACCGTGGAAAAAGTGGGCCGGTCTTGGGCATGAACTCCAGGGCTGAAAAGTGGCCCCACTCCGGCCCTGTGTTCAGATGTTCAGTAGCAGTCATGAGCGCGAGCACATGTGAAGAGTTTTTAACTCTTCTCTGTAAATACCTTTGAATGCAACACTGCAGATTCATTTTATTTCGAAATTTTATAATAATCCAAATGTAGTTGTATAAGTTAATATTCTACAAACCAGAGGACAGGCAATGATTTTCGAGCTATACAGATGGCAGAAATAATGCTTATGTCTCTCTTCTGTTTTTGTTGCAAAGATAGCTGATAATAATAGTCATTTAAATAAACAAAATCTAAATATATCATTTTATATATAGCCTACGACTTCAGAGGCAAAAGCCTCTAAGTACCATCTGAAATTTTCTTCTAAAAGAGCATTTTTATCAAGCTTGTATGTTTATGTTCACACTTAAATGGCAATGAAAAGTAGCCTACCTATTAATTGTCATTAAAGTGAAATTACTAACCTTAAATATACGAGCTTGATACAAATGATTGTTTTAGAAGAAAATTTCAGATGGCACTCAGAGGCTTTTGCATCATGAAGTCTTCATATATATATATATATATATATATATATATATATATATATATATATATATATATATATATATATATATATATATATATATATATATATATATATTTATGTTGTTTTGGTGGTTGTTGTTGTTGTTGTGTTTCCTTGCCTTCCTACTATGTAAAGCGACCTTGGGTTTGAGAAAGGCGCTATATAAAATAAACTATATATATATATATATATATATATATATATATATATATATATATATATATATATATATAGCATATAGCATATATATATATATATATATATA
This sequence comes from Scardinius erythrophthalmus, assembly GCF_964197995.2. Lineage (NCBI taxonomy): Eukaryota > Metazoa > Chordata > Actinopteri > Cypriniformes > Leuciscidae > Scardinius > Scardinius erythrophthalmus. The sequence goes on from NC_138221.1 coordinate 11,952,653, forward strand.
TATAGGCCTATATATATATATATATATATATATATATATATATATATAGGCCTATATGATCCGAAGTAACTAGTTACTCACTACTTGAGTAGTTTTTTCATTGGATACTTTTTTACTCTTACTCAAGTAACTATTAAGATTATTACTTTTACTTTTACTTTGAGTAAATATTTCTATAAGTACTTGTACTTTTACTTGAGTACAGTTTTTGGGTACTCTACCCACCTCTGGTTAAAAGTGAATCTAGTGTTATTATTGCTGGTGGTGCCCTGCCATGAACCCTGCCCCCACAGCAAACAGAACCGAACCGAACCGAACCGTGGCTCCAAAACCGTGATATGAACCGAACCGTGGCATTGGTGTATCGTTACACCCCTAGTAGCCTATCTTACTCCTAAGCAATTAGATAAACTGTTCATTCACTACATCACTTTACCTCTGTCTTTATCCTCTTCTCTTCTTTTTGGCACTGTATCTGTCGCAGACTATATAATGCTCATTTATAATGTGTCATGTAAATTCGGCCATCCGTCACAATCAGGAAACTTTCACCGTGTCTAGAACTGGCGCGAGCTGCCAGGCCCGTTTCTACGAGCCTGTGTGTTAAGCGCCCTCAAAACAAAAAGCAATGCTGTCTACATTGGATGCGGCGTCGCGCACGCTACACAACAAATTACCAACAACTGATCGCGCGCGCGCTCTTTCTGACGCACTTCAAGCAATCGCTGGACGGGTATTCCGGGGAAAATTGCATCTCTTTGCCATCTGTAACCACCATGTTGACGTGCCGCCCGGTGTGGCCCTGCCCCTGTTGCGCGGGGACGGCGATTCGCGGCGATTGTGGTTCCGTCCCGGGTTACCATAGTGACGGCTGTGAGATGCCCCCCCCCCCCTCCTTTTTTTTTTTACAGATCTGCATGATTCACGTAGGTCACATTTTCAGGTCGGAAAATCCGGAATTCCGGACTAATCCGGAAAAATCACATCCCTGATTATGGTTTTGCTTCACTCAACTGAAATCATCATGCAACGTCAGCGGTGGGAATTTATAGGCTTGTAGCCACTCCCACATTGGCAGTCTATGACATAGCGTGGGAAGGCTTCCCATTGGCGCTGGAGTCATGCCAAATGCGCTGATAGGTTGCAACAATTGCTGCAGAGCAGCCAATAGCCCGCGAGCCATCTCGCCTAGGTCTGCCTCCTGCAGCAAATGCGTTTTACATTTTGGAAAATTAAGGATAATTTTCTGGCCTCAGTATTCTCTAGAAAAGGAGTTTTCCCATAGTGTAAGCTTCACTTACACAACACTCGTTCCCTCTCTAGAGAGAACCAAGGTTGCGTTAGTAACCGAGTGTCGCTTTTGTTTCATGTTTGGTTTTGTTTTGTTTATAATAAACTGCACTTGGGTTCTCATCTCTCAACTTGCCTCCAGTGGATCTCTTTACATTTACATAACCTAAAAATAACCATTGGGGAACATTCTATATTTGGTAACTATTTCTGTTAATATAAAAAAGATTAGATGTTAAAAATAACGATCCTGCAACGTTTTGGGAACATTATTTTATTGTTGCAAAAAAATAAAAAGAGCATTCCTAGAACATTATTATTTAGTTCCCAAAACAATGACAAAACAGGAACCGAATACCAACTTTATGGGGCATGTTCTGTGTTTGCTGGGAAGCCCCAGAAGCAAACGTAATACTTGGCTTTCAGAACTGAAAATTATGGAATTATTCCTGAAGCAAGAAGAATCAGCAGACAATAAAATTGCACAATAACAACAAGCTGTTGATAAAATTATGAGTTTAATCAATCATTCCTTCAAGTACAAAAATGTATAAAAATTAAAACTAATGAGACAGATGTCAAACAATGAACGAGTTAAAATTAATTTCAGATTCATGTCTCTGTTAAAAGGCCCAAGTGAAACTCTTCCCGCACAAGTTTCTCTCCGCTGTGGATCCTCTTGTGAACCTTCAGACTTGATTTACAAGTGAAGAGTTTTTTAGGCTTCTGTTTTTCCTTTCTCGTTCGCGTCCTTCAGGTCTAAAAGAAACAATAAATCAAGTGAGATTTCAAATGAGAGGCAAACGTGAAATGAAAAGTGAAGCTCAAAGTCAAGATCACTGAGTTCAATAGTCATTTTAATCTCATCAAATCTGGTGGACAACTGCTGTGCACAATTATGATTTATTTTAATGTCATGAAGATGATTTGTGTTATAAAACACTAGTTTGGTCATGAAACAATGTAAATCTAGTGAGCATCAGCATGTTCTTCATCATGGAGAATGAATGAGGAATCAAGAATAAACACCAACCTCTTTGTTCTTCAGTATCATGATGTTTCATTCTGCAGGTTCTGGATCACTGGCGTTCTCTCGGTCCTCTCCTTCCAGATGCTTTCTGACAGTTCTGCTAAACACAAACAAGTTTAATTACTTACAGACATGATGCGAGAGGAATAATCAATATTTCAAGTACTAAGGCTAATCAAATCTTTAAAAAAATAGTGACCTTGATCATGTAACCTATCAGTGTTGTTCAATAAAACCAAAATGATTACTTACTTAGATACTTTATTTGAACCAATTATTGCTTGTTATTTTATATTTGTATTTTAAAGGTCCCATTCCATGGATTATTTTTATTATTTTATCATGTTTCCAGGGGTGCCCTTATAATGTTAGTATGTTTTTTAGATCAAAAATTGTTATAATTTAGAAGTAAAAGGCATATTTCCTAGCCTGATTACATTCCCTGTTTTGAACACTCTGTTTGAAGGGGCGTGTCTGCTGTGAGACTTCAGTGTAAACGCCCTCTGCTGTGATTGGCTGACATGCTTGCATATGAAATATCTGGCATTACATGTGGAACTATCTGGAAAACTTTTACTATTACAGCTATTATACGTTTTTACTATTACAGCTATCGGGATTAACGAATCGTGAGAAGTTTTTTAAGTATTTAGATCTATTTCAATCAGATAGAAAATTGCAGTGATGATGAGCATTGAGCAGATGACAGCCTGTTGATCGCGTGAAAAAAGATCTTATCATTGCAACGCAGTTTCTGCACTCACTAATGATTTCACCAATGCAAACATGAGGCATATAAATACAGTAAGAGCTTCGTTGTGCAGTGTAACAGCGTCATTGATTTCATAACGAGTTTTGGCAAGTGTCCATATAAACTCGCGTCTCGTGCTGTGTGTCACAGCTTGGCCGATTGGAAAGGGATTGTTCTGTGATCGCTTTCTGTATATTAATCACAGTTTAAGTAAGATTATTTTCATCCTACTAAGAGAAACGATGTGAAGTTGATCGCTACTTCCATAGTAAATCACTACTTACCGCTTGCTGGAATATAGTTGAAATTGCCCCCTTCGTCAGTATGAAACGCTGAGAGAAGCCTGTGCTTGATATTATCCCAGGTTAGAAAAACAGTCCGTGGTGAAATGGACAGAGCAAACTAACAACTTCGAATTAAACTTTTGCGGTATCCGATTATAGATAAACATCAACCGTCTGTTGACATTTCGCCTGTGTTCCTGTGGGTGGAGGTTACGGTTCTAGTGACATCACTAAAGAAGGAAGTAGAGGGATGTAGTCCAATCCAGCCGTTTTTTGTAGGCGACTTCTGTTAAATAAAATATCTCGCTTGGCATTGAACTTTGAGCGTTATAATTTTACAGATATTATTTATACTCCAACAACAACATTACACACTAACTAAACTTTGAAACATGGAATCGCATGCAACGGGACCTTTAATGGCTGTTGTTTCACTTGGATCTATCTTTATTACCACATTTTTGTTTGATTACTCGATTTATCGATGGAATAATTGGTAAAATACTCAATTACTAAAATGATCGATAGCTGCAGCCCTACTTTACTTTTGCTTTAAAAAAGGATTTCATTTGGCGTTTCACTACTGAAGTCCGCTGTTTATTTTTTTCATCTAGCTGTGCTGAACAGAAGCCCAGAACATGTGGACATATTGACATTCAGAACATACTGACTTTCTCAGACTTATTGTTTTTACTAATATTTACTGTTATTTTATTTTTTTATTTTATGTTTGTATACATTAGTCAATAGATGAATCGATACAAAAATAGTCATTAGTGGCATCCCTAGAAAAAACTATTATGACGTGGAAATGGCTTATAAGTCAATAAGCGGTCCTCTGCCGCCATCTACTGTTTATAGTTCATTTTTAAATCAATAAGTTTTCTTACATTTTGAAGCGTTTAGTTTTACAAATGGGGACAATCTTTGAAGCATAAACAAATCATGGTTTTGGTCATCACATTAAAAATAACATTAAACTGAAATAAGTACTGGAAAAAGTGTGATGGACTTGAAAGTCCTTGATTAGTGCTTGAATTTTACTCTCAAAAGGATGTACGAACCCTGAAATTAATAATGTAAAAAACATTTGACTATTTCTGCCACAATACCATGGTTACACAATACGCATTACTACATTAAATCCAAAGGGAATATTGATGATTTGTGGACTTAAAAGCCATATTACTTAAAACTTCATGAACTTGTTTGTTCATGACACAATGTTTCTCCTGGCTTCCAAGTCAGTGCTGTTTGATCTGATATACAGTATATGGTTAATAACAGAGAATTATGTGTTGTGTTGTTAATACTTCATTGAATTCAAATGCTTTCTCACTAGATCTTGCTGCAATGTTATTAATACTGAATTAATATATGGTTACTAAAAGAGAATTCTGTGTTGGGTGAGTAAATCATGGGCTAATTTTCCTTTTTGGGTGAAATATCCCTTTAATTCAGTATTAATAACATCTCAGCGAGATCTAGTGAGAAAGCATTTGAATTCAGCACAGTATTAACAACACTTAAGTCATCCTATGGGTATATGACATCTTCCTCAGAAGGCTTTTATTATCCCACCGGAGCCATATGGAGCACTTTTATGGACTTCAAAACCGAAACTGCAATTGACTGACATTTTAAAGCTTGGAAGAGCCAGGAAATGTTTTAATATAACTCTGATTGTATTCGTCTGAAAGAAGAATGTCATACACACCTAGGATGACATGAGGGTGAGTAAATCATGGGCTAATTTTCCTTTTTGGGCAAACTATCCCTTTAAAATGCTTTCTCAATGGATCTCCTAGCGCTGTGTAGTAATGTTTCGTGATCGAGATCGGCCCACGAGTAAACCGCTGTCTAGTATTGCTCTGAGCTGATAAACTGTTTGCGCTGCGCAGCTCAAACGAGTAGTGTGGCTTCATTCTGCTTTCGTTTGCCGTGTGATGTTTCTCGTATGCAGCAGAAATGGCAGCTCTCTCTTAAAAAAGGTTGCAAAATGTGACCATTACTCACAGTCTAGAGCCCTGTATAGTGCTTTATTTCTGCTTTACATGAGCGCCACCTACTGTCAGAGAGCGAATTTGTGTTTTTTGCATTGAACTGACAAATGAGATATTCCTGTTGGTTGAACACGAGTTAACATATCAATCAATCAACAAAATGTCCTGTGCTCACCACACACCGGCTATAGGTGGAGAGGAGAGATTTGGCTAACTTATTTTTTATGAATCTATTTTGATGCGTTTTCCGATAACTTTTGTAATTTTATGTGTTTAAAAATATCGGCATTAATATCAATATCGCAATATTCATTATCGATATCGTGCACCCCTACCGTGATCTCAGATGATGTGGTTTCTCCATTGCATGGGTCTTCATGTGTAGCTTGAGGTGACTTTTAACAGAGAAACTCTTTCCACACTGATCACACGTGTGCGGCTTCTTTCCAGTGTGGATCCTCTCATGTGTTTTCATATTTGATGAATTACTGAATCTCTTGTCACAGTGTGAACACTTGTAAGGTTTTTCTCCAGTGTGAATTCTCTGGTGCTTTTTTAAATTGCCCGCTGTAATAAAAGTCTTCTCACACTCAAAGCACATGTACTCTCTCACACCAGTATGAATTTTCTCATGTCTATGTAAAGTTTGCAGCAGTGAAAAACTCTTTCCACACACAGAACATGAATGCGGCTTCTCCTTCGTATGAACTGTCTGGTGTGACTTCAGGTGTGATGCCCTAAGAAATGTTTTGCCGCACTGATCACATGAGAACGGCTTCTCTCCGGTGTGAATCATCATGTGACGTGCAAGAGTTTGTTTGCATGAGAAACTCATCCCACATTGATCACAAGGGAATGGCTTCTCTCCGGTGTGGATCCTCGTGTGTTCTTTAAGGTGTGAAGATTGACTGAAACTTTTCCCACATTGATCACACTTAAACAGCTTCTCTTCGGTGTGAACTCTCATGTGAACAGCAAGAGTATGTTTGTATGTGAAATTGTTTCCACATTGATGGCATACATGCAATTTCTCACCAGCATGGATCTTCATGTGTAGCTTCAGGTGACTTTTAGAAAATAAACTCTTTTCACACTGATCACACGTGTGCGGCTTCTCTCCACTGTGGATCATCATGTGACGTTCAAGAGTTTGTTTGCATGAGAAACTCTTCCTACATTGATCACAAGGGAATGGCTTCTCTCCGGTGTGGATCCTCTCATGTCTTTTCAGATTTGCTAACTGACTGAATCTCTTGTCACAGTGTGAACAATTGTAAGATTTTTCTCCAGTGTGAATTCTCTCATGTGTTTTCAGATTTGATGGTTGACTGAATCTCTTGTCACAGTGTGAACACTTGTAAGGTTTTTCTCCAGTGTGAATTCTCTGGTGCAGTTTTAAATTGCCCGCTGTAGTAAAAGTCTTCTCACACTCAAAGCACATGTACTCTCTCACACCAGTGTGAATTTTCTCATGTCTATGTAAAATTTGCAGCAGTGAAAAACTCTTTCCACACACAGAACATGAATGCGGCTTCTCCTTCGTATGAACTGTCTGGTGTGACTTCAGGTGTGATGCCCTAAGAAATGTTTTGCCGCATTGATCACATGTGAACGGCTTCTCTCCGGTGTGAATCATCATGTGATGTGCAAGAGTTTGTTTGCATGAGAAACTCTTCCCACACTGATCACAAGGGAATGGCTTCTCTCCGGTGTGGATCCTCATGTGTTCTTTAAGGTGTGAAGATTGACTGAAACTTTTCCCACACTGATCACACTTAAACGGCTTCTCTCCAGTATGAATTCTCATGTGACACTCAAGATGTTGTTTGGTTCTGAAACTCTTTCCACACTGAGTGCAGGTGAAAGATTTCTCGGCTCTTCTTTTCTTTAAAAATGTCTTTTTAGTCTTTGAGCGACTCAAAGGTTTTTCTCCAGGTTTGACATGATGTTCCTCCTCCTCTTCACTCAGTTCTTCACTCTCCTCCTTCCCTTCACTCAGTTCTTCACTCTCCTCGTTCAGGTCTGACATGAAAGACAAAATAATTAAATAAAATGTTCAGTACATCAAAATAATTACAAGAGAGGAATATAAAGTGAAAGGAAATCAAATTGAGCCCTGATGTAAAAGTAGAAAGTAGAACTGTTATAAAATATTATGATAATTTGAAGCCTTTTTATAAATCGATTATAAACCCATGAAACTTTCCAAGAATGAGGTAAATTTATCTTCCAATTGTTATTTTTTAAAACATTATAGGCATGAATCCCATGTTTCTTTAGCAAAAACTATTAACCCTCTGGGGTTTGAGGTGTTTTGGGGTCCTTGAGATGTTTTGACATGCCCTGATATTTGTGCTTTTTTCAGTTGCTTATAAACATTAATGGCAAATGTATAATTACATCCTATTTAGCACAAACATGGCTACCATAATATGTGAGCAACATGTATGTATATGCTTGTATTTTTGAGAGAATAATGTTTATGCATGGTTATTGAAAAAACTAAAAATGAAAGTTTCTGAAATAAGGCCACAAAACACATACTAAATATGTGTCCACAAGACTTCTGAATAATGCATTGTCGCCTAGTGTTTTTTCTTCAAAATGATGTGAAAATCATCCTGCCTAATCATTCACATAAAACAATGCATTGATTTAAATTTTGTATATATATATATATATATATATATATATAGTGTATAAATATATATATATATAACACAGTTGTTGTTTTTTCACAAATTGTGCTTGCAAATTGTATAATATCCAAGGTAAACATTTCTAGTAATCGTGCAGTTAATTGTTCCCATACTGTATTTTCAGAAAGTTTTTGAATATATTCTCTACACAAATGTGTCACTAATAAAACACAAAAATAATTTAAAGAGGTTTATATTGACCTTTTAAGATTTTGTTTACATCTATCCTTGAATATATATATTTTTTGCCATTTTATTAAAAAGGTTATACAATTACAACAAAAGTTTTTTTAACAATATTTCCAGTGTAATCTTTCTTTGTAAACACTGAAGTATACATTTTATTATACGCATTTTAAAGTTAAGGATTCATTAGTTTGAATATTGCCTACATTGGAACAACCACTATAATAACATCTTAGCTGATCAACTTTATTTTTGAAAAAAACATACACACACATACATATATATATATATTTAACATGAGCAGAAATTGGCAACATTATAAGCTTATTTGATGTGGCAGTATTTTCCAGTAAAAAATTTATAATCTATCCGATTTTTGTAGTCGATTTTTCCTCATCTCAGTATAGCAATAGAGTTTGATAAAAGCTGTTCATTCATTCAAACACAAAAATGCGATTCATATTAAACAGTATTTGTGCCAGCTGTAGTAGCTCCACAACAGCGCACATCTGTGCGTTCATTCATTCACACACAGAAACGCAATTCATATTTATTTATTTTTGCGTGTACAGACACTTGCGATTAGAACAACGCAAATATAACTGACCTATTCCACAGCCGGATCTGTTGCTCCTCGAAATACAACTTCCAGAACTTCTGAGGTAAATTTTCTATTATCAAGATAGTATTATTCCTCACAGCGTCGTAAAGTACATAAGTCTGAAAGTGAACTCGCGGTGTGTGTTATCCAGCTGATTGTGGCCGTTCACAGGTTTGCATGGATCGCCTCACATTTGCATTTGAATAGCGCACGCTCTCCGTGGGCGGGGTCACATTAAAACATAATGAGCTGAGAACGACTGACATCTCTCTCTTTTCATACATACAGATGTGGCCTTTAAAAATGCGCGAGAGAGAAGAATGCTGCACTTCCGAAATTCTGCGGGATCGTGCAGAAGGGGGATTAGGTGTTGGACGCAGGAAATACTAAAACCTGTAGATGGCAGTCGTGTTTCATGTGGCCATACTGACGAAGTATGACGAAGACAAAGTTTTCTTTTGTCAGTAACATAATTAAACAGTCACATATTCTTCATAAAAATCCAACTCAAATGCGCATCATTTGTCTTATTTTTTTTTCTGTGTACTTACAGTAGAAGAGACGTGATGTATGATAACTGAGTCTTATAACACAATAATTCGCGAAGACCTTTGAAGAGACCGAGAGCATTTGCGCAATATCATTAGTTTATCTAATTTTACATTTAGTTCCTTTTTGCATCTGAACATTTTAAATAGCTTTAACATGGTTGTAATGCGCTTTTCTGCATTACTGTACAGTACTTTTTATATTATCATGTTTCCCTTATAGGCGTCAATTTCGGTGGGGACGGTGGGTACGTGTATACCACCAGATTTCGTCATGAGTCATTTTGTACCCACCACTTTTATTTTTCGTGTTCGCATTTATGAGGGAAAAAAACAGCGTGTCAGTTTACGGTTACTGACGTGAGTGCTCTGAAAGCGGCAAAACACTGCTTTAAAACTTTCACAGAGACCTCAAACAGAACAGCTGCCTTTCTTTAAATTGAATTTCGTTTTGTATTAATTATATCTTAATTTTAATCAATGTTTCATGAACCAATTTAATAAACAAGAAGTAAATATAGCAGACAATCACGACATTGGAGGCGCCGGCGAGTGAACTGGAGTTCGTCTCATAAATTAACCGAAACTCAGCGTATAATGCACATTCACTTTCACAGAGTATTTAGACGCATTCATAATCATTACTTTTACCGGTTCTTTGTGGCAAGCTTTATGTGTGCGGTCTTGCGCTTGAGTGCGGCTATATTACGTAAACGCTCATTATCCTGTAGGGCAGGCTATATAAGTAATTAAATTAATATAAAGGGGCGATTTGTCCACGAATTACTTAACCCTCTGGGGTCTAAGGTGTTTTTGGGGTCCTTGAGATGTTCTGACATGCCCTGACATTTTTGCTTTTTTCAGTTGCTTATAAACATATTAATGGCAAAAAAAAAATTACACACTATTTAGCCCAAACATGGCTACCATGAAATGTGAGCAACAAGAATGTACATGTCTGCATTTTTGAGAGAATAATGTTTATGCATGGTTATTGAAAAAAACTAAAAACTAACTAAAAAGTTTCTGAAATAAGGCCATAAAACACATTCTAAATATGTGCCAATAAAACTTTTGTCTAAAAGATGTCATCGCCTAGTGTTTTTTCTTCAAAAGGAAGTGAAAATCACCCTGCCTAATCATTCACATAACACAATACATTGATTTGAATTTTGCAAAGCACTTTCTGTTTGGAAAGCCCATATGCGGAGTGGGCGTCAACGGTCATGTATATGTAGTGGTTCACACCTTAGGAGACAACGGGGCCTGCATACTTAATTAGCCATTCATTCAGGTGAGTCACTGAGCCACAAGAATGCAAGAGAAACAGTTGGAAGCATCTCAATTCTTTTTTATTTTTCCACATATTGTGCTTGCAATTTGGCCTATAATATCCAAGGAAAACATGTCTAGTAATTGTGCAGTTAATTCTCATACTGTATTTTCAGTTTTGGAATATTTATCCTCTCCCCAAATTTGTCAATAATAAAACACAATAAAAGTTATTTAAAGAAAAGGCTTATATTTACCTTTTAATAGTTTGTTTACATCTACCTTGTAAATATATTTTTTTATTAAAAAGGTTACAATTACAACAACAAGTCAAGTGTAATCTTTCTTTGTAAAAACTAAAGTATACATTTTATCATACATATTTCAAAGTTAAGGATTTGATTGATTATTTGATAACTTTATTTTTGACAAAACATATTATATTTAACATAAGCAAATATTGGCAAACAAAAGCTTATTTGAGGTGGCAGATATTTTACATTAAAAATGTATAATCTATCCAAAACTAATCAACGAAATGTTGTCTTTCATATGTCTGTAACATAGGTCTTTCATTTTTATTATAAGAAATATAAATGTTAATTTGCAGTTTAAATCCAGGAAATTTGTTAATGAAAAAATTATTAAAAGTAAGATACAATTGATACAAAATGAAATTTGTTTTAAAGAAAGGATTTGTACTTTCTGTTTTGAGGTCTCTGTGAAAGTTTGAAAGTCTTTTAGTGCTTTTTTTAGAGCGCTCGCGTCCATAATGGAGAACTGTCACGTAATATTGTTTTTTCCTCATAAATGCGAACACGAAAAATAAAAGAGAAAAGACTTTTAAGTAAAACTTACTCCGAAATTGTGTTCTTGGCGGAATTCGCTCTTCAAAATGCTGCCGTTCATCGTCTGAGTTACAATCTTCCTCTGAGGAAAAGGTGCATTCTTCCTCGCTGTCCAGAATCATCTGAAGGGCGTCTTTATTATCGGAGAAGCGTGTCATACTCAAAACGCGATGAACTATCAGTAAGTCTGATGAAGAAACTTTTTATGGCATTGATCGGGGGGCGTATGCGATGCATACTAGATCACCTAACTATTTACATGTGAATCGCGCCGGGGGCAGGGCGGCCGCAGCTTATTATAGAGATAATGAGGCAGAAGGAAAAACGGTACCTCTCCTTGCTTTCAAACGGATTACATGAGTTGAAAACATTTGTTTTTTATATACATTACTTCATTTAAAAGAGGAGATTTCAAGCTTCATAAAGACATATCTCACGTGCCTGTGTGAGAAGTATTCACTGAGTTATGATTCATTTTCGGACGCGTTTCAGAATGGACTACACGGACAGAGAGAAGGCAGAACTCGCTTCGTGTTTATTTTTCTTTATTTGGCGAAAAGCACAACACTTTGTTTTTATTGTGAGTGTACACAAAAATAATACACACTAAACAGGATAGATTGATGTATAACAAGCATATAAGATAAAAATTTATATTTTTATTTTATTTATTTTTTTCACTCATACGGAAAAAAAACGAGCCTATCGCGCCGGCGCGATAGCCGACCTCAGGGGGTTAAATGAACAACTAGCCTACTAGTCGACTAGAAAAAATTTTTTTTTAGTCGGAAGCAGCCCTTATTCCACATATTTTCGAACCAGGCAACAGGACATCTGTGTTGAGCGAGCGACCCTGCGGAATGAACGAGCGGAGCGGAATATTCAGAAATGTGCTCTCCACTCACAAGCTCTGATCGGAACAAACCCGAACCTCACTGTCTGTTGAACTTGCGCAGAAACATAAAAATATAATATTTTCTAAAGAAGAATTTTAAAACTTTATTGGTGGTGAGAAGAATTCCTCTTTCCATATCTAAATCATTTTGAGCGCAATATACTGTAAATGTATCATATTGTTATTCTTATTATATAAGAATACATATTTTTTACAACATTTTTAACATATAGAGAATATAAGTTTAGCGTGTTGTGTGTATTTCCTAATTATAAGCTTTTGGTGAAATCGCAACAAAACTAAAAGTGCATAAAAACATAAAAAACGTCATTACTTTTTAAATTCTTATTCACTCTTTGTTTAACGATGTTTATAAATATACTATATTTTTTGCATTTTGTTGACAACCTATCCTACACTGAAAAGAAATCAAATGTAATCTTCCTGATTTAATCACGTAAAACAGTCTAAACACAAGCACCACTCTTCTGAATGATGGTAACCACAAACCTCCAAGAATTTGTAAACCAATTGTTTGTAAAACATATTTAATGATAACTTTACTTACAAATTCAAAAAAATATTTTTTTACAGTGTATAAATAAAACAACATGAAGGAAGTTATTTCCAAAATGTAATTAATTGCACAGTCTTTGTTTTAGCTGCTTGTTTTAGCTGCTACCAATTGACATTGGTAGCAGTCAAGAAATTACAAACCACCCACCCCCAAGGTCTGCCAATTCTTTGTCAACCCCCAATGCTAATCCGATCTTTTCTCAGGGAATCAAAAGAAAACCGTTTTTTCCAGTTTTCACCAGCGTGTGGGGGTTTAATTCCTACCCTTGCAGTTCCTTTGTTTAAATGCTATTTAAGCAAATCTACTATACATACGCTTTAAGTTATTTCAAATTAATGTTTATAATATGTTAACATATGTTGATATAACCAACTGACATTGTAGCCTAGTAGATTAGATTGCATGCCAGGAAGAGGCTTATGCTTTGTATTAAGTAATGAGCGTTTACGTAATATAGCCACACTCAAGCGCACGACCGCACGCATAAAGCTTGCCACAAAGAACCGGTAAAAGTAATGATTATGAATGCTTCTAAATGTGTCCAAATACGATGTGAATGTGCATTATACGCTAAGTTTCGGTTCATTTATATGAGACGAACTCCAGTTCACTCGCCGGCGCCTCCAATGTTGTGATTGTCTGCTATATTTACAGGCAATTGGTTCATGAAACATTGATTAAAATTAAGATATAATTAATACAAAACGAAATTCAATTTAAAGAAAGGCAGCTGTTCTGTTTGAGGTCTCTGTGGAAGTTTTAAAGCAGTGTTTTGCCGCTTTCAGAGCGCTCACGTCAGTAACCGTAAACTGACACGTTGTTTTTTCCCTCATAAATGCGAAAACGAAAAATAAAATGAATAATATTATTATATTGCTTTTTTGTTGGGTCAGACAATGATTACCAAATTTCTCTCTCATTTTGCTCCTCATAACCACGAAAACGGTCAACGGAAGTTAAAAGTGGTGGGTACAAAATTACTCATGACGAAATCTGGTGGGTACGCATACCCACCGTCCCCATAAACTTGTAATAAATTTGAATAAAATTTTCAATTTTCAATTTAAAAAAAGCAAAAATGTAATTTCTCTGTCATTTCTCTGTCTTTGTATCTCTTTAAAATATTGCTACTTTTAGAAATTATGAATTATGAATCAAATTATTATGAACAAATAATGAAACTGTCAAAATTCGACAACACAAAGAATTATCAAAAGGCGATATAACGCACATCTCAGGTTAAATTAATTATATAAAAACGGGGAACATTTTGTAAAAGCAAAACTGAACAAAATGCGTGATTAAAATAATTGTATTATGTTTTACCAAATATTTAATACCACTTCCCCATAATGTTGTAATTAATTTTTAAAACAACATCTGTCAAACTGTCAATCAGATACCTCTTATCTGGTCATTTTTATTTTATTTTAGAAGTCATAACTGTTGACCATCCTTTATATGTATTTTGTGAATATGAATATTTAAAAGATTTACAAACTGTCGGCAAGACCTCAAGCCAACCCCGGACATTCTGAGACTAACGTGGAAAAATCTTTATGCTTAACCCCCTGAGGTCGACGGTATCGCCGGCGATACCAGCTCGCTTTTTTTTTATCAGTGTAAAAGAAACTCATGAATACTCTGTTGACTTTGATTTTCCATAGGAGTTCCATACATCAATCGATTCTGTTAAATGTGTATTATTTTTGTGTATACTCACAATAAAAACATAGTGTTGAGCTTTTCGACAAATAAAGAAAAATAAACACGAAGCGAGTTCTGCCTTCTCTCTGTCCGTGTAGTCCATTCTGAAACGCGTCCGAAAATGAACCATAACTCAGTGAATACTTCTCACACATACACGTGATATATGTCTTTATGAAGCTTGAAATCTCTTCTTTTAAATGAAGTAATTTATATAAAAAACAAATATTCTCATCTTGTGAAATCTGTATTAAAAGAGAGCGATTCCAGTCGACCTAATTAGAGCTAATTCAAATGTAATGTGACTCCGCCCACGGAGAGCGCACGCTATTCAAACGCAAATGGCTGAGGTAATCCGCGCAATCCTGTGAACGCCCCCATCAGCTCGAGAAAACCAAAGCACAAGTTTATTCAGAACATTACTTGCTTACACCGTCTTGCAGCGCTGTGAGGAATAATGAGGAATACAAGGAATACGAGCTGAGGAATACTAGTAAGTTTTTCCTTCTCGGGTTTCTGTTTATTGACGAATGAACGGCATGCGCTCTGTTTTTTCTCCATTATGGACGCGAGCTCTAAAAAAAAAACACTAAAAGACTTTCAAACTTTCACAGAGACCTCAAAACAGAAAGTACAAATCCTTTCTTTAAAACGAATTTCGTTTTGTTTCAATTGTATCTTAATTTTAATAATTTTTTCATTAACAACTTTCCTGGATTTAAAGTAAATAAGCAACGAATGATGATGTTTTAGCAAACTGTATTGCTATACTGAGATGAGTAAAAATCGACTGAAATATGTTGAAATAAAATGTTGGCTATTTGTATAAGCAACGTAAACTGCAAATTAACATTTATATGCCCTAATATTTCATGAAAACAACTTTACAGTCAGGCGAAATATGAAAGACAACATTTTGTTTAGTAGATTTGAGTAGATTTTAGTACTGCCTCGTCAAATAAGCTTTTGTTTAGCAATTTCTATATATAAAATAGCCTAATATTTTTGTCAAAAATAAAGTCATCAACTAAGATGTTAGCTGTTCCAATGTTGGCTATATTCAAAGTAATGAATACATAGATAAAATGTAGGCCTATAATCTTTCTTTTTTTTTACAAAGAAAGAGTACACTTGAAATATTGTTAAAATTGTAATTATTGTTGTAATTGTAACCTTTTTAATAAAATAGCACAACATATGTACAAGATAGATGTAAGCAAAATCTTAAATGGTCAATATAAGTCTTCTTCTAAATATCCTTTGTCCTTGTATTGTGGCTCAGTCAGTGTCACACCTGTGTGAATGGCTCATCATTATGCAGAGTGGGTGGTAATTCAGGTGAAAACAACTCCTCGTTCACGCCCCCTCGCATATTGGCTTTCCAAGCAAAACCTGTTTTACATCAATTTAAATCAATGTATGGTTTTATTTGAACGATAAAGCAAGACTATTTTCACATAATTTTGAAGAAAAAACTATAGGCGACGACATCCATTGGTCAAAAGTCTTATTGACACATATTTACTATGTGTTTTGTGGCCTTATTTCAGAAATTTTAGTTTTTAGTTTTTTCAATATCCACGCATAAACATTATTCTCTCAAAAATTAAAACATGTACATACACGTGGCTCACATATTATGGTAGCCCTGTTTGTGCTTTATAGAGTGAATTTACACCTTTGCCATTAATATGTTTATAAGCAACTGAAAAAAGCACAAATGTCAGGGCATGTCAGAACATCTCAAGGGCCCAGAAAACCGCTCAGACTCCAGAGGGTTAATGCATTAAGACAGTTCAATTAAAATATTTATTAATAATGTAATGGCAAATCAGATGCGCCCAAAATATAAATGTATAAAATGTGTTGTGCAGCAACATTACCTCACAAGAAATATCTGCACAAGAACAATCACACAAGAAATATCTGCACGAATTAAGAATCTGGGTAAGTCGCATTATTTAAGCGTTTCATTATGTTAGGATGATTTTGTGTATAAAATACAATAAACATACTGCTGAGTTTTTACAGGCAGAGTCACGTGTATTATGCTCACACTAAATTATCTGTTGCACTTATATAAATGCGCATTGCATGCACAATCATTTTAATAGTTGCACAATCATTTTAATAGTTGTACAAAAAAAGTTATGTACTGGCAAGAACGTCACTTTGCTGTTTTAATAAAAGCAATGTTAAATATTCTGCATGCACTCATCTCCTGGAAACCACAGCAATGACAAAGCATATATAAAAATTCGTAAACGTTGTCCAATACCCCTTCTTGTCTTAAGACAACTTTGATGAACCTTTTGGATTTACAAATATTTTCAAATGACTGTATAATACAGTACTGTAAATATTTGTGTCTATTACTATTTATAATTTATATTTTATTGTGGATGTTTTCTCACAATCATGACGTAATGTGAAGTAAAATAAAAAATATAATGTAAAGTTGTTTTTTATGCGCCACCTGGTGGATATTCTGTGGAGCGAAACACATTGAGGGAATTTTTAAGTAGCCCCCCCGAAAGCACTTGCAGAATTCTGCGAGACTCTACGAGACGAATTGCCGAAGGCCACATCTGTATTACGTAAACTGAGAATATTTGTTTTTTATAAAAATGACTTCATTTAAAAGAAGAGAATTCAAGCTTCATGCCTGTGTGTCTGTATGCCTGTTTGACTGAGTATTCGTTGAGTTACAGTTCATTTTCGGACGCTTTCAGAATTGACTTCACTGACAGAGAGAAAGCAGAACTCGCATCATGTTTATTTTTCTTTATTTGGCAAAAAGCACAACACTGTTTTTATTGTGAGTATACACACAAAAAAATACACACTTAACATGATTGATTGTGAGTATACACACAAAAAAATACACACTTAACATGATTGATTGATGTATGAAACTTGCATGGAAGATCAAAGTCAACACACTTAACATGATTGATTGATGTATGAAACTTGCATGGAAGATCAAAGTCAACAGAGTATTTAGAGTCTCTTTTGTACTCATAAGAAAAAACAACAGGCTTAGATGTGAGTGTGAGGGCGGGGATGTTTGTTTTTGCACAAGTGCATACATTATACGTCACATAATGTGCTGAAGCAGGTGCTGGAGGCGGCAAAAAAAGTCAGTCAGTTTGACTTTGCCTTTGGTGAGGGAGCAACGATGTCGTCTGTCCGGTCGTTCTTCAAAGTGTCTGAAGAGGATCCTCGCTATGCTGTATGCAATGATTGTGAGGGCCGGGTGATGCGAGGGGGAGTTCATGTCAAATCGTTCAATACAACCAATTTGATCACCCACTTAAAAAACAAGCATCCCGAAGCCTACAAAGAATATGAGAAACTAGCTAATGCTAACAAGCAGTAGGGCTGTCGCGATAACCACAATATTGTAATACCGCGCTATTGACAAGCAAACCGCAGAGGAAGGATAGCAACCGCAGAAACCGCGGCAACCGCAGTATTCAGGGTTTTTTTTTTTTTTTTTTATGAGGCTGTGGCCTTCTTGTTTTACAATTTGTCACTGTGCATTAAATGTTAAATAAATTAATGATACAATATGGTTACGACTGTTATTTTCCCGCGAACTGTTGTAGCTGGTTTGTTTGTTTTGAATAGACCTGCTGAAACGATGGCAGGCGCTCTCGTCCCAAAACCTAATGTCACGTCGCCAGTTTGGGAACATTTCGGCTTTCAACCCAATGAAAAGGGCGAGCCAGCGAATTTAGATGAGCCCATATGCAAAATTTGCGGCAAAAAGGTTCCTGTGACACGCGGCAATACATCTAATTTGAGGTGTCATCTCGCTAAATGTCATCCAGCCATTGAAGCGCAGCTTCCCCCTCAAGCATCAGGTCGCGGAGCAACATCAAAAAGAACAGCTGAGATCGGTACCGGCCGACAGTTAGGAGTAGCTGAAGCCTTTGCAAAATCTGTAAAATACAGCCGTGAAAGTAACAGGCATAAATGCCTTACAGACGCTGTAACGCAATATCTTGTTCAGGAGATGGTTCCATTCAACACGGTGGAGAAACCTGCATTCAAGTCAATGCTTCAAAAATTTGACAAGCAGTACGAGTTGCCGGGCAAAACTTACTTTTCAGAAACTGCTGTGCCGAAAATGTACAGCAGGGTAAAGACATCGATCAAAAGCGAGCTTATGAATGTTGATTACTTTTCTGCCACAACCGATATGTGGTCAAGTGTCAATATGACACCTTATATGAGTCTAACGGTTCATTATCTCAGCATGGAATGGATTCTGAAATCATGTTGCCTCGAAACCGTGTTTATGCCCAAAAACCACACGTCCGACAATATTTCGGATGCTCTCCGGCACGCATTTGAAGAGTGGTCCCTGGATGAGAAGAAGCTGGCCTGTATCACTACAGACAACGGGTCCAACATCGTTGCAGTGGCTGAACTGTTTTGGTCACAATTTACATTTGGCAGTTACAAACGCAATGGCAAGCGTAAAGGACCGCACAGCCCGAGCAATGGGCCTGTGTCTCACATTGGTCAGTACATTTTCTCACAGCTGGTTGAAGAGAAGAGATCTAGCGAAAGCACAAGCGGAACTTCAAATTCCTCAGCATGGCCTCATACTGGTAAGTTATAAATGTAAACTATTTGCTAACTTATTGATCATGTTATTAGGCAATAAATAAAAATTAAATTATAAAAATTAAACAATATAGCCTACTGTTACAATAGCATACTTGTCTGTTGCTTGCTGGGTTTAATGCATTTTTCGTTTAAAATAAATATTTTGAAACGAAAATTATTTCAAAAGGTAAGATATATTGAAGAAATAAAATTTAGGCTAAGCTTCAGCTCAATTTAACGTCAATATACGCCTATCTGTCTGTGCACATTTAGCCTAATTAATATGCATTATTTTGCAGTCGGGGTAATTTAGTCGAAGTCGAAGTGCATCAACTCCAACGCGACTCCAACTCCAACGCGTTTTCAGTGCCGCGGGGAATATTGTTACCCCCGTGCGATCCTCCCTGAAACCACATAAGGTTAATATGCTGGTTTTCCTAGCACGAAACAAGGACATGATAACCCAGGTCTAAACCACATTCATTACCGAGTGATATTTAGTTTATTCTCTGTATTATCACTTAGGTCTCAGGGTTTCCCATACATTCATTAATTTGTGGCGGCCCGCCACATATCAACGCTGACCGCCACGGATTGATTCAGATTTTTTAACTATTTAATATGGGTAAAATTGTATTTTATTCGAGCTGCTTGCTCCCCCTCTCTCTCACAAACTGACAATGGAGGCACGACTAGCCCCTCCTTCTCTAACCGCACGATCTGAATCAAAACATGAGCATGTAGAGGGCGGATTGTTGCCGGTGCTTAATGCTTATTCCCCCAGAGAAGATTCCAGAATCAATCCGGAGTTGAATGGTTAGTATAATGAACACTGTTGCTCAACATAACTCTGAGAAGTTGTCTAGATGTTAAGCGCGGTCGCGTTTCATTACAGATTCGCGCAAAACTTTTGCGATTTTTTTTTTCTAAATATCAGTTACAACTATTGCGAAATGACGGCGTTTCCATTAACCGATGTTATGCGACTAAAACGTAATTTGTTCCTCTCGCGATCAGTCATTCCAAAAATCATTGCAACGGACGTTGGTAGGTCCATATCACAGCCACCAGACTAGACATTATATTATTATTATTATTATCTCCAGGTTCAGGTTGGTGTGTGTTGGTTTTTGTCCACCTCAATCTCCAGGTGTGCGTGTCTGAGTCTGTGTGTGTCCACCTCCAGGTCCAGTTTGGTGTGTGTGTGTGAGCCTGTGTGTGTCTGAGTATGTGTTTGGGTCTGAGTGGGTGTGAGTGTGTGTCTGTGTTTGAATCTGTGTGTGTGTGTGTGAGTCTTTTTGAATGTGTGTGTGTGAGCCTGTGTTTGAGTGTGTCAGTAAGTTTGTGAGTTTGTGTGTGTGTGTGTCCAGTTCCAGGTTTGTGTGTGAGCAAAATTTGCAACAAAAAGTCTGTGGAGCAGTCATAGCATAGAAAGTGTAACAATGGCAAAGTCTTTAAGTTATCTGACACTAAGTGTTGGCAATGGGAATGTGTACTTGTCAATAAAAATATATGATATATATAAAGTTTATATATATGATGTATATATAAACATATATATATATGATATATTTAACTTAATAACAAGCCCCCCCCCCCCCCAACCCCGGTCCCCAAACACCACACCACCGCAAATAGAATCTAATTCTGTGGGAAACACTGGGTCTACACGTTGTTTTCATGTGATAGCCTACTTAACAATTCTTTCGTTTTTCAAATTAGAAAAGGCCGTTTTCTTATTGCTTGTTTTCATGTAAAAACTTGAAACTTTTTTGTTTCAACAAGCCTACTTTAGAACTTTTATTTTTTAAATGGGAAAAGGCATGTTCTTGTTGCTGTTTGGCATTTAACAAAAAACAAAAATGTAACATGTTAAAACGTGTCTCTCTGTCTGTTAAAAAGCAACAATAAATGCAACATAACTCAAAAATAGAGGTTTGTATGCAGTAAAATCAGGATAAATTAGGTTTTTGCCACCCCCTCCAAAAAAAAAAAAAAACAGCGGTAATACCGCATATCGCGCTATTGAGCCACCCAAAATAACCGCAAGGGAAATTTCTTAACCGCAACAGCACTAACAAGCAGTGGAAGAAAGCTGCTGCTAATGCTACGGCAGCTGCACCAGTCGATAGCCCCATAGAACAAGCGCTGGAAAAGACCAAGAAATTCCACAAGGACCACCCGAAGCAAAAGGTATTGACCATGGTAATAACAAAGATGATCGCTGTTGATGACCAACCGTTTTCAGTAGTGGAAGACAAAGGCTTCAGCAGTGGTGGACAGTAACGAAGTAAATGTAATTCGTTACTGTACTTAAGTAGTTTTTTTGTGTATCTGTACTTTACTTGAGTATTTAAATTTGGGAAGACTTTTACTTTAACTCCACTACATTTCAAAGTCAAATATCTTACTTTTTACTCTACTACATTTTCAAAATCAGTCGTTCCTTTTTATTTATGAGTGGATAAAAACTTAACTGGTCAAACGAGCCACCAATCACTAGTCTACAACTTGCGTGCTTTGTTTTGAACTTGCCTTGGCGCTATCTGCGTGAACCAGAGCCGTTATGAGAGTTGCGACCATAGACAGTATAAGGTTGCGACACGGACACACTATAGGCTTGTTCGACTTGAACCGGAGCTGCACAGACCGATCCGTTTATGACATCGCGAGAGTGATTGAAAAGCATACAGAGCCGTCTACACTAGTACACTAATCGATCTATCTCGAGTCGCAGTATTTTAATATCATTCACCGAATGGTCTGTGCAGTGTGCAGCCGCTGCAATCTCGCCGCCGCGCGGTCACGTGATTCGTGTAGCTATCAATAGTTCCAAACAAATCGCGTTGCCAATGATTTTAAGCGGGGCAGAGAGCAGCAGCTATTATTGCAGCAATTATCGGTAAATATTGACGCATAATAAGCATTGCTTATTACGTTGACACTAAAATTACTTGCATAGAATAGCATTTTTTTCTGGGGAGTAGCAGCATTAATACGTTTTGGTGTTTAATTTTGGACGGAAATAGGCTGCTCCCATAACGTAGAAAAATAAATAAATAAATTATATTTATATATTATATATGTATAAATGTGTGTGTGTGTGTGTGTGTGTGTGTGTGTGTGTGTGTGTGTGTGTGTGTGTGTTTGCGTGTTTAATGGCATTGTGCAGGTTTATGTGAATGTATCATAACATTAGGATGTTTATAATAGGCCTATTATAACTAGACGCTCGTGAAAAATATATACAGTAAATACTGTAAATGTATTATCCCTTATGGGAACAGTCCCCTTCTGTCCAAAAATAAACACACAAAAAATGTATTCAATTCAAATATATATAATATAAATATATATATAGACTAATTAATGTCATTTTATTAATAGATTGATGTGCCAAGAGTGACATTGGAGTCTTCACGTAGACTGAGTTAAGCAAGAGTCTTGTTACAAAAATAATAATAGGACAATTATAGCCATAAAAAAATCATAGTACTTGGATACTTAAGTACATTTGAAGGCAAATACTTTTGTACTTTTACTCAAGTGAATGTTTAAAGGCAGCACTTCTACTTTTACTTGAGTAATATTTTACCTTGAGTATCTTTACTTTTACTCAAGTACATGGTATGTGTACTTCGTCCACCACTGGGCTTCAGCAAGGTGCTTGAGACCTATGACATGTGCCCCGCTATGACAAGCCAAGTCGTCGTTACTTTACGGATGTCGCCCTGCCTGCCTTACATGATATCGTAGAGCCACCCACGTCCCCAAGTTACTTGACAGCGATGTCAATGACATCAGTTTTACAACAGATATCTGGAGTTCCGACCTTAACCAAACAAGCATGTTGAGCCTCACGGCTCAGTGGATTGATGACAACTTCGAGATGAAGAAAGCCGTGTTACATGCCCAATATTTCCTTGGCTCGCATACAGGTAGACCTGGCTATTTTTTTGGACAGATTTAAATTAAAGTCAGAGCAAAAGGGAAAGTTGTGTATGATGGCTGGTTTGCATGTCAGCTGCAATAGCCTAACGCCTAGCACTACATATCTCTCGCGGTAGGCTAATTATAACTGTGTATTAGGGCTGTCACTTTTTATTTGATATTCGAATATGCATTCAAACATGACGTGAAATATCCGTAATCAAACTATAAATAAACTAATCGGTTTTTAAAGTGCCATGTGTAGCGCATTTTTTACAGTCTATGATTTGTTTTTTTATTTTATTGTTTGCCATCTGAATTGAATTGTTCTGTTTAAAGGGGTGGTTGATTGCGATTTCACTTTTTTCATTTTAAATACTGTGTACTGTTGCTGCTGGTGTATGAACAGTATCTGCAAAGTTGCTGCGCTGAAAGTTCAACGTAAGCAGAGATATCTTCTTTTAAAAATCAGGAAGTTTAATGCCTACAAAAAAGACTCGAATGGGACTACAACGAGATACTTCCCGGGTTTTATACGTAACTAACCCACATCAACCCTCCCTCCGGAATATGCAAAAAAGGGGGCATGGTCATATTTCTGCGGCTTTGTCGAAGAGGAAGAGTTATAGTGGAGAGCTGTAGCTATGCCGTCGAAAGTGTTTTATTTTCACCCAGATGTCAGGTCTTCTGTGTTCGGGCTTCCTACGGACGCTGTAGTTCGTCAACAATGGCTAAAATTTATGTTTGATTATGTTCCTGAAAATTACAATCGTAATTTAGCTCTCTGTGTTGCGCATTTTACGGAAGACAGCTTCCAGAATCTCCACGAATTCAATGCCGGATTCAACAAGAAACTGTTACTAAAACATGAAGCAGTTCCAACTTTAAAACCAGAGGCAGCAGTTGTTGGGCCACAACCTGTAAGTAAGACTTAATCATTTTAAATGTATTTGCATGTATAATTTCAGACGTAATGTTTTAGTTTTATCAAGGACGTAAACAAATGCCAGCGCTGGCTTTAGTAGCCACTTAGTTCGTGTGTCTATGACAAACGCGTACAAACATTTTGGACCTGAATTTGTAATTATGTACTAATTTTGTAAATGTATTTTCCATGTATACTGAAGGGTTCAAATTTAAGAATATGTTTAAGATCTGCTGATCTTACTTCCTTACAATAACATCACATGAAAAACTAAGGTGAATTACACTGTATTGGGCATTCAAGGTGAACATGATGGCATCAATTTACTGATCAGAAGTCAGCTTTAAGTCAGCTGTCTAAACATTGTAATAGTCAGGGGTTTTTTAGTCTTTGATCTTCCAACTAAGAGTTGGACTGTGTGTGAATGTTACCTAGTCTAAGGTCTCGTGAACATTTGTTGTTTATACCATCTTTGATCTTCCAACTAAGAGCTGAACTTTG
The DNA here is from genome assembly GCF_964197995.2 of Scardinius erythrophthalmus. Lineage (NCBI taxonomy): Eukaryota > Metazoa > Chordata > Actinopteri > Cypriniformes > Leuciscidae > Scardinius > Scardinius erythrophthalmus. The sequence goes on from NC_138221.1 coordinate 11,977,317, forward strand.
TGTGACTGTTACATAGACTGTTACACGCAGTGAATTTGATTTCTTTTTTGGACAAACACAGCTTATGTACTCCAGAACTTATAAATATCTTGGTTTTCTTTTTCACGAAAATATGACATTTTCAGAAGGGAGAAGGGTTCTGTCTGAGTCTGCAGGGAGGGCCCTGGGAGCAGTTATTAATAAGATGAAGCTTTGCCCTGAAATTAGTTTTTTAACATTTACACAGCTGTTTGACACTATGGTGGGATCTGTTTTGTTCTATGCAGCTGGGGTCTGGGGCTTCGAAGATGCTCCTGAATGTAATAGATTGCAGAGCAGAGCCATGAGGTGTTTCCTTGGAGTGCACAGGTTCACTACTAGAGCTGCGCTAGAGGGTGATATGGGTTGGGAGCCTTGTTTGGTGAAACAAAAGGCGGAAGTAATGAGATTATGGAATCGCCTTATTAGACTACCTGAAGATAGACTTACTCGGAAAGTTTTCAATTGGGATAAAGCTCACAACTATCCTTGGTCAATGGAGGTCCTTGGAATACTCTCAGCAGCAAAAGCACAGTATATATTTACAAATAACTTACAATGTAATATATCTCAGGTCAGACAGTTTTTGTTTAATTCCTATAAAGAGCAATGGCAATGGCAGGTGTTAAATAAGCCCAAATTGAGAAGCTATGTTCATTTTAAAAATGATTACTCCACAGAGCCTTATGTCAAATGTTGGTTAACCAGATTACAAAGGTCTTTGTGTGCCCAGCTCAGAGCAGGGGTGTTGCCTTTGCAGATCGAGGTGGGGCGCTATAAAGGTGTACCAGAAGAGGACAGACTATGTGTTTTGTGTGATTTAAGGGTTGTTGAGGATGAATGGCATTTTTTGTTTTTCTGTCCTGTATATCATGATTTAAGAATGGGTATGTTTGAGAGAATTCAATATAAAAAGCCTGATTTGTTTTGGATGACGGATGGGGATATGTTGAGCTGGCTCTTTGAAAATGAAATTTATAGTTTGGCTAGATATGTGGAAAGGGCGTGGAAACTTAGGCAAAGGAATTTATATCCTGGCCTAAATTGACAGTGTTTCTTTTTGTTTGTTTATATTGTGAAAATGATGGTAATGTACTCTGTATGATGGTCATCTTCCTATGTACTTTGTATGATGGTCATCTTTCTATGTTATGTCTGTTTTATGTCAATAGTGTCTTTTAAGCCTAATTGGGCTGGGCACGTAAGTGCAAGACACTTTAATAAAAATCAATTCATTCATAGTCTTAGTTCTCGGGACCATTTGTGTTTATACCATTTGGGGAAGTCAGTTGGGGGCAATTGCCTCTATTGTCTTTAGATGATTAGATGTAGTGGTCAGCCCTAAGTCTGTGTGTAAGTTCAGCACCTTTAAGGACAGCCCACTGAAAGACCTATAAAGAAACCATGTAAAGAATGTTAGCCAGAATGATTTGGGAAGAACTGCAGCCGCGTACAGCGAAGTCCTCAATAAAGAATAACTTTGTTTGAACGTGATCCCCAACGTCTCCTGGTCTCTTGCTTCGACGAAGAAAAAGTTTTCAACAATTTGGTGCCTGCGACCCGGATGGAGAAACTGAAACTCAACAAAGAATGAACTTTCCAGACGGAACCTTGAAACTTCAAGCTCAACAAAAGATCTGACAAAGATTGCCAGACTGAATCTTTCCAGCTTCCTCCAGATTGAAAAACTTCAAGCTCCAAAAAGATCTCAAAGACTGAATTTTTCCAGAAGGAATCTTTCTCTACAAACGAAAGACTTGGTGAGTTTTCAATCCATTCAAAGAACCTTTAAAGACCAGTACAAGTTTGATATCCTCTGCTCCGTTCAGAGAAGTAGTTAACAGACCGCTGCAGGGTTTGGTTAACTAAGTTTTTTTTTTTTAAGAGATGAAATTGCATTATCCTCTACATTGCTAGAGAAGGTTTATCCTCTGTAAAGTTAGTGAAGATTTATCCTCTGCTTTATCAGGGACGGTTAGCATATGTGCTAATATTTTGGTTTATCCTTTGCTTCAGACAGAGAAGAATTAGCTTTACATGCTAGTTATTTCTGTTGATCTTCTGTTCTTTTTAGCGTAAAGTGCTAGTGTAGGCAGGGAAGATAATTTGTGAAATCCTTTGCTCTGGGCAAGGAAGGTTAACAATAGCTGATGTGTTAACAAGTGTACCCTCTGTGTAGACACTAGAGAGAAGTTTTAGTGTTTTTGATTGTGTGGTAACAAAGAAAACTCACAAAAAAAATGTTTAGGAAAAATGCCAGACTGATCCCCACTACTAAAAAAGGTGGCCGTGCGGCTCCATTGTGGTCAGAAAGCGAATTTAAAACATTGTTGGGAGAGCAAATGGACTCTATAGTGACGAAGTCCGTCAGATTGGATTTGACAAAGAAATATGAGATTCATCCAGACAAAGCATGGTCAATGGAAGATTGTAAAAAGGTACTAGGAGCAAGTGTTCGCAAGAACAAGGTTAAAGCCATTATTTGTTGCCACCGAGAATTCGTTTTAGCAATAGCTACAGAACAGTCTAAACGCAACTCAGAGCTAGAGAAACAGAACAATGAGGTCCGTGCTAGAATATCTTCTTTGACTAAGAAATTACACCGCAACAAAGACGCAGAAAAAACTGATGAGGGAGAATTTAGTCAGCCGGATAAAATTTATCCTGACTTAAAAGCTTTCTTTGAAACAGATGTAGCCATCCCATCAGTAATTGATAAGCCTGTAGATTCAGTGAAGGTCTGTGGGGCAAGGAGAAGATCTCAGGGAATTGAGGGAACTAAAAATGTTCCTGCCAACTCTTCTGTTGTCCAAATACAAGCTGTTGCCAAAGCGCTAGGACCTAAAGATATCGAGAGATTATCCCAGAGTTTATGACCTCCAGCAGGCCACTGGTGTGAATGTCTCTGACCAAACAATCAGAAACAGACTTCATGAGGGTGGTCTGAGGGCCCGACGTCCTCTAGTGGGCCCTGTGCTCACTGCCCAGCACCAGGGAGCTTGATTGGCATTTCCCATTGAACACCAGAATTGGCAGGTCCGCCACTGGTGCCCTGTGGTTTTCACAAATGAGAGCAGGTTCACCCTGAGCACGTGACAGACAGGAAAGGGTCTGGAGAAGCCGTGGAGAATGTTATGCTGCCTGTAACATCGTTCAGCATGACCGGTTTGGTGGTGGGTCAGTGATGGTCTGGGGAGGCATATCCATGGAGGGACGCACAGACCTCTGCAGGCTAGACAATGGCACCCTGACTGCCATTAGGTATCGGGATGAAATCCTTGGATCCATTGTCAGACCCTATGTTGGTGCAGTGGGTCCTGGGTTCCTCCTGGTTCCTCCTCAGTTCCTGGAGGATGAAGGAATGATACCATTGAAGGGCCACCACGCTCACCTGACCTACATCCAATAGAACACCTCTGGAACATTGTACTTCGGTCCATCTGACATCACCTGGTTGCACCTCAGACTGTCCAGGAGCTCAGTGATGCGCTGGTCCAGATCTGGGAGGAAATACCCCAGGACACCATCCGTCGTCTCATTAGGAGCATGCCCCGACGTTGTCAGGCATGCATACAAGCATGTGGGGGCCATACAAACTACTGAGTATCATTTTGAGTTGCTGCAATGAAATTTCAGCAAAATTGACAAGCCTGCTGCATCATTTTTTCACTTAGATTTCCGGGGTGTCTTTGAATTCAATCCTCTGTAGGTTGATCATTTTCATTTCCATCAAACGATGTGGAATCCTTTCGTTCATAACACATTACCCAGTCCATATTAGTATAGATATCCAGCATGATATTTTTCCCCATTGAGATCTGATGTGTTTTCAAAGTGTTCCTTTAATTTTTTTGAGCAGTGTATATTGACAGTCAAAGCTCATGAAAAAACTGCGGTCCATAGTTATTATTGAACTTATAGGATTGCTGGTGCATGCCACGGTTAACATGGGTGCATCTCAATGGTCTGTCTTTTCTCCGTCATGAGATTCTGTAATGGGTGCATCTCATCTCATAGTCTGTCTTGTCTCAAATTTAGTGATAGGCTTGTAATGGGTCTACTGGGCTGACCAATGATAGGGTAGTAGGTGCACCCTCCAGTGGATAGATGGCGAAACAATCTTATAAATTAGCTACTACTAGGGGTGGGCGATATCTCGATATTTAAAATATATCGAGATATTTTTTAAACACGATATGTATTATTTTAACACGACATATCGTATATATCGATATATTGTTTATATTTAATTCTGATTTCGCCACTTTGCTTGTTTGCCTTCTCTGTGCTGTGCTCGCCCCCGCCCGCCTCCGTGCTTTTGTTCCCCCTCCCCTCGCGTGTTGTCTCATTCAACCAAGTCCGCCGAGTCCGGTCAGGCCAGGCCAGGCCAGCGAGTGCTTGAAGTGCGTCAGAAACAGCGCGCGCGATCAGTTGTTGGTAATTTGTTGTGTAGCGTCGCCTCTTGCCGCATTGCTTTTGTTTGAGGGCGCTTAACACACTCACACTTAACATGCTCCCCTGTAGAAACGGGCCTGGCAGCTCACGCGGTGAAAGTTTCCTGATTGTGACGGATGGCCGAATTTACACGACACATTATAAATTAGCATTATATTCTGCGATAGATACAGTGCCAAAAAGAAGAGAAAAGGATAAAGGTGGATAAAGACAAAAGGTAAAGACAGAGGTAAAGTGATGTAATGAATGAACAGTTTATCTAATTGCATAGTAGTAAGATACTGTAATTTAATGGCAGTTATTTTTACCTTAAACCTTATGCTAGCAGTTGTTCTGAGTTCTCCAGAGGCCCCAGACAGTGTGATTTTGTAACAATCATGTCAGTTTTTAGACTCATTTTTATCACTTTTTTTTAAATTAATGTTTTACTCTACAGTTGTGCAGTTTTGGGGGGATATATGGCATTTTTAAAATGTATTTGCCAAAATTAGTAATGATATTTATATACAGGTTTATTAAAAATAGTGCAATATGTATTATTTCTTCCTTTATTTTACAGTTAAATTATTATTTTTATATACAAGGATTTTTTTTTTTTAAAATGTCGCAGAAGCACTTTGTTCCTACGTGAACTGCCTACCTATTTGCACTTCAATAAAAAAATAATGTGGTAAGCATATTAGTTTTTGAAGTAGGTTTTGGGGGGTTATTTTTCCTGTAAAGATCGAGATATATTTTTTGCTCCATATCGCCCAGCCCTAGCTACTACATTGAAATGACTAGGCATACATATACTGGGACTCCAGAGTGTTGGCCTCACAAGAAAAAAAGATAATTGAATGAACAGTTATTTTATTTCATTTGGTGTAATGAATACACATGTTGAATAATAACTTCCTGATGATTTGCCAGAGATGTATATTTATACACATGTCTATATTTCTTTTAGGTGTATGGTTACCTGAGTGAGCCCACCATCCCCAGAAATGTGAGTCCGCTGCAGTATTGGCAAAGCAACATGACCCGCTTCCCTGCCCTCGCCCCTGTGGCACGCAAGTACCTGTCAGCTCCCTGTACAAGCGTGTAAAGTGAACGCCTCTTCTCTGCCGCTTCTAATGTTGTCAGTGAAAATAGAAATAGGATTCGGTACAGAGAGAGCAGAAATGCTCCTGTTTGTTAAGCACAACATTTGTCTGCTTCCAAAGCCCGGGAAGGCCAAGGGTTAGGTCTATCCCTAAAATACTTGGCAGTTACAGTACTTAGTTACTGTACTAACAGTTCAGAAGACTGCAAACGACAGACTGCATTTTGACTTCAGTAGAGAAGACGTGTCATAAATGCAGCCAGGTACTGTGTAAGGGGCCGTTCACATATCGCGTCTAAAATGCAGGGAAAGCATGGCAGCGCCACTTTCTCCTTTCCACCAGCGCTTGCGTCTGTCGTTGCTATGCAACCATGACCTGCGTGAGCATGCGGAATTCTGAAAAGTTGAGATGTTCTCATCTCGTCGCGGCATAGGAAAAATGTGCTTCCATTTTTCACGCAAAAAACGCGATATGTGAACAAAAGTGACGGTGTTACTAAGTTGTGCTGAAAAATGCTGGCCACATCGAGAGGAAACTAATCTCCACAGTCATCTGGAACGCAATCTCAGGGAGCTATATGAATGGGCTTGGATATCGAGTATCGATTGGAACCGGGACTAGCTTTGCGATTTTCCCGGAATTGTTCAAAAGTTTAAATTTCGATTCCTAGTTTTGATTCACAGTCCGCCGACCGGAAGAAGAAACCGCTGAACACCAACGAAGAAGCGTCCACCGAAAGTGTTGGCATAACCGAGCGAGTCGAACATGGATAGCGTGCGTCGGCGGTCCAAAGTGTGGCTTCACTTTTCTAAACAGAAAGAAATCTCGGCAAAATGCAACATTTGCGACAAGATTGTTTCGTGCATAGGAGGGTGCAAGTCGAACATGATAAAGCACCTCCGAGTTCATGGAGTAGAACAAAATGTGTGCCCCGTCTTTGACGCGCTGAGCCAACCGTCCTCCGCTGCCTCTTCCTCTGGCTCTGACCCCCAGCCTGGCACCGCAGTGAAGTTGTTTCTTATTGTTTATTTGCTATTCTGCACCAGGTTAGCCCATCAGTGGAGCACGGTAACATGTTTAAGTACCTGCAGCATCATACACTTATGTGTAAATGTGTTTTCATGAGGTTTTCAAAAATAAAGCTCTCTCGAGGAAAGTGTACCCCTGTGAAAATATATTCATAATTTATAATATTTATATTCAAGTTCATAGATTTGATATCTATATTGTAGTTGAAAACAGCCCTGTGAGAAATTCATAGTAAAGTTCATAAAAAGTAAAAAGTTCATAGAATTAAAATTGATGGAGAAGGTCAGACTATTTCCTTCAGAAAGACCGTTGACCTAAACTTTTTTGACCCTGCCTCTTAAAAGAATCGGAATTGAGAATCGTTAGGAACCGGAATCGAAACAAGGAATCGGAATCGTTCAAATTCAAACGATACCCAACCCTATATATGAAGACTTCAAAAAGTCAAGTCAAGTCATCTTCATTTATAGCTTTTTACAACTTAGATTGTTTCAAAGCAGCTTTACAGAATGTAAGCCCAAATCTACCAAAACTGCTAACGAAATGCCAAGTAACAATAACAGAGTCTCACAGACAACCATTAATCAAAGTGTTGCATGTGTAACGTTAACTTTATGTAGATCAGAAGAATATCTATTAGCCTACCTGTTTATTTTAGCAAGTATTCTATATATAAATGATAAAAAAAAAAAAAAAAAAAAAAACGTGGAAATGTAATATCGCAAGAAATCGCATATTTTCCCAGTATCGCGCAGCCCTACTCCACAGTGTTGATCACATTCATCAACCCTGTTACCAAAGTTACTGTAAGAAGAATCTCTATAACTTATATGATATTTGACAAATACAATTTTATCAGTAACTTGGTGTTAACTGATTATTCCTAAAAGAAAAATGTGTAAACTATGTTGAAAATTACTAGGCTATATGTAAATATATCTGTTACTATAAAATGAATTACTATACTATTATGGTGGTCATGTTGCTGCAAATTGGGAATCAGATATAAAATAAATGTCAAATAAAACAGATAAAATAGTATTTAGCTTGATCTGATGTTGACAATCAATATACAAACGTCTCAAACACCCCTTTACTGAAAAAAAAAAAAAACATTCTGTACCATTTCATAGTTTAACTGCATATCTAAATGTGATGAAGTGCTTGAATGTTTCTAACATGAATGTTCTTCAGCATCATGAATGAATGAAGAATAAACACCAACCTCTTTGTTCTTCAGGATCTTCAGTGTGTTTCATTCTGCAGGGTTCTGGATCACTCATGTTCTCACTGTCCTCTTTAATAAACTCAGTCTTTGCAGATTTCAGCTTTTCCTGATGCTCTGATGCTCGTCTTCACTTGTAGCTGATGGGAATTTAAAGCATTTATTGGAGAATTGCTGTGGGAGGAGCTTCACTGATGATGTAACTGCAGTGGGAGGAACTTATCTGACAAAATAAAAAATAAATAGTATGAGTTCCTGAATTTGTTTTTATACTAAATATCACATGTAAGCATGTATGTCTGTCTGAAGTAAAGTAACGTGAATGTATAACTTATTTTATGGCTAACCTTAAAGCTCATTTCATTGGTGTCAACAGACAGACTGTATTTGTTTGTGTCAATTTACAGAAGATCTGAAGACATCAGCATAATAAATGAGGTGAAAACAGGAACTGTTGTCATGAAATAAAGAGTGTTTTCAGCAGATCTGTTAATATTGATGAGCCTCAGACTATCAACACTCATTCATTCAGGATCATCAGCAGATCATCTCACTTTATTCTGAGTGTTTGCTTTTAGAAACACATTATTTGAGTCAGGAAACATGATAAAAGCCTGTAAAACTGCTCTATTGAAAGAAAATACTGTTGCTTCTCACCATCTGACACAAATAAAACATAAATATTTAAAAACAAAACAAACTTAATTAACCACCTCATCTAAATAAGTACAACAGCATAATGTTATCTAAAATATATTTTTATTTTCTAGTAATTACAATCATTGCATTATGTTATTCAAAACTGACAATAATCCTAAAAAACTCATTAGCTCATCAATTCCACTCACAGATCTCAAACTTTAACTCTTGACTTGACATTCAGTAACAGTTCTCACACAAACATCGAGACAATCACACAAACGAACACAAAATCGCTCAGGTCTGAATGAACTCAACATATTCTCCTCATGCTCGCTGATGCTGCACTAAATGTTTATTTCAGTAGGAAGACGCCAGAAAAGACGCACAAGTATCGCTGTGATCGATGAAAACAATACAGAAATGAGTCTGTCGATTAATCAAACTGTATAAAGTGTGTGTGATGGTTGAGTAAATGTGAGAAATACCACGAACTGTTCTCCTCACCTCAGAAGACTCGACGCTGAAACTCTTTTTCTTCTTCTTCTTTAATGGCGGCTCGAATTAGCGCCATCTATTGTGGGTTTTGGATCAGAGACTCATTTTACTCCTTTTTTCATGTGATGCATGATAACGAGAAAGGAAGCACTTTCAAGAAGTACAGAGGTGACATGTTTATGATATACAACTTTCTATACAAAATATATTAAAAATGTGTTCAATGTCATCAGAATACAAATGAGAAAATAAGAGTTAACAGTGATTAGCTGAAAACTGAAAAATAAAAGACAACAAAAGAAGACAGAGAGAAAGAACACGAGGGTAAGATATTAAACTATACATCAATTACATTGTACTTATTAAAATTCTTATTTTAAATTATTTCAAAAACACACTTTTTTTGTTAAAGGTAAACTACATTTATGTATATTTTTATGTTGTATACAATTTTTCAAGAAGATGAATTAAATTTATAACTGAGCTGAAGTCATAAGATTATCCGATACTGTAGCTTTTGTTAGGGAGACACACAGAAACCGTCTTGCTCTGTAACTCTTGTTTATTGAACTGCCCGCTTAACCTTCCGTGCTCACTGTTACACGTCATGGGAGGAGGGGCTGGCCTTAAAGGGAAATACCACATAACTCTACATCCCCCCTCTTTTAAAAAAGACCATGAGAAATTGCAAAATACAAAATTAAGTATAAACAATGACATAGCATAACACAAATTTGCAAGATGCTAAATTAAGTAGTAACAGAACATAACCTGAGTACCATTTATAAGGCAACATGAGAGTGCAAAGCACCTTTCAATCAGGTCATAACATAATCTTTGTAACATTGGTTAGGACGGCTGACTCTTCCAGAACGAGTCACCAGTGAACGTTTGCCCTCTGTGTCAGTGTAACAACCCACTTTAGGGGACAGTGGTTGCCGCATGGGCCCCTCAGTATTGGATGGTGTTGCGAGTGTCTCAGTATTGGTCACCACTGGGAGATCATCTTCAAAGTCAGCTGGAGGGGATTCTGAGACGTGGAGGAGATGCCGTCTATTCCTGATGTACTTGACACCTTGTGATGTCACAATGTAGCTATTTGGTTGCTGGGCAGGGGAAACCACAGTTGCTAACCTGTCAAAACCACGTGCTGTCTGCATCCTGACAGTTTGCCCTGGGTTCAGTGCAGGTAGCTTATGAGCATTTCTGTCATAATAGTCTTTTCCCCTCAGTCGTTGTTTTGTGATGGTGTCCTTTACGTTTGTGTGAACAACAGGCTGAAGCATTGCCTTGGTCACTGGGAGGAAGGTCCTCGTTTGTCTGGAAAGAAGGCGTTGTGCAGGGGATGGTAAGCCATCTCTGGGAAGATTACGAACATGGAGAAGTGCAGCACAGATGTCAGTATGATCGCGGTAGCATTTTTCCAGAAGATGTTTAGCAGATCTCACTGCACGCTCAGCCAGTCCATTGGATTGGGGATAGAGAGGGCTGCTGCGAATATGCTTAAAGTCCCATGTGCGATAACCGTGATGCTTCTCATGTCAGGAAGGTAATCCAGCTCAAACCAGCCAGAGAATGAATCCACAAGGACTAAATGTGTCTTTCCATGCCAATCAAACAGGTCAGCAGCCGTGAAAGACCAGGGAAGGTCCGGGATTTCATGGAGCTGCAGCGGTTCTTTTGTCTGATGAGGTTTGAGTGCATTGCAGGGTGCGCAGCGAGAGATCTCAGCGTCAATATCAATGTACATCGATGGCCAATACATCATTTCTTTAGCCCTGCGCTTTGTTGCTGTAATACCAGGATGACCTTGATGCAACTGGCCTACATAAAAGTTCTGCAGCGCAGATGGGATAATGAATCTATCAAGTGTGAAAAGTATGTGCGCAGCTTTGCTGAAAATAGAGATAAGCAAAATGTGTGAATAAGAGCAGCAGCTAAAAACAGGAAACTTTTGCGGACATGGTATATTTTTGCAGACGTGATATTGTTCTGTCTAGATAGAATTTATGTTAGACAAGAGATCTTGAACAGAGATGTTTCCTTTTAAGGTAACTACGGCGATCTTTTGAGACAGACCAGGATGTGTTAAGAGTATATAAGCTGGGCAAAAAGAAGTCGGGGCGCTTCTCATATCAGACTCCGACTGATGTGTGAACAGCAAATTTCTTGCAAGAAATAAAGATCTTTATAACTTTTGAAATTTCCAGCTGTCTTCCAATTATTATTTAAAGTCGTGAAAGAATTTCCACGACAGGTTTCATTCTGCTTTCGTTTGCCGTGTGATTTTTCTCGTATGCAGCAGAAATGGCAGCTCTCTCTTAAAAAAGGTTGCAAAATGTGACAATTTACTCGCAGTCTAGAGCCCTGTATAGTTCTTTATTTCTGCTTTTAATAAGCGCCACCTACTGTCAGAGAGCGCATTTGTGTTTTTTTGCATTGATCTGAACTGACAAATGACATATTCCTGTTGGTTGAACACAAGTTAATAGATATTAATCAATCACCAAAATGTCCTGGAGGAATGTTACAAAATGTAACTTTTCATGCTACCGATTTCCTACAGTGGTCAGAAAGAACAGGGGAGACACTTTGTTTCTCTCAATATGACCTTCGAGTAGCTTCGAGTAGCTTCTCGCTCCAAAGCTAATCGCCATCACTCTCTCACTTCTCCCTCGCTCTACCACGCAGTCTCCCCACACACACACTTGCCGGCTCGACTCACACACCAGCGCACAAGTATAAACATCAGGCCACTTCATGAGTTTTCTCAGATCGGATAGCTATCTGATTTATCAAAACGATTCCATTTACACCACATAAATGCGTTTTTTCAAAATGGATATAAATCCAATCTTCAATTCCCGCGCTATATGCAGATTTAATGAAGTTCACGTCACCGAAAGCAACAGTTATGAGCTGCATTTTATTGATCATCAGCTAAAATTTCTAAATCAAAGACCGCAATAAGAGAGAGCAGCAACAGCCCTGGTAAGATCATTTAGTTTCTTTACTTTTAATGATGATGATTGTGTGTTAAGCGTCTGTGACTTTCCCTTTGATTTGCGATAGTTCGCACGTTGGCTCGATGAAAAGATGCTCAGCTGCTCATCTGCAGTGATGCATGCTGCTGTAGCATCATCATATCTGGCCACAACATGACACATAGCCCATCACACGCTCTCACACATATATTTTTTTGCATTTATGGGAGGAGTAAAATGTACATATGTGGTTTCAACAACCAGATGCATTTACACCTGTCCAGTTTGGTCTGGAATGCGGTTCCAGATCTCCTCCTGAAGTGGTTTGAGTGATCGGATTCAAATCCGCCTCGAATGGGTTTCGTTGGGCACTTACACCTGGTCTTTTCACGATCAGATTATAGTTTTTTTATACTCTAGTGTACATACAACCAGTAAAACATGTCCTGTCCTGTAGACATGGTTATTATGTATTTATTCATGTTGTACAGTGAATAGTGAATTTCAGTTGAAATAAACCTTGTGTTGTAAGAAAACTTGTTTTATTTGTTATGAATCTATTTTGATGCATTTTCCCATAACTTTTGTAACTTTACATGTGTTTAAAAATATCCAAATTAATATCAATATCACAATATTCATAATCGATATCGCAATATCACATTTTGTCAATATCGTGCACCCCTACCGTGATCTCAGATGATGTGGTTTCTCCACTGCATGGGTCTTCATGTGTAGCTTGAGGTGACTTTTAACAGAGAAACTCTTTCCACACTGATCACACGTGTACGGCTTCTCTCCAGTGTGGATCCTCTCATGTGTTTTTTTATCTGCCGACTGAATGAATCTCTTGTCACAGTGTGAACACTTGTAAGGTTTTTCTCCAGTGTGAATTCATTGGTGCAGTTTCAAACTGCTCGCTGAAATAAAAGTTTTCTCACACTCAAAGCACATGTACTCTCTCACACCAGTATGGATTTTCTCATGTCTATGCAAAGTATGCCGCAGTGAAAAACTCTTTCCACACACACAACATGAATGCGGCTTCTCCTTAGTATGAACTGTCAGGTGTGTCTTCAAGGCTGATGTATAGATAAATGTTTTGCCGCACTGATCACATGAGAACGGCTTCTCTCCAGTGTGGATCCTCATGTGAACATTAAGATTTTGTTTGCATGAGAAACTCTTCTCACATTGATCACAAGGGAATGGCTTCTCTCCGGTGTGGATCTTCATGTGTTCTTTAAGGTGTGAAGATTGACTGAAACTTTTCCCACATTGATCACACTTAAACGGCTTCTCTCCAGTGTGAACTCTCATGTGAACAGCAAGAGTATGTTTGTATGTGAAATTGTTTCCACATTGATGGCATACATGCAATTTCTCCCCAGCATGGATCTTCATGTGTAGCTTCAAGTGACTTTTAGAAGAAAAACTCTTTCCACACTGATCACACGTGTGCGGCTTCTCTCCAGTGTGGATCCTCTCGTGTTTTTTCAGATTTGCTGACTGACTGAATCTCTTGTCACAGTGTGAACACTTGTAAGATTTTTCTCCAGTGTGGATCCTCTCATGTCTTTTCAGATTTGATGGGTGACTGAATCTCTTGTCACAGTGTGAACACTTGTAAGGTTTTTCCCCAGTGTGAATTCTCTGGTGCTCTTTTAAATGTTGAGCTGTAGTAAAAGTCTTCTCACACTCAAAGCACATGTACTCTCTCACACCAGTGTGAATTTTCTCATGTGCATGTAAAGTTTGCTGCAGTGAAAAACTCTTTCCACACACAGAACATGAATGCGGCTTCTCCTTCGTATGAACTGTCAGGTGTGACTTCAGGTGTGATGCCTTAAGAAATGTTTTGCCGCATTCATCACATGTGTACGGCTTCTCTCCGGTGTGAATCATCATGTGACGTGCAAGAGTTTGTTTGCATGAGAAACTCTTCCCACATTGATCACAAGGGAATGGCTTCACTCTGGTGTGGATCCTCATGTGTTCCTTAAGGTGTGAAGATTGACTGAAACTTTTCCCACATTGATCACAAGGGAATGGCTTCACTCCGGTGTGGATCCTCATGTGTTCTTTAAGGTGTGAAGATTGACTGAAACTTTTCCCACATTGATCACACTTAAACGGCTTCTCTTCAGTGTGAATTCTCATGTGACACTCAAGATGTTGTTTGGTTGTGAAACTCTTTCCACACTGAGAGCAGGTGAAAGATTTCTCGGCTGCTCTTTTCTTTAAAAATGGCTTTTTAGTCTTTGAGCGACTCAAAGGTTTATCTCCAGGTTTGACATGATGTTCCTCCTTCAATTCACTCAGTTCTTCACTCTCCTCCTTCACTTCACTCAGTTCTTCACTCTCCTCCTTCACTTCACCCAGTTCTTCACTCTCCTCCTTCACTTCACTCAGTTCTTCACTCTCCTCCTTCACTTCACTCAGTTCTTCTCTCTCCTCCTTCACTTCACTCAGTTCTTCACTCTCCTCCTTCACTTGACTCAGTTCTTCACTCTCCTCCTTCACTTCATTTAGTTCTTCACTCTCCTTCACTTCACTTAGTTCTTCACTCTCCTTCACTTCACTCTGTTCTTCACTCTCCTCGTTCTCTTCCATCAGGTCTGACATGAAAGACAAAATAATTAAATGCAATTTTCAGTACATCAAAATAATTACAAGAGAGGAATATAAAGTGTAAGGACATGAATTTGAGCCCTGATGTAAAAGTATAAAGTAGAACTGTTATAAAATATTATGATAATTTGAAGCCTTTTTATAAATTGATTATATACCCATGAAATTTTCCAAGAATGAGGTATATTCCAATTGTTATTTTTAAAACATTATAGGCACGAATCCCATGTTTCTTTAGCAAAAACTATTAAACCTCTGGGGTCTAAGGTTAAGGTTTTTGGGGTCCTTGAGATGTTCTGACATGCCCTGACATTTGTGCTTTTTTCAATTGCTTATAAACATATTAATGGCAAAGGTATCATTGCACTATTTAGCACAAACAGGGATACCATAATATGTGAGCAACATGTATGTACATGTTTGTATTTTTGAGAGAATAATGTTTATGCATGATTATTGAAAAAACTAAAAATGAAGGTTTCTGAAATAAGGCCACAAAACACATACTAAATGTGTGTCCACAAGACTTCTGAATAATGCATTTTGTCGCCTAGAGTTTTTTCTTCAAAATGATGTGAAAATCATCCTGCCTAATCATTCACATAAAACAATACATTGATTTAAATTTTGTGAGACACTTTTTGTTTGGAAAGGCAATATGCGAGTGGGCGTGAATGATCCAATGACACCATCATGATTAAAGAGTGGTTCACAGCCATTCATTCAGGTGTGTCACTGAGCCACAGGAAAGAATGCAAGAATGCAAGGACAATATATATAACACAGTTGTTTTTTTCCAATTGTCATCGTAGGTGCATATCCACTGTGAGAGACAATCTAAAAAAAATAATCCAGAAATCACAATATATGATTTTTTAACTATTTATTTGTTTGATACAGCTGCAAATAAGTATTTGAACACCTGTCTATCAGCTAGAATTCTGACCCTCAAAGACCTGTTAGGGCCTGTTCACATATCGCGTCTTTTGCGCGCGCAAGTTCGTTATTTCAAATGTAGGCGCGCGGTATGCGCGCTCATAATGGAAGCGACGCGGTCGCGGTGCGACGCGCTCGTTTTTTCCAAGCGCGTCCGCGCCGCATCGAGATAAAAACATCTCAACTTTTCAGAATGCCGCAAGCGCACCACAGGTCACGTGACAAGAACCAAGCTTAGCAACGACAGACGCCTCCGGAGCGCAACCACCCGAGCGCTTTGGAAAAAGGAGAATGCGGCGCGCCTAGTGTTTTCTATGTGTTTTTAGGCACGATATGTGAACGCCGCCTTAGTCTGCCTTTAAAATGTCCACCTCCACTCCATTTATTATCCTAAATTAGATGCACCTGTTTGAGGTCGTTAGCTGCATAAAAGACACCTGTCCACCCCATACAATCAGTAAGAATCCAACTACTAACATGGCCAAGACCAAAGAGCTGTCCAAAGACACTAGAGACAAAATTTTACACCTCCACAAGGCTGGAAAGGGCTACGGGGAAATTGCCAAGCAGCTTGGTGAAAAAAGGCCCACTGTTGGAGCAATCATTAGAAAATGGAAGAAGCTAAACATGACTGTCAATCTCCCTTGGACTGGGGCTCCATGCAAGATCTCACCTCGTGGGGTCTCAATGATCCTAAGAAAGGTGAGAAATCAGCCCAGAACTACACGGGAGGAGCTGGTCAATGACCTGAAAAGAGCTGGGACCACCGTTTCCAAGGTTACTGTTGGTAATACACTAAGACGTCATGGTTTGAAATCATGCATGGCACGGAAGGTTCCCCTGCTTAAACCAGCACATGTCAAGGCCCGTCTTAAGTTTGCCAATGACCATTTGGATGATCCAGAGGAGTCATGGGAGAAAGTCATGTGGTCAGATGAGACCAAAATAGAACTTTTTGGTCATAATTCCACTAAACGTGTTTGGAGGAAGAAGAATGATGAGTACCATTCCAAGAACACCATTACTACTGTGAAGCATGGGGGTGGTAGCATCATGCTTTGGGGGTGCTTTTCTGCACATGGGACAGGGCGACTGCACTGTATTAAGGAGAGGATGACCGGGCCATGTATTGCGAGATTTTGGGGAACAACCTCCTTCCCTCAGTTAGAGAATTGAAGATGGGTCGAGGCTGGGTCTTCCAACATGACAATGACACGAAGGACACAGCCAGGATAACCAAGGAGTGGCTCTGTAAGAAGCATATCAAGGTTCTGGCGTGGCCTAGCCAGTCTCCAGACCTAAACCCAATAGAGAATCTTTGGAGGGAGCTCAAACTCTGTGTTTCTCAGCGACAGCCCAGAAACCTGACTGATCTAGAGAAGATCTGTGTGGAGGAGTGGGCCAAAATCCCTCCTGCAGTGTGTGCAAACCTGGTGAAAAACTACAGGAAACGTTTGACCTCTGTAATTGCACAAATGCTACTGTACCAAATATTAACATTGATTTTCTCAGGTGTTCAAATACTTATTTGCAGCTGTATCATACAAATAAATAGTTAAAAAATCATACATTGTGATTTCTGGATTTTTTTTTTTAGATTATGTCTCTCACAGTGGACATGCACCTACGATGACAATTTCAGACCCCTCCATGATTTCTAATATTTATTTTTAATTTTGTAATTTTTTTTTTTTTTTTTTGCTATTTTATTAAAAAGGTTATACAATTACAACAACAATTACAATTTTAACAATATTTCCAGTGTAATCTTTCTTTGTAAAAACTGAAGTATACATTTTATTATACGTATTTCAAAGTTAAGGATTCATTAGTTTGAATATTGCCTACATTGGAACAAACACTATAATAACATCTTAGTTGATGACTATTTAAGTATATATATATTTATCTATTTAACCCTTGTATGGTGTTCGGGCCTGTTGGACCCGTTTTCATTTTTTATCTAAAGAAAAATGATACAATTAATTATTTTTTCAAACTGAGACTCATTGGCCTTGGCTCATTTTCTGTGAGGAATATATATCAGAACACATTTTTAATGAAAACACACTGTACACCCCCCTACACATTCATATTACACACAGGATGTTCGGGTCCACTGGACCCGGGGCTAATAAAAGTGTGGAAATTGTAGGTCCTGTGTACCTTTACTCTGTCCTCCTCCTGTCAGGGCCTGCTGTTAGTGTGTGTATGTTCTTGTATATGGTTTATGAGGACACAAATGTGTATAATGACATGGGTATTACAACGTAAACATGGTTTATGACGACATCTGTGTCCTCATACTAAAACATACTAAATGGTGTTTTTTGAAATTCAAAAAATGCCAAAAGTTTTCTGTGATTGGCACGTTTAGGGGTATGGTTAGTGTAGGGGGATAGATTATACAGTTTGTACATTAGAAAAACCATTATGCCTATGGAGAGTGACCATACACCACATATCCAAGTGAGTGTGTGTGTGCATGTGTATGTGTGTGTGTGTGGGGGGGTGTTTTGTGTGTGTCTGTGTGTGTGTTGTGGGTGTGTGTGTTGTGGGTGTATGTATGTGTGTGCATGAGTGTGTGTGTGTGTGTGTGTGTGCGTGTGAGAGAGAGATTGTGTGTAAGTGTGAAAGAGTGCAAGAGTGAGTTTTGTGTTTCTACTCCTGCCGTTCCCACACGAGGTTGCAATTCTTAAATGTGATCTAACAAAGGTAAAGAGAAAATATTAACCATATATGCTGTTTATATTGCTTGTAATTGGGATGAAGTAAACATCTGTTGAGTATTTTAACATAACATTTTTGATTGTGTTGAATTAAAAACCCAAAAATGCAGCAGGTCCACCAGACCCACGAACACTGGCTGAGTAACAAAAATATGAACACCACACAAGGGTTAAGTATATATATATATATATTTAACATGAGCAGAAATTGACAACATTATAAGCTTATTTGTTGTGGCAGTATTTTACAGTAAAAACTTTATAATCTATCCGATTTTTGTAGTCGATTTTTCCTCATCTCAGTATAGCAATAGAGTTTGATAAAAGCTGTTTATTCATTCACACACAAAAACGCGATTCATATTTAAACAGTATTTGTGCCAGATGTAGTAGCTACATTCATTCACACACAGAAACGCGATTCATATTTATTTATTTCTTTTTGCGTGTACAGACACTTGCGATTAGAACAAAGCAAATATAGTCTCAGCCTCAGACGTCACGCCCACGGAACGTTGGCTAAACGTCTGATGCATATGGTACACTTAACTGGAAACACTTCAGGAATGTCGAAGTCGTCATCTGATTGGTTGAATTTTATCGGATTTCCGGTTTTTCACAACACAGGTTGTATCAAAGCAGCTTCACAGTAATAAATTAGAACAATACATCAATGTTTGTTTCTAGTGGAACGTCTACGTTTGGTAATGCTGATCAATAGTATCGTTGATTGATTAATTAAATTAAATATCCCCAAATATCCCCAACTGAGCAAGCCAAAGGCAACAGTGGCAAGGAACCGAAAAACTCCATCAGGTGACCTAATGGAGAAAAAAAAACCTTGGGAGAACCCGGGCTCAGTCGGGGGCCAGTTCTCCTCTGGCGTTTATGAACTAGAGGTCGGATTTAACTGTAGGATTAAAAGTATTATATGAATGCCTGGCTGAAGAGATGCGTCTTTAATCTAGTTTTAAACTGGGAGAGCGAGTCTGAGCAACGAACAGTATCAGGAAGACTATTCCAGAGTTTTGGTGCTAAATGTGAAAATGCTCTCCCTCCTTTGGTGGACCTAGATATCCTAGGTATGACCAAAAGCCTCGAATTTAGTGACCTTAAAGAGCGCGATGGATTATAGGGCGATAGAAGATCCGTTAAATAGACTGGAGCTAAGCCGTTTAGGGCTTTATAAGTCAGTAGCAATACCTTGTAATTAATACGGGACTTTATAGGTAACCAATGTAGGGATGATAAAATCGGTGTTATATGATCATATTTTCTTGATCTAGTTAGAACTCTAGCGGCGGCATTTTGGACTAACTGTAGCTTGTTTATTGAGGATGCAGGACAACCGGCTAATAACGCATTACAGTAATCTAGTCTCGAGGTCATGAATGCATGAACTAACTTTTCTGCATCAGAAACAGATAGCATATTACGTAGCTTAGCAATGCTTCTAAGGTGGAAAAAGGCTGTTCTTGTAACATATGAAATATGATTTTCAAAAGACAGGTTGCAGTCTAATATAACACCCAGGTCTTTTACTGTAGAGGATGAAGTAACAGGACATCCTACTATGTTAAAGTTGTATTGTGAGAGGTTTTGTGGGTGGTTTTTTGAACCGATAAGTAGTACCTCTGTCTTGTCTGGATTTAATAAAAGAAAATTATGCGTCATCCAATCTTTTATATCTTTAACACACTCTGTCAATTTGGATAATTTAGCGTTTTCATCTGGCCGTGATGAAATATAGATTTGAGTGTCATCAGCATAACAATGGAAACTAATTCCATGTTTCCTTATAATATTTCCAAGTGGCAGCATATATATTGAGAATAATAGAGGGCCTAACACAGATCCCTGCGGCACTCCATAGTTTACTGGAGTTATGATAGATTTTTCTCCATTTAAATAAACAAAATGGTAGCGGTCAGATAAATACGATCTAAACCAGCTTAATGCTTGTCCTTGAACACCAGTATAATTTTGTAGTCGATCTAAGAGTATTGTATGATCTATAGTATCGAACGCAGCACTAAGATCAAGTAAAACTAATATTGAGATACAGCCTTGGTCAGAAGCTAAAAGTAAATCATTTGTGATTTTAACGAGCGCAGTTTCAGTGCTATGATGCGGCCTGAACCCAGACTGAAACTTTTCATAGGTGTCATTTTCTTGTAAGAAAGAGCCCAGTTGAGAGGACACAACTTTTTCTAGTATTTTAGACATAAAAGGAAGATTTGAAATGGGTCTATAATTTACTAGATTATTCGGATCTAATTGTGGTTTCTTAATGAGAGGTTTTATAACTGCCAGTTTAAATGTTTTTGGAACATAACCTAAAGATAAAGACGAGTTAATAATATTGAGGAGAGGCTCTTCCACTACAGGTAACACTTTTTTCAATAGCTTAGTTGGTATAGGATCTAGTAAACATGTTGTTGTTTTAGATGAAGTAAAAAGTTTATTTAACTCTTTTTGTTCTATAGTTGTAAAGCACTGTAATTGTTCTTGCGGGGTGATAATTGAGGCTGAATTATAAGGCGCGATTGAGGATTGACCGTTTACAATTGTGGTTCTGATGTTTTCTATTTTCTCAGTGAAGAACTTCATGAAATCATTACTACTAAACTGTAATGGAATATTTTGTTCAGGAGACATCTGTTTATTTGTTAGTCTCGCCACGGTGTTAAATAAGAACTTAGGATTGTTATGGTTGTTTTCTATTAGTTTGCGTAGATGCTCAGCCCGGGCCGCTTTTAGGGCCTTTTTATAACGTGACATACTGTCTTTCCATGCGATTCTAAAGACCTCTAAGTTGGTTTGTTTCCATTTACGCTCTAAATTACGGGTTTCTCTCTTTAGAACACGCGTAGTATTGTTGTACCATGGTGCTTTACTTTTCTCTCTGACCTTTTTTAATCTAATGGGCGCAACAATATCCAATGATCCAGAGAGAATGGTGCTCATAGTGCTAGTTAATTCCTCAAGTTCATCTGTTTGTTTGGGTTCACTGAGCAGCTGAGACAGATCCGATAAGCTGTTTGAAAAATTATCTATGGTGGATGGAAGGATTGTTCTGCCTAATCGATAACGCGGCGCAGCATGATATATTACAGGAGTACGTAATATGCAAGTTACCATGTAATGGTCAGTGACATCGTCACTTTGTGGAATGATATCTATATCGGTTGGATCGGTTCCATGTGATATAATTAAATCGAGTGTATGATTAAATCGATGAGTCGGTCCGGTAATGTTTTGCTTGACCCCAAAGGAGTTTAATAAATCTGTAAACGCAGCCCCTAACGCATCATTTTGATTATCTACATGGATATTAAAGTCTCCAACAATTAATGCTTTATCGAAGTTAACTAATAGGTCTGAGAGAAAATCTGCAAACTCTTTTAGGAAATCAGCGTAAGGCCCAGGCGGTCTATATACGGTAGCCAAGGCTAGAGATAATAGGGATGTTTTTCGAACATCTAAGAGCGTAACATTTAGTACAAGTACTTCAAATGAAATAAACTTATAACCCGTTTTCTGAGTAACATTGAGAAAATCTCTATAGATTGTTGCAACACCGCCGCCACGACCATTCAGACGGGGCTCGTGCTTATAGGAGTATCCTGCTGGAGTAGACTCATTTAAACCAAAATAATCATTTGGTTTAAGCCAGGTTTCAGTAAGGCAAAGTACATCGAAGCTATTATCTGTGACTATTTCATTTACAATAACTGCCTTAGGTGTGAGTGATCTTATGTTTAGAAGACCTAGCTTTAAAAATTGTTTTTGATTACCAATAGCAACATTTTCTGATTTAATAACAATTAGATTTTTTCTAGATCCTGCAGTAGATTTATGATTTGATCTCACTAAACGAGGAATAGACACAGTCACTTTAAGAGGTGTTCTTTGATTTTCTATGCTGACTGACTTGTCGCACGCCGGTCTGTTGTTGTGGGGACATTTCCACGCCCCGAAACGTGACGCTGAACGAAACGAACTGTAATTGGTTGTTTGACATGTCGGTCAAACGGCCTTATGGCTTTGCACTTTGCCTTGGCCAAAGAAAGCTGCTATGAATTCCAGACCTTCAGCCGTCAGTCTGAAGGTCTGGCTACGCGAGACTAAAGCAAATATAACTGACCTATTCCTCAGCTGGATCTGTTGCTCCTCGAAATGAGTCTTCCAGAATTTCTGAGGTAAATTTTCGAACTCGCGGTGTGTGTTATCCAGCTGATGTGGGCGTTCACAGGTTTGCATGGATCGCCTCACATTTGCGTTTGAATATCGCACACTCTCCGTGGGCGGGGTCACATTAAAACATAATGAGCTGAGATGAGAACGACTGACATCTCTCTCTTTTCATACATATTACGTAAACTGAATATTTTTTATTTATTTTGACAATGTTTTTTTTTTATTTTGACAATGTTTTTTTTTAATAAAAATTACTTCATTTAAAAGAAGAAAATTCAAGCTTCATGTCTGTATGCCTGTTTGAGTATTCGCTGAGTTAATTCATTTTTGGACGCGTTCAAGAATTGATTTCACTGACAGAGAGAAAGCAGAACTCGCATCATGTTTATTTTTCTTTATTTAGCAAAAAGCACAACACTTTGTTTCATTGTGAGTATACACACACACAAAAAACACACTTAACATGATCGATTGATGTATGAAACTTGTATGGAAGATCAAAGTCAACAGAGTATTTAGAGTCTCTTTTGCACTCATAAGAAAAAAAGCGAGCTGGTATTGCCGGCGATACTGCCTACCCCAGGGGTTAAATACATTTGATAAATGACAATTATTAGTAGTGCATGATACATCGGCCGCCAATATGATATCGGCCAATATGATAATGTTAATGCTAACATTACAGCATTACGCTACGGCAGCTGCACCAGTCGGTAGCCCCATAGAACAAGCGCTGAAAAAGGCCAAGAAATTTCACAAGGACCACCCCCTAAGCAAAAGGCATTGACCATGGCAATAACGAAGATGATCGCTGTTGATGACCAACCTTTTTCAGTAGTGGAAGACGAAGGCTTCAGCGAGGTGCTTGAGGTCGCTGATCCCCGCTATGACAAGCCAAGTCGTCGTTACTTTACGGATGTCGCCCTGCCTGCCTTACATGATATCGTAGCCACCCACGTCCACAAGTTACTCGACAACGATG
Source organism: Scardinius erythrophthalmus (assembly GCF_964197995.2). Taxonomy (NCBI): domain Eukaryota; kingdom Metazoa; phylum Chordata; class Actinopteri; order Cypriniformes; family Leuciscidae; genus Scardinius; species Scardinius erythrophthalmus. The sequence goes on from NC_138221.1 coordinate 12,000,728, forward strand.
TCAATGACATCAGTTTTACAACGGATATCTGGAGTTCCGACCTCAACCAAACAAGCATGTTGAGCCTCACGGCTCAGTGGATTGATGACAACTTCGAGATGAAGAAAGCCGTGTTACATGCCCAAGAATTCCTTGACTCGCATACAGGTAGGCCTGGCTATTTTTTTGGACAGATTTAAATTAAAGTCAGAGCAAAAGGGAAAGTTGTGTATGATGGCTGGCTTGCATGTCAGCTGCTAACGCCTAACATTACATATCTCTCATGGTAGGCTAAATATAACTGTGTATTAGGGCTGTCACTTTTTATTTGATATTCGAATATGCATTCGAACATGACGTGAAATATCCGTAATCAAACTATAAATAAACTATTCGGTTTTTAAAGTGCCATGTGTAGCGCATTTTTTCCAGTCTATGATTTGTTTTTTTATTTTATTGTTTGCCATCTGAATTGAATTGTTCTGTTTAAAAGTAGACATTTCAAGCTTTCTATACATTTCTCAGGTCTGTGAGGCAAGTACCTTATACGCTGAGTTTCGGTTCATTTATGAGACGAGCTCCAGGTTCATGCGCCGGCGCCTCCGTGTCGGGATTATCTATTTTCTTCTTATTTATTAAATCCAGGCAATTGGTTGATGAAACATTGATTAAAATTAAGATACAATTAAGAAAAAACGAAATTAAATTTAAAGACAGGCTTTGTGTTTTTTGTTTGAGGTCTCTGTGAAAGTTTTAAAGCAGTATTTTAGTGCCGCTTTCAGATCGCTCACGTCCGTCCGTAACTTTTTTGTTTTTGTGAAATAAATTTCTAAATAAATGCTACTTATAGTCCAGTGCGAAATGTTTTTTTTGTAGATATTCAAATATATTGCTTGATATTTGATACCATTTCGAATTAGATTTTTCGAAGTGACAGCCCTAGTATCAGGCAGAATGTAGTTATATGGTCGTAATAGGAATTGCAAAGAACAGCAGTCGTCTTGCCAAACAGTCCAGTTTGGCTCAAACCATATATTTGGCGACATAGTGGAAATTAAGCTAACGTCCTTCGGGCTATGCACTTGCAGGCCGGGTCAGTAGCCTATATACAGTATTGCGCGGCTGCAGCTTGGATTTACTCTAAAGTCTTGATGTATTGTCACCCTAGTAAAAAAAAAAACAGCCTATGTGGAGGTGGAAAAATATCTTCCTTGAGTGATAGAGAAGAGTTTCGTTTCACCATTGAATGGATGAAAAGCACGCTAACAATTAAAACATCCACTGTAGCTGCAGCTCAACTTTATTCTAGCCTACACATAGCAAGTGTTCAGCGTGTGTTGACGTGAACCATGGACATAATTGAAAGTTTATGCACTGGGATTTTGTTGGGATTCACTTAAAATATCAGAGATTGCTGAGGGGTGTTTATAAATATCTGGGAAATTTCTAGATGTTTCTTAATGACAGAGGTTAGGTACAGAGCAGCTTACACAATCGTTGAACTAGGCTGGAGGTGTAAATTCAACAGCACAGTTTTTCAGCACTTGTCAATCTCACCATTTAACCCAATGAGCATGTTATACAAAACTCTCAGACACTGACATTGCCGATTTATTCTTTCTTATTTTAATATTCATTACAAAACACTTAGACATTGAGATAGCCTATATTCTTTCTCATTACGTGCCCCCACCCAACCCACTTCTGCCGTGACTGATCAGAATGCGGGAATGGCAGAAGTTGTTTGGGAAAAAAGATGCATTATATCATGTGCCAGCTAGCTAACGTGTCCTTGATTAAACTTTTTTTTTTTATCCTTTTATTCCAGGTACCGCCATAGCCAGTGCGTTTGACGCAGAATGGAGAATCCGGAAAGAAAATGTGCACGTTGTGCTTCAAGACAATGCACAAAATATGGTGAAGGCGATGGAGGAGTGTGGTGTTAAAAGCCTGGGCTGTATGGCTCACCTGGGGCAGTTAGCAGTGCACGATGCAGTACTAAGCCAGCGAAGCGTTGTTGACTCTTTGGCTATAGCGAGAAAAATAGTCTGACATTTTAAAAGCTCCCCCCTTGGTACCTCTCGGCTGAGAGACATCCAGAGAGAGATGGGAATGAAGACCAAGATGCTACAACAGGACGTCCCGACGCGCTGGAACAATACATTCCTGATGATGACAACTCTCCTGGAACAGAAGAGCGCACTGGTTATGTACGAGGCTAACCACGGACTGCCTGTATCTCTCAACGCAAACCAGTGGAGTCTCATTGAGAAAATGACCACACTCCTGGCACCCTTTGAAGAGTTGACAAAAGAGATTAGCTCGCATACAGCTACAGCTGCTGACGTGATCCCGTCTGTTGTGGCACTCAAGCATTTTCTGAACAAGACAGCCGAAACCGACAGTGGGGTCAAAACTACCAAGTCTGCATTGCTTGATGCCTAAACAAGAGATTCAAAACAACTTTCTCCGAGCAATCCTGGACCCCAGATACAAAGATCGCTACTTTGACGAAGACCTCAAGCAAGTGGAAAAAAACAAGCTAGAGAAAGAAGTGGACAAAATGACAGCGTCAGCGACGACCAGCGCCAGTGCCACAGATGGGCCTACACCAGACGCAGAAGACACTGAGCCAGAAGAAGGTGAACCGCAAGAAAAGAGGATGTGTACACCAAGTGAAGGGCATTCGTTCCTGGACATGTTCGATGAAATTCTGGAGGAAAAGGAGCAGGATGAACAGGCAACAGGTTCAACGAGTGTGCAGGTAGGCTAGGTTACTATACTATTTGAATCCGATAATTTTTTAATAGTCTTTCATTCTAATGAAGTATTTTACATTTCTTTGTGTGATCAGATCATATATTGACAGTCAAATCTCATGAAAAAACTGCGGTCCATAGTTATTATTGAACTTGTAGGATTGCTGGTGCATGCCACGGTTAACATGGGTGCATCTCAATAGTCTGTCTTTTCTCCGTCATGAGATTCTGTAATGGGTGCATCTCAATAGTCTGTCTTGTCTCAAATTTAGTGATAGGCTTGTAATGGGTCTACTGGGCTGACCAATGATAGGGTAGTAGGTGCACCCTCCAGTGGATAGATGTCGAAACAATCTTATGAATTAGCTACTACATTGAAATGATAGGCATAAATATACTGGGACTCCAGAGTTTTGGCCTCACAAGAAAAAAAAGATAATTGAATAAACAGTTATTTTATTTCATTTGGTGTAATGAATACACATGTTGAATAATAACTTCCTGATGATTTGCCAGAGATGTATATTTATACACATGTCTATATTTCTTTTAGGTGTATGGTTACCTGAGTGAGCCCACCATCCCCAGAAATGTGAGTCCGCTGCAGTATTGGCAAAGCAACATGACCCGCTTCCCTGCCCTCGCCCCAGTGGCACGCAATTACCTGTCAGCTCCCTGTACAAGCGTGGAAAGTGAACGCCTCTTCTCTGCCGCTTCTAATATTGTCAGTGAAAAGAGAAATAGGATCAGTACAGAGAGAGCAGAAATGCTCCTGTTTGTTAAAGGAGAACTCCGGTCAATTTTAACATTGAGCTCATTTTTTGTAAATTTGGAGTGCTGTCAATACAGAGAACAACAACAAAAATCGGTGTTGCCTACACCGAGTTATTCCTGTTTTCGGGTGAAGTCCAAAGTAGTCGATTGCCGAGTTCACGCGCGTGATCATAGGTACTAAACCTATGCGCGTGAACTCGGCAATCGACTACTTTGGACTTCACCCGAAAACAGGAAGAAAATACAGGTATTTGCGCTGGCTTAAATAACATCATTTTTATACATTTTTTTTCACATCTACTGTAGTCAGATTCACTCGTGTTCACTCTGAAGGAATCACTCACATTTTCTGTGCACTTGTAATGACACATCAAGGATGTTAAAAGGCTAAAAGCAGGTTTAGTACTTGCCCCATTAGAGTAAACAGGGTGCAAATTTTAAAAATAGAATAACTCGGTGTAGGCAACACCGATTTTTGTCGTTGTTCTCTGTATTGACAGCACTCCAAATGTACAAAAAAATTATCTCAATGTTAAAATTGACCGGAGTTCTCCTTTAAGCACAACATTTGTCTGCTTCCAAAGCCCGGGAAGGGCAAGGGTTAGGTCTCTAAATACTTGGCAGTTACAGTACTTAGTTACTGTACTAACAGTTCAGAAGACTGAAAACGACAGACTGCATTTTGGCTTCAGTAGAGAAGACGTGTCATAAATGCAGCCAGGTACTGTGTAAGGGGCCGTTCACATATCGCGTCTAAAATGCAGGGAAAGCATGGCAGCGCCACTTTCTCCTTTCCACCAGCGCTTGCGTCTGTCGTTGCTATGCAACCATGACCTGCGTGAGCATGCGGAATTCTGAAAAGTTGAGATGTTCTCATCTCGTCGCGGCATAGGAAAAATGTGCTTCCATTTTGCACGCAAAAAACACGATATGTGAACAAAAGTGACGGTGTCACTAAGTTGTGCTGAAAAATGCTGGCCACATCGAGAGGAAACTAATCTCCACAGTCATCTGGAACGCAATCTCAGGGAGCTATATGAATGGGCTTGGATATCGAGTATCGATTGGAACCGGGACTAGCTTTGCGATTTTCCCGGAATTGTTCAAAAGTTTAAATTTCGATTCCTAGTTTTGATTCACAGTCCGCCGACCGGAAGAAGAAACCGCTGAACATCAACGAAGAAGCGTCCACCGAAAGTGTTGGCATAACCGAGCGAGTCGAACATGGATAGCGTGCGTCGGCGGTCCAAAGTGTGGCTTCACTTTTCTAAACAGAAAGAAATCTCGGCAAAATGCAACATTTGCGACAAGATTGTTTCGTGCATAGGAGGGTGCAAGTCGAACATGATAAAGCACCTCCGAGTTCATGGAGTAGAACAAAATGTGTGCCCCGTCTTTGACGCGCTGAGCCAACCATCCTCCGCTGCCTCTTCCTCTGGCTCTGACCCCCAGCCTGGCACCGCAGTGAAGTTGTTTCTTATTGTTTATTTGCTATTCTGCACCAGGTTAGCCCATCAGTGGAGCACGGTAACATGTTTAAGTACCTGCAGCATCATACACTTATGTGTAAATGTGTTTTCATGAGGTTTTCAAAAATAAAGCTCTCTCGAGGAAAGTGTACCCCTGTGAAAATATATTCATAATTTATAATATTTATATTCAAGTTCATAGATTTGATATCTATATTGTAGTTGAAAACAGCCCTGTGAGAAATTCATAGTAAAGTTCATAAAAAGTAAAAAGTTCATAGAATTAAAATTGATGGAGAAGGTCAGACTATTTCCTTCAGAAAGACCGTTGACCTAAACTTTTTTGACCCTGCCTCTTAAAAGAATCGGAATTGAGAATCGTTAGGAAACGGAATCAAAACAAGGAATCGGAATCGTTCAAATTCAAACGATACCCAACCCTATATATGAAGACTTCAAAAAGTCAAGTCAAGTCATCTTCATTTATAGCTTTTTACAACTTAGATTGTTTCAAAGCAGCTTTACAGAATGTAAGCCCAAATCTACCAAAACTTCTAACGAAATGCCAAGTAACAATAACAGAGTCTCACAGACAACCATTAATCAAAGTGTTGCATGTGTAACGTTAACTTTATGTAGATCAGAAGAATATCTATTAGCCTACCTGTTTATTTTAGCAAGTATTCTATATATAAATGATAAAAAAAAACAAAAAACAAAAAAAAAAAAACGTGGAAATGTAATATCGCAAGAAATCGCATATTTTCCCAGTATCGCGCAGCCCTACTCCACAGTGTTGATCACATTCATCAACCCTGTTACCAAAGTTACTGTAAGAAGAATCTCTATAACTTATATGATATTTGACAAATACAATTTTATCAGTAACTTGGTGTTAACTGATTATTCCTAAAAGAAAAATGTGTAAACTATGTTGAAAATTACTAGGCTATATGTAAATATATCTGTTACTATAAAATGAATTACTATACTATTATGGTGGTCATGTTGCTGCAAATTGGGAATCAGATATAAAATAAATGTCAAATAAAACAGATAAAATAGTATTTAGCTTGATCTGATGTTGACAATCAATATACAAACATCTCAAACACCCCTTTACTGAAAAAAAAAAAAACATTCTGTACCATTTCATAGTTTAACTGCATATCTAAATGTGATGAAGTGCTTGAATGTTTCTAACATGAATGTTCTTCAGCATCATGAATGAATGAAGAATAAACACCAACCTCTTTGTTCTTCAGGATCTTCAGTGTGTTTCATTCTGCAGGGTTCTGGATCACTCATGTTCTCACTGTCCTCTTTAATAAACTCAGTCTTTGCAGATTTCAGCTCTTCCTGATGCTCGTCTTCACTTGTAGCTGATGGGAATTTACAGCATTTATTGGAGAATTGCTGTGGGAGGAGCTTCACTGATGATGTAACTGCAGTGGGAGGAACTTATCTGACAAAATAAAAAATAAATAGTATCAGTTCCTGAATTTGTTTTTATACTAAATATCACATGTAAGCATGTCTGTCTGTCTGAAGTAAAGTAACGTGAATGTATAACTTATTTTATGGCTAACCTTAAAGCTCATTTCATTGGTGTCAACAGACAGACTGTATTTGTTTGTGTCAATTTACAGGAGATCTGAAGACATCAGCATAATAAATGAGGTGAAAACAGGAACTATTGTCATGAAATAAAGAGTGTTTTCAGCAGATCTGTTAATATTGATGAGCCTCAGACTATCAACACTCATTCATTCAGGATCATCAGCAGATCATCTCACTTTATTCTGAGTGTTTGCTGTTAGAAACACATTATTTGAGTCAGGATACATGATAAAAGCCTGTAAAACTGCTCTATTGAAAGACAATACTGTTGCTTCTCACCATCTGACACAAATAAAACATAAATATTTAAAAACAAAACAAACTTAATTAACCACCTCATCTAAATAACTACAACAGCATAATGTTATCTAAAATATATTTTTATTTTCTAGTAATTACAATCATTGCATTATGTTATTCAAAACTGACAATAATCCTAAAAAACTCATTAGCTCATCAATTCCCCTCACAGATCTCAAACTTTAACTTGCCATTCAGTAACAGTTCTCACACAAACATCGAGACAATCACACAAACGAACACAAAATCGCTCAGGTCTGAATGAACTCAACATATTCTCCTCATGCTCGCTGCTGCTGCACTAAATGTTTATTTCAGAAGGAAGACGCCAGAAAAGACGCACAAGTATCGCTGTGATCGATGAAAACAATACAGAAATGAGTCTGTCGCTTAATCAAACTGTATAAAGTGTGTGTGGTGATTGTGTAAATATGAGAAATACCGTGAACTGCTCTCCTCACCTCAGAAGACTCGACGCTGAAACTCTTTTTCTTCTTCTTCTTTAATGGCGGCTCGAATTAGCGCCATGCCATCTATTGTGGGTTTTGGATCAGAGACTCATTTTACTCCTTTTTTCATGTGATGCATGATAACGAGAAAGGAAGCACTTTCAAGAAGTACAGAGGTGACATGTTTATGATATACAACTTTCTATACAAAATGTATTAAAAATGTGTTCAATGTCATCAGAATACAAATGAGAAAATAAGAGTTAACAGTGATTAGCTGAAAACTGAAAAATAAAAGACAACAAAAGAAGATAGAGAGAAAGAACACGAGGGTAAGATATTAAACTATACATCAATTACATTGTACTTATTAAAATTCTTATTTTAAATTATTTCAAAAACACACTTTTTTTTGTTAAAGGTAAACTTACATTTATGTATATTTTTATGTTGTATACAATTTTTCAAGAAGATGAATTAAATTTATAACTGAGCTGAAGTCATAAGATTATCCGATACAACAGTCAACTATGAAATGTAAATATTAAACCTCTGGTATGTCTGAAATAAAAGTCTGAAATAAAAGGCAAAACAAAACTATTTGAACTATTTTAATCTTACTGAAAATGTCCTCATAGCAATATCAATGACTGAAGCATCAGATCTGCTCTTCAATACTTTATTTACACATGCAGCTGTAAACGCACAGACATTATTATTTTATTTTAGTAGAAGCAACTTTTCCAGTTCAACTCCTATAGCTGGTGTTTTGCTTTTAAAAAGAGCAACATGTTTAATTGTTCAAGAACAGAACAACTCATGTCAATACAAACACATGATTCTGAACCTCATCAACAAGAGATTCATCAGTTAGACAAACCTGTCAATTATAGACAAATATTCATTTCTATTAATAACAATGACAAAGACAACGATTAATACATTTATTACAGTATTTATTAATCTTTGTTAATGTTAGTTAATAAAAATACAGCTGTTCATTGTTTGTTCATGCTAGTTCACAGTGCATTAACTAATGTTAACAAATACAACCTTTAATTTTAATAATGTATTAGTAAATGTTGAAATGAATATGAACTAAACTTGATAAATGCTGTTCATTCTTATTTCATGTTAACTTATTGTAAACCGGGAACCGCACTCCAATGGTTCAAGTCTTATCTCTCAGGTAGGTCCTTTAGGGTATCGTGGAGGGGTGAGGTGTCTAAGACCCAACATCTGGCTACTGGAGTGCCTCAGGGCTCAGTGCTGGGACCGCTTATCTTCTCCATCTACATGACATCACTAGGATCTGTCATTCAGAAACATGTTTTTTTCTATCACTGCTATCATCTAGCAACTGGAGTGCCTTATTTATAGTATTTATATCGTTTTTACCTCTACAACCACGTCCAAGTGATCTGAGGGCGCGTGCGTTTCCTGTTGTGTGACATGTTTGCGCACGTTCTGGCTTAGGCCGGTGACACACTGGATGCGTGGCGTGAGCGTCTCAGCTGCGTGGCGTGTCCGTTTTTATTTCGGCTCCCATGTTAACAGGTTAGAGCTTGCACACTGCGTGCGTGACACGCGCGTCTCAGGCGCGGCTCGAGCCGCGCGGAAAACGCGTGCCTGCTAGAAATAGAACCGACGCCTATTTTTCACGCGACACGCAAGCGTCTTGGAAGCGTTTCCAGGCAAAATTGAATAGGAAAAGATGTTTATATGACATTTTGACACGAATACATATTAATAAATGTCATTTTGATGTTTGAAAGTGTCTTGGGTTTGACATAAATGCAAATATAAATGCAATTTAAAAAAATATTATCGATTTTCAAATACTGCACCTGTCAATATTCTATAGTCTATATTGCCGTCAACACTGCCGACGTTGTCTTTGCTGCTATATATTTATGTTTAACATGAAGTATAGGCCTTCCACAACTCTCTCCCCATGTCACCAATATGTCACCTAGCAGCAGCAGCGCCGCGTCAGACACGCTTCTGGTGTGCAAAGACACAGAAAACGCGACGCAGCCGCCACGCATCTGACACGCAACAGAAACGCCACGCTCACGCCACGCATCCAGTGTGTCACCGGCCTTAGTCTGCGCAAGCGCCGAAAGTGATCTCTCGTGCGTTTTATCGGTAAAAACGATAGAAATACTGTTCGTTTTCTCACACAAACCGCTCGTTTTCGTGTCTTAGGCCATCAATGTGTACTTACGATGGGGAATTGTTTAATTTGCTAAACCTAAAAATATCAAAATTTCTTCACTTCCTTGAGGTAAAAATTCCCAGAAATTCCTTGAGGTAAGCTAAAACATACCAAAATTTAATTTCAAAGTGAACTATCCCTTTAAACCTACCCAAGCGTATCATATGCATGTAAAAACTAATTTTCGTGTATAAATTGCACGATAAACACAATGCATATATATATTTGATAACATTGATATAGAGATGCATTTAGTGTGACCCGGTTGCTCAGACTCGTTTCCTATGCTTTCTTAGTCTTACTCTAATAAAAGGTAAAAACATCAGAAAAAAAAATTATATATATATATATCAGGGTTTCCGTTGTCCGGTAATTGCCGGACATTGACCGAAAAAAAAAAAAAAAGAAATGTCCGACAAAATTAAATCTCTCCGGTCAAATTGTCCGATTAAAATTGCCTAACACCGTGTCCTACATGAGACGCGACGCCGCGACACGCGATAAAAGGTATGTTTTCCATATAATCAGAGTTTTTGTCCTAACCAGACGCTACGGCGACATGCGACGTTTCTAATTTAGAAACAGTTTCTATTTTTCTGCAACGTCGCGCTGGAACATCAAACACAATGTGTGGCAATGATAATCTCTGATACTTGTTATGTGCTTTATTTAATGTTAAATGCGTGAAATGTGACTTTGAATATCATTTGTAGCTGTAAAAGCAACAATTGATATAATTCACCTCAGATCTTGAAATTAAACAAATGGAAACATGAACGTTAAAACTGTGAACAAACAGGTGTATTCTTTGACAAAGAATGTTTTAGTAACTCAGTAGCCTATGTATTTTTTAAATGGTGTAATATCTGTGAATGTTATTATGTAGCTACTTATCCATTTTCTTGCAAGTGCCTCAAGTTTACTCTAGTCGGTAGTCGGTAAAAAAAAAAAAAAGTGATCTCTAAATTAGGCAATTATAGGCAGTGGACTAAACGCTAGTTAGCCATCTCATTCCAAGAACTTTTTGTGTGAAGTGAACAAATCCCTCACACTCAATTTTTCATAACTGTCACAAAGAACCAGCAAAAGTAATGATTATGAATATGTAAAATATTGCAATGAGACATTTTAATTGTCTATTAATAAACAAGTGTTTTCTGTGTCGGCTGCAAAGATGAAGTCTGACTCGCGATCTTCGCAGTAGTGAACGCGCCGGAGAGAGATACACATTTCATACGGATTACATCGTTTTATTTTGTTTTGAAGGGTTCTGTTTAAAAGTAAAGATTTCTGTAAATAATAGATATATTTCTTTTTTTTTTTTTTTAGGTGTGTGAGGCGAGTAGGCTACCTTATACGTTAAATTTCGGTTCATGGATGATAGCTTAACGTTAGCTCCAGTTCAGTTGCTGGCGCCTCCATGTCATGATTATTTATTGTCTGCTATATTTACTTTCTATTTATTAAATCGAGAAAATTGGATAATGAAACACTGATTAAAATTAAGATACAATTAATACAAAACGAAATTCGTTTTAAAGAAAGGCTTTGTGCTTTCTGTTTGAGGTATCTGTGAAAGTTTTAAAGCAGTCTTTTAGTGCCGCTTTGAACGGTCGCGACGCGTCCATAATGGAGAACTGTCACGTAAGATGGTAATATTATTACTATAAATAATAAATCGTGTAATAATCCCGCCCCCCCAATTAAGAGGCGATATTTGACCGGCATATCATCAAAATGTCCGGAAAACAAAACCTCTGCCGGTCACTTTGACCGGCACCATATTTTCCTAGCGGAAACTCTGATATATATATATATATATATATATATATATATATATATATATATATATATATATATATACACTCATGGTAATAAGTGTGGTTTTTGTGTGCTCTTTTACTGTCACATGATGGTCACACACATCTTAAAGATACGTCTTCCACAAAAGCAATGCATCAGATTGTGTATGATATTGAGTTTGTTGATGGTCTTCGCTGTAGAATCTGAAGTTCAGCTGGATTCAGTCAAACTGGAGGTAGAATAGCATAAGACGAGAGCAGGAGGAAGCTTTCCTTATACACTCCATCTAAACAAGACACTACACAGCAAATTTCTGAGTGATAAAAAACCTAGTGTTGGGCAGCTAGTGATAAAATCTGGTGTTAATTTACAAATATTATATGCTTTATCACTTGCTTAGTGATAATGCACAGTGTTTCCTTTGGGTGTTCACACATAATCAACATCTGCGCATGTGCACAGCATGTTCAATCTCCCCGCCCATCATTTGCTCTTCGGTCTCCATGACTACACACCGTGGATTTGCCTGCAAACAACGGTTCTAAGCAAGGTAAGTTAGGCCAGTATTTTTAACTTATCAGCGTGTGATTTATTTATGAACTTGTATCATCACTAAAACAAATTGAATTAATTTTATATTATAATGTTTGTGTGAAAAATAACTTAATTATTTGCCTCATTTTATCCAAATATTGACAGTCAAAGTATGAATAGGCCTACGTTATTTCTAATTTATCACAAGATAACGTTAAATACACAAAGTCGACACTGCATAATCGTCTTTAATTAAGTATTAAAATAAGTGTTGAAATAACATAATATTGATAATTAGTAAGGTATGTCGCTGACTTGTCAGCATTCTCTGCCTCAGTCAGTTTAATTTCGCGCTCTTTTGATCCGCCCTTCATCTTGAGTTTAGCTGCTAGCTACCATTTCACGGTAACATTACGTTAGGCCTAAAATAAGATGTAAAGAATTGTTGGTCCATTTTAACGTATAGTAGCTTAAATAATAAGACACTATAATTTTATTCTCTCCTCCAATTCGTAGGACAGCACCATGACTGAAAGTGAAGCGGTGAGACTAACTAAATTCGTTAATGGAGGACGATGGAGATAGACGTAAGTGACTTCATTTTATTTGTGCAAATTTTAATCGTTTTGTTAAATAAATGCTGCAGTTTTAGCATTTTCTGTGTGATACCGACATTATGCGTTATTTTGGAACTGACAGGATTTAACTTAGATGGTGAAACTTTTTTTTTTTTTTGTAATGTGGCGAAAGTATCGTTAATAGGGTTCCCAACCTTTATAAGACCGTTTATATCTTTCATCCAGTAACTACGGGTTAGTTCTGGTGTTTTGAAATGTCATACAAACGAGAAAGCAGACGTTAATCGAATTGATTGCTATTTAAATAAGATTTTCGTGTGTAACTTAGCGCCCCGGGGCTCGAGCACGGATTTGGCCGAGCACCGGAGGAAACGGCGGTGCTGCGCGTGTGAGGCCTATGCCATCTTGAGAGCGTTTAACGCTCTGTATGTTCTATCTAGCATCGTTCTCGTGGTACTTTGATAACATACGCGTATGTACAGTGCCCCCAAAACGTCTCTTCGCGAGACACGCTCGATACGCGAGGGAAACGCTGCATCAGCCGACAGATAGCAACTCAAGCCCGGGTAACGTTAAACAGGTTTTGTTTCTCCCGACGAGGCATTTTTTTGTCCTATTTTGAATTATTAGTTGAGCAGATGTGCATTAGTGAGTGACCTGAAATTAGAGAGTATTTCTGTACAACTTAGTTCTAGCTTTATAGTTGTACATCTTTAACATTATTTAGTGCTTATGTGTGAATATACAGTTTTAATTGTTTTGACAATTGACATAGGCAAGTGGTAGTTCTTGTGTGTGGGTAATAAACAGAATCTGTAGTAAAATACAAGGTGACCTATAGTGATTATATTGAGTCTGTTAGTTAGCTTTTTCCTATGGAGGACAAGCACCCACTGGCAAACACTTAAACCAACGTCTGTGCCCACACTGTAATGTTGTCATATGCATTTGGTGGCACATTAAATTCTTATTAGTTTTTTGTTTGAATTTGTATCTTGTGTATTTTTTATCTTTCTGTGTCATTTTTGTTTGTATAAAATGTCATTCAAGTTTGCTTAACTTTTACAGGTTGGACAGTAAAGGCAAGAACACAATACATGGACACTAGAAAATATGTAAAACTCAAAGAGCCATGCTTTTTGGAGTTTGTCACTGAAGGTAAGTCTGTTAATGAAGCTATATTATTCAGTAAATGCACAAAGTACTTTGATTTCTTGATGATATTTTTTTTGCGGGGGTAGTAATGAAGTTATTGTTTTACAGCAAAAAAAGCATTTGCCATTCGAGAACAGACACCTGTTAAGGTAACGGATGACACCTCTACAGAAGTGGACGTGGATGTATTTCCTGAAATTGTTGCTGAAAGGGGCATGTGCTTTAGTTTACATACTAATGATGGTAATTATGTTTATACTTTTCTGGTCTTATTTTAAAATTGTGATGATGTTTACATTTTTGCTAGTAATATTTGTATATACTGTATACAGATTCCACTTCTGCACATGAGTTGTCCCCTCTTCTGACTGATGGGAACTGTCAGCAAGTCTTCAACCTTTACTGAATGCAATAAAACATCTGCATTCCCTTCCAAAAGACCCAGGTTGGATGATTCCAAGCTTGCAAAAGAGGTTGGTAAGACAAGGGATCTAACCCAGCTTAAAGAAAATGTTCTCCAGTTTATCAAAAATGCTGTTCTATAGACAATGTGTACATTTTGGTGTTGTCTGTTTAGACCATTGAAGACATCCTAAAGTGCAAACCTGTTGGTGTAGAAGTGATGCAGCACTATAAAGACACTGAAACTTTTCAGTACCGTCAGGAGATTGTAAAGGACCCAAAGAAGTCCACATCCATCTTTCACATTTTTCTTCAATTCCGGGACACCAAGGGTTTGGTGAGTATTCATGCTAGCTGACTTAACAATCCAAAGTATTAGATTTTAGCTTCTCTACTGCAACCTTCACCTATTATGGAATATAAACTATGGGGCATATCTTCTAAGTGCCATATCAGTGTAGATCAGTACATGATTTATGAACATCTGATTTGTTTTTTTCTGACTCTACACTGTGCTAAAATGTTACCAGTGCTAATTTCTGATGTCATTATTTGGTACTGTGTAAGCACACTGTTGTTTTTTTTTTTTTTTTTTTCAGATCCATCAAGACTTAGCTTTGATGTTTGGCCTGGAAACAGCATTTTTAGAGAAGTGGAATACCTCCTTCAAGGAAAATGTGATTAAGGAGGCAAAACTCTAAATCCATCTGAAAAAAACAATGGAGACAACAGTAATGAAGGTAAAAGTACTTGACGGTTCTCTAGAAAATGCTACAATTTGTATTTATGAAAGCTAACGAAATGTGCTCTCTGTGTCCTGTAATAATAGAATGGGATAGTGACATAGCACCCCTGCTTTTGCTGTTACACCTCCTTGCACCCCAACCCTCTGGAAGGAAGAGAGCAGCCAAGATCAGTGTGAGAGATGCTGTTTGTCGCCTCCTGAAATTTGAAAAGGTTAGCTTATGTTCTGGTTTTTTTCTTAAACATAGCAAATATCATAACTGTAAACCAAACCATAAGAACAGTGAACTGTTATAACTAAAGCATGTAGGGTTTTTCTTTGTTTCAAAGATGTAATTTTCTCTCAAGAGTCTAAATTTGTGCTAAATATACTATGTTCTTATTTTAAATGTATGCTAGACTTTATGGCATTTAAGTAATTTTTATATTGTTATTAATCAGTCCTGCAGAAGTTTGGAGGACCATCTATCAGAGGTGGAGGACAGACAGCCCTATCTTCTGGCCACTGGACAAATCAAAGCAGATGTGCTTAAGTTCTACATTGTGGTCGACAAGAATCTCATACCCTGTCAAGCAAGTACTTCACTTGGAGCTTTTTAAAACTCATTTTGTCTTTGGTGCACAATATGACCCATCTCTCAGCAACATGTTCACCTTTATCCAGACAACAGTCTACAAAATCCATCCTAGCACATCCAGCCAATCATCATGCACTCGAAATTCTGATATTGTTGACGAAATGCCTGTTTTCAGCAAAATACTAAATATATTAATGTTCAGAGAACAAGTTTTCTTGTTGTTAAAAGACTGAGTCTACGTTTATTGAACAGGTCCATGCCTACAGATTATTTGACAAAGCAACTCAACATGTATGGATAGTGAACAAAGACAACTTAAGGAATATTTCTTGCACAGAAAAATTCAAACAGGAAATCTGTTTGATGCACAGATTTCCTATGGTGCTGACTCATTTTTCTACATAGTTGCAAAAAATGAACGTGTTTGAAACACTCAGTAGAGATTTGTGATTATTTAGCCTATAAAGGAATAGTATATTTTATGAGAATGAATGTATGTTTAAACCAGACATGGTTAACATTGATGAGTTAAATGATTGATGACATGTTAAATTGATGTTGTATTTTCAATTTAAAGATGTTATTGCAGTGTGTTTACTTGTTAAAAAAACTTTGAGTCAATTTCTATTGAAAATGTCCGAGTATTTAAGTATATCAACATGTACAGATGTTCTATGGTGCTGACTCAATTTTCTACATTTTTATAAAAAAAAAATGAATTTGTTTTAATTGAAACTCAGTAGAGATTTATATTTAAGTAATATTTCTCATAATGAATGTGTATTTTCATACCATTGTTAAGTTGCTATTGAATTGGAGACTAACAGAGTTGTTTTATTCAATTCTATGCTTGATGTATTAAAATATATAAAAAAAATTAAAGTCATAGTCACTTGGTTTTTTGAAAAATATCTACAGGTTTATTTTTTAAATTTCATCTGCATTAACATTTTAAAATAAGTATTTATATTATTTACATTAAATCAACATAAAACAAATACACTGGGGTTGTGATTAATCACCATAAAGTGTTAAATGTGTACACTTAAGAGTGATAATTTCTCAACACCTTGAGTGATAAAATTATACACTAATGCGGTGTTTGAAAAATAAACACTTTCGACAGTGTTGTTTTAACACTAGCAAAGATGGACCTGTATGTTCACCCGGGAAGTGATAATTTTAACACCCATAGTAACAAATCTTCCAACATATTTTTGCTGTGTAACGAAATTAGCATTGATTAATACTAGTAGGCTACTACTAAAAAATTGCATGTTCATTGTTGATCACTTTTATCACACATTTTTAAAAACAACAAAAACTCTCTGAAAGTGTCACACATATGAGGTGGTGATCTCAAGATGCATGTACAGAAAGTACAATAGAAATACTTTAATGTTAATCACAGAAAATACTCTCAAGGGAATAAAGTAACAATAAAATTCGTTTTTTAAATTCCCCATGGGCGAATTCCCCACCTCGGCTACGCAGAGAAGGTACTATTTTTTTTTTTAAGTTTAATTTTACAATTATTTCAAATACTCTTTGTTTGCATTAAAACCATGTCAATCTGCAAAACAAAACATGGTTTCTGCATAAAATTCATTTTCACAGTTAATTAGGGATGTTTTTAAGGAACAACCACATCCACTTTTAAATTCAATATGGGTTTATATTTTAGTGAAATGTTATGGAAATGTCAGATGAGGGATGAAATAACAGTTTAAGTCCGTAAACTGGCACGGACCACATTACAAAACGTTAGTGGACGAAAAGAACGAACAACTCAAACCCGAAGACTCAAGAGGTGAACTAATTATTTGTGTTTCCTCTAGATCTGAGTTGTTAGTTCAACACATCATATCCCCATAAGCTGAAGCTATCCAGCCTTTACAGGTTTAAACGAGAACACATCAAAACACAACAACACAGCAAACACAAATAAGGGTTACTAATGTAGACAAACAGCCGTCTCATTCTATCTCAGTCATGTGTGGAGGAAAGTATAGTTTATTAGGCAATTAAAGAGCCAACCCAAAAAGCAATTATAATACTTAATGGTTTTCAGATATTATGACAGTAATATCATGATGGTATGATATTATATTTTGCATCTGGGTTTTCTAAATAAATCATAAATGGAAGAACAATTATCATTTTAAAAACAAAAATGAAGAACAAAATAAAAATAAATTGTGTGTTACAGCCTCTTCTTCAGCTTAAGCGTTTACTTTCCTTCATGAAAGAGTAAGCACAATACTGAGATATATTTGGATTATAAGACAAGTGACCATATATATGAAACTCATAAGCACGCACAACAAAATAATTTATATCATGAAGCAAAATGATATACAAGATTAAACTTTTTGACATTGTTCTTGCGAAAGAACTTTGATCTGAATCCACAGTTGAATCTGCTGGTTTTAAATATTAACTTTAGTCACTGTGAAAACTTAAGATAAAGTTTCTTAGTCATGTCGGTTATGGCTGGTTATGAAAGATTTATCCAGATTATATTTTATTGCTTGATGCATTATTGTGTCACATTTGGCGAATACACAGTATCAAACCTGAAAGTGTTGGATCTGAAGAGGATCTACTTACAGTGAACGTGTTTTGTATGTTTGAGTAGAGAAGATGGATGATTGAAACGCTTCCCACATGCAGTGCAGTGATACGGCTTTTCTCCAGTGTGAATAATCCGGTGCAGTTTTAAATTGTCCGCTCTAGTAAAAGTCTTCTCACACTCAAAGCACACGTACTCTCTCACACCAGTGTGGATTTTCTGATGTGCACGTAAACTATACAGCCATGAAAAACTCTTTCCACACACAGAACATGAATGCGGCTTCTCCTTCGTATGAACTCTCAGGTGTGTCTTCAGGACTGAATTCAACAAAAACGTTTTGCCACATTGGTCACATGTGAAGGGCTTCTCTCCGGTGTGGATTTTTATGTGTTCCTTAAGGTGTGTTGATTTAGTGAAGCTCTTTCCACACTGATCACAAATGAACGGTCTCTCTCCAGTGTGAACTCTCATGTGATCCGTAAGATATGCTTTATCTGTGAAACTCTTTCCACACTGATCACACGTGTGCGGTTTCTCTCCAGTGTGGATCCTCTCATGTCTTTTCAGAGATGTCGACTGATTGAATCTCTTGTCACAGTGTGAACACTTGTAAGGTTTCTCGCATGTATGAACTCTGTTGTGTTCCTTAAGTCTTCCTTTTTTTATGAAACTCTTCCTGCATTGGTCGCATGTGAACGGCTTCTCTCCAGTGTGAACACTCAAGACTACATTTGGTTGTGTTCTTTCCACATTGAGTGCAGGTGAACGATTTCTTAAATCTTTCTGTTTGGTTTGAAAGTAACTCAAAGGTTTTTCTCCAGTTTTGACATTATTTTTCTCCTTAACTTCATTCTCTTCGTTTTCTTTAATCAAATCTGAAATAAGGGTAAACACGATTCATTTTCAGGAGCTAAAAAAAAAAAAAAAAAAAAGAGAAAAGTGAAGGACATAAAAGTGAACCCTGATGTAACTGTGGACATTAGGCAAAACCTAAACATGTTGATGCATTTTTATTAAGTGTACATCCCTGCAACTTACCATGAATGAGGTACATTGATTTTAAAATTATTATTTAAAAAAATATTATAGGCACAAATCTCATGTTTCTATGGGGAGAACAATTAAATATGTTTGATCAACTACACAATTATCTAATATACATTTTGTCAGGATTGTCTTTCCACAGTTCATAGAAAGTGTCTCTTATTATTTATTGCTACAGCTAGATTATTCAACAACTGTAAATATTTTTCTTATTACAACAAATCTAAATCTAAAACTGCTTGAAGAATAAACACCAACCTCTTTGTTCTTCAGGATCTTCAGTGTTTCATTCTGCAGGGTTCTGGATCACTCATGTTCTCACTGTCCTCTTTAATAAACTCAGTCTTTGCAGATTTCAGCCTTTCCTGATGCTCTGATGCTCGTCTTCACTTGTAGCTGATGGGAATTTACAGCATTTATTGGAGAATTAATGTGGGAGGAGCTTCACTGACCATGATGATGATGTGATTGCTGTGGGAGGAGCTTCACTGAGAGTCCTGAATTATCTGGACGACTGGCTAATATTAGCCCAGTCAAAGGAGGAATTGGTGTCACGCAGGACTTTACTGTTGGCCCATCTGGATCAGCTGGGTCTCAGAGTCAACTGGACCAAGAGCATACAGTTCCCCAGTCAGGAAATATCCTTTCTGGGGATAGATTTGGACTCCAGGTCTATGAAGGCGCGCCTGATGCGAGAGCGCGCGGCGGCAATTCAGCGCTTTGCAGCGACATTCACCGTAGGGAAGCATCTTCCCCTCAGAATGTTTCAGAGGATGATGGGTCTTATGGCCTCAGCCTTGACTGTGCTGTGGCTGGGACTGCTACACATGCGCCCCTTTCAGCTGTGGCTGAGACGGCGCGTACCAGCGAAAGTGTGGGAAAACAGGTTCACTTTGTCTCACGACAAATCAGACATGCATTGCAGCTCTGAAACCGTGGATGAACACCGGCTGGTACCAGAACTTGGGCGCCGCCTCTCAAATCAAAGTCATCTCGACAGACGCCTCCAACATGGGTTGGGGTGCCCTGTACGAAGGAAGACCTTCCATGGGCTTGTGATCAGACGCAGAAAAGCGGAGAGATGAAAGCGGTCGAAAACGTCCTCCAGTTTTTTCTCCCTTCTGGTCAGAACAGACAACACCTCAGTGGTGTCGTACATAAACCGCCAGGGTGGTCTCAAGTCCCGGAGCCTTCTTGCATTGGCAAGACGCCTCCTCACATGGGCCCAGCACCATCTGGGCTCGCTGAGAGCGGCACATGTGCCGGGCGTCCTGAATGTGGGCCCAGATATGTTATCCAGGGCCAAGCTCTCCCCAGGAGAATGGGCTCTGCATCCTATGATGGTGCAAAATATCTGGGACATTTTCGGCAGAGCAGAGGTAGACCTGTTCGCGTCACAGACCAACGCTCACTGCCCAGTGTTCTTTTCGAAAGAAAGGGACGCGCTGGCCCAGATCTGGCCCAAGCGCCCTCTCTATGCGTTTCCCCTGGTCGCCTTGTTACCACAGGTAATCAAGCGAATCAGGGAGACCAAATGCTCGATACTCCTGATAGCCCCGCTATCAGGAGTTATGGGATAATCAAGTATGGTTCCCAGAGTTGATGGAACTGGGGAACACAGCTCCATGGCTGATTCCGCTGAGGAGGGACCTGCTGTCTCAGGCCCAGGGTGCAGTTTGGCACCCGTACCCCGAGCTGTGGGCCCTACATGTATGGGCGATCAACCATCACCATTTCACCTCCCAGAGGGAGTGCTGAACACGATCACACAGGCTAGAGTTTCGTCTACTAGACAGCTCTATGCGTCCAAATGGTCAGTGATCGCTGAATGGTGTTCAGCTCACGGCTTTAACCCGCTAAGTGGCGAGGTAGCGGTGGTGCTTTCTTTCCTGCAGGAGCTGCTGGATCGCGGTAGAACCCCATCCACGCTCAAAGTGTATGTGGCGGCTATAGTGGCTTTCGCGAAGCCCGCGAACGGCCAGTCACTGGGAAAGAACAACCTTATAATCCGTTTCGGGTGCTAGGAGGCTGAACCCTCCTCGACCACCCTCGGTTCCAGTGTGGGACCTTTCCACGGTCCTTGAGGCCATGAAAGGTAAACCATTCAAACCATTACATGCAATGGAACTAAAGTACCTATTCTTCAAAACTGCTTTTCTGCTGGCGCTAGCCTCAGTTGGGCCTGATAATTTGGGCCTAACAACTCTAAAGTTATCCTCAAACCAAGGCATTGTTACGTCCCGAAGGTGCTTGCGACTCCATTCAGAGTGCAAGTTATTTCCCTTTCGGCTCTCCCTGCGTCCTACAGTGAGGCTGGGGTTAAACTCCTTTGCCCAGTTAGGGCTTTAAGGATTTATGTGCAATGCTCTGCCGCCTATAGGCAAACAGAGCAGCTTTTAAGTTCATTCAGTGGCTGCGTCAAAGGGCTGGCCATCTCGAAATAGACCTTGTCCAGATGGATAGTGGATGCCATCACGTCAGCCTATGCCTCCAAGGGCCTGGATTGTCCCTTGGGGATTAGGGCCCACTCGACTAGAGGCATGGCCTCGTCGTGGGCATGGACAAGTGGGTGACACCCCATGATATTTGTATGGCAGCAGGCTGGGCCTCGCTGTCTACATTTATAAGGTTTTATAACCTAGAAGTGCCTGCCTTACAGGCTAGACTGTTCTCAGTCTTTGGTGTCTTATGATCCTTCAGAAATCATTCTAATATGCTGATTTATGATCAATGTTGGAAACAGTTGTGCTGCTTAATATTTTTTTTATAACCTGAGATACTTTTTTCAGGATTATTTGATGAATAAAAAGTTAAAAAGAACTGTATTTATTTAGAATAGAAATCTTTTGTAACAATATACACTACCGTTCAAAAGTTTGGGAACAATAACTTTTTTTTTAAAGAAATTAGTACTTTAATTCAACAAGGATGCGTTAAATTGATAAAAGGTGATGGTAACGATTTATATTGTTAGAAATGTTTTTATTTTGAATAAATGCTGTTTTTATGAATAAATGCTGTTAACGTTTTACTCAATGAATCCTGAAAAAAAGTATTCCAAAAAAATATATTAAACAGCACAACTGTTTCCATCATTGATAATAACTGAGTATCATATCATCATATTAGAATGATTTCTGAAGGATCATAAGACACCAAAGACTGGAGTACTTGCTGATGAAAATTCAGCTTTGCATCACAAAAATAAATTACATTTTAAAATATATTAAAAAAAGAGAACCATTATTTTAAATTGTAATAATATTTCATAATATTACTGTTTTTTGTTTTGTTTTTGTTTTTTTAACTGCAGGCTTGATGAGCATAAGAGACTTCTTTCAAAAACATTAAAAATAGTAATGTTTCCAAACTTTTGACTGGTACTGTATGTTAATTTGCCAAGTGTAAGTTTTCCTACATTTTGAAGCGTTTAGTTTTACAAATTGGGACAATCTTTGAAGCATGAACAAATCATGGTTTTGGTCATCACATTAAAAATAACATTAAAACTGAATTAAGTGCTGAAAAAAGTGTGATGGACTTGAAAGTCCTTGATTACTGCTTGAATTTTACTCTCAAAAGGATGTATGAACCCTGAAACGAATAATGTAAAAAATTTGAATATTTCTGCCACAATACCATGGTTACAGTTCGCATTACTACATTAAATCCAAAGGGAATATTGCTGATTTCTGGACTTAAAAGCGATATTACTTAAAACTTCATGAACTTGTTTCTCCTGGCTTCCAAGTCAGTGCTGTTTGATCTGATATACAGTATATGGTTAATAAAAGAGAATTCTGTGTTGGGTGAGTAAATCATGGGCTAATTTTTAATTTAGGGTGAAATATCCCTTTAATTCAGTATTAATAACATCGCAGCGAGATCTAGTGAGAAAGCATTTGAATTCAGCGCAGTATTAACGACACTTAAGTCATCCTATGGGTATATGACATCTTCCTCAAAAGGCCTTTATTATCCCACCGGAGCCATATGGAGCACTTTTATGTACTTCAAAACCGAAACTGCAATTGACTGCCATTTTAAAGCTTGGAAGAGCCAGGACATTTTTAATATAACTCTGATTGTATTCGTCTGAAAGAAGAATGTCATACACACCTAGGATGACATGAGGGTGAGTAAATCATGGGCTAATTTTCCTTTTTGGGCAAACTATCCCTTTAAAATGCTTTCTCAATGGATCTCCTAGCGTTGCGTAGTAACGTTGTTTCGTGATCGAGATCGGCCCACGAGTAAACCGCTGTCTAGTATTGCTCCGAGCGGATAAACTGTTTGCGCTGCGCAGCTCAAACGAGTAGTGTGGTTTCATTCTGCTTTCGTTTGCCGTGTGATGTTTCTCGTATGCGGCAGAAATGGCAGCTCTCTCTTAAAAAAGGTTGCAAAATGTGACAATTTACTCGCAGTCTAGAGCCCTGTATAGTTCTTTATTTCTGCTTTTAATGAGTGCCACCTACTGTCAGAGAGCGCATTTATGTTTTTTTGCATTGATCTGAACTGACAAATGACATTTACCTGTTGGTTGAACAAGTTAATAGATATCAATCAATCAACAAAATGTCCTGGAGGAATGTTACAAAATGTAACTTTTCATGCTACCGATTTCCTACAGTGGCCAGAAAGAACAGGGGAGACACTTTGTTTCTCTCAATATGACTCTCGAGTAGCTTCGAGTAGCTTCTCGCTCCAAAGCTAATCGCCGTCACTCTCTCACTTCTCCCTCGCTCTACCACGCAGTCCCCCCACACACATACTTGCCGGCTCGACACACACACCAGCGCACAAGTATAAACATCAGGCCACTTCATGAGTTTTCTCAGATCGGATAGCTATCTGATTTATCAAAACGATTTCATTTACACCACATAAATGCGTTTTTTCAAAATGGATATAAATCCGATCTTCAATTTCCGCACTATATGCAGATTTAATGAAGTTCACGTCACCGAAAGCAACAGTTATGAGCTACATTTTATTGATCATCAGCTAAAATTTCTAAATCAAAGACCGCAATAAGAGAGAGCGGCAACAGCCCTGGTAAGATCATTTAGTTTCTTTACTTTTAATGATGATGATTGTGTGTTAAGCGTATGTGACTTTCCCTTTGATTTGTACGGTGACCGGGAGGGGACATGTTCGGTTCACTTATTTTTGTCGTGGCCACAACATATAAACTCGTGGGAACGTCATAATATCTCGTGGGAACGTCATATTAAGTCGTGGCCACAAGATCATTTTGTTGAGGTAACGACATCATTATGTCGTGGCCACGCGATGCAAAGTCGTGGCCTCAAGATCATATGTTGAGGGAACGATATATTTTTCTCGTGGCCACGAGATCATTTTGTTGAGGTAACGACATCATTATGTCGTGGCCACGCGTTGAGGGAGCCACAGCGGCCAATACTGTAACCGTACCATAGACTGGGCTACAGCAGAGATGGAGATGACAGAAGAAATAACATTTTACTTTAAATTAGGAATGTCATATAAAGATATAGTGCGGTCTTTGGCATTAAGACATGCGTACGTTATAAGTGAAAGACACATGAAGCGCATACTTAGACTTTGTCGCACGCATATTTAGGGACCGTCTCAAAATTGCATGCGACATTGGCATAAACATTTCTAACTTCAATAGCATTTGAAGACAATGACTTACAGTCATAAAACCAACTGTACACTGTTCACCCAGGTCATATGTATGATGCACACCTTTTAGATTTTTGATATTTATGAAAATAAACTGCTAAATCATATATGCAAATATTGTAGGCCTATTTCACGACTGCCACATAGCCTACCTGACACCTAGATGAACAATGGACAGTTGGTTTTATGACTTTAAGTCATTGTCTTCAAATGCTATTGAGCTTTAAATGTGGTCATATTCTGTATATGATCCCACACAGTAGTGAAATACATAGCATTATTTGCATATGATAGCAGTTTACTGTCATATCAAAAATATTAAAGGTGTGCATCATACATGAGACATATTAACAATATACAGTTGGTTTTATGACTAAGTCATTGTCTTCAAATGATATTGAGCTTTAAATATTCTCATATTTTGTGTATGATCCCATACAGTATGTGAAATAGGCCTACAATATTTGCATATGATTTAGCAGTTTATTGTCATAAATATCAAAAATATTAAAGGTGTGCATCATACATGAGACCTATATTAACAATATACAGTTGGTTTTATGACTAAGTCATTGTCTTCAAATGATATTGAGCTTTAAATATTGTCATATTTTGTGTATGATCCCATACAGTATGTGAAATAGGCCTACAATATTTGCATATGATTTAGCATTGTTATGATTTAACAATCTAAAAGGTGTGCATCATACATGAGACAATGTACATGACTGTAAGTCATTGTCTTCAAATGCTGTTGAAGTTAGAAATGTTTATGCCAATGTCGCATGTAATTTTGAGACGGTCCCTATATGCGTGCGACTAAGTCTAAGTATGCGCTTCATGTGTCTTTCACTTATAACGTACCCATGTCTTAATACCAAAGACCGCACTATATCTTTATATGACATTTCTAATTTAAAGTAAAATATTATTTCTTCTGTCATCTCCATCTCTGCTGTAGCCCAGTCTATGGTACGGTTACAGTATTGGCCGCTGTGGCTCCCTCAACGCGTGGCCACGACATAATGATGTCGTTACCTCAACAAAATGATCTCGTGGCCACGAGAAAAATATATCGTTCCCTCAACATATGATCTCGAGGCCACGATTTTGCATCGCGTGGCCACGACATGATGTCGTTACCTCAACAAAATGATCTCGTGGCCACGACTTAATATGACGTTCCCACGAGATATTATGACGTTCCCACGACTTAATATCACGTTCCCACGAGTTTATATGTTGTGGCCACGACAAAAATAAGTGAACCGAACATGTCCCCTCCCGGTCACCATAGATTTGCGATAGTTCGCACGTTGGCTCGATGAAAAGATGCTCAGCTGCTCATCTGCAGTGATGCATGCTGCAGTAGCATCATCATATCTGGCCATAACATGACACATAGCCCATCACACGCTCTCACACATATATTTTTTTGGCATTTTTGGGAGGAGTAAAATGTACATATGTGGTTTCAACAACCAGATGCATTTACACCTGTCCAGTTTGGTCTGGAATGCGGTTCCAGATCTCCTCCTGAAGTGGTTTGAGTGATCGGATTCAAATCCGCCTTGAATGGGTTTCGTTGGGCACTTACACCTGGTCTTTTCACGATCAGATAACTATCAACTAACATGTCCTGTTCTGTAGACTTGCTCTTTATTTATAGTTTTTTATACTCTTGTGTACATACAACCAGTAAAACATGTCCTGTTCTGTAGACATGGTTATTATGTATTTATTCATGTTGTACAGTGAATAGTGAATTTCAGTTGAAATAAACCTTGTGTTGTAAGAAAACTTGTTTTATTTGTTATGAATCTATTTTGATGCATTTTCCCATAACTTTTGTAACTTTACATGTGTTTAAAAATATCCAAATTAATATCAATATCGCAATATTCATAATAGATATCGCAATATCACATTTTGTCAATATCGTGCACCCCTACCGTGATCTCAGATGATGTGGTTTCTCCACTGCATGGGTCTTCATGTGTAGCTTGAGGTGACTTTTAACAGAGAAACTCTTTCCACACTGATCACACGTGTGCGGCTTCTCTCCAGTGTGGATCCTCTCGTGTGTTTTTTTATCTGCCGACTGAATGAATCTCTTGTCACAGTGTGAACACTTGTAAGGTTTTTCTCCAGTGTGAATTCTCTGGTGCAGTTTCAAACTGCTCGCTGAAATAAAAGTCTTCTCACACTCAAAGCACATGTACTCTCTCACACCAGTATGAATTTTCTCATGTCTATGTAAAGTTTGCAGCAGTGAAAAACTCTTTCCACACACAGAACATGAATGCGGCTTCTCCTTCGTATGAACTGTCAGGTGTGTCTTCAAGGCTGATGTATAGATAAATGTTTTGCCGCACTGATCACATGAGAACGGCTTCTCTCCAGTGTGGATCCTCATGTGAACATTAAGATTTTGTTTGTATTTGAAACTCTTCCCACATTGATCACAAGGGAATGGCTTCTCTCCGGTGTGGATCTTCATGTGTTCTTTAAGGTGTGAAGATTGACTGAAACTTTTCCCACGTTGATCACACTTAAACGGCTTCTCTTCAGTGTGAACTCTCATGTGAACATCAAGAGTATGTTTGTATGTGAAATTGTTTCCACATTGATGGCATACATGCAATTTCTCCCCAGCATGGATCTTCATGTGTAGCTTCAGGTGACTTTTAGAAGAAAAACTCTTTCCACACTGATCACACATGTGCGGCTTCTCTCTGCTGTGGATCATCTCATGTCTTTTCAGATTTGCTGACTGACTGAATCTCTTGTCACAGTGTGAACACTTGTAAGATTTTTCTCCAGTGTGGATCCTCTCATGTCTTTTCAGATTTGATGGGTGACTGAATCTTTTGTCACAGTGTGAACATTTGTAAGGTTTTTCTCCAGTGTGAATTCTCTGGTGCACTTTCAAACTGCTCGCTGTAGTAAAAGTCTTCTCACACTCAAAGCACATGTACTCTCTCACACCAGTGTGAATTTTCTCATGTCTATGTAAAGTTTGCAGCAGTGAAAAACTCATTCCACACACAGAACATGAATGCGGCTTCTCCTTCGTATGAACTGTCAGGTGTGTCTTCAGGTGTGATGCCATAAGAAATGTTTTGCCGCATTGATCACATGTGTATGGCTTCTCTCCGGTGTGAATCATCATGTGACGTGCAAGAGTTTGTTTGCATGAGAAACTCTTCCCACATTGATCACAAGGGAATGGCTTCACTCCGGTGTGGATCCTCATGTGTTCTTTAAGGTGTGAAGATTGACTGAAACTTTTCCCACATCGATCACACTTAAACGGCTTCTCTTCAGTGTGAATTCTCATGTGACACTCAAGATGTTGTTTGGTTATGAAACTCTTTCCACACTGAGTGCAGGTGAAAGATTTCTTGGCTCTTCTTTTCTTTAAAAATGGCTTTTTAGTCTTTGAGCGACTCAAAGGTTTTTCTCCAGGTTTGACATGATGTTCCTCCTTCACTTCACTCAGTTCTTCACTCTCCTCCTTCACTTTTCTCAGTTCTTCACTCTCCTCCTTCTCTTCACTCAGTTCTTCTCTCTCCTCCTTCAATTGACTCAGTTCTTCACTCTCCTCCTTCACTTCACTCAGTTCTTCACTCTCCTCCTTCACTTCACTCAGTTCTTCACTCTCCTCCTTCACTTCACTCAGTTCTTCACTCTCCTCCTTCACTTCACTCAGTTCTTCTCTCTCCTCCTTCACTTGACTCAGTTCTTCACTCTCCTCCTTCACTTGACTCAGTTCTTCACTCTCCTCCTTCACTTCACTCTGTTCTTCACTCTCCTCGTTCTCTTCCATCAGGTCTGACATGAAAGACAAAATAATAATTAAATTTTCAGTACATCAAAATAATTACAAGAGAGGAATATAAAGTGAAAGGACATGAAATTGAGCCCTGATGTAAAAGTAGAAAGCAGAACTGTTATAAAATATTATGATAATTTGAAGCCTTTTTATAAATTGAATATATATCCATGAAATTTTCCAAGAATGAGGTACATTTATCTTCCAATTGTTATTTTTAAAACATTATAGGCACGAATCCCATGTTTCTTTAGCAAAAACTATTAACCCTCTGGGGTCTAAGGTGTTTTTGGGGTCCTTGAGATGTTTTGACATGCCCTGACATTTGTGCTTTTTTCAATTGCTTATAAACATATTAATGGCAAAGGTATCATTACACTCTATTTAGCACAAACAGGGCTAGCATAATATGTGAACAACTTGTATGTACATGTTTGTATTTTTGAGAGAATAATGTTCATGCATGGTTATTGAAAAAACTAAAAATAAAGGTTTCTGAAATAAGGCCACAAAACACATACTAAATGTGTGTCCACAAGACTTCTGAATAATGCATTTTGTCGCCTAGAGTTTTTTTCTTCAAAATGATGTGAAAGTCATCCTGCCTAATCATTCACATAAAACAATACATTGATTTAAATTTTGTAAGACACTTTTTGTTTGGAAAGGCAATATGCGAGTGGGCGTGAATGATCCAATGACACCATCATGAATATAGAGTGGTTCACACCTGAGGAGACAATGGGGCCCACATACATAATGAACCATTCATTCAGGTGTGTCACTGAGCCACAGGAAAGAATGCAAGAATGCAAGGACAAATATATATAAAAAAAACAGTTGTTGGTTTTTTCAAAAATTTGTGCTTGCAAATTGTATAATATCCAAGGTAAACATTTCTTGTAATTGTGCAGTTAATTGTTCTCATACTGTATTTTCAGAAAGTTTTTGAATATATTCTCTACCCAAATGTGTCACTAATAAAACACAATAAAAATTATTTAAAGAGAAGGCTCTGAGTTCGGGCCGAATACCGAGCCCGGAGCCCTCTCCTCGGACAGCACGCCAAATACGCATCTGACTTATTTGTAAGTGTGAACTAGTGAAACAGTATTTGTGCCAGATGTAGTAGCTACATTCATTCACACACAGAAACGCGATTCATATTTATTTCTTTTTGCGTGTACAGACACTTGCGATTAGAACAAAGCAAATATAACTGACCTATTCCACAGCCGGATCTGTTGCTCCTCGAAATTAATCTTCCAGAACTTCTGAGGTAAATTTTCCAGGATTATTATCAAGATAGTATTATTACTCACGGCGTCGTAAAGTACATGAGTCTGAAAGTGAACTCGCGGTGTGTGTTATCCAGCTGATGTGGGCGTTCACAGGTTTGCATGGATCGCCTCACATTTGCGTTTGAACAGAGCACGCTCTCCGTGGGCGGGGTCACATTAAAACATAATGAGCTGAGATGAGAACGACTGACATCTCTCTCTTTTCATACATATGTAAACTGAATATTTTTTATTTATTTTGACAATGATTTTTTTTTAAAATTACTTCATTTAAAAGAAGAGAATTCAAGCTTCGTGTCTGTATGCCTGTTTGAGTATTTGCTGAGTTCATTTTTGGACGCGTTCAAGAATTGACTTCACTGACAGAGAGAAAGCAGAACTCGCATCATGTTTATTTTTCTTTATTTAGCAAAAAGCACAAAACTTTGTTTCATTGTTAGTATACAAAAAAGAAACACACTTAACATGATCAATTGATGTATGAAACTTGTATGGAAAATCAAAGTCAACAGAGTATTTAGAGTCTCTTTTGCACTCATAAGAAAAAAAGCAAGCTGGTATTGCCGGCAATACCACCGACCCCAGGGGGTTAAATATATTTGATAAATGACAATTATTAGTGGTGCACGATACATCTTGTATATGATATTGGCCGATATGATAATGTTAATGCTAACATTACAGCATTACGCTACGGCAGCTGCACCAGTCGGTAGCCCCATAGAACAAGCGCTGGAAAAGGCCAAGAAGTTTCACAAGGACCACCCCCTAAGCAAAAGGCATTGACCATGGCAATAACAAAGATGATCGCTGTTGATGAACAACCGTTTTCAGTAGTGGAAGACAAAGGCTTCAGCGAGGTGCTTGAGGTCGCCGAGCCCCGCTATGACAAGCTAAGTCGTCGTTACTTTACGGATGTCGCTCTGCCTGCCTTGATATCGTATGATATCGTAGCCACCCACGTCCACAAGTTACTCGACAGCGATGTCAATGACATCAGATTTACAACGGATATCTAGAGTTCTGACCTCAACTAAACAAGCATGTTGAGCCTCACGGCTCAGTGGATTGATGACAACTTCGAAATGAAGAAAGCCGTGTTATATGCCCAAGAATTCCTTGGCTCGCATACAGGTAGGCCTGGCTATTTTGTTGGACAGATTTAAATTAAAGTCAGAGCTTGCATGTCAGCTGCAATAGCCTAACGCCTAACACTACATATCTCTCGCGGTAGGCTAAATATAACTGTGTATTAGGGCTGTCACTTTTTATTTGATATTCGAATATGCATTCGAACATGACGTGAAATATCTGTAATCAAACTATAAATAAACCATTTGGTTTTTGAAGTGCCATGTGTAGCGCATTTTTTACAGTCTATGATTTGTTTTTTTATTTTAATGTTTGCCATCTGAATTGAATTGTTCTGTTTAAAAGTAGACATTTCAAGCTTTCTATACATTTCTCAGGTCTGTGAGGCAAGTACCTTATACGCTGAGTTTCGGTTCATTTATGAGACGAGCTCCAGGTTCACGCGCCGGCGCTTCCGTGTCGGGATTATCTATTTTCTACTATATTTCTTCTATGTACTATCTACTACTTCTTATTTATTAAATCCAGGCAATTGGTTGATGAAACATTGATTAAAATTAAGATACAATTAAGAAAAAACTAAATTAAATTTAAAGACAGGCTTTGTGTTTTCTGTTTGAGGTCTCTATGAAAGTTGTAAAGCAGTCTTTTAGTGCCGCTTTCAGAGGGCTCACGTCCGTCCGTAACTTTTTTTTTTTGTGAAATAAATTTCTAAATAAATGCTACTTATAGTCCAGTGCGATATGTTTTTTTCATAGATATTCAAATATATTGCTTGATATTTGATACCCGTTCGAATTAGATTTTCGAAGTGACAGCCCTAGTATCAGGCAGAATGTAGTTATATGGTCGTAATTAGGGGTGGGAATCTCTAGGCACCTCACGATTCGATTCGATTACGATTCAGAGGGTAACAATTATCGATTATTAACGATTATTAAATTAAATTATTTTTTTACTACTTGGTACTTTTAAAGGTATAAGGAATACTTTGAAAAGTATTTATGATGACCCGTAACAAACTTACTTCCAATACTTCCTATATTAATTTTATTAATAAAACAAATGGAAGTGATTTGGCAAGTCAAATGTAAGGTTACATTTGCCAGCATATGTCCCAACATTGCAAAGAACCAACAGGAAAATAAATGTGTGCCTGTACTAGCAGCATACTTGTAGTAAATTAATACAAACTTCAGCATGTTCTTAATAATAGACTTTTAACCAACATCCTCTTGTTATTTGCAATGACCAATATAATCCTTCAGACAAAAAAAAAAAAAACATTTTGCTGTAGCAAATTCACAAACAGTTTTCGTTAAAAAATATAGAATTATGTACCAGCAGCTCTCATATAGTGCTAGTGGATTAACGTATATTCTGAATAATTAGTAACATACAAAGCCGCTATTAAAACTAAATAATAAAGAGTTATGACTTGAAATGTTTGCTGTATACCACAATCAAAAACAGCTTATACAAAAAAAGTGAATGAACATCTGCAGAGAGTACAGTCAAAATGTAACCTTTTGTGACTGGCATTGCACATATTGCATTGCACATAGGCTATTGCATTGCACATAATGCATACAGATCGGTTTACAGCATATTGATGTGAAAACTTAACAATACAGAAAGCAGCTCTCATACAAAAAATACTAAATAGGTCACAATGAAATTGTCAATTTTCCATACGTTAGCTTTTAACGAAGAGGGTGCCGTTCAAATTTGGCGCTCAGCCATCATGCGTCTGTTATGTGCGCGACTCTGTTATGTGCACGCCACAGACTGTCCGCGCACTGCACGTGCACGTCCGCTTAAAGTTCCGCCTTTTGCGTTCCGTCAATATTACGTTATTAGAATTATTTTTTTTACATTTTTTTTTTGAAAATCGATTTTTGACATTTGTGAATCGATTCAGAATCGTCCACGTCCCGCATCGTGATGCATCTAAGAATCGATTTTTTCCCCCACCCCTAGTCGTAATAGGAATTGCAAAGAACAGCAGTCATCTTGCCAAACAGTCCAGTTTGGCTCAATCCATATATTTGGCGACATAGTAGAAATTAAGCTAACGTCCTTCGGGCTATGCACTTGCAGGCCGGCCAGTAGCCTATATACAGTATCGTGCGGCTGCAGCTTGGTTTTACTCTTAAGTCTTGATGTATTGTCACCCTAGTAAAAAAAAACAGCCTATGTGGAGGTGGAAAAATATCTTCCTTGAGTGATAGAGAAGAGTTTCGTTTCACCATTGAATGGATGAAAAGCACACTAAACAATTATAACATCCACTGTAGCTGCAGCCCAACTTTATTCTAGCCTACACATAGCAAGTGTTCAGCGTGTGTTGACGTGAACCATGGACATAATTGAAAGTTTATGCACTGGGATTTTGTTGGGATTCACTTAAATTATCAGAGATTGCTGAGGGGTGTTTATAAATATCTGGGAAATTTCTAGATGTTTCTTAATGACAGAGGTTAGGTACAGAGCAGCTTACACAATCGTTGAACTAGGCTGGAGGCGTAAATTCAACAGCACAGTTTTTCAGCACTTGTCAATCTCACCATTTAACCCAATGTGCATGTTATACAAAACTCTCAGACACTGACATTGCTTATTTATTCTTTCTTATTTTAAAGGTGAACTAAGTAACTTTTTTTTACCTTAACTGAACAGCTTCGGAGTCATTGGAATGGTTATATTACATATTTCGGGTTGAATCGTGGTTGTTCCGCACCCCCCTGGTGCCCGTGAGTGGAAAATCCGCACTTGCAACATTGAGCCGGCGGGCCGGCGGGCCGCCGGGTCAGGAAGTCTCGCGTGATATCAGGTCTCGCGATGTAAACACTTGCTTTACGGCCAAAAGAAATCTGCTAAAATGCTGTCATTATTGCGCTCCCTCACGCTGTCCGAACCCGAATGAAGAAGACGTTTTAAAGAATGTCCCATCTGCTTTAATGTCGTTGATCTATAGCCTCTGGTGTCTGAGAATCACCAACGAGTTTTTACAACAGTGTTGTCAAATATCTATTCCGAAGCTGTGGGGGGAGCTCTAGAGAGAAACCTGCGAGCAAAAAGCGAGAATACAGCAAAGAAATCCCGAAGCTACTGAGTGCTGCTTTAATACTCATTACAAAACACTTAGACATTGAGATAGCCTATATTCTTTCTCATTACATGCCCCCACCCAACCCACTTCTTCCGTGACTGATCAGAATGCGGGAATGGCAGAAGTTGTTTGGGAAAAAAGACGCATTACATCATGTGCCAACTAGCTAACGTGTCCTTGATTAAACTTTTTTTTTTTTATCCTTTTATTCCAGGTACCGCCATAGCCAGTGCGTTTGACGCAGAATGGAGAATCCGGAAAGAAAATGTGCACGTTGTGCTTCGAGACAATGCACAAAATATGGTGAAGGCGATGGAGGAGTATGGTGTTAAAAGCCTGGGCTGTATGGCTCATCTGGGGCAGTTAGCAATGCACGATGCAGTACTAAGCCAGCGAAGCGTAGTTGACTCTTTGGCTATAGCGAGAAAAATAGTCTGACATTTTAAAAGCTCCCCCCTTGGTACCTCTCGGCTGAGAGACATCCAGAGAGTGATGGGAATGAAGACCAAGATGCTACAACAGGACGTCCCGACGCGCTGGAACAGTACATTCCTGATGATGACAACTCTCCTGGAACAGAAGAGCGCACTGGTTATGTACGAGGCTTACCACGGACTGCCTGTATCTCTCAACGCAAACCAGTGGAGTCTCATTGAGAAAATGACCACACTCCTGGCACCCTTTGAAGAGTTGACAAAAGAGATAAGCTCGCATACAGCTACAGCTGCTGACGTGATCCCGTCTGTTGTGGCACTCAAGCATTTTCTGAACAAGACAGCCGAAACCGACAGTGGGGTCAAAACTACCAAGTCTGCACTGCTTGATGCCTAAACAAGAGATTCAAAACAACTTTCTCCGAGCAATCCTGGACCCCAGATACAAAGATCGCTACTTTGACGAAGACCTCAAGCAAGTGGAAAAAAACAAGCTAGAGAAAGAAGTGGAAAAGATGACCGCGTCAGCGACGACCAGCGCCAGTGCCACAGATGGGCCTACACTAGACGCAGAAGACACTGAGCCAGAAGAAGGTGAACCGCAAGAAAAGAGGATGTGTACACCAAGTGAAGGGCATTCATTCCTGGACATGTTCGATGAAATTCTGTAGGAAAAGGAGCAGGATGAACAGGCAACAGGTTCAACGAGTGTGCAGGTAGGCTAGGTTACTATACTATTTGAATCAGATAATCTTTTAATAGTCTTTCATTCAAATGAAGTATTTCACATTTCTTTGTGTGATCAGATCATATATTGACATTCAAATCTCATGAAAAAAACTGCGGTCCATAGTTATTATTGAACTTGTAGGATTGCTGGTGCATGCCACGGTTAACATGGGTGCATCTCAATAGTCTGTCTTTTCTCCGTCATGAGATTCTGTAATGGGTGCATCTCATCTCATAGTCTGTCTTGTCTCAAATTTAGTGATAGGCTTGTAATGGGTCTACTGGGCTGATAGGGTAGTAGGTGCACCCTCCAGTGGATAGATGGCGAAACAATCTTATAAATTAGCTACTACACTGAAATGATAGGCATACATATACTGGGACTCCAGAGTTTTGGCCTCACAAGAAAAAAAGATAATTGAATAAACAGTTATTTTATTTCATTTGGTGTAATGAATACACATGTTGAATAATAACTTCCTGATGATTTGCCAGAGATGTATATTTATACACATGTCTATATTTCTTTTAGGTGTATGGTTACCTGAGTGAGCCCACCATCCCCAGAAATGTGAGTCCGCTGCAGTATTGGCAAAGCAACATGACCCGCTTCCCTGCCCTCGCCCCAGTGGCACGCAAGTACCTGTCAGCTCCCTGTGCAAGCGTGGAAAGTGAACGCCTCTTCTCTGCCGCTTCTAATATTGTCAGTGAAAAGAGAAATAGGATTCGGTACAGAGAGAGCAGAAATGCTCCTGTTTGTTAAGCACAACATTCGTCTGCTTCCAAAGCCCGGGAAGGGCCAGGGTTAGGTCTCTAAATACTTGGCAGTTACAGTACTTAGTTTCTGTACTAACAGTTCAGAAGACTGCAAACGACAGACTGCATTTTGGCTTCAGTAGAGAAGACGTGTCATAAATGCAGCCAGGTACTGTGTAAGGGGCCGTTCACATATCGCGTCTAAAATGCAGGGAAAGCATGGCAGCGCCACTTTCTCCTTTCCACCAGCGCTTGCGTCTGTCGTTGCTATGCAACCATGACCTGCGTGAGCATGCGGAATTCTGAAAAGTTGAGATGTTCTCATCTCGTCGCGGCATAGGATAAATGTGCTTCCATTTTGCACGCAAAAAACACGATATGTGAACAAAAGTGACGGTGTCACTAAGTCGTGCTGAAAAATGTTGGCCACATCGAGAGGAAACTAATCTCCACAGTCATCTGGAACGCAATCTCAGGGAGCTATATGAATGGGCTTGGGTATCGAGTATCGATTGGAACCAGGACTAGCTTTGCGATTTTCCCGGAATTGTTCAAAAGTTTAAATTTCGATTCCTAGTTTTGATTCACAGTCCGCCGACCGGAAGAAGAAACCGCTGAACACCAACGAAGAAGCATCCACCGAAAGTGTTGGCATAACCGAGCGAGTCGAACATGGATAGCGTGCGTCGTTGGTCCAAAGTGTGGCTTCACTTTTCTAAACAGAACGAAATCTCGGCAAAATGCAACATTTGCGACAAGATTGTTTTGTGCATAGGAGGGTGCAAGTCGAACATGATAAAGCACCTCCGAGTTCAAGGAGTAGAACTAAATGTGTGCCCCGTCTTTGACGCGCTGCGCCAACCGTCCTCCGCTGCCTCTTCCTCTGGCTCTGACCCCAGCCTGGCACCGCAGTGAAGTTGTTTCTTATTGTTTATTTGCTATTCTGCACCAGGTTAGCCCATCAGTGGAGCACGGTAACATGTTTAAGTACCTGCAGCATCATACACTCATGTGTAAATGTGTTTTCATGAGGTTTTCAAAAATAAAGCTCTCTCGAGGAAAGTGTACCCCTGTGAAAATATATTCATAATTTATAATATTTATATTCAAGTTCATAGATTTGATATCTATATTGTAGTTGAAAACAGCCCTGTGAGAAATTCATAGTAAAGTTCATAAAAAGTAAAAAGTTCATAGAATTAAAATTGATGGAGAAGGTCAGACTATTTCCTTCAGAAAGACCGTTGACCTAAACTTTTTTGACCCTGCCTCTTAAAAGAATCGGAATCGAGAATCGTTAGGAACCGGAATCGAAACAAGGAATCGGAATCGTTCAAATTCAAACGATACCCAACCCTATATATGAAGACTTCAAAAAGTCAAGTCAAGTCATCTTCATTTATAGCGCTTTTAACAACGTAGATTGTTTCAAAGCAGCTTTACAGAATGTAAGCCCAAATCTACCAAAACTTCTAACGAAATGCCAAGTAACAATAACAGAGTCTCACAGACAACCATTAATCAAAGTGTTGCATGTGTAACGTTAACTTTATGAAGATCAGAAGATATCTATTAGCCTACCTGTTTATTTTAGTATGTATTCTATGTATATAAATTATTAAAAAAACGTGGAAATGTAATATCGCAAGAAATCGCATATTTTCCCAGTATCGCGCAGCCCTACTCCACAGTGTTGATCACATTCATCAACCCTGTTACCAAAGTTAATGTAAGAATTAGGGATGCACCGAAATGAAATTCTTGGCCGAAGCCGAATAATGAAATGCTTGGCCGAAGGCCGAATACCGAACGCGGTGTTTCGCATTTTTTTCCATTTATTTTGCCAATTTTTTCACCATTACAATAATTAAATAGTAAAAATTAGCTTTTTACTATTTTGTGTTGCTTTTCAGAGAAATAAATCAAAGAACATAAATACAATTTCAAAATATTTATTTAACACTGAACATTTTTTCAACATTCCAGCAGATATTATACAAACAAAGCCAAATATATAACTTAAAATAAATAAATTAGTAAAATAAAAAAAATATTTTTATTTGGCCATCTTTGAAGCCCCCCTTCTTGAATAGCCTATGTTAGGCCTATAACTGACTGCTGAAAGTAACTCTGTATGTCTACAACAACAAATGTGCATTGAATAGTGCAAAAAAAATGTGGATGAACCCACAACAAATGAATAACTGTCCTAGACATAAGCCTACTTAGCCTACTTCTTCAGGAAAAGTGGCAGGTTCTTCTTTATAAAATAAAAAAGAATGGCAGACAGGGACGAAGATAAAAATATGTCATTATTTTCTTTGTTATTAAATATTAAGATCAAAGATACACATTACACATACACAAATTAATATACAAATTAAATAAACAGTGCTTTATGTTTTCAGCTACAGTAGGTGTATTTAACAGTATAGAAGTAATTAAATGAACAAATGAAAATAAAACAAAACGGACTTCACTGTATAAATTATACATTGATACTTATTAAAGCTACTATTAAAGTGTCAGTCAAGAGCAGTGAGTGATTTTCTCTTTGCATTTTGTTGTTTTATTAACATTAAAGGGATAGTTCTCCTATAAATTCAAATTGTCATAATTTGCTCTCTCAAGTTGTTTTAAACTCAAATAAGTTTCTTTCTTCTGTTGAAAATAAAAGTTACTGAGCCACATTCTTCAAAATATTAATATTAGAAAAATATTAGAAGGAAATTAATACAGGTTTGGAACAACATTAGAGTGCGTAAATAATGAGATAATTTTTATTTTTGGGTGAACTATCCCTTTAAGGATAAGCGGCAGTGCGTTTTCTATTCAGCTACTGTCTCTTTAAGAGCTGCGCGCGACGCGTCTAATATACACGCATTTGACAAGCAGATTTTCTCTCAATTTTCTCAAGTTTGCTTTCACTTTAGACATAACCGACTTTGTTTATGTAAACCTTGTGTATTTAAGACTCGAAAGATAACTTTGTCCAGTATCCAGGCACTGGTAGACAGGCTTTTAGTGCATGTGAGCTTCACATAACTTAACGTACGGACTGAGAAACGCGCATCAGCACGCAAATTAAATGTTTAACCGACAAGTCATTATTGCACATGCAAATTATGAACTTTTGCGAACTGCAGTGTCCCGTTCCGCTGCGTAAACATTTTATGTGAATATACGTCGTGTTGTTCAGTGGGACAAAGGCGCCAGAACAGCAACTGATAGAATGCACGATACTACGATATTACTTAAAAAGCAGATCGTGGAGACATTTTAATGGTCCACGATCAAAAATCGTCATATCGCACACCCCTACTTTCTCGTTCTCTGCATGATGTTCGGGGTGTCTTGATTTTAAGTGATAAATTAAACTTGAAGTGCTGTAGGCTACGTTTTTGCAGATGCACCCCCTCTGGACAATTCAGCAGAACAGTGTCTGCAAACGGCCGTTTTTGCCTCTTTCTCTGACACTTTAAATTGCTTCCAGACTGCCGACATGTTTGCTGCATAAAGCGCGCGCCTCTCACTCTACGTGGGTTACTATTTGATCGCGTCATTAAAAATGTCATTGTTCGGCAAATTTTATTCGGCCTTTTTACTTATTCGGCCGAACACCGAAAGTGCTTTTTTTTGCTATTTTCGGCCGAATAATTTCGGTTGCCGAACATTCGGTGCATCCCTAGTAAGAATAATCTCTATAACTATGAATAACTTGTATGATATTTGACAAATACAATTTTATCAGTAACTTGGTGTTAACTGATTATTCCTAAAAGAAAAATGTGTAAACTATGTTGAAAATGACTAGGCTATATGTAAATATATATGTTTCTATAAAATTAATTACTATACTATTATGATGGTAATGTTGCTGCAAATTGGGAACCAGATATAAAATAAATGTCAAATAAAACAGATAAAATAGTATTTAGCTTGATCTGATGTTG
Organism: Scardinius erythrophthalmus; assembly: GCF_964197995.2. NCBI lineage: Eukaryota > Metazoa > Chordata > Actinopteri > Cypriniformes > Leuciscidae > Scardinius > Scardinius erythrophthalmus. The sequence continues at coordinate 12,040,591 of NC_138221.1, forward strand.
ACAATAAATATACAAACGTCTCAAACCTCCCTTTACTGAAAACAAACAAAAAAACATTCTGTACCATTTCATAGTTTAACTGCATATCTAAATGTGATGAAGTGCTTGAATGTTTCTAACATGAATGTTCTTCAGCATCATGAATGAATGAAGAATAAACACCAACCTCTTTGTTCTTCAGGATCTTCAGTGTGTTTCATTCTGCAGGGTTCTGGATCACTCATGTTCTCACTGTCCTCTTTAATAAACTCAGTCTTTGCAGATTTCAGCTCTTCCTGATGCTCGTCTTCACTTGCAGCTGATGGGAATTTACAGCATTTATTGGAGAATTGCTGTGGGAGGAGCTTCACTGATGATGTAACTACAGTGGGAGGAGCTTATCTGACAAAATTAAAAATAGTATCAGTTCCTGAATTTGTTTTTATACTAAATATCACATGTAAGCATGTCTGTCTGTCTGAAGTAAAGTAACATGTGAATGTATAACTTATTTTATGGCTAACCTTAAAGCTCATTTCATTGGTGTCAACAGACTGTATTTGTTTGTGTCAATTTACAGGAGATCTGAAGACATCAGCATAATAAAAGAGGTGAAAACAGGAACTATTGTCATGAAATAAAGAGTGTTTTCAGCAGATCTGTTAATATTGATGAGCCTCAGACTATCAACACTCATTCAACAAGCCATTCAGGATCATCAGCAGATCATCTCACTTTATTCTGAGTGTTTGCTGTTAGAAACACATTATTTGAGTCAGGAAACATGATAAAAGCCTGTAAAACTGCTCTATTGAAAGAAAATACTGTTGCTTCTCACCATCTGACACAAATAAAACATAAATATATAAAAACAAACCAAACTTAATTAACCACCTCATCTAAATAACTACAACAGCATAATGTCAATATCTAAAATATATTTTGTATTTTCTAGTGATTACAATCATTGCATTATGTTATTCAAAACTGACAATAATCCTAAAAAACTCATTAGCTCATCAATTCCCCTCACAGATCTCAAACTTTCACTCTTGACTTGACATTCAGTAACAGTTCTCACTCCAAACATCGAGACAATCACACAAACGAACACAAACTCGCTCAGGTCTGAATGAACTCAACATATTCTCCTCATGCTCGCTGCTGCTGCACTAAATGTTTATTTCAGAAGGAAGACGCCAGAAAAGACGCACAAGTATCGCTGTGATCGATGAAAACAATACAGAAATGAGTCTGTCGCTTAATTAAACTGTATAAAGTGTGTGTGATGGTTGTGTAAATATGAGAAATACCTCTCCTGCTGCTTTCCTCACCTCAGAAGACTCTTCTTCTTCTTCTTCTTCTTCTTCTTCTTCTTCTTCTTCTTCTTCTTCTTCTTCTTCTTCTTCTTTATTGACGGCTCGAATTAGCGCCATCTGTTGTGGGTTTTGGATCAGAGACTCATTTTACTCCTTTTTTCATGTAATGGATGAGGAAGCAAGCACTTTTTTTATTTCAAAAAGTACAGAGATGACAACTTTGAATACGAAATGTATTAACAATGTGTTCAATGTCATCAGAATACAAATGAGAAAATAAGAGTTAACAGTGATTAGCTGAAAACTGAAAAATAAAAGACAAAAAAGAAGATAGAGAGAAATAACACGAGGGTAAGATATTAAACTATACATCAATTTCATTGTAGGCCTACTTAATAAAATTCTTATTTTAAATTATTTAAAAAACACAGTGTTAAGTGTTTTGCTTTTAAAAACAGCAAAATGTTTAATTGTTCAAGAACAGAAGAACTCATGTCCATACAAACACATGATTCTGAACCTCATCAACAAGAGATTCATAAGTTAGACAAACTTGTCAATTATAGACAAATATTCATTTTTATTAATAACAATGACAAAAACAATGAGCAATACATTTATTACAGTATTTATTCATCTTTGTTAATGTTTGTGACGTAGTGATTCTAGATAGGCCTGTAACCCCAATCACGCTTCACAGAACAATACAAATACCAAAATAAGCTCACTTTTACAATTGAAAAACGTTCTTTTTTAATTTAACTCAAAATGGGGACTCGTTTCCTTTTTCCTACATCTTGCTTATTCAAAGCATATCAAAGTGCAAAAACAATTACGAGAACAAAAAACATTTTATCTTATGACATAATCATCAAATGAACAATCATTAGATCACAATCATCTTTCAGAACAGATAGAAGAATTTACGAGTCTTCAAAGATAAATGACCTAAACAGATCTAAACAATGTCGATCAATATTCAGACACAATGCTTGTGAAGTTTATCAAGTCATTTTCAGTTCAAAGTCCATAAGGAAAGCAAACTAAACAAAATGCATTTGAAAGTTTTGTCCTTAAGCAAAGCGTTCAAGAGAAGGATGTTTGATGTTTGTGGGCTTGTGTAGATGTGTGTGAATGTGCTGTGTGAAGTATGGGATAAAAGTCCGCTAAACCCATCTTTTCCAAGAGTCAGTTGAGATTTAAGGCTCCATTTCGGAGTGAGGATGAACTGTTCAAGGCCTACCTGAAGTCCAACGCACAATCAGAATATCTGAGGCCTGTCCAAAACTAGATGAAATTCACTCACGGTCACAGCATTCCAACCCCACGCAGTTCAAAACACAGCTGATAAACGAATGGCATCGTGAACATCCGAACACTCGTTCACTGTGTAGCTGACGCAAGTCTTGTGACACGAAAACTTTCAGTCTCGTTGGTTCATGATCGGCATCATACTTCACAGTGCTTACTGTCTGTTGATTAAGCATTTGTATATTCCAAACACTGCTATGGAAAGGAGCAGCTCGCTGGAACCTTTGTAGTCGAAACTCTTCCGCAGTGCAGCAACAAAGCTTTTAAAACACAGTAATCTCAAGTCTTGACTAAATTCTGGCACATTTTAAACGTCTAAAGACTCCAGGCAGTTCAAATTGCTTCAACTTTGGCTCTTGGTGTAGTGGGGAAAAAGCCTTCAACCACATGCACACACACCTGCATCTAAATTAACCTGATTCCATTTCCTTCTGGCTACTGACTCCTGACTCCTCCTACTTGTTGCAGTGCATTATGGGTTCTGTAGTTTTTTTTCCGTCACACTCCCCCTCCATTGGATAAAACATCTCATGGTTCCTTATGAGATGTTGAAACATTAAAATCCTAAGAATTCTTCGTCCTCATCAGAGGATTCTTGAAAGAGGTCGACAAGCTTTTGTCTGTTTTGTGCTTCTAATTCAGTGGATGTTGGATAACAGGGTTTTAAATTACAAACATGAACAACACGAACATCTTCGCCTGTAGACTCCAGTGCTATTCTGTAATTTACTGGCCCCATTTGTTGGATTACCCTGTAGGGTCCTTTCCATTTTGGTGCAAGTTTGGCTGTTGAATTGTCCTTTGCACTGGACTGTGGGAAATGCCTCATCCATACCCTGTCTCTTTCATTGAATAGAATGTCCCTTCGATTCTTGTTGTAATTTCGAAGCTGTCTTAGATGGGCTTTCTTACAGTTCTCTTGTGCTCTTGCCTGCAGTTGCTTTAAATGATATACAGTGTCATAGTGGGGTGCATTTGGTGACAGATCATGGCTTTTACCTTTCAGCATCTTATCCATTGGCCCCTGTAGCTTCCTTCCTATGTGGAGTTCTGCAGGAGACATTCCTGTGGTTTCCTGCACTGCAGAATTTATAGCAAACCTGATTTCTGGCAGGTACTGGTCCCATCGTTTATGACTGTCCTCTACATATGCCGCAATCATACTTTTAAGAGTTCGATTTACCCGTTCGGTCATGTTTGTTTGCGGATGATGAGCGGTTGTCAATTTTGGCGTGACATTCCAATTCTCACACAGTTCTTTAAATATTGCAGATACGAATTGGGTACCTCTGTCGGATATAAGAAAGTCCGGTACTCCCCATCTTGTTAGTATCTCTTTTCTGAATACAGTTGCAACACTCCTTGCTGTAGCTGTACGTATAGGAAACAGTTCGATCCAGCGGGTGAAGTAGTCAACAAATACTAAAATGTATTCATTTTGATTGGTGCTACGGGGTAGTGGTCCCATGATGTCCACACCCATTATTTGATTTGGTCGTGTGCTGTTAATCTTCTGCATTTTTCCAGCAGGTTTCCGTTGGTCTGTTTTTAGGGTTTGGCACTTTACACATCTCTTTACAAATTGTTTTATATCGGACCACATCCCCGGCCAGAATGCGACATCCTGAATTCTTTTGTAAGTTTTAAAGATGCCAGCATGCCCACTTGTGGGGTCACTGTGATAGTGTTCCAGTATAGGTGAAATAAGATCCTTAGGGAGGAAGATACGGTAGTGTGACTGCTTGTCGGACAGCGTTTTTAGGTACAGCTTGTCTTCGATGACTTCATATTTTGTCTGCTGACTCCCTTTATCAACAGCCAAAGTTTGGAGTATTTTCACAATCACGGGGTCACTGTGCTGTTTCTCCCATATTAGTTCATCTGTAACTGGAAGAGTATTCACATCCTTTTGATTTGAATACAAATTACAACTTGCAGGGGGGGTAATTCGTGAAAGAGCATCCGGTGCTGTATTTAATTTCCCTTTCCGATATTCAACAATGAAATCGTACTTCTGTAACTGCAGAGCCCATCGGATGAGACGGCTGGTGGTTTTTGGAGAATTCATCACCCACTGCAGAGCAGAGTGATCTGTAACGACAGTGAACATTCTATGTTCAAGATAGTGCTGCCACTTATCTAATGCCCATATTACGGCTAAGCATTCTTTTTCTGTTGCAGAGTAGTTTGATTCAGCAGGATTAAGGTTTCGGCTGGCATAGGCGATTACCTCCTCTGTACCTTGTCCTCTTTTTTGGGTCAAGAACGCACCCAGTCCAGTCTCACTGGCATCTGTATACACAATGAAGGGATACTCAAAATTGGGATGTCCGAGGATGGGTGGAGTCATCAAGCAGGTTTTCAGTTCTTCGAAGGCTTGTTGGCACTGTGGTGTCCATTGAAAAGATCTGCCTTTTTTCTTTAAGGAATTAAGTGGTTCGGCAATTCTGGAAAAGTTTGCAACAAACCGGTGGTACCACCCGGCTAGTCCAAGAAATCGTTGGACTTCCTTCAGATTTCTTGGAACTGGATAGTTTCGAATAGCTTCCACCTTACTCGGGTCAGCTGTAATGCCGTGGATGTTAATTACATGACCTAGGAATGTCACTTCAGGCAAGCAAAACTTACTTTTCCGAAGATTTATGGTTAAGCCAGCTTCTTGTAACTTATGGAAAACAGCTTGGAGGTCAAGGAAATGCTGAGTAACAGACGAAGAATAGACGATAATATCGTCGATATACACAAAACAAATACTTCCTCGTAGTTCTCCCAAGACAGTCTCCATAAGACGTTGGAAGGTGGCTGGGGCGTTTTTAAGCCCAAAGGGCATTACATTGAAGTGAAATAGCCCAGCAGAGGTGGTAAAGGCAGTCTTTGCTTTACTGGAAGCATCCATAGTAACTTGCCAGTACCCACTATTAAGATCTAGAGTGGAGAAGATAGTAGATCCTGAAAGTGATTCCAAGATTTCAGTAAGGTTTGGTAGTGGGTATGCATCGCTGTCAGTTATAGCATTTAATCTGCGATAATCAACGCAGAATCGAAGTTGTCCATTTTTTTTCGGTACTAGAACTACCGGGGAAGACCATCCTGATTTTGAAGGTTCCACAATGCCGGTCTTCAACATTTCCTGGAGCTGCTGGTTCACAATGGCTTGTTTGGAAGGAGACATACGATAAGGTCGTTGCTTTATAGGTATTTGATGATGTGTGTAGATTTGATGTTGGAGTACATCCGTCCGTCCCAGACGAAGGGTGCACACCTGAGGATTTGTTTGTAGGATGTGACTTTACTGTTGCTTATGATCAATTGGTAAGTAAGCTGCATCCACTGCTTGTTTTATGAGTGTTAGGTCATCCTCATTGCCACTATCATTCAAGGATAAGGGTAACATTAAGGGTGGAACAGAACTTAATAATGAAATACTTGATATAGAACGATGAGCTGTATTTCCACCTGGCAGATATGGAGACCCCATTGGTGAAGGTAAAGGCACACTGGCATGACCAGGCTGAAAAAAGTAGTCCACGTCTGGATCAGAGATAAATGAATACTGTCCCTGAGAGACGTTTATCTGCATTCCACTAAAGAAGATAAAGTCTAGTCCCAAAACAATACAATAAGCAAAAGCTTTGGTTGTCAGCACAGCAACAGGTAAGGGGCAAATTTGATCATGTAATTTAAGTGAAATATTCAACCATCCCAAAGGCACTTCAGCCTTTCCATTGGCCAAATATAAAGGTCCAAGAGTCCATGGACTCAGGCTTTGTTCTGTAGGATCTAGATCTTTCCATAAGCTTTCATGGATTAGGGTATAGCTTGCCCCCGTGTCGACGATGGCTTTACCTATCCAAGTACCAATACTGACAGGTACAATTAATTGTTGCGGTACAACAACATTTTTTTTTCCAGGTATGGAACTGACTTTTGTAGGTAAGGCATTTGCAATAGCTACAGAATTGTTACTAGGTCTACCTCTGAATTTTGAAGGAAAGGTTGGTTGCGTGTTAATAGCATGTTGGCTAGACGGTGGAGCAGACTGTGAGGACAAGGTAAACTGTGGGCAATTACCAGGAGCATGATGGCCCTTACACCTCCAGCACTGCACTTGCGGTTTGTCTGCAGGTCTGTTGACATTTGGACCTTTAGACCCAGCTTGACTGTGTTTGGAACTCAAACGGTAGTCATACTGTAACTGTTGAAGATGATCCTTTTCCAGTTGTTGTCCAAGTCGTACCATTTCTTCCACAGATTACACCCGACCACGCAGCTGGCTGGCCAAGTAGGGTTTTAGGTTTTTTAGAATCATCTTAACTAATTCAGGCTCTGTTAAACTAGGGTTCCACCTTTTACAAAGTGCTCTGTACGTAAAGGCAAAATCCCTTACCGACTCTCTCTCACCTTGAGTTCGAATTCGGACACGTTCAGCGAGTTCATCCTCATAGTCTTCAGAAAGAAAAGCAGTAAGGAATGCCGATTCAAACTCACCCCAGGTAGTTATCGTAGCTCTGGCTACCTCCCACCAATCTCGGGCCGTGCCATATAGGACTGTTCTGAAAGTAGCTAGAATTTCTGGATCAGACAGAGGATGTAAAGCAAGAAAATCCTTACATTTGATTATATACAACAAAGGATCTGAGTCATCTGACGGTCTTCCAAACGTAGGGAATGTTAACTTGAGATGGTCACTCTTGACAGCAACAGCATTTAGCGGAGGTGATACAGCAATGGAAGGTGGTGACAATTCAGCTCCCTTCGGAGGGTTCAGAGTAGTTTTATGTTCGGTACTCACTGACAGTTCATTTACTTTATCTCTTAGGCGGTCAAGCTGAAGGGTCCAATGTGAAAAATCTTTAACAAATTCGTCGTGACTTTTTTGAAAGTTTTGTTGGACAGCTTTAATGCCTGAGAAATCTTTAACAAGTCCATCATGACTTTTTTGAAAGTTTTGCTGGACAGCTTTGATGTCTTCTTGGACTTCCTTTTGAAGTTGCTCTACCATGAATCGAATATCGGATAGCAGGGACTTTTTACTTTCTTGAAGTTCATCGGTTATTAACAACTTTATTGTCTTCACCATTTGGTCAGTCTCAGTTTCAGTCTGTTGTTTGTTATCTGACAAAATCTTTGAAATTTGTTGTGTATGGTTGTCCACTTTATCAGCGAGACTTTTTAATTGACTTTCATGCTGTGAAGAACTCTGTTTCAATCCACTAGTAAGTGCACTTACAGCTGCCTCTTGTTTCTCCAGGAGATCAAACAATTTGTCCCAGTTACCCTGGACCTGGGTGGTAAGATGTCCAATCTCCCTTGCAGGTGTGGGAAACGTCCCAGGTAATTCATACTGGGCCCCTGAAGACACTGGAGAACCATCCCCTACTGTCCCTGCTGGAGAAGGAGTACACAGTTGCATTTGGTCTTGGTTTCCATCCCATACAAGAGGTTGCACAGACGTGTTAGGGGAAAAGGTTGAGGGAGCAAACTGTACATGGGTTCTTGATTGTACTGCAGTGGATTGAATGGGGGTATAGGGATAGTTGGACACCTGAGTTTGCAGGCCAGGCATCCAGACTGGAGTGGCAACATCTGGAACATCAATATCCACAAAGGTTGATGATGGGTGAAAAGCATCTGCCATTATGTATTGTGTAAGAGAGAGATGGGATATTGTATATGTTATCAGTATATGAAGTGCAAAACAAATAAACAATTGATCACTTCACAATAATACCACTCACTTATAAACACTTGTGATAACCCATAGTTCACAACTGAGATTACACCCTCCTTGGTTATTAATTACAAGCTTAACTCCACAAATTCAAAGACTTGAGTTAGTTTCTACACAATTCACATCTAGTAAATGCACTTAGATAAGTTTCAGTTACATCTTACAACTTAGTTCATCACGGTTAGACTCAAGCAGATAAATAAACAAAAAACATTTCATCAAAATAAGGATCATCCTATACTTTGCTTCAAATTCTATAAGGTTTACAAATTTCAAGTTTTCAAGTCCCTGTTCGGGCGCCATTTTCTGTGACGTAGTGATTCTAGATAGGCCTGTAACCCCAATCACGCTTCACAGAACAATACAAATACCAAAATAAGCTCACTTTTACAATTGAAAAACGTTCTTTTTTAATTTAACTCAAAATGGGGACTCGTTTCCTTTTTCCTACATCTTGCTTATTCAAAGCATATCAAAGTGCAAAAACAATTACGAGAACAAAAAACATTTTATCTTATGACATAATCATCAAATGAACAATCATTAGATCACAATCATCTTTCAGAACAGATAGAAGAATTTACGAGTCTTCAAAGATAAATGACCTAAACAGATCTAAACAATGTCGATCAATATTCAGACACAATGCTTGTGAAGTTTATCAAGTCATTTTCAGTTCAAAGTCCATAAGGAAAGCAAACTAAACAAAATGCATTTGAAAGTTTTGTCCTTAAGCAAAGCGTTCAAATGAAGGATGTTTGATGTTTGTGGGCTTGTGTAGATGTGTGTGAATGTGCTGTGTGAAGTATGGGATAAAAGTCCGCTAAACCCATCTTTTCCAAGAGTCAGTTGAGATTTAAGGCTCCATTTCGGAGTGAGGATGAACTGTTCAAGGCCTACCTGAAGTCCAACGCACAATCAGAATATCTGAGGCCTGTCCAAAACTAGATGAAATTCACTCACGGTCACAGCATTCCAACCCCACGCAGTTCAAAACACAGCTGATAAACGAATGGCATCGTGAACATCCGAACACTCGTTCACTGTGTAGCTGACGCAAGTCTTGTGACACGAAAACTTTCAGTCTCGTTGGTTCATGATCGGCATCATACTTCACAGTGCTTACTGTCTGTTGATTAAGCAGTTGTATATTCCAAACACCGCTATGGAAAGGAGCAGCTCGCTGGAACCTTTGTAGTCGAAACTCTTCCGCAGTGCAGCAACAAAGCTTTTAAAACACAGTAATCTCAAGTCTTGACTAAATTCTGGCACATTTTAAACATCTAAAGACTCCAGGCAGTTCAAATTGCTTCAACTTTGGCTCTTGGTGTAGTGGGAAAAAGCCCTCAACCACATGCACACACACCTGCATCTAAATTAACCTGATTCCATTTCCTTCTGGCTACTGACTTATGGGTTCTGTAGTTTTTTTTCCGTCACATGTTAGTTAATAAAAATTCAGCTGGTCATTGTTTGTTCATGCTAGTTCACAGTGCATTAACTAATGTTAACAAATACAACCTTTAATTTTAATAATGTATTAGTAAATGTTGAAATTAATATGAACTAAAATTGATAAATGCTGTTCATTCTTATTTCATGTTAACTCATGTTTTATGTTTTGGCTCTTTTCAGTCTCATCTTAAAAAATGGTTACTGACAACTCAGCACTGTCAACATTAGTATTGTATTCTTGACAACAGACTTTGTACTAATTGTTCTAGGCTATGTTGCTCTCTTCTGTTGCCATCTTTCTCTCTTTCCTTTCTGTCATGTTAATTTTTTTAATTATTATTATTTTTTTTTTTATTATTATTTTTTTATATAATGTGTACTGTATATGTGTGATGCTCTGTCTCTGTTTTTAGGGTGACCTTTTAACATTCTGTCAAGGGTCTACAGATGAAAAATAGCCTTTTGGGCTAATTCTGGCACGTTTACATTTATGTTTATTAATGTGCATTGCCCCTGTAAATAAATAAACTAAACTCATTGTAAACCAGGAACCGCAATCCAATGGATCAAGTCTTACCTCTCAGGTAGGTCCTTCAGGGTATCGTGGAGGGGTGAGGTGTCTAAGACCCAACATCTAGCTACTGGAGTGCCTCAGGGCTCAGTGCTGGGACCACTTCTCTTCTCCATCTACATGACATCCCTAGGATCTGTTATTCAGAAACATGTTTTTTTCTATCACTGCTATCATCTAGCAACTGGAGTGCCTTATTTATAGTATTTATATCGTTTTTACCTCTACAACCATGTTGATCTGAGGGCATGTGTTGGCTTAGTCTGCGCAAGCGCCGAAAGTGATCTCTCGTGCGTTTTATCGGTAAAAATTATAGAAATACTGTTCGTTTTCTCACACAAACCGCTCGTTTCGTGTCTTAGGCCATCAATGTGTACTTACGATGGGGAATTGCTTAATTTGGACTTTGTGCATGCTCTTTGAGGTGGTGACCATAGACCTGCATTATATGACTGACAGACAAGAACGGTTTGACCTAAAAATATCAAAATTTCTTCACTTCCTTGAGGTAAAAATTCCCAGAAATTCATTGAGGTAAGCTAAAACATGCCAAAATTTAATTTCAAATTACACTATCCCTTTAAACCTACCCAAGCGTATCATATGCACGTAAAAACTAATTTTCGTGTATAAATTGCACGATAAACGCAATGCATATATATATTTGATAACATTGATATAGAGATGCATTTAGTGTGACCTGGTTGCTCAGACTCGTTTCCTATGCTTTCTTAGTCTTATTCTAATAAAAGGTAAAAACATCAGAAAAAAAAAAATTATTATATATATATATATATATATATATATATATATAAATACACTCATGGTATTATAATAAGTGTGGTTTTTGTGTGCTCTTTTACTGTCACATGATGGTCACACACATCTTAAAGATACGTCTTCCACAAAAGCAAGGCATCAGATTGTGTATGATATTGAGTTTGTTGATGGTCTTCGCTGTAGAATCTGAAGTTCAGCTGGATTCAGTCAAACTGGAGGTAGAATAGCATAAGACGAGAGCAGGAGGAAGCTTTCCTTATACACTCCATCTAAACAAGACACTAACGAAATTAGCATTGATTAATACTAGTACTACTAAAAAATTGCATGTTCATTGTTGATCACTTTTATCACACATTTTTAAAAACAACAAAAACTCTCTGAAAGTGTTACATATGAGGTGGTGATCTCAAGATGCATGTACAGAAAGTACAATAGAAATACTTTAATGTTAATCACAGAAAATACTCTCAAGGGAATAAAGTAACAATAACATTTGTTTTTTAAATTCCCCATGGGCGAATTCCCCACCTCGGCTACGCAGAGAAGGTACTATTTTTTTTTTTTAAGTTTAATTTTACAATTATTTCAAATACTCTTTGTTTGCATTAAAACCATGTCAATCTGCAAAACAAAACGTGGTTTCTGCATAAAATTCATTTTCACAGTTAATTAGGGATGTTTTTAAGGAACAACCACATCCACTTTTAAATCCAATATGGGTTTATATTTTAGTGAAATGTTATGGAAATGTCAGATGAGGGATGAAATAACAGTTTAAGTCCGTAAACTGGCACGGACCACATTACAAAACGTTAGTGGACGAAAAGAACGAACAACTCAAACCCGAAGACTCAAGAGGTGAACTAATTATTTGTGTTTCCTCTAGATCTGAGTTGTTAGTTCAACACATCATATCCCCTTAAGCTGAAGCTATCCAGCCTTTACAGGTTTAAACGAGAACACATCAAAACACAACAACACAGCAAACACAGATAAGGGTTACTAATGTAGACAAACAGCCGTCTCATTCTATCTCAGTCATGTGTGGAGGAAAGTATAGTTTATTAGGGAATTAAAGAGCCAACCCAAAAAGCAATTATAATACTTAATGGTTTTCAGATATTATGACAGTAATATCATGATGGTATGATATTATATTTTGCATCTGGGTTTTCTAAATAAATCATAAATGGAAGAACAATTATCATTTTAAAAACAAAAATGAAGAACAAAATAAAAATAAATTGTGTTACAGCCTCTTCTTCAGCTTAAGCGTTTACTTTCCTTCATGAAAGAGTAAGCACAATACTGAGATATATTTGGATTATAAGACAAGTGACCATATATATGAAACTCATAAGCACGCACAACAAAATAATTTATATCATGAAGCAAAATGATATACAAGATTAAACTTTTTGACATTGTTCTTGCGAAGGAACTTTGATCTGAATCCACAGTTGAATCTGCTGGTTTTAAATATTAACTTTAGTCACTGTGAAAACTTAAGAAAAAGTTTCTTAGTCATGTTGGTTATGGCTGGTTATGAAAGATTTATCCAGATTATATTTTATTGCTTGATGCATTATTGTGTCACATTTGGCGAATACATAGTATCAAACCTGAAAGTGTTGGATCTGAAGAGGATCTACTTACAGTGAACGTGTTTTGTATGTTTGAGTAGAGAAGATGGATGATTGAAACACTTCCCACATGCAGTGCAGGGATACGGCTTTTCTCCAGTGTGAATAATCCGGTGCAGTTTTAAATGTGCAGCTGTAATAAAAGTCTTCTCACACTCAAAGCACACATACTCTCTCACACCAGTGTGGATTTTCTGATGTGCACGTAAATATGGCAGCAGTGAAAAACTCTTTCCACACACAGAACATGAATGCGGCTTCTCCTTCGTATGAACTCTCAGGTGTGTCTTCAGGACTGAATTCGATAAAAATGTTTTGCCACATTGATCACATGTGAAGGGCTTCTCTCCGGTGTGGATTTTTATGTGTTCCTTAAGGTGTGTTGATTTAGTAAAGCTCTTTCCACACTGATCACAAATGAACGGTCTCTCTCCAGTGTGAACTCTCATGTGATCCGTAAGAGATGCTTTAACTGTGAAACTCTTTCCGCACTTATCACAAGTGTGCGGCTTCTCTCCAGAGTGGTTCCTCTCATGTCTGTTCAGAGATGTCGACCGACTGAATCTCTTGTCACAGTGTGAACACTTGAAAGGTTTCTCGCCTGTATGAACTTTGTTGTGTTCCTTAAGTCTTCCTTTTTTTACGAAACTCTTCCCGCACTGATCACACGTGAACGGCTTCTCTCCAGTGTGAACACTCATGTGAATCTCAAGATTGCGTTTGGTTGTGTAACTCTTTCCACACTGAGTGCAGGTGAACGATTTCTTGGCTCTTCTTTTCTTTAAATCTTTCTGTTTGGTTTGAAAGTTACTCAAAGGTTTTTCTCCAGTTTTTACATTATTTTTCTCCTCAACTTCAATCAATTCTTCATTCTCCTCGTTTTCTTCAATCAAATCTGAAACAAAGATAAACACGATTAATTTTCACTAACTCAAAAAAAAAAAAATTAAAATGAGAAAAGTGAAGGACATAAAGGTGAGCCCTGATGCAACAGTGGACATTAGGCCATTTCTATTTTAAAAAATCCTAAACAATGCTGATGCATTTTTAGTAAGTATACATCCCTGCAACTTAACCTGAATGAGGTACATTGATCTTACAATTATTATTTTAAACATATTATAGGCACAAATCCCATGTTTCTATGGGGAGAACAATTAAATATGTTTGATCAACTACACAATTATCTAATATACATTTTGTCAGGATTGTCTTTCCACAGTTCATAGAAAGTGTCCCTTATTATTTATTGCTATATTGCTAGATTATTCAACAGCTGTAAAGATTTTTCTTATTACAACAAATCTAAATCTAAAACTGTTTGAAGAATAAACACCAACCTCTTTGTTCTTCAGGATCTTCAGTGTGTTTCATTCTGCAGGGTTCTGGATCACTCATGTTCTCACTGTCCTCTTTAATAAACTCAGTCTTTGCAGATTTCAGCTCTTCCTGATGCTCGTCTTCACTTGCAGCTGATGGGAATTTACAGCATTTATTGGAGAACTGCTGTGGGAGGAGCTTCACTGATGATGTGATTGCTGTGGGAGGAGCTTCACTGATGATGTGATTGCTGTGGGAGTAGCTTCACTGATGATGTGATTGTTGTGGGAGGAGCTGATCTGCCAAAATCAAAAATATATAATTTAATGAGTTTTTTTTTTAATATATATACTAATTGACACATCTAAGAATTTATGTCTGTCTGTCTATTGTAAAGTAACTGGTGCTAATTCACAAATCCAGTGTATTGTTCATCCTAACATTATTCTGCTTCTTCGTTTAAATATATTTAAAATTTTGAAAATAAAATAATGAAAATCCTTACAAATATAAAATGGTAAGAAAAACAGTTGAAAGCATAAACACAGAAATAAATGTACATATTTGTAATCATCAAATACCCTCAGTCTGCTGACATCAATGAAATGAGCTTTAAGTGTCAATTCACAGGAGATCTGAAGACATCAGCATAATAAATGAGGTGAAAACAGGAACTATTGTCATGAAATAAAGAGTGTTTTCAGCAGATATGTTAATATTGATGAGCCTCAGACTATCAACACTCATTCAACAAGCCATTCAGGATCATCAGCAGATCATCGTAACACTTTATTTTACAGTGTCTTTGTTGCATATGTTACATGTACTTACCATAGTAATAACAGTAAATGATGCACAATTACATGAAACTAACCCTCAACCAAACCCTAATCCTACCCTAACCCTATAGTAAGTACATGTAGTTGCTTAATATTACTCAGAACTTAAATATAGAATTACACTGTAACAATGACACCTTAAAATAAAGTGTAACCAAAAGTGGCTAAAGTCTCTTCTGTCCTCACGTACGGTGGCTAAAGATGAAGACTGCTTTTACAGATTTAAGAGAAAGTCTGGATAACAAAGGTTAAGTAAATTCAGCATTTAAACTAAAAATAACCTTAGAAATGCTCCTAGCATCAAATATTTTAGATTGCTGTAATGGTTCTAATTTGGAAAGTAAAGATTTACATTTTAACATTTGTGAATGAATTTAAAAATACATCATGTCTAAGTTACAGTCTTAAGACGGCTCTTGAAAAGATTATGGTAACACTTTATTAAAAGCCTTTATGTATAATGCATTATAAAGGTATTCATAATATATGTTATAATGCATTATCTGTCACAGTGTCTGGTTTATGTTCCCTGGGTCACCACTAGATGTCCTCCTTCCCCACGGTGTCTGTCACTATTCTGAACTGCATTTCCCACAATTCCTGTCTGTCACTGATTGTCAATTGTCTTTCAGCTGTTTCTCGTCACCTTGTCAGAACTTGTGTATATATACCCTGTCTGTTTTAGTGTTGGTCACGGAGTCGTTGTATATGGTCACCACACTTCTGAGGTCTGTCTTTCTTGCTAGTTTCTTGTTTTGTTTATTTGTATTGGATTGCTAACTTGGATTTTGACCTTGCCTGGACGACTATGAGTTGGATTACCCTTTAATAAACACCACTTTCATACTGCTCTTGGATCTCCTGATTCCTGTGTGTATTCGTGACAGAACGACTCCGTCACAGAAGGATCCAGCGGTATGTTTTCGGGCTTCTCTTCCCCGGCCGCCGAGCGGGAGAGGAGAGATTTGTTTAGGTGAACCCGCCTGGTAGTTTTCCGTGGGACCCGTGGAGGTCGCGGAGGACTGGTGGGTCGAGGGGGAGTCCAGCACCGCTCTCCACCATGGCCCCCCTTCGACTCTGGGATGGTGGAGGATCAAGTGGTGCCACCGTCTCGCCGTCGCAGACGGAGAGGGGACAAGATGGCCGCTGGTGAGCCTGTGTCTTTGGACAAGATGGCCGCCGCCGAGCCTGTGTCTTCGGACAAGATGGCCGCCGCCGAGCCTGTGTCTTCGGACAAGATGGCCGCCGCCGAGCCTGTTCACGTCACATTTTCCGAGCCTGTGTCTTCGGACAAGATGGCCGCCGCTGAGCCTGGGTCTTTGGACAAGATGGCCACCGCTGAGCCTGGGTCTTTGGACAAGATGGCCACCGCTGAGCCTGGGTCTTTGGACAAGATGGCCGCTGCCGAGCCTGGGTCTTTGGACAAGATGGCCACCGCTGAGCCTGGGTCTTTGGACAAGATGGCCACCGCTGAGCCTGGGTCTTTGGACAAGATGGCCACCGCTGAGCCTGGGTCTTTGGACAAGATGGCCGCTGCCGAGCCGGAGCCAGTGTCTGTTCCTGAGCCGGAGCCAGTGTCTGTTCCTGAGCCGGAGCCAGTGTCTGTTCCTGAGCCGGAGCCAGTGTCTGTTCCTGAGCCGGAGCCAGTGTCTGTTCCTGAGCCGGAGCCAGTGTCTGTTCCTGAGCCGGAGCCAGTGTCTGTTCCTGAGCCGGAGCCAGTGTCTGTTCCTGAGCCGGAGCCTGTGTCTGTTCCTGAGCCTGTGTTTGTGTTTGTGTCTGTGTCTGTGTCTGTGTCTGTTCCTGAGCCTGAGCCTGAGCCTGTGTCTGTGTCTGTGTCTGTGTTTGTGTCTGTGTTTGTGTCTGTGTTTGTGTCTGTGTTTGTGTCTGTGTCTGTGTTTGTGTCTGTGTTTGTGTCTGTGTTTGTGTTTGTGTCTGTGTTTGTGTCTGTGTCTGTTCCTGAACCTGAGCCTGTGGTGCCAGTTCCAGTGCCTGAGCCGGTGGTGCCAGTTCCAGTGCCTGAGCCGGTGGTGCCAGTTCCAGTGCCTGAGCCGGTGGTGCCAGTTCCAGTGCCCAGGCCGGTGGTGCCAGTTCCAGTGCCCGAGCCGGTGGTGCCAGTTCCAGTGCCCGAGCCGGTGGTGCCAGTTCCAGTGCCTGAGCCGGTGGTGCCAGTTCCAGTGCCCGAGCCGGTGGTGCCAGTTCCAGTAGTTCCAGTGCCTGAGCCGGTGGTGCCAGTTCCAGTGCCTGAGCGGGTGGTACCAGTTCCAGTGCCAGTTCCAGTGCCTGAGCCGTTGGTGCCAGTTCCAGTTCCTGAGCCATTGGTGTCTGTTCCAGTTCCTGTGGCGTGGCCGCCCGAGGGGTCTTCACCGCCCTGGCCGCCCGAGGGGTCTTCACCGCCGTGGCCGCCCGAGGGGTCTTCACCGCCGTGGCCGCCCGAGGGGTCTTCACCGCCGTGGCCGCCCGAGGGGTCTTCACCGCCGTGGCCGCCCGAGGGGTCTTCACCGCCGTGGCCGCCCGAGGGGTCTTCACCGCCGTGGCCGCCCGAGGGGTCTTCACCGCCGTGGCCGCCCGAGGGAAAGTCTCCACCCTGGCCGCCCGATGGACGATCTGCTCCGCCCTGGCCGCCCGATGAATGGTCTGCTCTGCCTTGGCCGCCTGAAGGAAAGTCTCCGCCCTGGCCGCCCGATGGGCCGTCTGCTTCATCCTGGCCGTCCGATGGACTGTCTGTTTCGCCTTGGCAGCTGGCTAAACCGTCATCCTCTGTTCCTGTTCCCCTTCATGGACCTGGCCCCCCATCCCTCCCCCTGATCCTCCACCGTTCCACCTCCCTCCTGAGCTCTTGTTTTGTTTGTTTTTTTGTGGGTCTTGGAGCGTCTGGTAGCCGCTCCGTAGAGGGGGGGGGTTATGTCACAGTGTCTGGTTTATGTTCCCTGGGTCACCACTAGATGTCCTCCTTCCCCACGGTGTCTGTCACTATTCTGAACTGCATTTACCACAATTCCTGTCTGTCACTGATTGTTCATTGTCTTTCAGCTGTTTCTCGTCACCTTGTCAGCACTTGTGTATATATACCCTGTCTGTTTTAGTGTTGGTCACGGAGTCGTTGTATATGGTCACCACACTTCTGAGGTCTGTCTTTCTTGCTAGTTTCTTGTTTTGTTTATTTGTATTGGATTGCTAACTTGGATTTTGACCTTGCCTGGACGACTATGAGTTGGATTACCCTTTAATAAACACCACTTTCATACTGCTCTTGGATCTCCTGATTCCTGTGTGTATTCGTGACATTATCTTTTTATTAAATAATCGTAACCAAAGTTATGATAAATTATAACATTTATAATATTTGCAGATTCCTAGTTACAACTGAAATACATAAGTATTATATTATAACTGTGGTTACAATTAATCATGAGACCATACAATTCATTAAATGTGCATTATAAAGGCTTAAAGTAAAGTATTATCCAACATTTAAATGATATTATAACAAACATCTGAATCTGTTTCCCACAGGGATCTGATGATCCTGATTCGCTAAATCAATACTCTACAGTATGTGAACGAGCGGCACTTTGTTTCTTCACAAGGAGGATTAAAGCTGATTTCCAGACCCTTTACTCCCTCCGTTCCTCTGTGGTGAAACGAGCTGCTAAACTCCATCTGATCTACTGAGATCATCACAACCTTACAAAACAAGGCACTTTCAAAGAAAAAAAATATTTTCTACATTTCACGTCTGCTCTGGTTATTTCTTGGATTGAATTCACTTCAATCATACCTGATTAATGAATGTAATAAAGTTTGATCTCGTTACCTAATCTGCCTAACAGGGCAGGGTTCGCCTAACACTCAGAAATGAGAAAACAAACAATAGCCGTTTGAACTCTTCTCCACTTTATTATATGCAACACATGAGATCACTAACTCTAAAACCCCCGCGACACTTCAGTACCAAAAGTGCACATGACCCATGCCTATCTACGGCATTTCTCGAGATGAAAAATACATTGCATACACGCATGTATACAACGACCATCAGTACATCCAGAATTAATGCATCATAACATAATCCAACAAAGTCTGTTACACAATATAAATGTATTTTTATTTGTCGTTTTGTCGATCTAACACAAAAAGTGCTTCTCCCCATTTTTTGGAAACAACTGTCTCCATTTGTTCATTATGCAACAAAGATTGCTAAAGTCAACAGATTTTACTAACAGACTAACCAATCTCGGTGTAAAAATAAATAATGACGCTTTCATCTTCGTTAAGTAATTTTGTCCCCCTAGTAATTTGTATCCCAGACAGCAACATAGTGTCGGCCCAGATCCGGCCCACATCTGGTAGCACTAGGTTGCTATCTGGGTCTGAATCTCAGGTGAAAATTGTCTTTTAGACCCACCTATAAAACATTGTCATCTCCTTACCGTAGCCTGATTCACAGCGGTAAGCTTTTAATGGGTTCTAATTTGAGTGGTACTGGTAGGTTTCCACAGGAAATATGAGCTTGCCGCAGTTCGTCTCTGCGTCATTACGTTAAGTCTGTATACATAAAGGAGGAGTCCCAGCTAGTAGGCTATTCTGCGTGTGAGGTTGCTGCAGGTGGCCGATCATATATAGCCTTAAATACATACAGTCACGTAGTGTTGATAACAATAACAATTTGAGAACAAAGTATAAAAATGACAATTTGCACGGTTTGACGTGATCTGAGCTAACTTTGCGATCGTTAGATTTAATCACCAGTTGATCAGAACAAAAGTGGTTGACGTTACTTACTTGTTCAGATGACATTTTCCTTCTTATTTTGGACGCGTGTTGGAGAAGCGTGTGCAGATAAATGAAGATATGAAGTAAATGAAGATATAAACAAACCCAAGAATTTATGATTTCTGCGCTTTTCACATTCACAATATAATGTGTTTTAATTCATCTAATAGCTACTTTTTTATTAAATGCAGCATAAACTAGTTTCAGAGCTCTGTACAGGTCATTACACAAAAAACATCTGCAGCGTTTTAACTGGAAAGTTAGTTTACATATTTATATAAACAATAACCATTGGGGAACATTCTATATTTGGTAACTATTTCTATGTTAATATAAAACATTTCTATGTTGTTAAAACTAACTATCCTGCAATGTTTTGGGAATATTATTTTATTGTTGCAACAAAATAAAAAGAGCATTCCTAGAACATTATTATTTAGTTCCCAAAACAATAACCAAACAGGAACCAAATACCAATGTTAGGGGGACGTTCTGTGTTTGCTGGGAAGCCCCTGAAGCAAACGTAATACTTGGCTTTCAGAACTGAAAATTATGGAATTATTCCTGAAGCAAGAAGAATCAGCAGACAATAAAATTGGACAATAAAAACAAGCTTTGGATACAATTATGATTTTAATCAATCATTACTTCAAGTACAAACATTTATACAAATTAAAACTAATGAGACAGATCTCAAACAATGAATGAGTAACAATTAATTTCAGATTCATGTCTCTGTTAAAAGTGTTACGGCCTCTTCTTCAGCTCCTGAACATGAAAGTGTTTTTTCCGGTGTAATATTTCTGGTGCTCTTCTTCTGAATGAGAATGCAGAAGTGATTTCAGAACGAAGGCCCGAGTGAAACTCTTCCCGCATTGATCACATGTGTAAAGTTTCTCTCTGCTGTGGATCCTCTTGTGAACCTTCAGACTTGATTTACATGTGAAGAGCTTTTTAGGCTTCTATTTTTCCTTTCTCGTTCATGTCCATCGGGTCTAAAAGAAACATTAAATCAAGTGAGATTTCAAATGAGAGACAAACGTGAAATGAAAAGTGAAGCTCAAAGTCAAGATCACTGATGAGTTCAATAGTAATTTTAATCCCATCAAATCTGGTCGACAACTGATGTGCACGATTATGATCTATTTTAATGCCATGAAGATGATTTGTGTTATAAAACACTAGTTTGGTCATGAAACAATGTAAATCTGTTCTTCATCATGAAGAATGAATGAGGAATCAAGAATAAACACCAACCTCTTTGTTCTTCAGTATCATGATGTTTCATTCTGCAGGTTCTGGATCACTGGCGATCTCTCGGTCCTCTCCTTCCAGATGCTTTCTGGCAGTTCTGCTAAACACAAACAAGTTTCATTTCCTACAGACATGATGCGAGAGGAATAATCAATATTTCAAGTACTAAGGCTAATCACAAAAATAGTGACCTTGAACATGTAACCTAACAGTGTTGTTCAATAAAACCCAAATTATTACTTACTTTGATACTTTATTTGAACCAATTATTGCTTGTTATTATATATTTGTATTTTAATGGCTGTTGTTTCACTTGGATCTATCTTTATTAACACATTTTTGTTCGATTACTCGATTTATCGGTGGAATAATTGGCAAACTAATTCATTACTAAAATAATCGATAGCTGCAGCCCTACTTTACTTTTGCTTTAAAAAAGGATTTCATAAAAATTTGGATTTCATTTAGTGTTTCACTACTGAAGTCCTGTTTATTTTTTCCATCTAGCTGTGCTGAACAGAAGCCCAGAACATGAGGATATATTGACATTCAGAACATGACTTTCTCAGACTTATTATTGTTATTACTAATATTTATTGTTATTTTATTTTTATTTTATGTTTGAATACAAATTTTTACTAAATTAGTTGATAGATTAATTGATACAAAAATAGTTGTTAGTGGCAGCCCTAGAAAAAAAACTATTATGTAGTGGAAATGGCTTATAAATTAATAAGCGGTCCTCTGCCGCCATCTACTGTTTATAGTACTTTTTAAAGCTACACTGTGTAATTTTTTTAGTTGATTATTAGCAAAAAACACTTAGTTCTTTCAAAAATATATGTTCTCATTAATGTATATTTACTTCTTTCAAGTAATAAAGTATTCTCGTTAGTTTATAATCTACCATTGAAAGTACATACGGGTGAGGGGTTCGAATGTCGGTCGCCATGTTGCCCCTCCATCTTGAAACTACATTAGCCAAAGAGGGACATACCTGTAAATTCAAGCTTCGCCTTTCGCGCTTTACACTCAGTGACACAGAGACGAATGCGAGGGGGATATTACTCGTGACTGCCGGCAGATTTGAAAGATTGCTGATGGAGGATCACGCCTATTTGAGGACATGTAACGTTAGCAGAGTCGCCAAGGAAGCGAAAGAGAGAATTAAAACGTCAACGCGACAGACAAATCAGCAAGACCAAAGTCAATACTGGAGTAACTTTTCCCAGATGGAAAGAGCTCATGAGGAGCAAAGATTTTAAAACAGACGTGTAGTTGCCTGCTTTCTTCTCGACAGGTAATTCAGCCTATTTGTGTAAATTCGAAGTTTTATAGTTGCTTGACTAACCATTGCATGGTTGTGGATAACGCCAGAACGACCTCTAGTATAACTTGTGTTACTTTTCCTCACGTCAATGGTGAAAAAGTATTGTTTACCTTGTAACATAAATCTGTGCTGTGACGGATCACAGGTGACGAATAGTTTTAAAGGCGCAATTGGACGAAGTCGAACTGGAAGCCATGTTAATCTTGGAATAATACGGCCACCGTAGGAGTTAAAACGCTCTCGAAATTGAAAGGAACAGAAACTAATATTCACTGGGTAGTCATATACAATTTCACCACTAGATGGGGGAAAATATCACACAGTGTAGCTTTAAATAAATATGTTGGTTTGCCAAGTATAAGTTTTCCTAGATTTTGAAGTGTTTAGTTTTACAAATGCGGACAATCTTTGAAGCATGAACAAATCATGGTTTTGGTAATCACATAAAAATAACATTAAAACTGGATAATATTTAAAAAAATGAAGTGCTGGAAAAAGTGTGAAGGACTTGAAAGTCCTTGATTAGTGCTTGAATTTTACTCTCAAAAGAATGTACGAACCCTGAAACGAATAATGTAAAACCATTTGTCTATTTCTGCCACAATACCATGGTTATAGTTAGCATTACTACATTAAATCCACAGGGAATATTGGTGATTTGTGGACTTAAAAGCCATATAACTTGAACTTGTTCGTTCATGGCACAATGTTTCTCCTGGCTTCCAAGTCAGTGCTATTTGATCTGATATACAGTATATGTTTAATAACAGAGAAGTGTTGGGTGAGTAAATCATGGACTAATTAAATTTTTGGGGTGAAATATCCCTTTAATTCAGTATTAACAGATGAGGAAGACAGACGGTGGATGTGACACTCTGTTTATTTTTTCATCTAACTGTGCTGAACAGAAGCCCAGAACATGTGGACATATTGACATTCAGAACATGCTGACTTTCTCAGACTTATTATTTTTCATTTTATGTTTGTATACACATTTTTACTAAATTAGTCAATAGATTAATCGATACAAAAATAGTCGTTAGTGGCAGCCCTAGAAAAAACTATTATCGAGTGGACATGGCTTATAAGTCAGTAAGCGGTCCTCTGCCGCCATCTACTGTTTATAGTACATTTTTAAATAAGTATGCAAGGAGAAGTGTTGGGTGAGTAAATCATGGGCTAATTTTCCTTTTTGGGTGAAATATCCCTTTAATTGCCGTCTAAAGGTTACACGGTTGATGATGGACCCTGTTTATCATGACATTTTCTTTTTACTTGTTTTTTTTAGATTTATTTTTATTGTTTCTAACATGTCCTGTTCTGTAGAGTTGCTCTTTATTTATAGTTTTTATACTGTAGTGTACATACAACCAGTAAAACATGTCCTGTTCTGTAGACATGGTTATTATGTATTCATGTCTTACTAGTGATGTTACGTATGACACTGAAGCTTCGATGCGCGTATCACATAAGCGACACAATTTGTAGTGAAGCCCCGTATCGTGGCGTGTATTGGTTTACTAGAGTCACGTGATCGATGACAAACGAAGCCTCACTTTCTGTCCAATCACGTGCGCGTTTCCTCTTTGGGTGAGAGAGAGAGAGAGAGAGAGAGAAGGCCTACATTAAATTTTATTGAATCATATAAGCTTATAAGCTATTATATTTTATTATCACACTTTAATGGGAAAATGAATTTATTTAATGAACAAATCAAACACAAACATGTAAGGCTTTTATTTGTGCACATAACATTGAAACTATGGAGTGTGTTGTGGTTGCTTCATCTGCCAGAGCTTCTAACACAGGCTTCTGGCTGCTTTATTTTAAATAAGCACCAGGTGGCGCTGTTCTCAGCGCTGTTCTCGATACTCTCGAAGCTTTGAATCTTTTCCTGGAACAGTCAGGGGAAAGCCTCAGTGATTCATGAGGCTTCATTTCCCCATCCCTATGTTGTACCAGTCCAATATGACTGTCAGTTTAAATAAACCTTGTGTTTATTTGTTATGAATCTATTTTGATACGTTTTCCCATAACTTTTGTAATTTTACGCGTTTAAAATATCAAAATTAATATCAATATCACTATCACATTTGGTCAATATCGTTCACCCCTACCTTGATCTCTGACTGCGGTGATGTGGTTTCTCCACTGCATGGATCTTCATGTGTTGCTTCAGATCACTTTTAACAGAGAAACTCTTTCCACACTGATCACACGTGTGCGGCTTCTCTCCAGTGTGGATCCTCTCATGTTTTATCAGATGATCTGACTGACTGAATCTCTTGTCACAGTGTGAACACTTGTAAGGTTTTTCTCCAGTGTGGATCCTCTCATGTGTTTTCAGATTTATTAAATGACTGAATCTCTTGTCACAGTGTGAACACTTGTAAGGTTTTTCTCCTGTGTGAATTCTCTGGTGCTGTTTTAAACTGTCCGCTCTAGTAAAAGTCTTCTC
The DNA here is from genome assembly GCF_964197995.2 of Scardinius erythrophthalmus. Lineage (NCBI taxonomy): Eukaryota > Metazoa > Chordata > Actinopteri > Cypriniformes > Leuciscidae > Scardinius > Scardinius erythrophthalmus. Next base: position 12,065,357 of record NC_138221.1, read on the forward strand.
ACACTCAAAGCACATGTACTCTCTCACACCAGTGTGGATTTTCTGATGTGCATGTAAATGACCCAGTTGTGAAAAACTCTTTCCACACACAGAACATGAATGTGGCTTCTCCTTCATATGAACTGTCAGGTGTGACTTCAGGTTTGATGCACAGACAAATGTTTTGCCGCATTGATCACATGTGTACGGCTTCTCTCCGGTGTGAACTCTCATGTGGCGCTCAATATGTTGTTTGTTTGAGAATCTCTTTTCACACTGATCACACATGAATGGCTTCTCTCCAGTGTGGAACCTCATGTGACCATTAAGATTTTGTTTGTTTGAGAAACTCTTCCCACACTGATCACAAGGGAATGGTTTCTCTCCAGTGTGGATCCTCTCGTGTGTTGTTTTATCTGCCGACTGAATGAATCTCTTGTCACAGTGTGAACACTTGTAAGGTTTTTCTCCAGTGTGTATCCTCTCATGTTTTTTCAGATCTGATGACTGACTGAATCTCTTGTCACAGTGTGAACACTTGTAAGGTTTTTCTCCAGTGTGAATTCTCTGGTGCTGTTTTAAACTGTCCGCTCTAGTAAAAGTCTTCTCACACTCAAAGCACATGTACTCTCTCACACCAGTGTGGATTTTCTGATGTGCATGTAAAGTTTGCAGCAGTGAAAAACTCTTTCCACACACAGAACATGAATGCGGCTTCTCCTTCGTATGAACTGTCAGGTGTGTCTTCAGGGCTGATGCACAGACAAATGTTTTGCTGCATTGATCACATGTGTACGGCTTCTCTCCGGTGTGAATCCTCATGTGTAATTTATGGTGTGAAGATTGACTGAAATCTTTCCCACATTGATCACACTTAAATGGCTTCTCTTCAGTGTGAACTCTCGTGTGAACATCAAGATTCTGTTTGGTTGTGAAACTCTTCCCACACTGATGGCATACATACGGCTTCTCTCCAGTGTGAACTCTCATGTGTCGCTCAAAACTTTGTTTGCTTAATAAACTCTTTCCACACTGAGTGCAGGTGAAAGATTTCTTGGCTCTTCTTTTCTTTAAAAATGTCTTTTTAGTCTTTGAGCGACTCAAAGGTTTTTCTCCAGGTTTGACATGATGTTCCTCTTCCATCAGGTCTTGACATGAAAGAAAAAAATATTAAATTTCATTTTCAGTACATTAACATAATTAAAAGAGAAATATAAAGTGAAAGGACATGAAATTGAACCCTGATGTAATAGTAGAAAGTAGACGGTTATAAAATATTATGATAATTTGATGCCTTTTTATAAATTGATTATATGTCCTTGAAACTTTCCATGAATGAGGTAAATTTATCTTCCAATTATTATTTTTAAAACATAGGCACGAATCCCATGTTTCTTTAACAAAATATATTAAATATATATGATAAATTACACAATTATCTAACATGATATTAACATTAAAGGGGGGGTGAAATGCTCATTTTCACTCAATCTCCTGTTAATCTTGAGTACCTATAGAGTAGTATTGCATCCTTCATATCTCCAAAAAGTCTTTAGTTTTATTATATTTATAAAAAGAAAGATAGGCTGTACCGAGTCTTTCCGGAAAAAAACGAGCGGCTGGAGGCGGGCCGTGTGGGCGGAGCTAAAGCTGTGCTAACGCGCCGAGCTAACAACAACACACAGAGACATTTGAAGCAGTTTTACTCACCGCCCGGTTCCAACGCACGACCGCGAACCTTTATCATTGTGACTGCTCGATCCTTAAGCATTAGACGATCAGCAAATCCGTCGATCTGGCCTTTGTTTATAAAACAAGCATCGTCGAAATGCAGGGAACAAACAGTCTTACACAACTCCGTTTATGCTCAGGAAAAACAAACTCCATCCACTGGTCCCTTAGCGCTGGGTTCTTTGGGAATCTGTGCAGGGTTGTCTTGCCCTGGCAACCAAAAACACACTTCTTTGGTGACATTGACTTCCCTAAAGCCGAGCATAGCGCTTTGATGGGCGTACTGCTTTCGCTCTCTTGCTCTGGTCTACAGTTGCGCGCGCCCGCGGAGAAGTGCCCTTAGGACCCATATAAGGAAATTCCGCTACATCTGACGTCACACATGCCCATACTCGAAAAAAACTTTCCGAAACTTGTGACAAACCGGAAGGAGCATTTTTGGCACAGAAATACTCCTTCAAACGTACAATTTAATTTTTGAAACTTTGTCCATGTTTAGCATGGGAATCCAACTCTTTAACAGTGTAAAAAACTCAGTATGCATGAAATAGCATTTCACCCCCCCTTTAAAATATACAATATTGCCATATTTTGTCACCAACTCTGAAATTGATTTTGACTTTACTAAAAAGGTTTTGAATTATTAGTGGCCATTCACACTAGACTTTTCCTTCATAGACTTCCATTCATGCGCATGTGAAAGTGGGACACCAGAAACACAAGCTCAAGTGAATAACCCTGTGAGAAATAACACAAGCGTTCAGCATTCAAGTGGAGTGGGTTGTTTATTTTTTTAATTATTATTATTATTATTTGTTATATGTTGAACGTGTGTTTGTAAAAAAGCTGCCGCAGAATGTGACGTCATTTCATGACCGTTGCAGTGTCTGTAGAAACTTCACAAGCTCAAAGTGTAGAGTGACTGCAGCTTTAACTAGATTTAAATTAACTATTTTATTAGTACTATCTGTGTCCTACATGTTTCACTCAACCCTGTTACTCCTGACATGATTTCCCTCCTTTCAAAAACATTTCCTAAAACTAGGGCTGCACGATATTGAAGAAAAATGTGATATGAGATATGATAATGCTTAAAGTGAGTAAAATAAACTTGATATAAGATGATATATAAGATGATATAAGATGATATATTCAAAGATGATATAACCAACATACATGTTTCACCTTATTTTTGTGACAAGAAAACATCCCTACAGCTTCAGAAAGTGAACATCAGTGTTTTACTGTAACATTAGAAGTGTTATTGTAACATCAGTGTAAACCACGGGGTTTATGGTGAATCCACTGCTGCTTCAGTGAAAATGTATTGAGTGATTATAATCAAGGTATTAATCAATATTTTTCCTTCTAAATATCAAATGAGTTGAATGACTTCTGTGAGGATTTTACTTTGTTATAGAAGTTACCAGTGATAATATCGCAATATGATGAAACACGATTTTTTACTGCGTTGTAAAAAACGTTGATTTTTTACTGCGTTGTTTTACTGCGTTTTTTACTGTATTGTCACGTGACACGCGAGAGAAAAGCAGTCTGCAGATGTAGCATCAACTTGGCACACTACACATATAGGCCTGGTATACAGGAAAGAACACTTCTTTTTAATATATATAATATATACTAACAAACTACATCTTATATTTCAAAATAGGTTTGCACTGGCTACCTCTCGCTGCTCGCATCAAGTTCAAGGCATTGACGCTTGCTTACAGATCTATCACAGACTCAGCTCCCTCCTACTTTCTCTCACTCTTACGAGTCTATATCCCTACCAGAAGCCTACGATCGGTCAACGAGCGACGTCTCGTGGTTACATCGCAGAGAGCCACAAGATCACTTTCCAGAACCTTCTCATTCACAGTTCCATGCTGGTGGAATGATCTCCTCATCTCCTCACCCTCATCCGGAATGCAGAATCCCTGACAACATTCAAAAGACAGCTGAAAACCCTTCTCTTCCGTGAACACTTAACCTAAAATAAAAAAAAAAAAATAAAAAAAACCCCCACAACTTTCATTTTCCTTTAATCCTCGCTTATCGGGCTTATGCTACTCTGAACTCCGTATTTTGAGCACTTCTTGTGTTGCTTTTGCCTCGTCATGATGACTCGCTTAATTTTGTCCTAATTTGTAAGTCGCTTGGGACAAAAGCGTCTGCTAAATGACTAAATGTAAATGTAAAAGAGATCTGTGCATTAGGCCCTGTCCACACTACTGCGTTTTAGTTTAGAAACAGAGAATTAAAATGAATACGATCTCTGTCCACACCAGCATTTTAGCTGCGTATTAGAATTGATCTCCGTCCACATTAAAACGACTGAAAACGCGGATCACGTGACCATTCACCAAAACTGGGCATGCGCGTGCCGGTGTAAACACAACTTCATTGATAAAATTATCCCACCATGCGCTGGTTCTTTCCAGGTTAACCCAAAACCGACTCTCCATGTAGGGTCGATACTGCCGCTGCACACGGGACTTGTCACAGATCGCTCGAATAATAGCTTGCCTCCGGCACATGTAGGCAGTTATAGCATTGTAAAATGCAGAATTTACTTGGACAACAGCAAAGATTTACGCCATGACTGATGACACCCAATCATAGAGCCGAGCGTGAGCCTATACTACGTCATAGTTTTTAAAGTCCTCCGTTTTGACCCGTCCACACTAAAACGCCCTCCGGAGATTCAAAACGAAAAATGGGTCGGCAGTGTTTCTAAACTTCTCCGTTTTGGGTCTCCGTTTTTGCCGTTTTAGTGTGGACGGGATGTGCAAACGTAGCAAAAGGTCTCCGTTTTTACATCTTATATTTCAAAAGAGATCTGAGCATTAGTGTGAATGCAGCTTATCATATCTAAACTGAGAAAAAAATAAAATCACTCACAGCTCTTGAACAGAAAGCGTTCACTTTTAAATACTGAAATTAGTGCATGTAATATGTTTTTTTTTTGTTCCTTTTTGTTATTTACTAGCTTTTGTATTTTGAAGCTATATTAGTTTATATAGCCTATTTAAAATTCTTAACATATTAATTTAATAATTGTTTTTGATAATGCATATAATGACACATGTAATTAAATAATGATTTTAAGTGTTATTAATAAGATTAAGAAAAATAGTAGATCATGAGGTGCCTAAAGATTCCCATCCCTCTACTATACAATGATTTATTGCTTGTCTTTGTCGAATAATACAGAAGATAAAGAACTTAAAAAGTAATCACATATTAAATCGCAATATTGGTAAAAAAAAAAAGAAAGAAAAAATTTGCAATTACAATTAGATTATTTTCCAAAATCGTTCAGCCCTACTTTGCGATATTTCGATATATTTGATATATTGTGCAGCCCTACTTAAAACTGTGACACACAGGAAGTGACATCCTCTGGGGTCTTTCTGCAGCATGATGGGAAGAGAAGAAAATAATCTCAATCCATTGTCTCAGTTTTTACACACACTCTACAGTGTTGATCACATTCATCAACTCTGTTACCAGTTACTGTAAGAAGAATCTATATAACTATGAATAACTTGTATGATATTTGACAAATACAACTTTAGCAGTAACTTGATGTTTACTGATGAATCCTAAAAAAAGGGGGGGGGGGGGCATGTGTCCAAATTTTAATCTTAACCATTCTATTTCATCAGAAACGATCTGTAAACAGGGCTTTAAGTGTAAAATACCGAACTTGTCCTTTAAGCTTTTCTTTGAGAAAAGAGCAAATAACAGCACTTCAGTCATTCCTAAAAAAGGAAGATGTGTTCGTCGTTTTGCCGGCCAGATTCAAAAGTTGAATCTATCAACTAACGTTAGCTCCGCTGTTGGGAAAACGCTCTGGTTGGTTGAAGCGCTGTCCTATTGTGTGCAGAGGGAATCTGAAAGACAGCCGTTTATCCCGCCCCTCGGATTGAGCCGTGTCTATGGTGAGTGTAATGGAAATTTTACATTTAGATGTGTTCTTTTACTTTTAGATGTGTTCTTTTACTTTTAGATGTGTTTTTACTTCTGGGTGTGTACAACTTGTATTAATGTTGAACATTTATTTTTACTCATAAGCATTTAAAGAAATATAATCATATAAGCTAAAGCACATTATTAAAGATATGTAACCAAGCTTTTAGAAATGCATAAGTTAAGACAAGCTTGCAGGAACAAAATGTTCTGGGTTATAGAAGACCACGTAGCAAAGGGACTATGTGTACTCCAAGTGTGAAAAATATGTGCGCAGCTTTGATCGAACGAGAGATAGGCAAAATGTGTGAATTCGAGCAGCTTCTAAGAACAGGAAACTTTTGCAGACATGGTATTGTTCTGTCTAGATAGAATTTATGTCAGGCAAGAGATCTTGAACAAAGACGCTTCCTTTTAAGGTAAACAAGGCAATCTTTTGAGACAGATGCAGCCTACCCAGGATGTGTTAGGGGTATATAACCTTGGCAAAGGGAACTAACCCCTTGCCTTCTCATATCAGATGCTCTCTGTATGTGAATGCCAATTTCTTGCAAGAAATAAACTTTTTGATACTTTGACTTTTCAAAGGTTCCACTTGTCTCCTTCCTCCTCACTTTTCGAATAGAATTATTTCCACAACACTTGCCATGCTAGCAAATTGGGAACCAGATATAAAATAAATGTCAAATAAAACAGATAAAATAGTATTTAGCTTGATCTGATGTTGACAATCAATATACAAATGTCTCAAACCTCCCTTTACTGAACATTTGTTGAAAACAAACAAAAAACATTCTGTACCGTTTCATAGTGTAACTGTTTATCTAAATGTGCTTGAATGTGTCTAACATGAATGTCCTTCAGCATCATGAATGAATGAAGAATAAACACCAACCTCTTTGTTCTTCAGGATCTTCAGTGTGTTTCATTCTGCAGGGTTCTGGATCCCTTATGTTCTCACTGTCCTCTTTAATAAACTCAGTCTTTGCAGATTTCAGCTCTTCCTGATGCTCTGATGCTCGTCTTTACTTGTAGCTGATGGGAATTTACAGCATTTATTGGGGAACTGATGTGGGAGGAGCTGATCTGACAAAAAAAAATAAAAAATCAGTTCCTGAATTTGTTTTTATACTATCACATCTAAGCATTTGCGTCTGTCTGTCTGAAGTAAAGTAACTGATGCAAATGTATATCTTATGTTATGGCTTACCAGAATAGTCTCCTGCTTTTTGCATTACAATATAGACAGAAAAATAGAAATGATGAAGAAAACAAACATCATAATGTCTTCCAAATATTAACAATGAAAAGAACAAGAATCAAAGAAAAAAAAAAACAGTTTAAAGTATGGACACAGAAATAAACGTATATTTTTGAGCAACAAATACAGTCTGTTGACACCAATGAAATGAGCTTTAAGTGTCAATTCACAGGAGATCTGGAGACATCAGCATAATAAATGAGGTGAAAACAGGAACTATTGTCATGAAATAAAGAGTGTTTTCAGCAGATCTGTTAATATTGATGAGCCTCAGACTATCAACACTCATTCAACAAGCCATTCAGGATATCAGCAGATCATCTCACTTTATTCTGAGTGTTTGCTGTTAGAAACACATTATTTGAGTCAGGATACATGATAAAAGCCTGTAAAACTGCTCTATTGAAAGAAAATACTGTTGCTTCTCACCATCTGACACAAATGAAACATAAAACCAAAAAAAACTTAATTAACCACCTCATCTAAATAACTACAACAGCATAATGTTAATATCTAAAATATATTTTGATTTTCTAGTGATTACAATCATTGCATTAATGTTCAAAACTGACAATGATCCTAAAAAAACTCTAATTATAAGCTCATTCCCCTCACAGATCTCAAACTTTAACTCTTGACTTGACATTTAGTAACAGTTCTCACACAAACATCGAGACAATCACACAAACGAACACAAAATCGCTCAGGTCTGAATGAACTCCACATATTCTCCTCATGCTCGCTGCTGCTGCACTAAATGTTTATTTCAGAAGGAAGACGCCAGAAAAGACGCACAAGTATCGCTGTGATCGATTAAAACAATACAGAAATGAGTCTGTCGCTTAATCAAACTGTATAAAGTGTGTTTGATGGTTGTGTAAATGTGAGAAATACCGTGAACTGCTCTCCTCAGGACTCCTTCTTCTTCTTCTTCTTCTTCTTTCTAGTGATGGCCGGATCGTGCCTGAAATGTAGTCGAGAGTAGGAGCTGCAGTGAGGGGAGGAGGAGTGAAAAAAGTGCAGGCAAGCCGGACAGTTCTCTCTTCTCGTAGTGGATCTGACACCTGTGAGATCACAGATGAATATCACTGGATTCTCGCTCGTGAACAGTGTTGGTAAAACTGGATGTAATTTAAGTTCTGTTGCTTTATATGAACAAGACACCCAAAGAACTTGTTATTTAATTCCATTCCAGATACATGTTTATCCATCATTTTTACTTTAATACAGACATATGTTTATATTTTTTTATAAAATTACATCACATAACCCATAGAGATCACACTGTCAGAAAGTTTGGGTATATTCCCTTATAATTTATACACATAAAAACATGATATCAGAGTTTTAAAATAAAGGAGCGAGAAAACGAGGATATTGAGAAGCACCCAGAGGTTCTCGAAAGAGGCATGTTCGACTCGGTCGGTGTATGACATAAAAGTATCACGAGAGCGATTACAGAACTGATGGCTCCATATGCTTTCTAATCGCTCTCGCAGTATTTTCTGCGTAGCGCCGGCGCCTCCTCTTACAATGCAGGCTGCAGCGCCCCCTGACGACAGCGGTTTCACTACATTGGAATTTAAGATGACATGACTTTTAAATAACTTTTTGTTTTTAAACCTGTTTTGGTTTTATGACTAAAATAAATTAATATATCATAAGGCCAGGCCCAGAGTGGGTAATCGGGAGAGTCGGGAGAATTCCCGGTGGGCCACGGGAGAGTCGGGAGAATTCCCGGTGGGCCGCTTCACTTTTGGGCCGGTCGAGGAATTATTTTTTTTTTTTTCACATTTCAGTGTCACGTTAGTTACATTAGGGCTACACACATTCCGCATTCTGACAGCGCAGTGCGCAGCCTCTGCATGGGTTGTACCATGTGATAGATTTCTCCCCTCCCCTCCTATAGAGTTGGTTGGGTCCATAGCCCGTCTTTTCCAAAACGTTTTCTCAGGTAGGCTCAGGTAGGCACCGCCGGCACCTACCGATAGCTGAGTCGGCCCTACAGTGACGGTACGCGTCAGGGAGGATGGATGGGAGGAAGAGGCCAGGAGGTATGGAAGCTTTGTTTCGGCCACAGAATAAAACATTTTAAAAGATAATTGTGACTTTTTATCTCACAAATGCGAGTTTACATCTCGTAATTCTGACTTTATTTCTCAGAATTGCGTGATATAAAGTCAGAATTGCGAGATATAAAGTCAGAATTGCGTGAAATAAAGTCGCAATTGCGTGTTATAAAGTCAGAATTGCGAGATATAGAGTCAGAATTGCGTGATATAAAGTCGCAATTGTGTGTTATAAAGTCAGAATTGCAAGATATAAAGTCAGAATTGTGTGATATAAAGTCGCAATTGCGTGTTATAAAGTCAGAATTGCGAGATATAAAGTCAGAATTGTGTGAAATAAAGTCACAATTGCTTAAAGTCTAAGTGAATTATTATTTAACCTTTAGGCTACATTATTTGTTAAGCCATGGTATTAATACAAACTACACAATAGTACGAGTTGAACTGTTGCTTCATTTATCCAATTTAGAAAAAGTGCTAATTTGGAATTCCACCATGGAAACAGTGGGCCGGTCTTGGGCCTGAAACTCCCGGGCTGAAAAGAGGCCCCACTCCGGCCCTGCATAAGGCAATAAGCCGATCTCGCATGGAGTGAGTGACGTGACATTCATTTAATGCATGTGAAAAAACTAAATATAGACGTACTGACTAAATCATTAATCGGCATTAGGGGCTGTTCACACAGAACGTCAATCATTCCACTCTGCTACTTTTCCATTGTTTTTCAGTGTGAACGCACTACTCGTGTTTAACTGTTGTGCTCGAGTCTCGTGCATGACATAGCATTCAAAACGCAGCACTCAAGTTTAAATAAGTTCAACTAAAACGAGACCTTGTGGTTTCCCCCCGTTCCACTGCCCGCGTTTGGCGTCTTGCGTTTTCGCTTTGAAAGATTATGTTTTTGTGTGATAAGGTAATATGCAGATTTGTGTGCTGTGCTTTTTAAAATGTAATTTAAAATGCCCCGCAATATCAAGCCCCAACGATTAAGCCCCGCCCCCAGCATCCGCCTGATAAAATATGTTCCCGCGGCTCTGCCGAAAACTGTTTCTTTCGGACGCTTCCGACATTCTGAGAACTGATGAGTTGGAGATACTGAGCTTGCGTGTAATTATTTTCCCCGGACGAAATACATGCTACTTTATTATTTTGTTGCAAACCAAAAAGGGTTACAAAATGAAACATATTGGAAATGTTCATGACTTAATTACTGTATTATCACTGTATGAGTTTTTGAAACAACTGGTGGAGTGAAAGTATTAAATTGTTTTTTGTTTTTTTTAAATCTTGTCTTAAACGACTGTGCATTGTTTTAGTTGAAGATGCTGTTGAAGGCTACATGAAGGGTGTTTTACGATCTCAATAAGGGATTTTGGACAAAAACAACTGAGTTACAGTATAGGCTGTTTTAACAGGAAGCAAGGGTGATTTATGAAATTCCAGTACTGTAATTATAGTTAATGACACATTCACAAATTTAGTTTGTATTAAGAAACTGTTTTAATAAACTGTCAAAGTTTTTCAAACAATACACCATTAAAATTGAACAAAGAAGAATTGTTGAAAACTAGTGCACTTGCACACTACACTGTATTTAACTCAGGCAATGCTTGTTATTATCTTGCATTATCAGAAAAAAGTGCACTTGCACACGTTTAACTCTTCAGGCAATGACTTATATTGCATTATATAAAAAAGTGCTCTTGCACATTTAACGCTTCAGGCAATACCTGTTTTTATCTGTAAATAACAAATGTCATTTTGAATTATCAAAAAAAAAAAGTACAAAAACTGTTTTAAACCAGTGCAGTGAAAAGACAATAAAAGATACAAAAGTAACAATATGCAACTTAGTCATTTGACCCTCTCTTTGGTGCGTTGTCTTACAAGGGTAGGTTTGCATTCAGAAAAACAATCTGCCTAACTTTGGACTCAGTCTGTTTCGTCTTTCTGAAATAATCTGACCTGTTTTGGAAAACACTCTCTCTGAAGGCACAGAGGTAGCTACTATGCAAAGTCTCTTTTTCATCACTGCTGTGTTAACCCTTAATGGTTAGACACAGCACCCCTGCAATCGCTGGACAACTTTTTGCAGTCCCCTTGCAATCAAAATGACCTTGGATGCAGTCACAAATCTGTTTCAATAAAAACACAAAAGAACTAAGTCAGATCTAATAAGTTATCACTGTTTATGAGAAGGGGAAAAAAAGAGGATTGAAATATGACAAAATCATTCACTTATTTCAAATATTTCACTAGTGGAAGCAGTTCTATGTTAAATTAAATTATACATACCTTTCACCACTAATTTCAACAGTGACTTCTTCAAGGGGGCTTAAAAATCTCACAAACATCCTTAATCATGCCCCATTTGTCAAGTGTCAGGGTTGGAAGGGGTTTACCAGTGCAATTGTAGCAATGATTGCTTCCTTCTGCAGCCAAAATCTGTTTAGCATGTAATGCGTGGACTTCCATCTTGTAATTACATCTGGCTTGAGCCTCAGCTCTTCAAGGCCCATTTGTTTTGTGTTGCCTTTAGTCTTTCTGTTGCAACAGTGCTTCTGTTGACATACTCAACAACACTTTTGACTTTTGTCACTGTCCCTTGAATGTGTTTTAAGCTTTCCCTCACAATCAGATTCAATGTGTGGGCAAAGCATGGCAAGTGCTTCCATTCAGCTTTCTGGAAAGCTGCTTTCATGTTGCTGGCATTGTCAGTAACACAAGCAACCACTTTGTTTGTGATTCCCCACTGTTCACATATCTTTTGGAATTCGGCTGCCAGATTGTCAGCAGTATGTCGGTCAGTGAATGAAAAGCAGTCAGGAAGAGGTGATGAAAGAGTAAAATGTTCATCGATAAAATGATAAGTGACTGCCATAAAACTTGTAGTTGTCCGTGCCGTCCAGGTATCAGTCGTCAGACACACAGCAGAGGCATTGCTGACTTTCACCTTCGCCTCTTCTTTAATTCTGCTGTAGAGCTGTGGCATCAGAGTGTTTGATATAGTCTTTCGGTTCGGAAAATGTACGATGGATCAATTGCCTTCGAGAATCTTCTAAATCCAGTGTCACTGACGATTGATAAAGGTTGAAAATCCATAGCAATCATTTTAACTAACTCCTCATCCACTTTGCTTTGTTTGACAGGGCCAATTGGTGTTCTCACAAAGCTTGTCATCTGACTTTGTCTTGTCCTTTGGACACTGGTGCCAGATGAGGACGCAGTAGAGGCAATAACAGAGGACACAGCAGCCGTAGAAGCACTACTACCTGATTCTGATGCAGATTCTGTAGATTCTTGCCTTACTTGCACAAACAATGCAGCTGGATGTTTTGTCTGAAGATATCTTCTGAAATCTGAAGTTGTTCCCCCTTGGCCTGACAAAATATTGTTGCAAAGCTTGCACTTTGCTATTGCTCCTCTTTCTGGAGGTCATCTTCAAAAATGGCTTCTTTTTCTACCGGTCTCTGCCTTGTTGTTAGTGAACTCTGGAGTCAGAGGTGTCAAAAGTGGTGTGGCTTAAGTTACCCTAAGTTCCAGTAGCACCTCAATGCAGAACACGAGATCCGGGGGGCGGAGTTGGATCCAGATATAAGGGGTGGAGATTGTATAGGTTTAGGGGTGGGTTTAGGGATTAAGGGGTGGAGATAGGTAGGTTTAGGTATATGTAAGGTGGAAGGAGTTGGATTTTATCCGACTCCTCCCCGTGGATTTCATGTTCCGCAGTGAGGACCATCTCCTAAGTTCTGTAACAGTATACAGCAGCTGTGGGGGAAGGGGTAGTTCATGCCCTTTGACTTGAGGTAACACCCAGTCTCCCTTGGCAACAGGGGAGAGCCTTTAGTAGAATAAAAAGCCTAGCCAAGAGATAACAGTTTGCTCTATATTCCTCTTAATATATCCTTTTAATTTATAATTATTTATAATTTATCCTTGCAAGTATTTTTAGGCATTTACTTTAATACTGTAAAGAAAAAAACAAAATGTAAAATACAAAAAAAAGTTTATTGTGCTTTTCCAAATATACACACAAATAGCATAATAGCAAACAGAATATATACTGTACACACAAGAAGCTACATATGCAACATGAACATAAATAATTGAACACAGATTTAATTAGGCTATCTAACTTTGAGAAATATGAATGTTGTTTATCAAGCATTACAGCAAAATAATTAACATGAAAGCACAACTGCTACATTTTAAAGGTTTGAAACAATTAATGTTTTGTAAAACTGTCAAACTAAACATTTAGGCTATTTGTGTTAACATTAATGCATGATATTTTCAGGAACAGCTTATTTTTATATAAGTTAATTAAAGTACAGCAAGAGCGGTTCGCAAGCATATGGAGGCGCCAGCTCTCTCGCGCCGTTTTGCTACAGCGATTCTCAAGAATTGTTGCAGTTTCGAATCACCAGTACACTGAACCGAAAACTGTGTCTTTCGGACACGTCCGACCATCTAAGAAACCGATGATCATGAGTTTATCCTGACTGAGCATGCGTGCTGTAAAAAGTTGATTAAGACTAGTTTATTAACTATCATTTAGATATGTAAAACATCCACGTTTGAACTTTAGTGCCTGTATTGGACAATTTAGTTGCTAAACTTAAATGAAACTTATCCAAGATGATTATTGTTATTATTTAACTACGTTATTTACAAATTACTTAATTTAAATATGTTTAAAGGGAAACTTCACTTTAAAATTAAAATTCTGTCATCATTTACTCACCCTCAAGTTGATTCAAACCTGTATGAATTTCTTCTGCTGCACAGAAAGTAACCAGACTGTTAACTGGAACCATTGACTTCCATAGTAGGAAAAAAATGTACTATGGAAGTCAATGGTTCCAGTTAACTGGTTGGTTACTGACATTCTTCAAAATATCTATCTTCCCATTGGGCACCTAGAAATAAGAAAAAAGTATAAGACATGAGGACTGGGAATGGTAACTTTAGATGGCCAGCTGGCATCTCACTTTGTTGCTTGTCAATAAAGTTAATTATTTTGACCTGGAACTTCAACTCTGAGAGCTTTTTTGAGACCTGAACCAAAAAGGACTTTGACCAGAACAGATGCTAGTCACGTGAGCAGCACAACGCATGTGTGTGATCCAGACACAGAACTGGCCAATAATGAGGCAGCATTCTGACGTAGATCCCGGAAACACTGCAGTGTGTACAAAAACGTGTGTTGGACAAGCGTGTGCAGAGCAGAGGTGCAGTAAATGAAGATATAAACAAACCCAAGAATTTATGCGTTATGAATATTTTCACATTCACAATATAATGCGATTTGATTTATCAGATAGCTACTTTTTATTAAATGCTGTATAAACTAGTTTCAAAGCTCTGTACAGGTCATTATACATAAACATCTACGTGTTTTAATTGGAAAGTTGGTTTACATATTTATATAAACAATAACCATTGGGGAACGTTTTATATTTGGTAATTATTTCTATGTTAATATAAAAAATGTCTATGTTGTTAAAAATAACTATCCTGCAATGTTTTAGGAACATTATTTTATTGCTGCAAAAAAATAAAAAGAGCATTCCTAGAACATTATTATTTAGTTCCCAAAACAATAACCAAACAGGAACCAAATACCAATGTTAGGGGAACGTTCTGTGTTTGCTGGGAAGCCCCAGAAGCAAACGTAATACTTGGCTTTCAGAACTGAAAATTATGGAATTATCCCTGAAGCAAGAAGAATCTGCAGATAATAAAATTGGACAATAACAACAAGCTGTTGATAAAATTAAAATGAGTTTAATCAATCATTATTTCAAGTACAAAAATGTATAAAAATTCAAACTGAGACGAGTTAAAATTAATATCAGATTCATATCTCTGCTAAAAGTGTTACAGCCTCTTCTTCAGCTCCTGAACATGAAAGTGTTTTTTTCCGGTGTAATTTTTCTGATGCTCTTCTTCTGAATGAGAAGGAAGAAGTGATTTCAGAACGAAGGCCCGAGTGAAACTCTTCCCACATTGATCACATGTAAAGTTTCTCTCCGCTGTGGATCCTCATGTGAATCTTCAGAATTGATTTACATGTGAAGAGTTTTTTAGACTTCTGTTTTTCCTTTCTCGTTCACGTCCATCAGGTCTAAAAGAAACAATAAATCAAGTGAGATTTCAAATGAGAGACAAATGTGAAATGAAAAGTGAAGCTCAAAGTCAAGATCACTGATGAGTTCAACAGTCATTTTAATCTCATCAAATCTGGTGGACAACTGCTGTCACGATTATGATCTATTTTAATGTCATGAAGATGATTTGTGTTATAAAACACTAGTTTGGTCATGAAACAGTGTAAGTCTGGTGAGCATCAGCATGTTCTTCATCATGAAGAATGAATGAGGAATCAAGAATAAACACCAGCCTCTTTGTTCTTCAGAATCATTATGTTTCATTCTGCAGGTTCTGGATCACTGGCGTTCTCTCCGTCCTCTCCTTCCAGATGCTTTCTGGCAGTTCTGCTGAAAACAAACAAGTTTAATTTCTTACACACATGATGCGAGAGGAATAATCAATATTTCAAGTAAGAAGGCTAATCACATTTAAAAAAAAAAATAGTGACCTTGATCGTGTAACCTAACAGTGCTGTTCAATAAAACCCAAATTACTACTTACTTTGATTCTTTATTTGAACCAATTATTGCTTGTTATTATATATTTGTATTTTAATAGCTGTTGTTTCACTTGGATATTACATTTTTTGCTCGATTACTCGATTTATCGGTGGAATAATTGGTAAATACTCAATTACTAAAATAATCGATAGCTGCAGCCCTACTTTACTTTTGCTTTAAAAAAAGGATTTAATAGAAATTTGGGTTTCATTTGGCGTTTCACTACTGAAGTCCTGTTTATTTTTTCCATCTAGCTGTGCTGAACAGAAGCCCAGAACATGTGGATATATTGACATTCAGAACATATTGACTTTCCCAGACTTACTATTGTTTTAACTAACATTTACTGTTATTTTTATTTTATATCTGAACACACATTTTTACTAAATTACAAAAATAGTCGTTATTGGCAGCCTAGAAAAAAACTATTATGGAGTGGAAATGGCTTATAAGTCAATAAGCGGTCCTCTGCCGCCATCTACTGTTTATAGTACATTTTTAAATGAATATGTTGGTTTGCCAAGTATAAGTTTTCCTACATTTTGAAGCGTTTAGTTTTACAAATGGGGACAATCTTTGAAGCATGAACAAATCATGGTTTTGGTCATCACATTAAAAATAACATTAAAACTGAATTAAGTGCTGGAAAAAGTGTGATGGACTTGAAAGTCCTTGATTAGTGCTTGAATTTTACTCTCAAAAGGATGTACGAACCCTGAAATAAATAATGTAAAAACATTTGTCTATTTCTGCCACAATATCATTTTTACAGTTTGCATTACTAAATGAAATCCAAAGGGAATATTGGTGATTTGTGGACTTAAAGCCATATTACTTAAAACTTTATGAACTTGTTCGTTCATGGCACAATGTTTGTCCTGGCTTCCAAGTCAGTGCTGTTTGATCTGATATAAAGTATATGGTTAATAACAGAGAATTATGTGTTGTGTTGTTAATACTTCATTGAATTCAAATGCTTTCTCACTAGATCTTGCTGCAATGTTATTAATACTGAATTAAAGTGATATTTCACCCAAAAATTAAAATTAGCACATGATTTACTCACCCTTAAGTCATCCTATGTGTATATGACATTCTCCTCAGAAGGCCTTTATTAACCCCCGGAGAAATGAGGAGCACTTTTTATGGACTTCAAAAATGAAACTGCAGTTGACTGCCATTTTAAAGTTTGGAAGAGCTAGGACATTTTTTAATATAACTCTGATTCTATTCGTCTGAAAGAAGAATGTCAAATACACCTAGGATGACATGAGGATGAGTAAATCATGGGCTAATTTTCCTTTTTGGGTGAACTATCGGTTCACGAGTAAACCGCTGTCTAGTATTGCTCCGAGCGGATAAACTGTTTGCGCTGTGCAGCTCAAATGAGTAGTGTGGTTTCATTCTGCTTTCGTTTGCCGTGTGATGTTTCTCGTATGCGGTAGAAATGGCAGCTCTCTTTTAAAAAAGTTTGCAAAGTGTGACCATTTAGCCTACTCGCAGTCTAGAGCCCTGTATAGGGCTGTGATGCAACTTCCTGTTGTCGAATGCGTATGCGTCGCGTCTGAACGCGTTGTTGTCTTTGGAGCTCTATCGATTTGATTTATAATTCTTGATTTTACTCTTTAAACTTACTTACAACAAACATTTTCTACTTTTCCTCACTGAGAAGCACTACTGCTCAAACCTCATAGTTACAACGCGGACTGTTGAGCAGACGTGTCTCAAGCCTGTTAGTGATCCAACGCTGGATACTCTTATAGGTTACTCCCGGGGATCACGGCTGAACGCGTCTTCTCAACACTCACTTACAAACATTTTTCACCTATCGTGCGTCTACTCTACACCCGTACCACTAAAAAGACGGATTATATCTAAGACGTTTGTCAGAAATTAGTATTAATTGATAGCATCACTGGTAGTGTCGTTGCTAACTTACTGTCCATCTGTTAAAATGGCGAATATATCAGATGTATGTAGTCTACCTTTTGGTGCAGGTGAGGACACATTTGAGCTGCACGCGGTACAGTCTGAGCTGGAAGCTGTTGAGAAACAGATCCACGACCTTTTAGTGAGACAGGCCGAGCTAAGAGACCGGCGTTTGGCTCTTGAAACATCACGCGCCGATGCTCACAAATCAGAGATTAATGTTACTAACCCGCTGACTCCGACCTCGTCTACTCCGTGCGTTACTCAGCATCGGTCCCGAGCGCCAAGGTCGCGATCAGCCAAGGTCTCGTTCACTCCAGCTCCAACACGCCACCACGAAGCCTGGATATTTCCGCAGCGGAAGACGCGAGTCAGGTCTAGACCAAGACCCTCTCCGACCCTCCCGGTTTTCGAGTTATCCACACAAAACCGCTTCTCCGCTCTTCGCGAAACAGAACGCGATGCTGTGATCATCTGTGATTCCATTGTTCGGCACGTCCATGCTACATCAGGTAAAAATAAGGTGCACAGTCACTGCTTTCCTGGTGCTCGTGTTTCTGAAATCGCTGCTCGCGTTCCCGAGATTCTGAACGATAACGAGCGCGTCGGAACTTTGGTATTGCACGCGGGAGTGAACAACATCAGGCTGCGCCAGACGGAAGTTCTGAAGAAAGACTTCAGGAATCTGATCGATACGGTACGCAGCACATCGCCTGATTTAACGATCATAGTGTCAGGACCGCTTCCCACGTACCGTCTAGGACATGACAAGTTTAGTAGATTATTCGCGCTAAATGAATGGTTAATGTCATGGTGCAATGAGCAGAAACTGCTCTTTGTAAATAATTGGAATCTGTTTTGGGAGCGTCCTAGGCTTTACCGTGCTGATGGCTTACACCCAAGCAGATTCGGAGCGGATCTTCTGTCGGATAACATCTCCAAAATGTTAAATACCTTTTGACTAGTAACCAAAAGTCCAAATCACAGTCTCTGCTGCACCAAATTAACTGATATAAATACTAGCGTAGAATATTGTATAGAAATGGTGTCTATTCCTCGTTTAGTGCGATCAAATAATAAATCTACTGCAGGATCTAGGAAAAATCTAATTGTTATTAAAACAGAAAATGTTGCTATTAGTAAACAAAAACAATTTCTAAAGCTAGGTCTTTTAAACATTAGATCACTCACACCTAAGGCAGTTATTGTAAATGAAATAGTCACAGATAATAGCATCGATGTACTTTGCCTTACTGAAACCTGGCTTAAACCAAATGATTATTTCGGTCTAAATTAGTCTACTCCATCAGGATACTCCTATAAGCATGAGCCCCGTCTGATTGGTCGTGGCGGCGGTATTGCAACTATCTATAGAGATATTCTCAATGTTACTCAGAAAACGGGTTATAAGTTTATTTCATTTGAAGTACTTGTACTAAATGTTACGCTCTTAGATGATAGAAAAACATCCCTATTATCTTTAGCCTTGGCTACCGTATATAGACCGCCAGGGCCTTACGCTGATTTCCTAAAAGAATTTGCAAATTTTCTCTCAGATCTATTGGTCAATGTTGATAAAATATTAATTGTTGGAGATTTTAACATACACGTAGATAATCAAAATGATACGTTAGGGGCTGCGTTTATAGACTTATTAAACTCCTTGGGGGTTAAGCAAAATGTTACCGGACCAACTCATCGTTTTAATCATACACTCGATTTAATTATATCACATGGAACCGATCCAACCGATATAGATATCATTCCGCAAAGTGATGATGTAACTGACCATTACATGGTAACTTGCATATTACGTACCCCGGTAATATATCATGCTGCGCCGCGTTATCGATTAGGCAGAACAATCCTTCCATCCACCATAGATAATTTTTCAAATTGCTTATCGGATCTGTCTCAGCTGCTGCCTGAACCTAAACAAACAGATGAACTAGACGAACTAACCAGCACTATGAGCACCATTCTCTCTGGAAAATTGGATATTGTTGCACCTATGAGACTAAAAAAGGTCAGAGAGAAAATTAAAGCACCATGGTACAACAATACTACTCGTGTTCTAAAGAGAGAAACCCGTAATTTAGAGCGTAAATGGAAACAAACTAATTTAGAGGTTTTTAGAATCGCTTGGAAAGACAGTACGTCACGCTATAAAAAGGCCCTAAAAGCGGCCAGGGCTGAGCACCTCCGCAAACTAATAGAAAATAACCAAAACAATCCTAGGTTCTTATTTAACACCGTGGCTAGACTAACAAATAAACAAGCGTCACCTGAACAAAATATTCCGTTACAGTTTAGTAGTAATGATTTCATGAATTTTTTCACTGAGAAAATAGAAAACATCAGATCCACAATTGTAAACGTTCAATCTTCAATCGCGCCTTATAATTCAGCCTCGATTATCACCCCGCAAGAACAATTACAGTGCTTTACAACTATAGAACAAAAAGAGTTAAATAAACTTATCATTTCCTCTAAAACAACAACATGTTTATTAGATCCCATACCAACTAAACTATTGAAAGAAGTGTTACCTGTAGTGGAAGAGTCTCTCCTCAATATTATTAACTCGTCTTTATCTTTAGGTCATGTTCCAAGAACATTTAAATTGGCAGTTATAAAACCTCTCATTAAGAAACCACAATTAGACCCAAATAACCTAGCAAATTATAGACCCATTTCAAATCTTCCTTTTATGTCCAAAATATTAGAAAAAGTTGTGTCTGCCCAACTGGGCTCTTTCTTACAAGAAAATGACACCTATGAAAAGTTTCAGTCTGGGTTCAGGCCGCATCATAGCACTGAAACTGCGCTCGTTAAAATCACAAATGATTTACTCTTAGCTTCTGACCAAGGCTGCATCTCAATACTAGTTTTACTTGATCTTAGTGCTGCGTTCGATACTATAGATCACACAATACTCTTAGATCGACTACAAAACTATACGGGTGTTCAAGGACAAGCATTAAGCTGGTTCAGTAAACTCCAGTAAACTATGGAGTGCCGCAGGGATCTGTGTTAGGCCCTCTGTTATTCTCAATATATATGATGCCACTTGGAAATATTATAAGGAAACATGGAATTAGTTTCCATTGTTATGCTGATGACACTCAACTATATATTTCATCACGGCCGGATGAAAACGCTAAATTATCCAAATTGACAGAGTGTGTTAAAGATATAAAAGATTGGATGACGCACAATTTTCTTTTATTAAATCCAGATAAGACAGAGGTAATACTTATCGGTTCAAAAAACCGCCCACAAAACCTCTTACAATACAACTTTGACATAGTAGGGTGTCCTGTTACTTTATCCTCTACAGTAAAAGATCTGGGTGTTATACTAGACTGCAACCTGTCTTTCGAAAATCATATTTTATATGTTACAAGAACAGCCTTTTTCCACCTTAGAAACATTGCTAAGTTACGTAACATGCTATCAGTTTCTGATGCAGAAAAGTTAGTTCATGCATTCATGACCTCGAGACTAGATTACTGTAATGCTTTATTAGCTGGTTGTCCTGCATCCTCAATAAACAAGCTACAGTTAGTCCAAAATGCCGCCGCTAGAGTTCTTACTAGATCAAGAAAGTTTGACCATATAACACCAATTTTATCATCACTACATTGGTTACCTATAAAGTTCCGTATTAATTACAAGGTATTGCTACTGACTTATAAAGCCCTAAACGGCTTAGCTCCAGTCTATTTAACGGATCTTCTATCGCCCTATAATCCATTGCGCTCTTTAAGATCACTAAATTCGAGGCTTTTGGTTATACTTAGGATATCCAGATCCACCAAAGGAGGGAGAGCATTTTCACATTTAGCTCCAAAACTCTGGAATAGCCTTCCTGATACTGTTCGTTGCTCAGACTCGCTCTCCCAGTTTAAAACTAGATTAAAGACGCATCTCTTCAGCCAGGCATTCATATAATATTTTAATCTTACAGTTAAATCCGGTCTCTACTTCATAAACGCCAGAGGAGAACTGGCCCCCGACTGAGCCTGGGTTCTCCCAAGGTTTTTTTTTTTTTCTCCATTAGGTCACCTGATGGAGTTTTTTGGTTCCTTGCCACTGTTGCCTTTGGCTTGCTCAGTTGGGGATACTTAATTTGATTAATCGATTCAGCAGTGCTATTGATCAGCATTACCAAACGTAGATGTTTTACACCAGAAACAAACACTGATGTACTATTTTATTTAATACTGTGAAGCTGCTTTGATACAATCTGTATTGTGAAAAGCGCTATATAAATAAAGTTGACTTGACTTGACTTGTATAGTGCTTTATTTCTGCTTTACATGAGCGCCACCTACTGTCAGAAAGCAAATTGTGTTTTTTTGCATTGATCTAAACTGACAAATGAGATATTCCTGTTGGTTGAACACGAGTTATATCAATCAATCAACAAAGTGTCCTGTGCTCACCACACACCGGCTATAGGTGGAGAGGAGAGATTTGGCTATAGGGTGATGTGTGTCTAACTTACACTGAAGAGACTGTGTTGCTCAGCCCATTAAAATAAACTACTCACCGCAATCTAGCGGTGCACGATATATAGACTCAATATCATTATCACGATATCACGTTGCCCGATATTATATCGAAATTCTCCCGATAATTATGCAATATTTAGTTTATGATACGTCCCGTCCGACATGTACCTATCGTAAAATACACGTCGCTTGGAGAGGGTTAACTTTTCATGCTACAGATTTTCATGCTACAGAGTCGCTACTCGCCGTCAACAACCAGATGCATTTACACTTGTCCAGTTTCGCCTGGAATGTGGCCCAGACCTCCTCCTGAAGTAGTTTGAGTGCGATCGGATTCAAATCCGTCTCGAATGTGTTTCGGAGGGCACTTACACCTGGTCTTTTCACGATCGGATAGCTATCCCATCACAGAAAACGCATGAAGTTTCCAGGTTTAAACAGCCCCTTCCATACGGCCAAATCTCTACCTGTGAGTTGCCGGGAAAAGTGCAAATTGCCGTCTAAAGGTTACACGGATGTTGATGGGCCCTGTTTATCATGACATTTTCTTTTTACTTTTTTTTTTTTTTTTTTTTTTTCTAACATGTCCTGTTCTGTATCAGTTGAAATAAACGTGTGTTGTAAGAAAACTTGTTTTATTTGTTATGAATCTATTTTGATGCGGTTTCCCATAACTTTTGTAATTTTACATGTTTCCTATAATCACAATATCACATTTGGTCAATATCATGCACCCCTACCGTGATCTCAGACTGCGGTGATGTGGTTTCTCCACTGCATGGATCTTCATGTGTTGCTTCAGGTCTCTTTTATCAGAGAAACTCTTTCCAAACTGATCACACATGAATGGCTTCTCTCCAGTGTGGATCCTCTCATGTGATCTCAGATGTCCTGACTGACTGAATCTCTTGTCACAGTGTGAACACTTGTAAGGTTTTTCTCCAGTGTGAATTCTCTGGTGCAGTTTTAACTTGTACGCTGTAATAAAAGTCTTCTCACACTCAAAGCACATGTACTCTCTCACACCAGTGTGAATTTTCTCATGTGCATGTAAATGTTGCAGCCGTGAAAAACTCTTTCCACACACAGAACATGAATGTGGCTTCTCCTTCGTATGAACTCTCAGGTGTGTCTTTAGGGCTGATGCACAGACAAATGTTTTGCCGCATTGATCACATGTGAAGGGCTTCTCTCCGGTGTGGATCCTCATGTGAATCTCAAGACTTTGTTTGTTTGAGAATCTCTTTTCACATTGATCACACATGAATGGCTTCTCTCCGGTGTGGATCCTCATGTGAACATTAAGATGTTGTTTGTTTGAGAAACTCTTCCCACACTGATCACAAGGGAACGGCTTCTCTCCGGTGTGGTTCCTCTCATGTGTTTTCAGATATGATGAGTCACTGAATCTCTTGTCACAGTGTGAACACTTGTAAGGTTTTTCTCCAGTGTGGATCCTCTCATGTGTTTTCAGATTTGCTGACAGACTGAATCTCTTGTCACAGTGTGAACACTTGTAAGGCTTTTCTCCAGTGTGGATCATCTCATGTCTTTTCAGATGTGCTGACAGACTGAATCTCTTGTCACAGTGTGAACACTTGTAAGGTTTTTCTCCAGTGTGAATTCTCTGGTGCTGTTTTAAACAGTTCGCTCTAGTAAAAGTCTTCTTACACTCAAAGCACATGTACTCTCTCACACCAGTGTGTATTTTCTGATGTGCATGTAAATATAGCAGGAGTGAAAAACTCTTTCCACACACAGAACATGAATGCGGCTTCTCCTTCATATGAACTATCAGGTGTGTCTTCAGGTGTGATGTACAAATAAATGTTTTGCCGCATTGATCACATGAGAACGGCTTCTCTCCGGTGTGGATCCTCATGTGAATCTCAAGATTTTGTTTGGTTGTGAAACTCTTTCCACACTGAGTGCAGGTGAAAGATTTCTTGGCTCCTCTTTTCTTTAAAAAAATATTTTGAGTCTCTGAGCGACTCAAAGTTTTTTCTCCAGGTTTGACATGATGTTCCTCCTTCACTACACTCAGTCCTTCACTCTCCTCCTCCACTTCCATCAGGTCTGACATGAAAGAAAAAAATATTAAATTTCATTTTCAGTACATTAACATAATTAAAAGAGAAATATAAAGTGAAAGGACATGAAAGTGTAGATAGCAGAAAGTAGACAACGGTTTTAAAATATTATAATAATTTGATGCCTTTTTATAAATTGATAATATGCCCATGAAATTTTCCATGAATGAGGTAAATGTATCTTCCAATTATTAGTTTTAAAACATAGGCACAAATCCCATGTTTCTTTAGAAAACATTATTAAATATATTTGATCAATGACACAATTATCTGACATATTAACATAAAAATATACAATACTGCCATATTTTGTCACCAACTTTGAGATTGATATTTATTTTACTAAAACGTTTTAATTATTAATGGCCATTTACACTAGACTTTTCACAAGCACAAGTAGAAATTTCACAAGCTCAAAGTGTAGAGTGAAAGCAGCTTTAACTAGCCTGGTAATACCAAACTCTGCTACTTCGCTTTTCTTCGTAGACAAAGTCTGGAATGGCATAATAGAGAAGTGTTTTCTTTCTCGCGGGGGGGCGCTTGTCTGAAGTTTAAAATCATTGGTTACCTGTAAGCCAATCACATGACGTTTGGTTATGGCGTGTGTTATGCGCAGGCTCAGCCGCATCTAACTTCCACTGTAAACACATGTATGATGCGAAAACAAAACCATCGAGCGAAATACCGGAGTGAACATGGCTGTGAACGACTTTTGCAGATTATGTGAAGTAAATCTACGCATCCACGGTACAGTCAGTGTCTACGTCGTCACGGCTCTCAGCCCGCCCTCTGTTCGTTGATTGGCCGGCTGTTTTCAGGCCGGAGGAAAACAGAAAGATAGGTCGCAGACTGAGTACAGAAGCGAAATTAAATTGAGCGGAAGTACGAAGTCTGACGTAGTCAGGCTAAGCTTTAACTAGATTTAAATTAACTATTTTATTAGCATTATCTGTGTCCTACATGTTTCACTCAACCCTGTTACTCCTGACATGATTTTCCCCCTTTCAAAAACTGATCATTTCTTAAAACTAGGGCTGCGCGATACTGAAGAAAAATGCGATATGCGATATCATAATGCTTAAAGTGTGTAAAATAAACTTAAATTATCTTTAAAATGTATTTAAAATGATATAACCAACATACGTGTTTCACATTATTTTTGTGACAAGAAAACATCCCTACAGCTTCAGAAAGTGAACATCAGTGTTTTACTGTAACATTAGAAGTGTTATTGTAACATCAGTGTAAACCACAGGGTTCAGGGTTTCAGGTTATCTTACATTAGGGTTATTAAACAACAGAAACTGAAAGAATACTTTCATTTTTGTAATATTATGTCATAATATATATATAATTAATATATAATGATATATTATGTTATTGATTCTCTCTCCTCAGAATCGAGTCTGAGCTTAGTTTTTAAACACAGATGCGTGATGACACACACTGTGCTCTCTCTCTCTCTCTCTCTCTCACTCTCTCACTCTCTCTCTCTCTCTCTCACACACACACACATACACTCAAAACTTCCGAAAAATAATCTTTCATAAAGTTTGGAAAAGGTTTAAGCGAATTACAAGGACATTCGCTGGCTTTATCGCACAGGTTATGTCGCTTTGCTTGATGTTCCTCTTGCAGTGTGGGTCTCGCCCGCCAGAATTTTTCTCACAAATGCTGAGGCATCATTAATGTCTTTTGGAATGCAGTTGGTTTATATATTAAAGATATGAAAATCATTGAGAAGGCTGCTTTCAATTTAAAATACTCATGCAGATGCGCATGCGGCTGTGAGCGACTCATTGGTTAAATGTACTTGCATCTGAAAATACTTTTATGATGCGAAATTAATGTAAACACGGTCAGTTATATCTTAAACCAACAGGATAAACTACATCTTATATTTCAAAAGAGATCTGAGCATTAGTGTGAATGCAGCTTATCGTATCTAAACTGAGAAATAAAATCACTCACAGCTCTTGAAAAGAAAGCGTTCAGACAGCCTACTTTTAAATACTGAAAGCACTCTGTTTATTGCTTGTAATGTTTTTTTTGTTCCTCTTTCTTATTTACTAGCCTTTGTATTTTGAAGCTATATTAGTTTATATAGCCAATTTAAAATTCTTAACATGTTAATTTAATTATTTTTAAAAATGCCTATAATGACACATGTAATTAAATAATGATTTTAAGTGTTATTAATAAGATTAATTAAGAAAAATAGTAGATCATGAGGTGCCTAAAGATTCCCATCCATACTATACAATGATGTATTGCTTGTCTTTGTCGAATAACACAGAACTTAAAAAGTAATTGCACATTTAATCGCAATATTGGTTAAAAAAAAAAAAATGCAATTAGATTATTTTCCAAAATCGTTCAGCCCTACTTTGCGATATTTTTATATATTTAATATATTGTGCAGCCCTACTCAAAACTGTGACAACCAGGAAGTGACATCATCTGGGGTCTTTCTGCTGCATGATGGGAGGACAAGAAAATAATCTCAATCCATTGTCTCAGTTTTTACACACACTACAGTGTTGATCACATTCATCAACCCTGTTACCAAAGTTACTGTAAGAAGAATCTCTATAACTATGAATAACGTGTATGATATTTGACAAATACAACTTTATCAGTAACTTGGTGTTTACTGATTATTCCTCAAGAAAGTATGAATGTTCTTCAGCATCATGAATGAATGAAGAATAAACACCAACCTCTTTGTTCTTCAGGATCTTCCGTGTGTTTCATTCTGCAGGGTTCTGGATCACTCATGTTCTCACTGTCCTCTTTAATAAACTCAGTCTTTGCAGATTTCAGCTCTTCCTGATGCTCGTCTTCACTTGTAGCTGATGGGAATTTACAGCATTTATTGGAGAAATGCTGTGGGAGGAGCTTCACTGATGATGTAATTACTGTGGGAGGAGCTTCACTGACCATGTGACTGATGTGGGAGGAGCTGATCTGACAAAATATAAAAATATATCAGTTCCTGATTTAGTTTTTATACTAAATATCACATCTAAGCATTTATGTCTGTCTGAAGTAAAGTAACTGATGCAAATGTATATCTTATGTTATGGCTAACCAGAACACTCTCCTAAATGATAAAGAATATAAACATCATAATGTCTCCCAAATATTAACAATGGTCAGAAAAAGAAAGAAAAAACAGTTTAAAGTATGGACACAGAAATAAATGTATATTTTTGAGAAACAAATACAGTCTGTTGACACCAATTAATTCAGCTTTAAGTGCCAATTTACAGGAGATCTGAAGACATCAGCATAATAAATGAGGTGAAAACAGGAACTATTGTCATGAAATAAAGAGTGTTTTCAGCAGATCTGTTAATATTGATGAGCCTCAGACTATCAACACTCATTCAACAAGCCATTCAGGATCATCAGCAGATCATCTCACTTCATTCTGAGTGTTTGCTGTTAGAAACACATTATTGAGTCAGGATAGATGTTAAAAGCCTGTAAAACTGCCCCATTGAAAGATAATACTGTTGCTTGTCACCATGACACAAATAAAACATAAAATATATATAAAAACAAACCAAACTTAATTAAACACCTCATCTAAATAACTACAGCAGTATAATGTTAATATCTAAAATATATTTTGATTTTCTAGTAATTACAATCATTGATAATGTTCAAAACTGACAATGATCCTAAAAAACTCATTATAAGCTCATGACATCAATTCCCTCATAGACCTCAAACTTTAACTCTTGACTTGACATTTAGTAACAGTTCTCACTCCAAACATCGAGACAATCACACAAACGAACACAAACTCGCTCAGGTCTGAATGAACTCAACATATTCTCCTCATGCTCGCTGCTGCTGCACTAAATGTTTATTTCAGAAGGAAGACGCCAGAAAAGACGCACAAGTATCTCGATGAAAATAATACAGAAATGAGCCTGTCGCCTCATCAAACTGTAAAGTGTGTGTGATATGGTTGTGTAAATATGAGATATACCGCAAACTGCTCTCCTCACCTCAGGACTCCTTCTTCTTCTTCTTTCTGGTGATGGTCGGTTCGTGAACGAATCGTTCTTTTGAACCGGTCAGTCGAACACTAAATCGGACTGAATCGTTTAAAACAGTTCGCGTCTTGCGTCAGCGCTGATCCACAAATAACTAAAGTTATCACTTTTGGACATGCCTGACACAGTCCCTCCGACTCGAAATAAACAATATCCCTGAGTATATGTTACTCCAGTTACTCCAACAGTTTACTGAACTGAACTGAGACATGTTGTCCTGAGAGAAGTGATGAGCACGAGCAGCTCATGCACGCACTATTTATAATATAATACAATTAGTCATTTTGAACCTTGCAAACCAATGTAAAGTCTGCTAGATTACAAACCAACACTGACCTGGTCCATGCATGGATGATTTCTTTGGCCTTTTTCTTCCCCTTATTCTGCATCTTCTTCCGGAAACATGTCAGTAAATGCAGCACAAGTTTTGACAAACACCAACATTTTTATTTTTAATTCATATTGGCCCAAATTCACACCTTAGTATCTCACACTTTGCCCCTTAAAGAGCTTTACAGACTTCCTGCACTGTGCTAGTGTAGAAGTTTGAATTGTGCATGGTTTTCTTGAACAATTTACACTAATACACTGGCTGAGTGCATCATGGCTGCAAAACTCTGTGATGGGGGGGGGTTGAAGACTGTGAGACCATGAGGTGTCAGTGGGGGTAGGGATGGAGAAGTGTGTAGGTTTGTGTGTGTAGAGGGGGAACTAAACAAATACATACCTTTTGCTGTGTGCCAGATGTCAAACTGATGTTGGACATTAGGAAATTGTTCCCTCATTATTTTTTGAATAGATGTGGAGCGATCTGTGGCCATCACCTGCACGTCAAGGCCCTGGTCCATCAGCTCAGTCATCTTTTGAAAGCTAGTGGTTCCATGGTAACAGAGCTTGTGGCCTCAGTAACCTAAAGTCAAGTTCGAATCATAATTTTACAAATAACATCTGTAATTTTCCATTATTATAATTTTGCTGCTATTTATATTTATTTTACCTGCACCAGTTCTGTGTGGAGTATCTCCTTTGTGTCATCCAACATAAATGTGTAGTTGCAGTATTTTGCACTGAAACCTGGCGTGTCACACCGGCCATCGCCCGTCAAGTGTAGCCTCTTTCCATCCTCCTGTTCTAAATACACGCTTGCCAAGAGTTCTGTTCTTTTTTCACTATACACTTCCTCGATAGCAGGGTGCAAGTATACCTTCTGGTATACTCAAGTATACCAACAATAGTCTTTGACGAAATTGGTTTCCCGCACATCTGGCAAAATTTGAAGAGTGACATGAGGCTGGACTCATTGACAATTAGCTTCTTTTCATGCCAGTCCTTTTCACCTTCATCATCTAATGATGATGATGTTGATGTGAGGGTGATGGTTGACTCAGGCTGATAGCTTTCATCATCTTCTCCTACAGCTTCAATGCTGCTGATGGTGGTACTGAGGCCCACAGGTGTACTTAGGCACGGTGACTTTAAAACAAACAAGAATAAAAAATAAAATAAAAAGTCATACAGTTGCTTTTGAATTCATTTAGAAATAATAAGGTGTGAAGTATGTTGGTTCTTGAGAAACTTACAAATTGTTCTTGGACAGAAGCAGAAATTTTGACCGGTGTTGAGGTCAGCAGGGTTTTTTCTTCATCTTCCGACGACACTAACGCAGCAGACGCGATTGGAGTCTGAAATGACAAGTTCAGTAACGTTACATAACATTTCAATGAACTGATGTTATTCTGAAGTGAAAACAATGTGGGTTTTTTCGTTGCCCAAATAAGAAGGCAATACCTCTAACATAGGCTATGCGTGTTTGAGGTTACTTACGGACATAGATCAAAGATTTTACCAAAAGTGGGTGTCAATTATATTTTTAAGCTTACAGTAATTAACATTATTTTGTTCTAGTCTACACTACATCAGGGGTTCATCTCGCAAATTTATCTGTCTCTGCAGTCATCTCAACCAATACAGCAACAGGCTTGTGTGGTAACGTTAGCATAAATCAACAAATAGGCTAACTCAGTTTTACAGAACAGTGGCTTTACTTTGATAACAGTCAACTTATATGTAATTGTCTATCTAACGTTACTTTGCTAACTTAGCTGTTTTACTGCTAACAACTACAACACTATATATATAGGCTACTGTGTGGTCAGAAATAGAGTCGAGTATTAGTGAGAGTCTTACCTCTAGGGGAATGCGTTTAGTACCAGATGGCACAAGCAGGCTTGGTGGTTTCCTGACTCGTTGCGGCCTACCCCTCATTTGGCCATTAACAATCCTACCTTCACTCCATGAAGCATGTTCCCTCGTGTTCCATTGTCGGCACACCAGTGTAATTTAAAGGGATAGTTCATCCAAAATTGAAAATTCTGTCAGTAATTACTCACCCTCATGTTGTTCCAACCTCGTAAGACTTCCGTTCATCTTCGGAACACACATTTTTGATTAAATCTGAGAGCTGAATCACTACTCCATAGGCTTATAAGAGATTGAAACTTGCCGGCCCAGAAAAGTTATTAAAGACATTGTTAATATAGTCCAAGTGACTACAGTGGCTCAACCATAAGTTTATCAAGCGACGAGAATATGTTTTGTGCACAAAAAACAAACAAAAATAACAACTTTATTCAACTATTCATTTTCCGAAGATGAACGGAAGTCTTACGGGTTTGGAACAACATAAGGGTGAGTAATTACTGACAGAATTTGCATTTTCGGGTGAACTAACCCTTAAAAACAGGCACCCTGTCCATGCCGCTGGAGTTTTCAGGTTCCTCCGCGAAAAGACTAGACAGGTCCAGGTCGAGTTCAGTTCCATCGGCTTCCAGGTTTGGTGTAGGAACTTCCTGAGGTTGCCAGCCTTCTGAGTCCTTAAAGGGTCATGAAACCCCCCTATTTCAGCGCAAGTCTAGCTCACACTGTTTTTGAAAAATGCAACTGAAATGGGCGTGGATGGCTGTGAGAAGGGGAGGGGAGTGTGGGTGTGGTATTGCACGGCAGGGATAACTGTTATTGCATATCATTACAAATGTGTCGTAAAACGTAAGCAAAAAACGTGACTGTGGAGGAAAACATGGGCGAACCGGAGGCCGCGCGGATGGGAGAAGTGTCAGAATGGTAGCGACTTATCAGATAACAAAACCCATTCTGCAGGCAAAAGTCCGACCTGAAATTAGCCTAACGTTTTTATTCATAAACGTATAATTTTGCAACAGGTGTACCTGTGGTCACTGTACCAGACTGTCTCCAAGAGAAAACTTGTGCTGTAGGGAAGTTGCACAGGTAAACGCATCTTGACACTCCTTCACTGTATTGCATTTTAGTATCATTACATTTTTATATATATATATATATATATATATATATATATATATATATATATATATATATATATATATATATATATATATGCATTCATATAATATACACAGATACACCAATATATTTATGGAGAAATATACATATATCGTATACATTTTTTTTATTTTAGATTCTACTTTTATTTCCTAACATGTAGGTGATGCACAGATGTGATCAGGTTGGTGGGGCAGCATGCATAACTGCTCATCCAGGTTTTGAACCTGTCGCCTTAAACACATTTGTTTTGCAAGCTGTTTATGGCACATATCGCCAGCTATTCGGTGACATGGATAACACAGTACTCAATAGGTTAGTAATAATCTTACCTGGTGTTAACTAAACATATCATTTCAAAAATTACCATACATTTACAATGTATCTCAGTTGTTACAGACACCTCGCCTACAGGAATTTTGTCCGGTGGTGCTGGGGATACCTTGGCCGACACATTAGGGTGGTGATTCCCTCATGTGCTGTTACCCGCATCAGAGAGCAGTTCCCTGACAACATATACAGGTTATCAACCTCCTCCACTTGACTAAATAAAAATAAATAAAAAAAACAATTCCATTTTGCCATGTAATTTTTTTATTTACTTTCAATCACAACTGATCACAGACAGAGGGTGGCCTAAATCGTGACGTGTGTTGTGCAACAGCTTCACTCTTTTCTGGTCTTTGAAATTGTGAGCACAGGTGGTCAGGAACTTTCAGTTCCTTCAGAGATTCCTGAAACAGCTGTGGCTGCTCCAACACACTCTCAAAAAGCAAATCCTGCAATCTTTCAACATAATCTGCAAAACATTAAAATAAAATTGTATACACAGGTGCTTCTCAATAAATTACAATGTTGTGGAAAAGTTAATTTAGTTCAGGAATACAACTAAAAAAGCTGAAACTAATATATACACTCACCAAAAGATTATTAGGAACCCCATACTAATACTGTGTTTGACTGAAATACAGGAATACTGTGCATTCCTGAAATACATCATCTTTACCACGACATTCTTATTTTTTGAGAAGCACATTTACAATGATATATATAGATAGACGGATAGATAGACAGATATAGACAAAGACAGACAAATGAATAGATGGATACCTGTAGACACAGACAGATAGATAGATGTACAGAGACACAGATAGACAGACACAGACAGAAATATACTGTAAAGACAGACAGACAGACAGACAAACAAAAGCAGACAAATAGATAGATATATACAAACAGATTGATAAATAGACAAATAGACAGACATAAACATAGATAGACAAAGACAGATAGACTGAGTGAAAATACCAAATGTTGGATTTCTTTTCATGAGTCGTAGAGTGTGCTCTCCTCTTCTGTAGCGGGGGTACTGTATGTGCCATCGGAGCTCCCCTGAAGCTGTTGTTGCTTGTTGTCTACCACTGTTTTCGTTGTAGTGCATGGCAGCAAGTTGAGTACTAAAAAGTAAGAGCTGAAACATCAGATCTGGTTGTGCATGATCAGATAAAATACAGAAATGTGTCTAAAAATAAACTATGAAAATTTTAAATGCAATTCAACTTAGAACAGACAACTTTGAATAAGAAACTCAACATACCGGCACAACATCCCCACAAAAGAGAATGCCACGCTTTTTGGTGCAAACCTGAGGATCAGGCTGTGATAAGACTCCAGTCCAGACGTCTGGTAGTTAGAACTCAGGTTCTCCAAGTCTTTCAGCAACTTGGGTGCCAAGATGACCTGTGTTAGCTTTTCGCATGCAGCAGTACCTAAATGTAAAATAAAGTAAAACCATGAAATGATAAATTACTAGTTTATATAAAATACAAAATTTAATTAATTAAACTAATTTTTTTTTTAAATTTTTCATTACTTGGTTTAAGCCACAGTCTTGCCTGGTCACCAACAAGAGGAGGATGCTGGCATCTTTGGAATCCCCCTTCATGCTCATGTATGTCCTGTACATGGTTGACAACAGATCTCCATTTTGCCACGATTTCTTTTCCTGTTGATGATGAGGCTCCACACCAGTATAGGTGATTCACAATGCTTTTTTTTCCACGGGCCAACCTCTTTGCAGATTCTCTGTTTTGCAAGCTCATCAATTTTCTTGCCAACACCTAGATTAAGCCAAAGCATTAATACGATAGACATTCCAACACATACATAACATATAATTATGAAACATTGTTTTTAAACTCTCAGATAGCTTTAGCTATTATTAAATCTTAAATGATTTACCTTTTGCCATGTGCCATGCATCATATCTGTGCAAAATATTGGGCCTATTTTCTCTGATGAACTTCATCACACCAGGATGTCTATCAGTTACAATCATGTGCACAGTCACTCCTCTCTGCTCTAGTTGTCTCAGACTTCTCTCAAAGCCCTCCTTCTCCATCCGCTGACTGTTGCCGACTTCATTGCTCTATATAATCATATCAAACTTGTTAAAAAACTAGAAGTATAATTGTGTTCAAGGAAACTTTTTATGATCTACTTTCCACTCATTCAACCGTAATAAAAAAAATGTAATGCAACCATACCTGAATGAGCTGAATGTCCATAATCTTGTTTGCTCTAAGGTCCATCATCGAGTATGTTCCATACTTTGCACTGTGTCCTAAAGAATGGCATATTAGCATGTATATTTTTACTGCTTGTCTCTGTAATCTGAGTCTGTCTGTAGTCATTTAAAACAGCACATTTATATACAGTCAACATTGGAAACGTTATATTATCAACATAACTGCACATACCAGGGGAGTCAGCACGCATGTCCCCACCCAGAACTAGATTCCTTCCTTTGAGTGCTTCTGCAATCACTGAATTTTGATGCTGTTTCCACTGCCAATTGATAGTTGGTAATAGGAAAGTCCTTTGGTGTTTCAGGTACGTAGTGTGGCAAATCCCCTGAATGTTGAATGCCTGCATAAACTGACCCCCCCCCCCCAAAAAAAAAAAAATTATTTTAAAATTGATTAGTAAGCAAATCACACATGTTATTAGAGAATACATAAATCTTACCTTGGTGACCTGCAAGAAGGATGAGTCAGTAAAGAGAACAGCAGCAGCAAGCTGTAGATTTCCAGCTGGTATGTTATTGACATACGGCTGGCTGGTCCAAACTTTGTGAAATTCACAATGAGCACAGGTCTGGTCCACATGTAAAACCGTGCCCACTGTTCTGCTCTTTATTTCACAGTGTCTTGAGCAGACAGGACAATTCTTGAATAGCTCCATAAGCTTTTCCTCATAAACAATGAATTTTTTCATTATATGTGGAGGTGTTGCAATTACAGTGCTACAACAAACAACATTTAAAAACATTATTAACAATAATCAATTATTAATGTATGTTTAAATAGAAACTAAAGTAAAAAAGCATGAACGGTCTAGGAGTACCTCTCATTATAGATGCTGCTTTCACTCATTCCTGGTTGGAAACTAAAGTCCGAATCCTCAGCCTCTTTTCTGGGCCTTTTCAAGGGGGTAGAGGTAGCAAGAGGATCGTTCTCTAGTGGAATACATGGCGTGGAAGTGTTGCAACCAACATGCCTTTTATGTAGCTTCACCTGAGTGCCTATAACAATAGATATTTCGAAATTAATTAAATACAATTGTGCCATAATACACTACAATTAAAAGAAAATACAACTGGTAAAGATTTTTTATGTTCAATACTGTAAAATGTGCAACATACTCTTGCTCCTTCGTTCAGGTTTCCAACGATGTTGCGTTGATATGTGCTTCATGTCTGGATGTGTTTGACATGAAGCATCTTTTTTGGCGGGCTGTTCAGTCTGACAAGCCATCTCGCAACACAGTTTAGGCTGACAATACAGACATATTAATTTCCAAAGACATATTTCACAAACAAATATGTGTTTTATATATATGATGTATTATCGAAATATCAAAACTTTTAAGAAATGCTTATTTAACAAAGTCATGTAAAGCAATTAGTAACAATTTAGACACACACATACCTCTGAAGGGTTAGAAAAGTCATCGGGACTTGGTACCGCATTGCTTGAAAGACGCAAGGTGGATTTGTCGTCAACAAGGCCGAAGTCCAACATTCTCCAGTTCGCGAAGCTCTCTCGAGAAAAATGTTTGCTGCATATATATAAATTAGATGTGTCCGTTGTGGATGGCCAACCAGCCGCACGGAGCCAGACTCTAGCCCTGGCAGCATCGCGGGGAAAGCTATGCAATGCGCTTGAACTTTTGCACCACGCATACAAACACTTGCGTCCCATGATCGCCTCTCTCATCGACTACGCAATATCACAGTTTGTTTGACAGGTCTATCATTGAAAAGATCCACGTGGTATCATGATTAATTCAGTGAAATGTCTTCTCATTGGATATGAAGGCTCAGCCTCATTAATAATTATGAGAGAACGATGAGTCATCACTGTACGATCCGTACAGAAAAACGTCACATCCTGTGACGTGGACTTGATGAAGATTTCAAACCCGGAAGACGAAAATAGCCGATACAAACTCAAATTTAACCATTTATATCCTATTATTAAATTTTACAGATTATAACATTGTCTTCTATGGTGTTAAACACACCTACCTCTGTTAAAATCTCAGAAAAATTGGTTTAGGGTTTCATGACCCTTTAAACACCCAGCTGTTCTCCTAGGGCTGAATGGTAAGGTTTGAACTTGTCATGGTGGACGACTTTTACTTTGGTCCTTGGGCTCTTCTGGATCCTGTACAATAAATCGTCCAGATGTCCGAGGATGAAGTAAGTACCATCGTAGTTGGGAAGAAATTTCCTGATCTTGCTTTTTACCCGTTTAGTTCCCTTAACCCTTTGGAACCTGAAGCTAAAATAGGTGTTTTTAAAATTCTTAAAAGACTGTAAAATTTTAAACCAATGTGCTATCTTCATGTGCAAGGTGTCATCTTTTTCAGAAAAAAGATTAGCTTTCAACAGATTACAGTTATTGACCATTACTGTGTGTGGTGAGTTTGTAAATAGAATATAAATAGACAAAAAAAAAAAGATTTTTTTTTTATTGATTTTTATTTAGAAAAGAAAAACAGAAAAATCATGAACAAAAGAAACTAACACTTTAAAGTTAAAAAATGAGCTATAATATATACAAGTCTTTTTTGTGACATTGGGTTGCACAGTATTCATTCAGGACACTTTTTTTTATACACACACACACACACACACACACATACAAATGCATGCATACATAGGCACGCACACATACACATGCACACACCACATGCTAAGATACGTGAAAGAGTAATGGCCGTCCGCCACTCAAGTTTCATTAAAAATCATCCCAATACCCTCTTCTGCTGTCTAACACTTCTTTCGCCATGTATTTGAGCATGGGGGTGTTTGAGCTGATGTATCGTTGGGGGGCATTCCTGCAACTAGATCAATGGGCTCAGTTAGCTCCCGGCCAAAGATCTTTATGTTTGGGATAAAGCCAGTTGAACTGTGCTTGGTTGCTCAATAAGCCATTACAGCGTAAGGAACCATAAGATCCCACTCCCAATGACAACGCTCTAAGGTTGTAGCTAGGATTTTCTGAAGAGTGGCGTTGAACCGCCCGACCTGGCCGGAAAGGTGTTGTGCGGGGTCTTTTCTATGTCTAAGAGTTCACACATTGTTCTGAAGACCTCAGATTCAAAATTAGGGCCTTGGTCACTATGCAAAGTAATTGGTGGTCCATAATGGCAGACCCATTCAGCGACCACTAGGATATAACGATTGAAATGTTCCATCTCATTCATGGGCCCCATCAAATCAACAGCAATCCTTTCCATGGGAACATCTACTTGTACGGTACCCATGGGCGATTGAGGCCTCTTTGATGGTCGAGCCTTGGACGCACAGCTGACACAGGTACGCAGTGGTGGACGAAGTACACATACCATGTACTTGAGTAAAAGTAAAGATACTCAAGGTAAAATATTACTCAAGTAAAAGTAGAAGTGCTGCCTTTAAACATTCACTTGAGTAAAAGTACAAAAGTATTTGCCTTCAAATGTACTTAAGTATCCAAGTACTATGATTTTTTTATGACTATAATATCCTATTATAATTTTTGTCACAAGACTCTTGCTTAACTCAGTCTACGTGAAGACTCCAATGTCACTCTTGGCACATCAATCTATTAATAAAATGACATTAATTAGTCTATATATATATTATATATATACTTGAATTGAATACATTTTTTGTTTGTTTAATTTTGGACGGAAGGGCACTGTTCCCATAAGGTATAATACATTTACAGTATTTACTGTATATATTTTGGAAGACTATATATATATATATATATATATATATATATACATATATATATATATATATATATATATATATATATATATATATATATATATATATAAATTCTACGTTATGGGAGTAGCCCTCCAAAATTAAACACCAAAACGTAATGCAGTGTTTCTGCTACTCCCCAGAAAAAAAATGCTATTATATGCATGTAATTTTAGTGTCAACGTAATAAGCAATGTTCATTATGCGTCAATATTTACCGATAATTGCTGCAATAATAGCTGCTGCTCTCTGCCCCGCTTAAAATCATTGGCAACGCGATTTGTTTGGAACTATTGAGAGCTACACGAATCACGTGACCGCGCGGCGGCGAGATCACAGCGGCTGCACACTGCACAGACCATTCGGTGAATGATATTAAAATACTGCGAGATCAATTAGAGTGTACTAGTGTAGACGGCTCTGTATGCTTTTCAATCACTCTCGCGATGTCATAAACTGATCGGTCTGTGCAGCTCCGGTTCAAGTCGAACAAGCCTAGTGTGTCGCAACCTTATAGCCTACTGTCTATGGTCGCAACTCTCATATTTAACGGCTCTGGTTCACGCAGATAGTGCCAAGGCAAGTTCAAAACAAAGCACGCACGTTAGGCTAGTGATTGGTGGCTCGTTTGACCAGTTAAGTTTTTATCCACTCATAAATAAAAAGGAACGACTGATTTTGAAAATGTAGTAGAGTAAAAAGTAAGATATTTGACTTTGAAATGTAGTGGAGTTAAAGTAAAAGTCTTCCAAAATTTAATTACTTAAGTAAAGTACAGATACGCAAAAAAACTACTTAAGTACAGTAACGAATTACATTTACTTCGTTACTGTCCACCACTGCAGGTACGACACCAGAGTGAAACATCTTCTCGCATCTTGTACCAATAATACCTTGTCTGCAGTCATGACAGCATCCGCTCTACACCAAAGTGTCCACCCACTGGCCCTTCATGCATCTGCTGCATGACATCTTTTCTGAACACTCGCGGGAGAATGATCTGTGGACAAAACTCGGGACCTTCCATCAGGTATAAAACGTTGTACCAGAACGTCATCCTTTAGGTAGAGCCTCTTCCACTGGCTCCAGTAGGCTTTTGTTGCTGGCCTGTAGGGGGACACATCTTTCCAGGAGGGCCGCTCCTCGCCTCTCTCCATCCACCTTCTAATGGGAGAAATATCAGGGTCATCCGCTTGGGCAGAGCACAGTTCCTCACCCAACGAATGGAGCAACACTTGCGGTGAGGACGGGTGCACTTCCCCCACTGGACAGGACTCCAGGGTAACTGTTCCAGGCTAACATTTCCTTAACTCGTTTCTAATGCAATACTTCCAAGTGCACATAAAAACAAGGTGATGGAAACATAGCTAATGATATGGAAAATATATTTTTGTATTTATTTGTGTGGAACGGTTCATTTTAAAGCACTTTGTTCAGTGTCAAACATAATACTTCTTTATGGACTTGGTTGGTTTCTGGATGCCACTGTACAGTTCAGCTCACTTTCTGATCCAGAGCTTTTCAAAGTTAGCACAGTTTCACACCAGAGATCTTTCTGATCTCTTCTTTAACTGTGTCATAGAGTCAGGACTAAACACTCAGCTGATGAGATCAGAGGAAGTAACCAACCAGAGGAGGAGCTGATGATGTGTAAAGGAAGAGCTGTAACTATATATAATGAAGAGAAAGACTGACAGAAACACAAAATGGCTGACAAGTGTGATCTGTGTCTGCTGGGACTGATCATTCTCTCTTCACTTCTCACAGGTAAAGAAATCTGTATTTTCTCTAAAGACATTTAGTGGAATTAGTCTGGAAAGAGTTCATTTGAACATGCTCAGTTTATTCTTGCACACATTCATGTTGTGATCTCCTGAACTACGATGGAGTCATTATGGATTCACGCGTGAATAAAGGCAGCCTTAACGACATGTTTGTACATGTTTTATAGTTAATGCATTCATTAACATTTATGGTAAACCAAATCAAACTGCCTCTTTAAGAAGGAATAAGAAGTACCCTGACTGCACCTCCGTTCTCTGACTTCTGGAAAAGTTTGTTTATTTAAGGGACAAAATTTAAGATGGTAGGGAAAAAAAGGTAAAATCTTTTGCTTTCCTTCTCAAAACTTTTACGTTTCTTCGCAAAAATATTTGCGTTCCCTCGCAAAACCTGTTGTGAGCTCGGACAAGCGCGTCCTGTTTAATGTCCCGCTGGCAGTGTTTCAGAGATACGTACGTTAACAATGTGCCGTTCACGGAGTTCAGTATATTGTTAGACGTGGACTCCAACATTATGTCTCTAAACAATTATGGTTGAAAATAAAAATTGTTTAGTTTTTCTCTGGCTGCTGGAACTGTGTGTTATGGCAAGAACAGTAAGAGAAAATGTGATCAGATGATGTCATCTACTTGATGATGATGATAATGATATAATCCTCATTTAGTGTTCTGATCAGCTGATCTCTTCTAAAATGTCAAATGTGTTATTAATTTCATATAATTGATTATAGCAATTACATCACTGTAATTAATGACATCCAACATTTTTTAATTAAAAAAAATATATATTTTAAGAGGTTCAGTCCTGTGTCTGCTGGGAAACTTCCTGCTAAAACTTCATAAGAATATTATGGGATAGTGTTCTTTCAGTGTTACCACTAAACATGTCTAAAATGTTTTTAGAGAGTGTTATCCTTCCTTTAGGAGAACATTCTGGTAACCAAAATAAAATTATTGATAGAACAACAACATTTCTATCTGGGATGAGCTCATATTGTGGCCACAGAGAGTGCGCTGTGAGTTACACTTTTAGAGTTACACTTTTACCTCTCTGTGACTCACATTGATGACCTTGTGCCCACATGGTGAGATCACTGTGAGATTAAAGTGTTGACTGGGCAAGTAAAGTCACGACAAAATAATGCATTAACAAATATGATTAAACATGCACTAGGAAAATATTTGTATTCCTTTACACCACCAGTACAAAAAAAAGATAAAGGTTATTTGTAGTTCTTTTATTATTTATTTACATCATTAAACATATATAGACTCAAAATAAAGCCCATATAGACTAGACGGATTTCAGAAAAATGGCCTTCTATAAGAAGTGAGGAGCATTTATGGGTACAAGTCGGGAACCGTCCTACCTTACATATTTCAAGGGTGCTGAGTCCAAAAAAAAATGGTACCCAAGCGAAATTTTGAGTTTTTTACCTTCTAATTTGCATATCAAAATGGCCGCCAAATTGCCTATCTTGCTCAGTCGTTGGACCATTTTCCCCTAGTTTTTTTGTAAGTAGGCAATCAAGATGAGGAAATTAAGTTTCTAGATCGATAGTCAAGGGTCAGAGCAAAGATATAATGGAGGCACGCTGCCTTTTTTATGTATATATATGCAAAATACCAACTTTTAAGGTGAAATTAAGCATTATTTGAGTCATTTTTTAAGGCCGACATACTTATTCAATCAATATCACTCTTAAATGTTCCCAGTGTATATATGATATGTGATGTATTCCATATTACATAATAACTAAGAAAAACACCATTGCAAGTTGTCTGAGATTTCATTTTTTTATGCAAATTAAGTATTTGTTCTCTAAATTCTAAGACGGGAAAAACCCAGGTGAATAGGGGAAAAAACACTATGAAACTTCCCTTGAACAGATCTACAGATCACATCTTGTTTCTGTATATTTTTGCTTCCGTGTCTCTGAATGGCGCATATGGCGGCCTGTTTCATTTACCTCACACACACACACACACACACACACACTACGGTTATAATCGTTAACGAAAACTAACGAAAAAATTAAAACTAGGTGGGAAAAAACATTGTCGTTAACTGAAATAAATGTTGTTTTCTGGTGGAACTACATGGATATGGTCTCAACACTGTTGCAGTTTACACAAGCTCAGCGTGGTGGACTCTGGGAGCTTCATCTTCACTCCTTCAGCTGGATGTTGCCGTACTTCATGCAATATGACCACCTGAACTGCGCAAGATGGGGGCCAGTGTATATTGCTGAGATGCACCAACTCCCAGAACCTGTACTATCGGAGTTCCAAAGGGGCAACTTTGTTGTGAAGCGGTCCGATCAACGATTCAACCAGGTCAATCCAGACCAAGCAATGGAGTGGATCAATGGAACAGGGAAAAAAGGAGGGGGGATCATTGGCATTACTAAGACACTTTCAGCCCTTTCCAGATGGACACTCTCCTACAACATGAGGTCCCATGTAGCAGAAGAGCAGGGTTGCCAACTTTTGAGTTTAGCTCGGAGTGAGACTTCTCCAACGAGGGGGGGGGGGTGGAATATATTTCAACGGGGGGGGGGGGGGGGGGTATTCCAACCCAAATTTTTTGGGGGTATTTTTATTTAAAGGAATTAATTCTAAAAGCGATTTAACCCATTTAAGCCCAGTACATAGTTGTCATTTTCCTTTTGTAAATATTTTTCTAGATGTTGTCCATGTTTTATTTCTCAATGAAATGCAAGCAAACAACCAAATAAAGGATTTCAAGAAAAAAAAAAGGTATTCACTTCCTCCCTGTCACATGAGGCTGTCAACTTCCTACCCCTACTTCCAGGAAGCAGGGCGAAGGCAAACCCTCCCAAAGAAAGGTCATTTTCATGTTACTAATAAGTATTTTTTGTTGACATATATATATCTACATAATCATGAAGGTCTCTAGAATCAGCCAAACAAAACAAATCTTACAAGAGATCTATAGTTTTTTGTAAACTTAGTCAAAAGTCCAAGCGGCAACTATAGTTGCCGGTGGGCAAATGCCTTGTAAGTACATATATCATGGGAAAATGGGGTATACTGTGTTAATAGGTTAATAAATCAAGTTTATTGGTCTTGTTTAGTGCATAAACATAACTTAACCCTTTAAATGACATCTCTATATAGATATATTTTTTTCTTCATTCTATTTATTTGTATTTATTTATTTCATTTAACTTTTTGATACACAATGCCCTGTTATGGCTGCACTTTGTTCTGCACTATGTTCCACAACTTTAACCCTTGTGCGCTGTTTGTTTGCGGCTTACAGTCAGGCTGTTTGGGGTCTGAGAGACCCCAGGCAACAAAATGTTATTTTGTAACAATATATATATTTTAAACCAATGTAATTTTACTCAGTTTCTTAATGTTTTTACTCTACATTTGGACATTTTTACTCAACAGAAAAATTCCCCCCCAAAAAATAAAAAAATAAATAAATAAAAAAATTTGCCTTATAAAATACCCACATTTCTAACTTTCATTC
Source organism: Scardinius erythrophthalmus (assembly GCF_964197995.2). NCBI lineage: Eukaryota > Metazoa > Chordata > Actinopteri > Cypriniformes > Leuciscidae > Scardinius > Scardinius erythrophthalmus. The sequence goes on from NC_138221.1 coordinate 12,108,590, forward strand.
ATGGGGATAACATGGATAATTTGACATGGTTTAGTGTAAGTTTTTTGGCCAAATCTCGGAAAATGCAGTTTTAAAAGTTAAAAAAAAAAAAAAAAAAAAAAATCACTTTAACCAGTAGATGGATGCAGAGCTCTAAAAGTACTAAAAGTTTCAAACTAAAAGACATCTTTTCACAAGTTTTTCCAGTTAGATTCATATCTACATATAATGAAATCACAATTATAACAATAAAAGTTACTTTTTGTCAAAGTTTGGCAGTATTTGTACTGAAAAAAAAAATCTGTTTTTCAATAATGTTCCATTATGATTAGAATCAAACCTGATCAGGATGTTACAAAGAGAAAAGTTGGAGTTTATCCTTTATTTCAAACATCTGTTTTTCATATAATTCTACAAATTTAAAGTGTGCCACTTCATTTCTGTCTGTGTGTTCTGTGTTGTTTCAGATTTTGAGGATGAATTTTGTCCATTGATCAAATTCATTTGATTCTAATCATAATATAACATTACTGATTTTTTTTCAGTATAAAAAGTAACTTTTATTATTATAATTGTGATTTCATTATATGTAGATCTGAGTACAACTGGAAAAACTTGTGAAAAGATGTCTTTCAGTTAGTCAAAAAGCAAATAGCAAATAGTGGTGCTCTGCAGCCATCTACTGGTTAAAGTGATAAATTGTTACTTTTAGAACAGCATTTTCCAAAAGATGGGCAAAAATCTTTTAAAAATACTTACCCATGTCAAATTATCCATGTTATCCCCATGAATGAAAGTCAGAAATGTGGGTCAAAAAGACCCTGAACAGCGCACAATGGTTAAGGCAAATGGATTTGTTGTTTGTTGTGTTTTCATATTCAAGAGATTATAAGCTAGATGCAGTTTTTTTTGGGTCTGCATCAAATGTTCTTCGACTTTTATACATAATAAATTTGTTTATGAATAAAGATTGATCTGTTGAAAGCAGTTATTTTGAGATAAATGCCAAATGTTCTCCTCCTATTCATATTTTACATTGAAGGGGTGCATACAACATATTTGCCCACCGGCAACTATAGTTGCCGCACATTCAAATATGATTTTCAAGAAAGAAAAAAAAAACCTGGAGAAAATAAATGCAGAACATGTTCACATAGGACACTATTAACAGGATTATATGCATGAAACCATTCAGAAAAATTTGGGCACAAATGGGTTAAGGGAATAAAGAAAAAAAAGCTTATTGTATTAGTGAAATAATTGTAACTATTTGCAAATAATATTTTATTTTTTATTATGCATGCATTCTCTCTAAATGAATCAAAGAAATTATAGCATATTTTCCATTCAAAAAGGCTAAATTTAGTAAATAAATAAAAAAAAGTTGAGTAATTCGCGTCACCGGATACTGTCGGTAGTTGAACATTTCTATTGTAAAACAGTCAAATATTAAATGTTTTCCACTTACATTTTGCCAGGCATTCGTTCACTTCTTTAATCATTCTGACATTGAAGAGCTAGACCGCTGAACTTTTAGTCATCCTAACACCAAACAGAGCGGTGCGTAATGGAGCGCATCAGAACAGCATCAAGAATATCAAATACATTGCAGTGAATCTTTTATTTGCATCTTAAGTTTATAGGCAATAATAATGACAGGTTTGCGAAAGTGTAGAACTCGGTGAGCTCACGCAAAACACATCTTCAGGACAGCGACTCATTTAAACGCCTCTGATTGGCCAATGCGTTCAACAGACATGTCAGTGATTGGCTACAATGCTCAACGCTGCCGTATGCCGTGTGTGCGCTACGGTTTCTGTCTCGCATGCGTGCTCGCTCTAGATTCCGGGAGATTTTAACTAATTTGCGCCATAAATAGTGGTCCATCCAGTAGTTAAGAGCCTGAATTGTTTATAGTAATTCTGAAATTTAGATCACACGAGTGAAAAAAAAATACAGCAAAGAAGAATGACTAATTTAGCGTGAGATTTCTTTGTTAAGCGTGAGAGCGTGAGATTGAGGCTGAATGCGTGACTGTCACGCCAGATGCGTGAGAGTTGGCAACCCTGAGAAGAGACACATTTGATGTTCAGCAACACATCTGAGAAAACATACGTCCACAATGAGGCTACCAAATCCCGTGAAAGAGAGACAACAGAGATGAAATGGCATTGGTTTTAGTCTTCAAAGGATTCAAAGTGTTTGGTTCAGTCTCACCAGGCTCATTGCAAAATCTCGCCACGAAAGACGTTGCCACAGAGGCTATCCAAAGCTCATTACTTTCTGCCAAAGACCTAGGACAAGAAAAAGTGAATTCATTCATTGAGAAAAGGATGATTGTTCCTGAGGACAAAGATAAACCAGAGGTCCCAATCCATGCAACCCTACATAAGAGCAAAGCTAAAACATTTGCATCACTGTATGAAGTGGCCAAAAATCCTAAAATCAAAGACAACAGAACCGTCGTAAAGGCTGACCGAAACGTCCTCAAACGCCTTGTTACGGCCTATGAGGCAGGTCGTCCAGTTGACTTACCAGCTGTCCTAAAATACAAGCTTCTGCCAGTTCCCATATCCCTTGCTGAAATAAATGGGACCCTTCGCACTGGAAACAAGTCTGTATTGGTAAATAAGTTAACAGAAGACATAGTCTGTCCTGAGGCTATTGAACTTCCCGACATGTCATCTTGCCTCATCATAGATGGACAGGCACTGGTGGTTGCCCTAGGAAAGCCAGACAAAGCAGTAACATTTGGAGATTTGGCTGACACATTTGTCAGAGCAGTATTGAAAGCAGGATGTTCTTATAAACGGATAGACGTTGTGTTTGACAGATACAGAGAAGAGACCATCAAGGTCTACCAGGACACGACGCACAAAAGCAGCTCAACCAATCAGACGACTTGATGAGGGTCATGATGTGCATTTTCCGAAAAACTGGACCAACTTCCTGCCCCTCCCTGATAACAAAGCTGATCTTGCCAATCTACGCTCTGAAGAACTATGTGTTCAGGCACCAGATGATAAAGAGATAGTTGTTGCTGGTGGGTTCAGAGACAAAGAAACGGAGGTTAGGTCATCGAAAGCAACAACCAACCTGACTCATCTGAGAGCCACACACGAAGAGGCAGATACCCGATTGGTATTACATGCAGTGCACTGCCAGTCAGACACAGTAGTCGTGTCATCTAGAGACACTGATGTGCTTGTGATTCTGGTTTCCCATTTCCCACACTAGCATGTAAAAAACTCTGGCTGTTGTCTGGAACCACAAGGAAGCCACAATATATACCCATTGATGCTGTTTTTAACAAACTGCCAAAGGATTCAGCACCAAGCCTTGTAGCATTTCATGCACTAACTGGTTGTGATTAGGCTTGGGAATCGGTTCCAGGTTCCGGTTTGGAACCGGTTCCAAACATTCTGATCCATCGGAATCGTACACGTCCACATGTTAACGATTCCACTAACGATTCCGAACGTTCCGTTCCGTCCCGTCCATTCCCGCGTCGCGGCATGACGTCACAGTATGTGACTGGATTTTTAAATCCCCAAAAAGCGCCATTCCCGCGTGCAATATTTTTTTTCCCCAGGATGGTAGGAGAAGGTACCACCTTTTTCACCTCTGATTGGCTAGAAGGGCTCCTCCGATTGTTTATTTGATTTGGCCGTGAAACGTCATCTCTGATGAGAGAGAGAGAGAGAGAGAGAGAGAGAGAGAGAGATGGTAGTGGTGGTGATGCTGTCGGCTCGCGCGCTAGTCTGTTTTGATCTTCTTTACCGCCAACAGAAGTAAACAAAGTCAATCCAACAGTGTGATAAGTGCGTGCCGTCAGATTTATATTCCAAGTTCACATTTTCATAGCCTGTTTAGATCGAATCCATGAACCGCATTATTACACCGTTTTCTAAGGTTACGCGATCTATTTAAAACAAGTTACAATCATAAAATAGCAGAGTGCTATCATGAAATCGTAAAGGCTGTGATATCCGCAAAAAATATATGCACTGTTTTTTTTTTACAGAGAAGCACGAGGCTTTAATTATTTATATGCGTGCAGATCAGCTCCGTTCATAGTAAACGCTGCTCCACATATACTCAGTCTCCTCATGTGCTGTTTGTTTAGGTTTCCGATAATGTACGTTTGGGAACGCAAAACCTCGGACGCATATTTCATATAACTGTCATCATTTATGCGTGTCAGCATCTCAGGGGGGAGCACAACAAATATGCTCAAACATTTAAATAACATCCATGGCATTAAATACCAGGAGTGCACTATATCTGACTGTTGTATATTGTGTTACCGCTGTATTGTGACTGCATTTCCCATGATACACTTTTGTCCCCGTGTTCCCGGATCTTCCGGTGATATGTCAGAGCACGTCTAAAAGTAAACAGAGCAGTTCCGAATAACTCCGTGTGTGTGTGTCATATTTGCCTGCATTACACCGTTATACTCTTCTACAAGACACAATAAAGTGGCGACGAGGATCACGTAATCCGCGTGTGAGATGTAAATGCGGAAATGAAGCAGCTTGACGGCGAGATCGCTGGAAATGATCAATAATACGAGCCTGACGCTAATCCACGTCTTGACTGAAGAGGGGGAAGAAACACAACGATTCAGATGAGTGATTGAATTGATTAAAAACGACAGAGAACGGTACAAAATGGCAGCGTTTTTTGGCAATATCGGTCCTTTTGATGAAAATAGTGAGCAGTGGAGCTCTTACACAGAAAGATTTGGGTACTTTGTAGCAGCAAATGCTATTGAAGAAGATAAAGTTGTACCCACCTTTTTAAGTGTGATGGGACCAAAGACATATACACTTCTGCGTAACCTCTTGCAACCAGAAAAACCGGGAGAGAAAACGTATGTTCAAATTGTTGAAACTCTCAAAACGCATTTCTCTCCAAAGCCCTTAGTAATTGCAGAGCGATTTCGATTTCACCGACGAAATCAGCTAGAAGGAGAAACTGTGGCAATGTTTGTAGCGGTGCTAAAAAAATTAGCTGAACATTGCGAATTTGGTGAAGTGCTAAATGACACACTTCGAGACAGATTAGTCTGCGGACTCCGCTGCGAGGGCATTCAAAAAAGACTGTTAACGGAGAGCAACTTGACACTAAAAAGATTAATTGAACTGAGCGTGTCGATGGAACTGGCTGCGAAAGAAGCACAGCAACTGAGCTCAAACAGTAAAGTGTATAAAATGGAGTCAGAAAAACCAACTGAAAATAAAGGCCCATGCTTTCGCTGTGGTAAGACGGGACATTCACCTGTTGCGTGCTGGTTTAAAGATGCAGAGTGCCGCAGCTGTAAGAAAAAGGGCCACATTGAACGTGCATGTAAAAATAAGGCAGAAAGGAGGAAACCACAGCAGAAACAAGTATTCAGAAGGAAGCAAAAGCAACGCGTTTTTGCAGTTGGGCAGGAAAACAAGGAGGTTACTGACACATCTGATGATGAATTTCCTTTGCATGTGCTCACTGTTGCAGGGGGAACAAAGGCTTATAAGGTCACTGCGCTGCTGGAAGGACAACCTGTAAAAATGGAGATTGACACAGGTGCTGCTGTGTCGCTCGTGTCGGATGCGGTATACAGCAAAATACTGAGCCACCTGCCACTCACACCACCAGATGTGGTGCTTAAGACTTACACTGGGGAAGCGGTAACTATGAAAGGAATCACTCAGGTAACAGTTGAACTGAATGGACAAACAAAAACACTGCCATTGTATGTGGTTTTGGGTGGTTACCCATCGTTGATGGGACGTTCTTGGCTGGAGCAGCTCAAGGTGGACTGGTCAGCCATACATATGTTGACAACTAAAGCACTGGACCTCGAAGGTATTCTTCGAAAACACAGTGATGTTTTCAAACAGGAATTGGGTAGCATGGAGGGAATCAAGGTGAACTTAAATGTAGAGCCGGAAAGTCAGCCAAAATTCTTAAAGGCCCGACCCCTTCCATATGCGTTAAAACCCAAAGTAGAGGCAAGCTTAGCTGAGCTCATGAAGGAGGGTGTACTGGAACCAGTCAGTCTGAGTAAGTGGGCAACACCCATTGTTCCAGTTTTAAAGAAAGACGGAGGCATAAGGATCTGTGGAGATTTTAAAGTCACCGTAAATCCAGTCTTGTCAGCAGAACAATACCCCTTGCCTCACATCAATGATATTTTTGCTGGGTTGACAGGAGGGCAAAAATTCAGCAAAATCGACCTAAACCAAGCATACCTGCAGATGCATGTCGAAGAACAGTCCAGAGAACTTCTCACCATCAACACCCACAAAGGCTTATTTCGGTATAAACGGTTACCATTTGGAATCACGTCGGCACCATCCATTTTTCAGCGAGCAATGGATCAGATTCTGGCAGGCCTTCCAGGAGTGGTGTGTTACTTAGATGATATTCTAGTGACTGGCACTGATGAAGAATCGCACTTACAGCACCTGGATGCTACCCTTAAGAAACTGAAAGAATACGGATTGAGAGTGCGCAAGGAGAAATGTGAATTTTTCCAGGGTTCAGTCAAGTACTTAGGGCATGTCATTGATGCCTCTGGGTTGCATACATCCCCATCCAAGGTTAACCCTCAGAGGTCGGAGATCACGCCGGCGTGATCTGCTCGCTTTTTTCCTTATGAGTTGAATTGAGACCCAAAATACTCTTTTGACTTTGATTTTACAAAACAAGTTTCATACATCAATCGATTCTGTTAAATGTGTATTATTTTTGTGTATACTCACAATAAAAACAAAGTGTTGTGCTTTTTGCCAAATAAAGAAAAATAAACGTGATGCGAGTTCTGCCTTCTATCTGCCAGTGTCGTCCATTCTGAAACGCGTCCGAAAATGAACAATAACTCAGCGAATACTCAGTCAAACAGGCAAACAGACATACAGGCATGAAGCTTGAATTCTCTTCTCTTAAATGAAGTAATTTATATAAAAAACAAATATTCTCATGTTGTGAAATCTGTATTAAAAGAGAGCGATTCCAGTCGACCTCATTAGAGCTAATTCAAATGTAATGTGACTCCGCCTACGGAGAGCGCGCACTATTCAAACGCAAATGAATGAGGCAATCCAAGCAAACCTGTGAACGCCCACATATCAGTTTATTCAGATCATTACTTTAACACCGTCTCAGCAGCGCTGTGAGCAATAACAATAATGAAAAAAGTACCTCAGAAGTGCGGGTATATCGAGGAGCGAGCTGAGGAATACTGTAAGTTTTTTTTTCTTCTCACGTGAATCGGGTTTCTGTTTTTGATGAATGAACGGCAGAGATGCGCGCTGTTTACCACAGCTCGCAAAAAGACAGTTTAAATTTAAATCGCGTGTGTGAATGAATGAGGATGTTTTAGCAAACTGTATTACTATGAGTAAAAATCGACTGAAATATGTTGAAATAAAATGTAGGCTATTTGTACGTATTTGTACGTAGCAATACGTATTAAACTGCAATTTTATATGCCCTAATATTTCATAAAAACAACGTTACAGTCAGGCGAAATATGAAAGACAACATTTTGTTGACTAGATTTGAGTACAGTTTTTACTGTAGAATATACTGCCACATAAGCTTTTGATGAAAAAAGTAGCCTACCTCAGAAGTGCGGGTATATCGAGGAGCGAGCTGAGGAATACTGTAAGTTTTTTTTTCTTCTCACGTGAATCGGGTTTCTGTTTTTGATGAATGAACGGCAGAGATGCGCGCTGTTTACCACAGCTCGCAAAAAGACAGTTTAATGAATGATGATGTTTTAGCAAACTGTATTGCTATACTGAGATGAGTAAAAATCGACTGAAATATGTTGAAATAAAATGTAGGCTATTTGTATAAGCAATACGTATTAAACTGCAAATTAACATTTATATGCCCTAATATTTCATAAAAACAACGTTACAGTCAGGCGAAAAATGAAAGACAACATTTTGTTGACTAGATTTGAGTACAGTTTTTACTGTAGAATATACTGAATATATATATCAAATAAGCTTTTGTTTAGCAATTTTTATATATATATATATATATATTATATATATAAAATAAAGTCATCAACTAAGATGTTAGCTGTTCCAATTTTGGCTATATTCAAACTAATGAATACATAGATAGGCCTAAAATGTAGGCCTATAATCTTTTTTTTTTTTACAAAGAAAGAGTACACTTGAAATATTGTTGAAATTTTAATTATTGTTGTAATTGTAACCTTTTTAATAAAATAGCAAAACATATTTACAAGATAGATGTAAGCAAAATCTTAAATGGTCAATATAAGTCTTCTAATTTTTTGTCCTTGCATTGTGGCTCAGTCAGTCAGAGTCACACCTGAATGAATGGCTAATTATGCAGAGTCATTATGCATAATGGGTGGGACATTTTGTATTCCAAGGTGTAAACCACTCCTCGTTCACGCCCACTCGCATAATGGCTTTCCAAGCAAAACCTGTTTTACATCAATTTAAATTAATGTATTGTTTTATCTGAACGATAAAGCAAGACTATTTTCACATAATTTTGAAGCCAGAACTCAAAGGAAGAACATCCATTTCTCAAAAGTCTTATTCATGCATATTTATTATGAGTTTTGAGGTCTTCTTTCAGCAACTTTCATTTTTAATTTTTTCAATAACCACGCATAAGCATTATTCTCTTAAAAATAAAAAAATATACATGCATGGTGATCACATATTTTGGTAGCCCTGTTTGTGCTATATAGAGTGAATTTACACCTTTGCCATTAACATGTTTATAAATAACTGAAAAAAGCACAAATGTCAGAGCATGTCAGAACACCTCCAGTGCCCAGAAAACACCTCAGACTCCAGAGGGTTAAGGCCATTGTGGATGCTCCAGTGCCCGAAAATGTAAGCCAGCTACGGTCTTTCCTCGGGTTACTAAATTATTATGGGCGTTTCATTCCCAACATTGCTACGCTACTGAAACCTTTGCACAAATTGTTGTGTCATGAGAAAAATTGGAGGTGGACCTCTGAATGCCAGGATGCATTCAAAAGAGCAAAAGAGACACTTTTAAAGTCAAATGCTCTCACTTATTTTGACCCTGCTCTTCCCATCCAGTTAGCCTGCGACGCTTCTCCATATGGTGTGGGAGCTGTCTTGTCCCACATCATGCCAAATGGTCAAGAGAGGCCGATCGCATTTGCTTCTAGGAGTCTGAGTAAAGCAGAAGCAAACTATGCTCAGATCGAGCGTGTAGGATTGAGTGCGAAACAAACACAAATGAATCTTCCAGGTGAATTGTTCAAACATAATTTCTCACAGAACTGAACATTCCAGACACCAAATCACCAACCCCAGAGCCATAAAAGAAGGCTCCAGCCAGCCAGTCTCCGCTGACCAACGAAAACCCCCAGCTAAGAACTTTATGGCCATGCAAGCTTCAAAGAAGATGAGCCCAACTAAAAAAAAAGAACTGGTCAATGTAAGATAGCTTGGAAAAGAATGATTGGCTCAGAGATAGCACAATTCAGCCCGATCAAGATAACAGCAGAAGCTGCTCGAGCCCACAACATTCCAGACTCCCCCCTCCGTAAGGACCTCTGATAGACCTCAGGGTGTAAAATCGTTTCAAACCACAGAGCTGAGATTTTACCTATAACATAAATAAAATCATTCAAGAACAATTTTCAATGGACTTATAGATCAAGCATCATGCAACAACATGATTCTATATTGTTCCTACAATAGATGGGTGTATCTGATGTGCTTAGATGCCATACAATTCATGTAATTGTTATAATTGTTAGATTTTTGAATGAAAATGTGTTGTGTTTCATATCGATGTGATCATATGTTCTTAATTCAAAGGATGGCTTGATTGAAATCTGTGGAAAATGTTTCGGATTCTTATAATAGTAATAATGTCTTAGCTGTGGCCTCTGTACTCTTTGCTAGAGCTTAGAGAGTAAGGAGAGCACAGATAAGCTTGATTTATGATAAGAAGTGAAGAGAACGCCACCTCCTAAACAAAGACAGTGTCTAATTGGTTAGAACTGATCCAGGAGGCTGGGCGGACATTTGAGTTTAAAATCTTAACACCAGAACAAAGTTTTAGAGTTTCAGTGCAGAACCAAAAATGCAGCGGGAGATGAAGATCTAAGACAGATCAGTAACCATGTAAAACGCGCAGACGAAATAACCCAAATCAAGATCTGAAGAACATGGGTTAAACAGCTTCATTCAAGCCATCATCTACTCTTCTCAATTTTTCCTTTCTTTTCTTAGTTTCCTTTCTTTTCCGTTGTGAGTCTCGGTTCTAAGTTAAGTTTTGCGACAAGATTTCGAGCCACGTTTCTTCTGCAAAGCCAGCTTCAAACAAAGACTTTCATTCCGCCAGCACGCCACGTGACTGACCACGTGACCCAGACATCAGGCACGGAGACCAGCCAACAAACGGACCGGGAAAACCCTTTCACGCAACAAAAAGGGAATCCCCAAAAGCAAAGACAAGCAAGTACTGCCTCCAGACTCTTAAACTGAACTGGTGTATTTGATACTGATTTAATAACCTAGGAAACGATAAAAGGGTTAAACTAATGATTGATGGTTCATTCAGGTTGTGTTTTATCAGTGCATAGAAACTTGGGATTACACCATCTCACTCTTAAACTCACTCTTAAAACTTAATCTTTCCTTACTCTTTCTTTCTGCAACGCGTATGAATGTGTGTGTCTGTGTTAGATATTAGTTGTATGTGTTAGAATAATCAATAAAGTCTTGTTTGTATTTTAAAGAGAAATATTACTTGTGTTATTGTGCTTACAAAATTTAATGTCTTAAACTTCTGATCTAAGTTACCTTGCTAACTATATAGTGTTTCACTATAGTTCGGATATTTATATCCGTTGCAGAGTTGATAATTGCAGCCAGTTCAAATGAACCGCGAACGAGTCATTTGCTCGGTTGTAATAAGTGACTCTTTTGAATTCCCTATAAATTAATTAATAATTCCTTTGAGCTAAATTGTAATCACTACAAATTACAAATATCTTACATATTGGTGGAGAATGCGGGCAGTTTAACCTAAAATTGTAAGCATATACGAAGTAATTATATTTTCATAGTAGCCTATGCGGAGAGATCCGAACCTCCGAGTCTGTGTGTATGAGGTATGCAGCGCGCGCCGCGCGCTCTGTTTGAATGAATGACCTGCTGCTTGAGCTGTTGTCTAGTCTGCCTCCCCATTTTATTCTTTTTATTTGTTATTTTATTCAAACTGCAGTAAAATAACCCAAGATATAAGATCCCACGCAATGATAAGGTAACAATTGAGCGTGTCCCTCGATTCTGAAATACTTTAATTATAGCTTAAGACATCTGCGTGTTCCAGAGTCTTTCAAATAGCTATAACGTTATGTGTGTTTGTATCAGTCAGAGAGCTGAATGAAATTAAAACTGCAGTAATTAAAATAACCATGTAAAGGACGGACGAGCGTGTCCCTCGTCTAACGTGAACGTTAGTCCTTATTTATCTGATCGTCACTCAGTGCGTGTTCCACTGGGACGAATATTCTCCTCACAGATTAGTCTTTGTTTCTCAGGTTGTCTGTGCGTGTCCCACGGCAATCCCAGTGATAAACTATAAGCTTATCTGTGTCTGTTCAATTAATTCTCGTGTAAACACTGCGTATGTCCGAGTATAGTTGAATAGGAATTATTTAAAGTTGTGTTCAAGTAAAGCTTGACGTTGAAACTCAACCAACAGTAAAAAAACCCTGTTGTTTTTGTGTGCTCAGATAACATTGCACAGAGACGATCCACTGAGATCGTTATTCCATCTATTATACAGCGAAAAGCTGCTGTTGCTTCCTTTAAAGTTAAAACTCACTCTAAAAAAAAAAAAGGAAAAACTGAGTGAAGCCCCACGTCGTAAAACAGCTACGAGTGGCGTCCCATTTGTACAGGTTGAAATACGCCGACGTTTCACGTAATATTATCAACTGTACGTGCATATTTCTTTGAACATTGTTGAAATGCGCCGACATTTCATGTAACATGCATTACTGTTACAAACTGTAATTCACATGTTTGCCACTAGAGTTTGTTTTGTCGCCATAGTTACAATCGTGACACGGAAGTCTTAACCAACGCTTCCGGAAGAACTCTGAACCCAACAAACTTCTTTGGTGGCTAGGCTAGCTAAGCTAAAGCTAAGCTAAGTAGCTGTTTACCATTGAGGCCTAACCTATGCTAAAGCCTCAAGCATTATTTACGGTTATCATTAATATTAACATCTGTGGTTAATGTGTCTGTTTGAACAACGTTAAAGTGATTTAACCATTTAAACACCTCGACTGTTACACCTGTTGGTCTTCTCTTCTTTCCTATTTTACCTGTCTCATACTTTACCCATATTTTTTTCTGTGAAAAGGAAATTTCGGTTCACAATTATTAATTTCATTTACCTGCATTTTACTTGAAAAGAAAATACTGGTTTATGATTATTAATTGCCAAATTCTAATTTGATTTAAAAAAAGGAAATATTAAATCAAGATTGAAGTTTTATTTTTCTAAACAGGTAATTTCTAACAATTTCTAGATTTATTTTTAATAAATCTGATTTCATAATTTTCATAATTTCTAAATTTCTCTTTTGATTCCTAGCTTGGGAGTGAAACACCTGAGCCTCAATAGGAGACATTGGCATCTCACTACAAGTTTCAAATAAATCAGAGATAAACCTCTCTTACAAAGTTTTATTTTTGAATGTTTAGTTGTTGGCAACTATTAATTCTATACTCGTAGTTCGACAAAGGCTCCAGAGCCATTTGTGGATCCAATCTCCTTCCCTCCTTTCCTTCTTACATCCTTCCTGTTCTGTCCTGCGTTCCCATCCTTCACATTTGTGAGAAACAAACCTGGAAGAGAACCATCAATCGAGTCTAAAGAAAGAGAAAGATAATTTTTCCAAAGAAAACAATTATTAGGTATTTGATTGGTAATCACACCCTCTCTTGTTCTCCATACTCTCTCTGTCTTTGTAAACACAATTTACAATTTAACATCTTATCCAAGATTAATTAACAGAGACAAGTGTTGAGCAATCGTCGCCTTCATAGCATCCCGGCTGTAAGCGGTCCAACTGACGGTGTGTGGTGTCAATCCTGTAAAACTCGGAAAAAGGTATCCGCATTATTATTGTATTATTTTTCCTTGTAAACATAAACAATAATATTGTTTACCTTTCTGGAAATAGATTCTCACCGATAGGAAGCATTTACGAGAAAAATAATATTTCTCCTACTTAAGAATTTTCTTTCTTGTTTTATTGAAATTGGTTTTAACCTCTCTCTCTTTTCCCCTTTTCTCAGTGACACATCACAAGTTTAAACCAGCTTTTCATTGATAGAAAATATTTATAAAAATATTTCTCCCATTGAAAAAAAAATCCTTTCAATTGAGATTTGTTTTAACCTTTTTCTCTCTTTTTCCCTCACTCAGTTGAGTGACGAAGTTTCCACATCACTAACCTACCTGTCTACACTGAGACCAACACTTAGACATTACAACACTTCACTATTTGTTGTACAGTCACTTAAACGACACTTAGCTGTTCAACCACATAGGCTTACACCCCACACAGATCTGTGTCAGTCTCTTCACCCCAGCGTGCCAACATGTCGCGGACAACAAACCCCACTGACGTGGACGCCATGCTCAGAGGCATTACAAAGTGCCTCACACCAAAGACAATTGAACTGTTATTATTTTTAATAATAATCATAATTCTGAGAAGACTCCTGACACATGATTCAAGCCAGAATCAGAACCACAACCACGTGGAACTAACCAAGATCATCTGTTCCCTAAGCAATGCCTTCACAGCCCAGCTGACACTAAGCGACAAGCACATCACCCACCTTCAGGAGGAGCTGACACGTGCCCAGAGCCGCATGGACAAGCTGGAAGTGAAAGTCCAGGACGACTTCAAGCGTCAGACCACTGAGTTCCCGAGAGAGCTGATGCACACTCAACGCGGCACAGACCAGCTCAAAACGAAAGCTCAAGACAAACTCATGCCTGATGTAGTGGAGCAAGAAACAAAGAAGCAAGTTGACAGGCTCCAAGAAGCCCTTGCAGTCACTGAATGTGACAAACAAGAATTAAAGACTGTCCAGATGCACCTGGTAAAACAACTCCAGTCTGCTGAACATCAGCTAGAGAAAGCTAAAGCTGACATTAAAGACAAGAACTCTAAAATTAATGCTCTGAAAGACAACCTGGAAAGGTGCAGTGCTGACATTGATCGTATGACCCAACAGCGAGATGACGCCAACGACGAGCTCTACGCGGTCAGAGATGAACTCCAGCACATTTTCCAACAGAAACCAGAGCCAAGAAGGGAGAGACCTCCCTCAGCATCACCACTGCTGAACAGAACAGAGTCCTCCGTCCAAGAACTGCCATACAACAGAAAAGGTGAATGGCCGCAACCCAGAACATCACCAGCCTTCATCACAGAACCGTTCACTGCCAACAAACAAAGAGAGCTCATCCAGGCAGACTCCAAAGCTGCACAGGGGATGACCTTTAAAGATCTCAACCAGCTGGTTAAGAATATCACTCAGTTCAACCCGAACTCCACGGAGGGCCAAGACATTGAAGCCTACATCCGAGATATCAACTTCCATCTAGAGGTGAGACCACATGTGACTGACAGAGACAGGTTATACCTCCTCCGATCCACATCCGGTCCAGAGGTACGAAGCTTCCTAGACCGACAACCTGCTCATGTAAAGTCAAACTTCCAGCTACTATGTGAGACACTGATAAAAGAATTCACAGGCCCAGAGTCAGAACACGGTGTGTTAATCGCCTTGGAAACCAAACAAGGTCGACACAAGACTCCCCAAGCCTACTACCAGCGTTTTCGACAAGCCTTCTTTGGTGCACATAACTCACCTGAACATGAAGAGGATGTGAATTTCAAAACCCTTTTTCTGAGGAACCTGCATCCCGGATTGAGTCATCATCTTCATGTCATGGCCAGCGCAGACACAATGACAATTCAACAGCTGCGTGACCTGACGCACAAAGCCTACATCAAACAAAAGATGTCCTCAAAGAAAGGTTTGAAAACATCCACAGTGTCAAACTCCTTCAGCCAAGACACAAGCTATGCACTGGAAGACACCCAGTGGCATGACAACACCACAGTCCTTCGCAAGGTGCACAGAGAACGTGACCCCCAGGCCAATGACGGCTACCACACCAACCGCATGGAAAAGCCATGGGACCAGCCACGCTTCTCAATGAACCCACAAGAAGGAAACAACTGGAATCCTAACTGGATATCCAAAGGCTGTCAACCAACGCATCCAAATGCATTTAATGTGAGTAATCGACGACGAAACTCACCTCGGCACCACTCAGTCAAACACAACACTGAGTGTGCCCAAGAACAAGACAGTTTACCCTCAGAAGACATGGAGCAACTAATGAGGCAAATGAAAGTGTTCATAGAAAACAAGCTGAACACGAATGACCAACAAGATGAGTCAAATTCACTATGACTAGCGATGGAACGGAAGACCAATGATCATCTGGTACACCTTCATAATGAAGATGACGACCACCTGTTCTACAACAACACAGAACAGAGGGGCCTCTCACAGCCAACCACTGACAAACACCCAGAGGTACCAGAAAACACCACACTGGCTTCCCATCACTCACAAAGAAACCATCACACAAGCTCCAAACTCAAGAACCACGTGTGTGCTACAGTAACCACAGTAAGCACAGAAGGTCAGAAAGTCTGTCACAACCAGAAGGCATCACAAGAGGAGTACAACAACGGAGACAAAGTTTTGCACCACAGCTTCACGCATCCATGCCAAACTGCCTCCCAATGTCTGCCAGAGAACTTCCTGCCTTACTGGACTGACCCCCAGCAGATCATAGAAGATCCCTTTCCTAAGGCAAAGATGCAACAAGCCAATCTTCATCTAAGCTCATCAAAGCTAAGCCAAGAAGCACGTGGGCAAGCCTTCAAGAAAAGGGGGGAGCCAAACAGACTGAGACAGATCTGACCATACATACATACATACATACATACATACATGCATTACCCTACGCCACTAACATGCTCACTAACACGTAGAGGTTAACCACATCTACCATGGAAAACATTCAACAAACATGTTTTCCCCACAGGTAGAAAACTAACTTCAGAAACTAGCTTAACGACTTAGCTACACTTACCATAGGAAACATACTAGCTATCCATCCAACAAGTAGAACACCTCTCATTACCCTGTGATACCTGACACCTTAGCTGCACAACAGTAGTTATAAGCCATACTAGGAACACTCGATTGTTTTGTTTTACCTCTTCCTTAACTTTCCTTCTTCTTGTATTAGGTAAAATGCATGTCTACCCCCTTAAGGGTCAAGGTCATGGTAGTAGGATTGACGCACCACGCCTGACACTTGTAAGCCGCCTTAAAACGAATGTGAGCCAGAAAGCTCCATGCATGATGGGTCACATAATTGTTACCACAAATTATGTCACTAGAAAATAAAAGGTAAAACGTCTTAACGTAAAACAACTTAGAAGAGAAGATAACAAACAAACGTAATCACAGAATTTGATCAAAGAATCACCGTACCGAAACAAATTAGAATAACAATCCCAAAATTTAAACTCTATTCAATATAATAGACCATATTGAGAGAATGAACTTGAAATTTTAATACTTAAGTAATCTAATGCCCTGCACCAGTACAGTGACCAGTCATGGAGGTGTTGTCTTGTTGTTTGCTTTGTATGTGTCTGTTTCTTCTACCCGTGTTTCTCCAGCGTTCACCGATGTCTTCATCTCAACACATCGCCGTACGAAGAGGGGATATGTAGGATTGAGTGCGAAACAAACACAAATGAATCTTCCAGGTGAATTGTTCAAACATAATTTCTCACAGAACTGAACATTCCAGACACCAAATCACCAACCCCAGAGCCATAAAAGAAGGCTCCAGCCAGCCAGTCTCCGCTGACCAACGAAAACCCCCAGCTAAGAACTTTATGGCCATGCAAGCTTCAAAGAAGATGAGCCCAACTAAAAAAAAAGAACTGGTCAATGTAAGATAGCTTGGAAAAGAATGATTGGCTCAGAGATAGCACAATTCAGCCCGATCAAGATAACAGCAGAAGCTGCTCGAGCCCACAACATTCCAGACTCCCCCCTCCGTAAGGACCTCTGATAGACCTCAGGGTGTAAAATCGTTTCAAACCACAGAGCTGAGATTTTACCTATAACATAAATAAAATCATTCAAGAACAATTTTCAATGGACTTATAGATCAAGCATCATGCAACGACATGATTCTATATTGTTCCTACAATAGATGGGTGTATCTGATGTGCTTAGATGCCATACAATTCATGTAATTGTTATAATTGTTAGATTTTTGAATGAAAATGTGTTGTGTTTCATATCGATGTGATCATATGTTCTTAATTCAAAGGATGGCTTGATTGAATTCTGTGGAAAATGTTTCGGATTCTTATAATAGTAATAATGTCTTAGCTGTGGACTCTGTACTCTTTGCTAGAGCTTAGAGAGTAAGGAGAGCACAGATAAGCTTGATTTATGATAAGAAGTGAAGAGAACGCCACCTCCTAAACAAAGACAGTGTCTAATTGGTTAGAACTGATCCAGGAGGCTGGGCGGACATTTGAGTTTAAAATCTTAACACCAGAACAAAGTTTTAGAGTTTCAGTGCAGAACCAAAAATGCAGCGGGAGATGAAGATCTAAGACAGATCAGTAACCATGTAAAACGCGCAGACGAAATAACCCAAATCAAGATCTGAAGAACATGGGTTAAACAGCTTCATTCAAGCCATCATCTACTCTTCTCAATTTTTCCTTTCTTTTCTTAGTTTCCTTTCTTTTCCGTTGTGAGTCTCGGTTCTAAGTTAAGTTTTGCGACAAGATTTCGAGCCACGTTTCTTCTGCAAAGCCAGCTTCAAACAAAGACTTTCATTCCGCCAGCACGCCACGTGACTGACCACGTGACCCAGACATCAGGCACGGAGACCAGCCAACAAACGGACCGGGAAAACCCTTTCACGCAACAAAAAGGGAATCCCCAAAAGCAAAGACAAGCAAGTACTGCCTCCAGACTCTTAAACTGAACTGGTGTATTTGATACTGATTTAATAACCTAGGAAACGATAAAAGGGTTAAACTAATGATTGATGGTTCATTCAGGTTGTGTTTTATCAGTGCATAGAAACTTGGGATTACACCATCTCACTCTTAAACTCACTCTTAAAACTTAATCTTTCCTTACTCTTTCTTTCTGCAACGCGTATGAATGTGTGTGTCTGTGTTAGATATTAGTTGTATGTGTTAGAATAATCAATAAAGTCTTGTTTGTATTTTAAAGAGAAATATTACTTGTGTTATTGTGCTTACAAAATTTAATGTCTTAAACTTCTGATCTAAGTTACCTTGCTAACTATATAGTGTTTCACTATAGTTCGGATATTTATATCCGTTGCAGAGTTGATAATTGCAGCCAGTTCAAATGAACCACGAACGAGTCATTTGCTCGGTTGTAATAAGTGACTCTTTTGAATTCCCTATAAATTAATTAATAATTCCTTTGAGCTAAATTGTAATCACTACAAATTACAAATATCTTACAAGCGAGAAGCGTTGAGCATTGTGTTTGGCGTTCGTAAGTTTTATCAGTACATCTTTGGAAGGAAGTTCACATTGTTGACCGATCATCGGCCACTCACTGCAATTTTTGGCCCACACCATGGCATTCCCTCTCTTGCTGCCAGTAGGATGCAAAGATGGGCTTTGTTGTTATCCGCTCATACCTATGACATCAAATATCGGAAGTCGGAGTTGCACGGGAATGCTGACGGTCTTTCCAGATTGCCTCTCGCTGACAGGATAAAAGAGGCACAAGTTGCGGAAATCTTCTATTTCAGCCAGGTGGAAAGGGCCCCAGTAACAGCTGTGCAAGTACGTAAGAACACGCGCAATGACCCTGTTCTGTCCAAGGTCATGGATATCATCATGACGGGTAAAGGGGAGAGTGATGACTTGGAGTTGAAACCATACATCTCTCGACGTCATGAACTCTCAGTGCAGTCAGGTTGCTTGCTGTGGGGAAGGAGAGTGATTATTCCCCCAGCTCTGCGCAAGCCAGTGCTAAATCAGCTGCATGTGGGACACTGTGGAATGGTCCGAATGAAAGAAATTGCCAGGAGTTACTTCTGGTGGCCTGGAGTGGACGGTCAAATTGAGGAAAAGGCAAGAACATGTACGTCATGCCAGCGCATACGCAATGTACCACAACTGGCACCACTGCACCCATGGGAATATCCAGAGAAACCATGGCATCGCATTCATATTGATTTTGCAGGGCCAGTGGAGGACAAGATGCTGCTGGTTGTCGTGGATGCGCACAGTAAGTGGCCGGAGGTGGCTATAATGAAGTCTACCTCAGCTGAAAAGACAATTGAGAAACTAGGAGAAATTTTCAGTAGATTTGGACCTTCAGTGCAGCTGGTCTCGGATAATGGCCCCCAATTTACATCTCATGAAATGGCCACATTTCTGCAAGCTAACGGGGTGCAGCATATCACATCATCACCATACCATCCTGCAACAAACGGGTTAGCAGAGACGTTTGTCCAAACCATGAAACATGCTTTGAAAGCTTCACTCGGGCAGGGGACATTCCATCAACGCCTTCATAGCTTCTTGCTGTCCTATCGCAGTACTCCGCATGCAACTACTAAAGTTTCACCAGCGTCTTTGTTGTTCAATAGAGAGCTCAGGACAAACTTTGAGCTGCTTAAACCAGCAACACTCCAAGAAACTGTCTTGCGACAACAAAATAACCAGGTACAGCGACGGAACTTGCGAGCCAAGGACAGAAGCTTTGGTATAGGCTCGCCAGTGCTCGCCCGAAATTATGGTCATGGTCCGAAATGGGTTCCAGCTACTGTGGAGGCCCAGACGGGTCCAGTTTCGTATAAAGTCAAAACTGCTGGAAATTGTTCTTGGAGGAGACACAGTGATCAGTTGCTTAAGGGAGCCGAAGCATTGATGGATCTTCCCGAAGTCGTGGATGTCACTGATAAAAATAGTGACAGTATGCCAGCTCCTGAAGTACCCATCACTGAGCCCTTCAAGACCTCAAATTGTCCATCAGTCAAGGAACAAGCATCACCGGTTGTTTTGACAGACGATGGAAACCAAACACTTAACCGCCGATACCCAGTTAGGGAGCGGCACCCACCTCAGCGTTTTTTGGATTACACTTAGTTAGGAGCTACCCTTATTTGCTTCGGGGCAGAATAATCCCCAAAAGGGTTAGCTAGGGTTTGAGGTAGTCTACCCTCACTCCCAGGGAATTAGTTGTTCATATAAGTAACCAACAAGATGACTGAATGTTCTAAAAGAAAAATGTTCATAAGAGAAGTTGAATTTCATAAATGTATTACTACTGATATTACAGTTAATTGTAATCTTTTTGTTAGACCTCAAAGATTAAGGGGGAAGGAGATCTTGTATATTGTGTTACCGCTGTATTGTGACTGCATTTCCCATGATACACTTTTGTCCCTGTGTTCCCGGATCTTCCGGTGATATGTCAGAGCACGTCTAAAAGTAAACAGAGCAGTTCCGAATAACTCCGTGTGTGTGTGTCATATTTGCCTGCATTACACCGTTATACTCTTCTACAAGACACAATACTGACAGCCTGCGCTCCACAAACAATGGTAGGTTGGCTTATAAATTATATCAAAACATTAATGCTAGATGTAAGTAACCAATGATCAGCCTGGAGAGATCAAGGATCCTCCCAGAAAAAGCAGACATGCTTGTTTTTCTGCCCAAGAACTGCTAGAAATTTAAAAATGTTAAATGATTAATTGAAGTTTTTGTGAAAACAATAAAAGTTAAAGTTAAAATGTAAACCATGATGCGTTGTTTACTCTTTTATAGTTTAGCACACACGTCTAAGTGTGTTTACAATACAAAGTTTTGTTTTAGAAATGTTTACTTTTTTTAGAAATGTCAAAGCATTCAACTTCTGTATTGATATTGCACACTTGGTTTTCATTCTCTAAAACCACTTTAAATTAGACAAAGGCAACAACTCTCAAAGCCACCCTGTAAGTGTGCAGCAAATGGTACAGGAATCGATATGGGAATCGATAAGGAATCGCATCGATAAGCAGACTCGACAATGGCATCGATATCGATAATTTCTTAACGATGCCCATCCCTAGTTGTGATACCACATCATACATTGCAAGTCACACCAAAAGTACATTGTGGAAAGTCTGGAAAATGTACCATCAATTGCTCAGCAACCTCGGAATTGGTGATCTCACGGAGGAAACTCAAAGATCTTCAGAGGCTTTTGTCTGCAGAATATATGATGTGCATAAAACAGACTCTGTTGATGCAGCAAGGCATATACTTTTCTCCAGGACAGGTAAACCAGAAGCAATGCCGGCGACAAGCGATGCGCTCCACTTCCATCTGCTGAGAGTACACTACCAGGCAATGGTTTGGAGAAATGCTCACTATGCCACACCTGAGCTTCCTTCATCCTTGGACATAGGATGGAAACATGGTGGTTCAGGACTACAGCCCATTCTTATGTCACAGAATCCAATACCTGAAAGTTGCCTGGAAATGGTCCTGTGTACCTGTAAAAAACAATGCACAACACGCCAGTGCAAATGCCGAAAATCAGGGCTGTTATGCACTGCAATGTGTGCATGTCAGAGTGATGACCAATGTCCTTGTTTATATGTAGAGTTGTAGTCCTCAAGTATACCAAGGCAAGGGGTAACCAAAGAACTTGGAAAAGGACTGCAGAAAGAAATACTAATCAAAATGAAATTCCAAAGACAAATGGCACACAAGCAAACTAGAAAGGTATAAAAACAATTTACCAAAAACAATTTACAGAGGGAGTGAACTACAGAACTAAAAATCTAACAGAAAAAAGCAAAGCAATTAAGCTAAAAACATGAAAGAAAATATACAGAAACAAGATGTGATCTGTAGATCTGTTCAAGGGAAGTTTCATGGTGTTTTTTCCCCTATTCACCTGGGTTTTTCCCGTCTTAGAATTTAGAGAACAAATGCTTAATTTGCATAAAAAAATTAGATCTCAGACAACTTGCAATGGTGCTTTTCTTAGTTATTATGTAATATGGAATACATCACATATCATATATACACTGGGAACATTTAAGAGTGATATTGATTGAATATGTATGTCGGCCTTAAAAAATGACACAAATAATGCTTAATTTCACCTTAAAAGTTGGTATTTTGCATATATATATATACATAAAAAAGCCAGTGAGCCTCCATTATATCTTTGCTCTGACCCTTGACTATCGATCTAGAAACTTAATTTCCTCATCTTGATTTCCTACTTACAAAAAAACTAGGGGAAAATGGTCCAACAACTGAGCAAGATAGGCAATTTGGCGGCCATTTTGATATGCAAATTAGGTCAAAAACTCACAATTTCGCTTGGGTACCATTTTTTGGGGGGATTTAGCACCCTTGCAATATGTAAAGTAGGCCAGTTCCCGACTTGTACCCATAAATCCTCCTCACTTTCACTTTTTGGGTACATCCCATCTAGACTAATATATATCTTTAAAGACACACACAAGGCACATTTACAATTAAATATGCCACGTACACAAGTTAATTGAAACATATACAATTAAAAAACAAAACGACTATAATTTGGTTCACCAAAGTCAACATATATTAGATTAAAATGCCAGCATTACTGTATAACAACATAACTGTCATGATTCCTGTCTTGTGTTCCCCTTGTGTGGACTTTTGTTTTTTCCTGTTCTGTGCCATGGTTTGTAGTCCTTTGTAGTTTTTCTTGTTTACTAGTCTCCCCAGGTGTTTCTGATTAGCCACGCCCCCTTGTTATCTTGTTTAGCTTGTTTGCCTGTGTATTTAAACCTCTGTGCTTCAGTTGTTGGTTGTCGGCCGTTGTAGCTGTTTCATGTTCCTGTCCTGAGTGCCATTGTTTGCCCTGGATTATTATGCGTCTCTTAGGGATGGGGAAATGAAGCCTTGTGAATCACTGAGGCTTTCCCCTGACTGTTCCGGGAAAAGATTCAAAGCTTCGAGAGTGTCGATAACAGTGCCATCTGGTGCTTATTTAAAATAAAGCAGCCAGAAGCCTGTGTTAGAAGCTCTGGCAGATGAAGCAACCACAACACACTCCATAGTTTCAATGTTATGTGTACAAATAAAAGCCTTACATGTTTGTGTTTGATTTGTTCATTAAATAAATTAATTTTCTCTCCTCACAAACCCATCAACCAGACTGAGCCAACAATGACTCGTTAAATAAGATCTGGGGTTCGAGCCTTCTGACACCCAAAGCGAAACGCGCACGTGATTGGACAAAAAGTGAGGCTTCATTTGTTGTCGATCACGTGACTCTAGTAAGCCAATACACACCCCGATATGGGGCTTCACTAGAAATTGTGTCGCATGTGCGATACGCACATCGAAGCTTCAGTGTCATACGTAACATCACTACTGTCTCTGTCAAGGAGATCGACCCATCAAGGACTTTGTGATGGACTTTTTAGTGCTGGCTCACTTGACCTGAATGGACAAGGCATGTCTAATGATCTTTTTTCGTGGAGGACTATCCGAGCCGCTCAGCTCTGTAATGTCACTGCATGACCCTAGCTGGACTCTTAAACATTATATAGACTTAGCATTACAGCTGAGTGCCTGAGCAGTGAGTCCCTTGATAGAACCATGGAGGCCACGTCGCCATGGTCTCCTGAACTGCCTGGTCCACCCTGGCCGCCTGCTCCGTTAATATATGTTGACTGCTGAGTCTGTGTTTAATGATGTGTACGTGGCATATTTGATTGTAAATGTGCCTTGTGTGTGTCTTTACAGGTATGTTTGGGCTTTATTTTGAGTCTATATGTTTAATTATGTAAATAATAAAAGAACTACAAATAACCTTTATCTTTTGTTTTTGTTGTACTGGTGGTGTAAAGGAATACAAATATTCTCCTAGTGCGTGTTTAATCATATTGTATTAAATGATTTGTAAATGCATTATTTTGTCATGACTTGTACTTGAGATGGCCCTAATCATGATACATCATGATAAAATTCACTGTTAACTACTTCCCAAACTCAGCTCATGATTGATCATAAACTCACTATCAAACACACAACGAGTGTTCAGCTCAGTGAAGTGATGTTGTGTGGTCAGAGAACAGAAGTACAGTATCATCACGACTGTGTCTGGATGGAGAGTGAACTACTGTGTAGCGAATACGACTTTGGGTAAATTTGAATTAGCTCAATAATATAGGGAATTTTGGAAATATTAATAATTATGACTCATGGTCATAATTCATAAGTCGCATATACATTTATTTTATCAATTATAGAGATTAACTGGTTCTGTAACTGATCTTATCGTTATTCGTCCAGCGAATAACGGTGAGATTATCACAGTTAAGAAGGGTTATCTCTTTACAAACTCCAAGAAAGTTTGATCTCCTGGCCACGGACATCAAACCTTCTGAGTTTATTAATTAAAACTACTGAATGTAGTCTAATATCGAGCTTGTAGCTTAAGATCTTTTGTTTCATTGACTTTAGAATGGTGGGTTTTCAAACACAGAGACAGTGAAAAGTATAAATGGATTTTAATAAATGTGACTAAAGATTATATGAGCTACGACTAGAAACGTACGTAAAAATGCAAACAATAAACACAAACAAACATTTAAACAATATTAACATACGTGATAAGAATAAAATGAAATGAAAGAAAGAAAGAAAGAAATAGAGAGAAGGGAAAAGCTAGTAATTGTTACATACAGAAACCTAAAAGTCGGACCCCAGAAAAGCAGCTTTTATCAGATAAATATACTTGCACGTCTGTTCTCTGTTTGGTTGATGCTGAAAGCGCGGACGAGGTCCTGTTTCGACTGCGTCTTCCGGTGTCGCGGGAAGCTTGAAAAGGCTCACTGAAATGTAACGTTACCGAGAAAGTTCGTCTTCATCTTCCGTGAAGGAAGAGGCAAATATAACTTAGTTGCAAAGGAACGGCTGCTACGACTCGAACATGTGTTTGTCCGAGGCCTTCCGGGATGTTCCTCGGGGAAGCGCCGCGCCGGGAGAAGAGGAGGAAGGATGAGAGCGAGGTGAGAGAGAGAGAGGTGAGAGAGCCCGCTGTGTTTTGAAGGAGCTAAAGTCACGCCCCCTTGCGTGCGTGACCCAATCGCCTGGGAGGACGTATTGTGGTCATGTCCTTTCATTTGGAAAGGTACACGCCTCTTCTAACTAATGCTGGCGGAATAAACTTCGTTCATAAACATTTATAAAACTGGTATTAATCAAATAATGCATCCTCTAATATTCTGTGCTAAATATTCAACACCGTTGTGTTCTTCTGAACAAAACAATACCGCGAATGACAATTCTGTTAGTCAACAACACAAAGAAACAGGATTTCTCGTGATTACATGCATATTAAACTGATTACATATCAATAAAGCTTATAGATATCGTATTTCGGGTATAAGGATCATAAGCACAGCAAGAAATACATTTTAAACATTTTAAAAAGGTAATTTTGACCACAAGTGGTCGGGCATGATAAGGAGTCTGTGTTTTGTGTGTGTGTATGCAGAGTCGTGCACACGTGGAACCGCGTGGCGAACTTTGTCCTTCCTTTTCAGTGTGAATATCTTCTTGAGTTGATGAGATTAACTCAGGGGACCTGACCGAGCATCTGCTAACACTGTTGTTTTGTTTTGAGGGGTTAATTAGTACCTTTTGTTTGTTGATTAGATTTGATTAATCAACACAAAGGCAGACCTGATCATCTGCTTTCCGTTACAACTGATCCCAGCAAACCTTCCCTGAGTTTTGCTCCTTCCTTTGGGAACTGTTCCACAAATATTCTTTGTGGGTTTTGAATTGTTATTTTGTATTTAGCTGTGCATAAGTCACAGTAGGGTGAGTTTGAAGGAAAGAGAGAAACACAGAACAGATAAAGAGCTTTTAAGGTCAGTTATTAGTGTATTTTCTACGGTTGAAGAGGAGGATCAACTAATCCTGTGCCGTCCAGTAATGTTTATGACAAAGCTGAAATCAAGAGTTCAAGATATGATGAAATTACATTATTTACATTTGTTTCAAACTCAGGGTATTTCTTATTCCTTCTTAAAGAGGCGATTTTAACGTTGTTAAACGTTGTTTTTAACAAATGTTAATTAATGCATTAACTATCAAACACCAGAAAAAGACTGTATGAGTTTAATCTTCTGCTTTGATTAATGGTATGGTTTATGTTTTTTCATTTATTAATATCATAATGATCACTGAGATATACTGTGTTTCAGGCACCAGTGGAGTGGATCATGTGTTCATCAGTTCTGGTGAAAATGCTCGTCTGTCCTGTAATAATGCTCTTTCTGACTGCAAATCAACTACATGGATCTACTATAACAGATTCAGACATTCAGCAGGAGTTGAACTGATTACTGGAGGGATAAAAAATAAAGACACAGAGAGAGATGAGAGACTGAGTCTGGAGTCTGACTGCTCTCTGAACTTCAAGAACGTCACAGGAGAAGATTATGGATTATACACCTGCAGACAATATGTGAATGACACACAACAAGGACTTGATGCACGTGTTTATCTGCATGTTCTTCATGGTAAGTTTATGATTATGTAGTCAATTTAAAAAGGGCAGATTCTTTATTAAACTCAGATGATGATTGAAAGTCTGTGATTTGTGTCTTGTGTTCAGTTTCAGTGTCTCCATCATCATCATCTTCATCATCATCACCATCATCTTCATCCTCACAGACTGAGATCAGTCCAGGCCGCTCTGTGACTCTCTCCTGTCAGTTGTATTCAGATACTGGATCTCCCTGTGATGTGGTCAGTTATGAGGGAATTGAGCTGTTGTGGGTGAATCAGGCTGGTGTTGATCTGAAGACAGACTCCAGATATCAGATATCATCATCATCAGATCAAGATCACTGTATCATCATCACTCTGACTACAACACTCCTGAATGAAGATAACAACAGAGAGTGGAGATGTCGGCTTACTCACAGAAATCAACTCGAGACCTCAGTCAGATACACTGTCAAGTATTCAGGTGAGAAAACACTCTTTTCAGACAGATTTGTGAAAACTTTCACACACTGGCTCTACTCTTTCTGATGGCTTCATACATTTGGCAATTGTAAAATATTAGTGGTCATCAGTAAGTCAAAAACTGCATGTAAAATCCTTATAATTCCCAATATTGACCTCCTATGGGTCATACATAAAATATTGCATAAATCTATTAAAGCCTAGTATGACCCATGTAGGAAGACAGTTTGAGGAATTATAAGGCTTAAAACCCTCTGAGGTCGACAAACGCGCCGGTGCGTTTTGCTGGATTTTCTTCACATTGTAGCACTATAAACTTAAATTACTCTGTCATTTATGGTCATACAGAAAAAAGAAATATAAAAAAAGAATCTGTGATATTTCTACTTTTGTATGTGTCCACTTACAATCAAATCAAAACATTGTGCTTTTGTAAAATAAAGAAAATAAACAGGGTGTGCGTTCTGCCTCTCCGTCGCGGTGAACATTTTTTTTCTTGAGCATGTCTATAAACTGAAACAAAACTCAGCGAATACTTGTCACACATTTATGAGCCATATACCTTTATAAACATTTAAGTGTGTACTTTTAAATGATCGGATTCAAACTGAAAACAAATATTCTCTGTTTAAGTAATAAAAACGTGTATAAAACGTGTTAAGTGTATAAAACCATCAAGATGTCCAGCTTCTCAAATGCTTCCTAATTATTTTTAATTTGACCACGCCTACTCGCGCAAAAGATATTCACATGCAAATCTCCACATTGAACGCGAACGCGCTCGTTACCTCAGAAACAAAACACCAAAACACTTCACAAGTCTCTGCTTTTCGTCGAGTTTGAAATACGTGCCTGAGCTTACATTGGATTTAGGCTACCTCAGAAGAAGAAGAACGCGATTTGAAGACAAGAAAGATGTAAGGTAAGAAATTCTTACATATTAGTTTGTTATTGTTGCATAAATTTCACATTGCAGTTGAACTGTTGCTAGATATATGGTGAATATTATAATATTTAGACCCGTGTTTCTGTTACTGTGTTTGTGGATATCTGCTCAAATGTAGATATGTATATGAAGACTTCAGATGCAAAAGCCTCTAAGAGCCATCTGAAATTTTCTTCTAAAATGAGCATTTTTATCAAGCTTGTATATTTAAGTTCAGTAATTTCACTTTAATGACAATTAATAGATAATTATCATTGCCATTAAAGTGAAATAACTGAACATAAACATACAAGCTTGATAAAAATGATCATTCTAGAAGAAAATTTCAGATGGCACTTAGAGGCTTTTGCATCTGAACTCTTCATATGGTAACCATAATGTTTTATATTTTGAGCGCAATCGCGTTTGAATGTATCATATTTTGGATCGCGATCGCATTTGAAAAGCACCAAACGGCTTCATGCTTTTACTATTATCTCATTTCATATCATCATAACGAATGGAAACATTTGAAGTAACATGATAATCAATATATTTTTCTCTAGCTTAGTTGTTACTGAAATATTTTGGAAGATTTATAGGCTGCTATAGGTTATTGTTATTATTATTTTATGCAGCACTGCGCATAGCCTATGCCTACAAGGCACAACAAACCTGGTGTTCATTATATTATATATTGTTGGAAACATTTATGTGTGTGTGTGTATTCTGTGAATTTTAAAAAGCAATTTTAACCAGAAAAATCTAAAATTTATTCCCAAAATTGTGCAGGCCTTTCTCTTGATATCAGTATGTTCATTTTTTTTTCTTTCAGGGCCCAGATGCCACTGAGTCCTGCTGACTTCAACATTCACATGAGTCTCTGTACATGAACATGGTAAAGTGAAAATCAAACACCTTGGAAATGAAAGGTATGTACAATGTTTTTAGGAATGGCACAAAGGCCTCTGTCTTTGGATAATTGTTTTCAATGAGTACTTTTTTTGTCATTTGTTGAGTATCTTTGGATTATGTTGTGTTGTAAATAAATCCAAAAAATCTAAAAGCCATTCTTTTTTAAATCTCCTCATTCTTTATGCAAGGTTGCTCAGAATGATAGGGGCCTGATAGCTCCTAATAGGGCCGTTAGGGGAGGGTCTTTGTCAGTCAGGGTGATTTTCACATAGTTTTAGAGCAAATATTCTAGGCTACGTCATACAATTTTCAAAAGTCTTGTGAAGAAATAATCAGTATGGTTTTTTGTATTTTCACAAACCACGCATAAATGTCATTATCTCAAAACAACAAACTTTTACACACATGCTGCTGATATATTATTGTAGCAGAGTTTGTGCTGAATACAGTGTAATTAGACTATAGCCATGGAAATGTCACAAGTAACAGAAATAAGCACAAATGTCAGAGCATGTCAGAACACCTCCAGGGCCCAGAAAACAGCTCAGACCCCAGAGGGTTAATAATGTCATTGATTCAGGAAAGCTGAAGGTTTATGGAAAGCAGCTCACTGTGTTTCACTCTCATATAAACCAGGAATAAATGATACAGTAACATCTCTCTTCTCAACTACTGCCACTGTAAGCTGTGATGATTGAACACAAACTGCATGTCATGATCAATATGAAAATATGATGTTAATGTCCTGATGCGTTCATGATCACATGATCACTGTCACATACATCAACCTCGAAGGATTCCTCAATATTTGTGCATTTTAATGTTTTCATACAGGAAACGTTGTATGTTTTAGATGCCGTCAATAAATAGATATTCCACATTTCAATGTTTCTGCAAACTTAGAAATGCAAGTGTGCTAGAAACTCACTTATAAGTTATAACATGAATATCTATGAATGAATGAAGCATCAAATGGATTTATTTTTGGTCAATGGCGATAGTCATTCTCCTCCTGACACCTTGAGATTGAAGTAAGAAGATAATGATGACAGACTCGTGCACATATTCATCATTTCTGTGATATGAAGCTTAAGTATTATGTGTTGATGATGTTGTGTAGGGGTCAGCCCTATGTTCCCACACCCCTATGTTCCCACATTTCTACGAATTTCTACGAATCCCAGTTATGGGTAGGTATAGGGGTGGGGTCAGGGGCAGGCCATTTGTGGGAACATAGGGCTGTGGGAACATAGACATGCTCCCGTTGTGTATATGTGGCATTATGTGTTGAACTGAACTAACAGACGTGATCCACAGATCCAGGAGAAACTGAAGTCAGTGTGACTGCTGGATCATTATACAGAGGTACGACACGTTCATTTATACTGACAGCTTTATAACATTAAACTATCAGTCAGTCTGTAAAAGCTTCATCAATAACTGTTGATAGTTGAATACCCTTGACTTCAGTCATGTACAGTTTCTCTTCTTCCTCTCATGTTTCCTGCAGTGATTGTGACTATTGTTGAGATGGCAGTGTTTGCTGCTCCTACTGTGATTCTTCTTCAGATCATCTGTGCAAGAAGAGCTGGTGAGTTTTGAGCCGCACACAAACTGATGATTCACACTCATCTGATCTGGAACAATCTGCAATCATGATAAAAACACATACGAGAGGTCAGTCAATGCTTTTATTTTGCAGGGAGGAAGGACTCGAAGCACCCAGAGGAAATAGAGATGCCGACAATATTAGAATAAAATACTGATGAGTTTTGAGCCAATCTGAAGCAATATTTACAATAGCAAAAACTTACAGAGGTTTGTTCATTGTTTTATTTTCTTCTTCTCAGAAAACAGAGAAAAACTCTGATCACCCTGAAAAATTTGTGACACCAAGTTTAGATTAAAAGGTTTTTTTTTTTTTTTTTTTTTTTTTACAAATAAAAGGCCAGATTGTGTTTCATTAACATCCCAGTAGGCATGTGCCGGTATCAACTTTTCATGCTGCGATTAATTGATTGAGCTTTTACCACGGTATACGGTATTATCACGATATTTTAATTGCTCAGGAGAATTGGATAGATTGGTGGGGGGGATGTAGAAAAAAAAACTACTTGCATTACAATAGTGATTGTCAAAACATTTGGTAACTAAATAGAATTTTACACAATTTTCACGCTTTCAATTCTTGGGATTTGATTTCAATCTTGATTTCAGTATTGACTTTTTGGATAATTATTAGGTAGGCTACAGTAGATAGACGTTAATTTTTCTCAAGAAAAAATATATCTCACATAATGCTGTAAACATACAGAGAGCCCTGTCTGCTGGTATTATTAAAGGTTAAAAATTAACTAATTAAATTAAATATAATTTGGTTTTCATTATAATAACAATTATGACACAAGTAAAAATATAATACAAATGTAATATAGTGCACATATTTAGCAAAATACTCCACTCTATAGCTATTTTTTTCTAGTCAACTAACGTGTTGGTCATTAAATGGCTTTCCCGAGGTAAATGTAACGTTCTGTGACATAATAGTTCACCTGCAGTTTTATTGACCTCTTTCCGTGGTTGAAAAACACTGAATGATCGATATTATGTATGAGGCATATATACCTCTCGGTAAACTGTAGCCTACTGTATCTTTAAATAAAAAGTAACAGATGATCGGTTTACTTGAACTGAGGCGCTACAGTGATCTGTCAAGTCACATTTACAAGCACCAAAACCAGGGCTGCCAACTTTTGAGTTTAGCTTGGAGTGAGATTTTTTTTTTGGGGGGGGGGGGGGGGGGGGAGACATTTGGTAACTAAATTGAATTTTATGAAGTTTAGTGACAACATGTTACAATGTTTACATTGTACAATGACTGGTAGTAGGCTATACAGTTTTTATTATTGCTTGACAAAAATATCAAGATTTCAATTCCATTCTTGTGATTTGATTCAAATTTTGATTCAATATTGACTCATTTGGATACATGTTTATTTTAAATTTTATTTAAAAAAAATAATCTTGCCTAATGCTGTAAACATAGAAGGCCTAATCTGCTGGTATTATTAAAGGTTGAAAATAACAAATTAAATATAATGCAGTTTTTGTTATAATAACAATTATTTAATGGCACAAGTAAAAATATAATAAATATGTAATATAGTGCTCAGCAAAATCTCCTCTCTAGCTATTTTTTCTATTCAATTAACATGGTCATTAAATGGCTTTCCTGAGGTAAATGTAACATTATGTGACATTATGTGTTCTCCTGCTGTTATATATTGACCTCTTTCAGTGGTTGAAAAATCCACGAGTGGTCGATATTATGTATACTTTCGGTAAGTTGTACTGTATCTTTAAATAAAAAAGTAACAGATGATCGGTTCACGTGCACTTGAACTGAGGCGCTCAGCGATCTGTCACGTCACATTTACAAGCGCCAAACGTATTTTTGTAGAAAATAGAACTGACGCCTATTTTTCATGCGACACGTGACCTTTTTTTATTTAAAACAAATAATAAATAATTATCGAAATATTGCACCTGTCAATACAGTACGAAATATTCTGTAGCCTATTTTGCTGTCAAAACTGCCGACGTTGTCTTTGCTGTATCGTCACCTAGCAGCAGCAGCGCCGCGTCAGACACATTTCTGGTGTGCAAAGACATAGAAAATGCCACGCTCACGCAACAGAAACGCCACGCTGTGTAGCCAGTGTGTCGCCGGCCTAAACATTAGATGTCAGGCTCCAACTTCATTAAACAACTCCACAAACAGCATTACCAGCTTCACTTATTAATAACCAAATTTACTTTATTTCTGTCATATGTGTGGAAAAGTTCTTATTGACATTAAAGGTGAACTAAGTAACTTTTTTACCTTAACTGAACAGCTTCGGAGTCATTGGAATAGTTATATGACTTTTTTCGGGTTGAATGGTGGTCGTCGCGCAGCCCCCAAGCGCCTGTAAGCCAAAAAAACACACTTGCAACTTTGGGCCGGCGGGCGTATCGCGTGATATCAGGTCTTGCGATGTAACGAATTGCTTTACGGCACTGCACATAGCTCACAGATTACGGGATAGCTCACAGATTAAGTTATTAGAGGCCAGACAGACTCACGGAGGCGATTAGCATCTCACAACTTGCACTTTATTCCCCAATCGAACTTGTGTAACTGTCTGTCACCCGTTCTACCGTCCACAGCTTTACTTGATAAACAAAAGTAGGATAAGAACGAGCATCAAACTGAAATAACCCGCATACACGGGGTGTTCGAGGTGCACATACAATACAGACTGCCGACAGTTCAACAGGGCGAGCGCAGCTCTTAAAGGGGAAATGAAGCAGTCAATCAAGTTTACATGATTTACAAGATGGATTTCCACTATAATCAACAATTATATAAGAAACATGACAAATGTAAACATATAAAAGAAAAAAAAGAAAAAACGTTATATCTTTTGCGGCCAGGGCGCCACCATTGTGCAGTATTCTAACATGTGACATCACGGGGTTGGTTGGCTTTAATAAACCTGGCTGAATGTAGGAATATCCCGACATCAAACTGTCTACACCACGGAGTGACCGCGATAATTGTTGATTATAGTGGTAATCCATCTTGTAAATTGTGTAAACTTGATTGACTGTTTCATTTCCCCTTTAAAGGGGCCACACCTTATTTCCACTCATTACAGCTTCCATCCTACTGAACAGGTACCGGTATAGAGGGCGGAAGGGATCAGGCCGTGAGTGCAGAGACGGCTCTGCGTGAGTGACAGTAACATTAATTATGATTTATTGAAATTAATAGTTTGGTTTGATGTCATAATTATGGTGATCGGTGTTTGCTTTAGTTGGGCAGTTTGACTCTTGATGTTTTAATGTTAGTTTTTCTCTGGCTGCTGGAACAGTGTGTTATGGCAAGAACAGTAAGAGGAAATGTGATCAGATGATGTCATCTACTTGATGATGATGATAATGATATAATCCTTATTTAGTGCTCTGATCAGCTGATCTCTTCTAAACTGTCATGTGTGTTATTCATTTCATATAATTGATTATAGTAATGTTTCTACAGTATGACATCCAAAACTGTTTTAATAAAATAAACTGTATAATTTCTAATAAAGGTCTTCATGATTATTTCAACATCAAACTCTGAGAAGACATCAAGCCGAACTACAGCAGCAGCTTCTACACAAGGTTCATGATCACATGATCACTGTCACACATCATCAGTCTCTCGCTTCAGTGGTTTGCACTGGCTCTCACAGACTGCTTTATCATCACACATATTATCATCAAAAAAAGCTCTTTAGTCAGATTTGTCAGTTTATGACATTTTGATACATGTCTCATGTCTCAGTTTGTTGTCAGAATCATAATCAGAAAGAGCTTTATTGCCAGGTATGTTTGCACATACGAGGAATTTGTTTTGGTGTCAGAAGCTTCCACAGTACAAACAGACTAACAGTGACAGGACACAGATAATAAAAATAAAATAAAATAGATTTAGTAAAACACACAAAAGATAAAAAAAAAACACAATATACAACAAATAGACAATAGATGGTATGTACAGGTATGTATGTACAAATGCAAGGAGATGTAAATAAGACGTGTGGTGTGTTAAATAAATGAATGTTTAAATGGTGTTTAAGTATTGCACGTTAAGTTTATTGCCAAGTGTAGGCATTAACTGTTCATGAGGTGGATTGCCGGAGGGAAGAAACTGTTCCTGTGCCTGGCCGTTCTGGTGCTCAGAGCTCTGTAGAGCCGACCAGACGACAACAGTTCAAAGAGGAAGAGGCCTGGGTGTGAGGGGTCCAGGGCACTGATCTATATAGAATGACTGGATAGCTCATGACGTCATAAACAGTGAAGCTGTCACAGGTCGGGATGGGCCGTACCAGACCAATGCCCAGCCCTACCCAGAACACTTTGAGGAGCGTGCCAGAGACGAGACCAGAGTCGAAGAATAAAGAGTAACAAATTTTATTAAGAATAAAACAATTGGTAATCCTAATCTAAAAGTCTTCTTCTCTCCCTCGTCCAGGGAGGAGTCCAAGACGGCAAGCAGACACAGTCTTCCCCGCAGACGGCGATTCCCAGTAAGGAGTACCGGACAGGTAAGTGTCTCACAATATGCAGGTTAACAGAGTTCCTTTCTCCCCACAGGTATCAGGTGTACAATGGAAGGTGATGGATGGGTGAGTTCCCCGGTGAGTGGATGGCCACAGCTTCCTCTCCTCTTTCCAAGTGGAGGACAGTTCACAGCAGTCAATAGTATGCAGGTAGGTATCTTACGGTATGTAGGTTAACTGGGTTCCTTTCTCCAAGCTGGTATCAGGTACGCAATGGGAGGTGATAAACAGGTGAGTTCTCCGGTGAGTGAATAGCCACAGCTTCGTCTCCTCCTTTCAAGTGGGAGACAGTTCACAGCAGTCAATAGAATGCAGGTAGGTATCTTACGGTATGTAGGTCAACTGGGTTCCTTTCTCCAAGCTGGTATCAGGTACGCAATGGGAGGTGATAAACAGGTGAGTTCTCCGGTGAGTGAATAGCCACAGCTTCCTCTCCTCCTTTCAAGTGGGAGACAGTTCACAGCAGTCAATAGTATGCAGGTAGGTATCTTACGGTATGTAGGTTAACAGGACTCCTTTCTCCAGCTGGTATCGGATACACAATGGAAGGTGGATTGGACGGGTGAGTTCTCCGGTGAGTGGGTGGCCACAGCTTCCTCTCCTCTTTTCAAGTGGGAGACAGTTCACAGCAGTCAATAGTATGCAGGTGGATATCTTGGGCGGACGAGTGAGTCGCACCCGACAGTTGGGCTTCAGGGCTGTAGCGAACTCGCAGTCACCGACTGAACTGGACTTCCTCTAGGGTAGACAGAATCATCACTTCACACAACAATATAGTTTTCTCACATGTGTAGTGGGAAAAGACGGGAACTTCACACCATCCAGGTGGGCCTCGAGGCTGCAGCGAACTCACAGTCACGGACTGGGCTGGGCTTTCTCCACAGGCGGTTTTCAGGGCTGCAGCGAACTCACGGTCACAGACTGGGCTGGGCTTTCTCTAGGGCAGACAGAGTCAATACTTCACACAGCAATATAATATTCTCACATGTGTCGCGGAGAAGACAGAAACTTCACTCCATACAGGTGGGCTTCGGGGCTGCAGCGCACTCACAGTCACAGACTGGGCTGGGCTTTCTCTAGGGCAAACAGAGTCAATACTTCCCACAGCAATATAATGTTCTCACATGTGTCGTGGAGAAGACAGAAACTTCACTCCATACAGGTGGGCTTCGGGGCTGCAGCGCACACACAGTCACAGACTGGGCTGGGCTTCCTCTAGGGCAGACAGAGTCAATACTTCACACAGCAATATAATGTTCTCACATGTGTCGTGGAGAAGACAGAAACTTCACTCCATACAGGTGGGCTTCGGGGCTGCAGCGCACTCACAGTCACAGACTGGGCTGGGCTTTCTCTAGGGCAGACAGAGTCAATACTTCACACAGCAATATAATGTTCTCACATGTGTCGTGGAGAAGACAGAAACTTCACTCCATACAGGTGGGCTTCGGGGCTGCAGCGCACTCACAGTCACAGACTGGGCTGGGCTTTCTCTAGGGTAGACAGAGTCAATACTTCACACAGCAATATAATGTTCTTACATATGTCGTGGAGAAAACAAGACTTCACACCAGCTGTCCTTCCCAAACCTTCCCTCAGTTGGATGTACTCGATCTCTCCAAGCTCTGAAGATGTACAATATACCAGCCTGCCTCTTGGGCGAGCGCACGGCAGTTAAAAGCAGCAAACACTGCAAATCCACTCATCAAGTATACTTAAGGCCAGCACTCACCCTGGGTCTCGGTTCAAAAAGCGAAGGATCGGCAGTGAGAGGAAAGAGATTTTAAACACTTCTTCATAGGCATAAACTGGATTTGCTTCACCATCCGAACGGGAAGAGGAGATAAGAATGGCAGAGAATCAGTTTAATTCACTCAGTGATATTCATACGGTACACTCCAAGCACTTCAACCCACATCTATCTCAGTATCAAACGTGTGGTAGGAGATTCAATAATCGGTTACTTATCTTCACTCTTTCATCCAGACGATGCACTTCCCTCTTTCCCTCTCTCTCTCTCTCTCCGTCTTCAATTCCTCATACACACGACATTCCTTTTTCCTCGCAACGAGCCCTCAACGACACACTTCAGAGAACACTTCCCAACAGGAGCCAGCCACATCCAAACGGGAACAAAAGCACCACAAGCAGGAGAGGAACAACCCCAACTTTCTCTTCCTCTGACTTTTTATACTCTCATGAGCTAGCGTGGCCTCATTCAAACGCTCAGCGCAAATTACCCACACCTGCTGTCAATCCGCCACTAGTTACCATAGCGACAGGCACTCACTCGGCTTTGGGACGGTGTTTCACTTCCCAAATCTCAACAGGGACGTTTCTCTAGCGGGGATAGTCCCGGGCTGATTTGTCACCCCGTGACATACCCCCCCGCCAAACCGTTCTAGTCCCGAGAACGGTCTCCTGACACCCAGTCCCCATACCTGGCTGGTGGCTGACCCCGATTCCCTCGTTGAGACCGTCGGGGAGGGGAGACAGTTACTTCCGGCCGTGGTCCCAGGCCTAAACCTCTTGGGATTACTGCCCACCCTACCAGCGGGGGTGTCCATGACGTGTCGGCCGGCGGGTCTCTTACCACTGGCTTTGGGAAATACGGGCAAGGGCGAATCAGATTGCGGTGTAACACCCGTTCGGGGCCTGCCCTTCCTTCTGGCCGCAGTGCGTATACCGGTTGGTCTGGATGGGGTTGTTGCTGAACAACGTACGGCTGAGCCTCCCATCGATCGCTCAACTTCCCTTTCCCCTGCCGGCGATTATCTCGCACCAACACCCTCTCACCGGGTAATAACGGGGCCTCACGAGCCGTACGATCATACAACCTCTTATTCTTCAACGCCGTTTGGTTTATCCGGCCAGCGACTTGCTCGTATGCCGACTGCAGGCGTTGATGGTGATTTATCACCCAAGCAGATAGATTTCCTCCCTCTTCTTCCCCGGTAGTCCCCATAAGCATATCCATTGGGAGTCTCACATGCCTGCCAAACATTAGGTAAGTAGGGGCATAACCAGTGGTACTGTGTATGCTATTATTATACGCCTGTATCATCGCTGGAAGCCTGTCAGCCCAGTGGCCCTGCTGTTCCTCCTCCAAGGTACCCAATAAGCCCAATAAGGTCTGATTGAACCTCTCACACCCCCCGTTCCCTTGAGGATGATAAGGGGTCGTGTGGGTCTTCTTGCATCCGTACAGGAGGCACAGTTCGCGGATCACCTTGGACTCGAAATTGGCCCCTTGATCAGAATGGAGGATTTCCGGACAACCAAACGGCTGAATTAC
The DNA here is from genome assembly GCF_964197995.2 of Scardinius erythrophthalmus. Taxonomy (NCBI): domain Eukaryota; kingdom Metazoa; phylum Chordata; class Actinopteri; order Cypriniformes; family Leuciscidae; genus Scardinius; species Scardinius erythrophthalmus. Next base: position 12,147,079 of record NC_138221.1, read on the forward strand.
ATATCTCCAGAGGGCATTGGCGGTAGTAAGAGCAGTTTGGTCCACAGTGGGGACGGCCCAGGCGTATTTAGTAAACAGGTCAGTGATGACAAGAATATTCTGGACCTGATCCACCGGTCGCCCCAGAGCGAGAAAGTCCATGGCCACTATGTGCAGAGGTGCCTTGGCCTGGATCGGGACCAACGGTGCCCAGGCCTCCTTCCTAGATTTAAACAAGATACAGCGTGGACACCTCTGGAGGTAAGCCCTGGTAGTGTTGAAGATTTTATTATTTAGAAAATAAGTAATTTAACTGGTTTTTGTACACTATTATTTCCTTGTCTGTGGGTGACTTTGGCTGACTTTGGAACCTGAGATCACAAGGTGTTGTCACAGCAGAAAATTCTATTTCAGTAATGTCACATGGTACAAAACTATTTCTCAAAATACCTATAGAATGTATTACCATGTTTGGGACAAGGAGAGGGTATATACGTTTGCTGGGCAATTTTTCTGGAGGGTCTTTTCTGCAGAGGGACACTCGGCTTTGTTTGTTAATAAAGTCTAATTTTTTCTGATGTCAAATATCTTTGAAGTCATTCCCCTGAAAAGAATTTAACCACAACAAATGGCGACCCCGGCAGGACGTGGCTTAGGAGCTGAAGGAGCCACGAAGGGATCGCTGGTGACTCACACAGACAACAGTGGCCGCTGTACTTTGAGGTGAGCAGTTTTTGCTTTTGAATAAGGTGTGTGTAAGTCACCAGTGGCCCGGATGTGGTAAGAAAAGCTTCTCCAAATTTAAAGAACTTAAAAAGTGAAAAAGGGATGTTTGATGTCAGAAAAAATTGCATGTATTGTTTTTGTATGTCAAGTAGTTGGTAAAAGCGCGGGGGGGCTCCCAAAAGTGTTTGCTAGTGCTTGTTTAATCCTGAGTGGATTCTATAACTACTGGTGATGCTGATTTAGCGCAAAGAGTTTTGACGTACGTATGTAAGGTTCTGTGTTTGTTCATCAAGTGGGCCTCGAAGGATGATGAGCAAAAAGCATGCACACAGGGGATTTATAAGGATATAAGTTAATTTGTATTTACTTGTCAAGAGGGCCTAGAGGATGGCAAGTGTACTGATAAGGATATCAGTGGTTTATCTGTGCTTACTTTGAGAAGTATAGCATGTGCACAGATGGTTAGCTCACGGATACCGCTTTGTTAAACAAAGTTTTAACGAAGGACTGCTATGGGTGAAGCTGGAGGTTTTAAAAGTCTATAGGTTTAAAGTAACGGTTACCGCCTCGAATGCGAGGGACTGCTCAGGTTACTAAAATTATATAGGATAGTTAAAAGTGTCACTGTGTTGATTAGTGAATCTGTTAATGTATTGTTCAGATCTGACAGGGAGTACAGAATAGTGTGTGTGTGTAAGTGTTTGTGGGATCCTGTGTCTTGTGTGACTGTGCCTGTGGTTGAAAATAAGTGACCTCTGACCCTGGTTGCTTGAAGGGACAGAGAATGTGTGACTGACCTGTGAATGAAGGGACTGAAATGGTGTGTATTAGAAAAAGAAAAAAAGAAAAGTAAGGGAAAACAATTGTTTCAAGATATTAGCTTAGCAGAATATTGTAGTATAAAATAAGTTAAAATAATAAGATATAGTTAATCAATAAATGTAATGATAAATATTAATAGATGAATATAAATAAGATTGCACGTGCTTAATATATTATATATTATATCTGAAGACGTCTAAAATTTGTATCTCATTATCCCTGAAGACAGTGTGGAAAAAGTATTCCATTGCAGATTAATAAGTTTGTGTTAAGAGAAAAATAACTGGTGCAGTGTGCAGAAGGCAAGATTGAGTGAACAAGTTTCAAAAGTCAAAAATACTTTACAGAAGTTGATGAGAGTAAAAAATAAGAGGAATTCCTTGATGATTGTTGAGAAACATACTAGATTATTGTGAACACAGCATGCAAATATAGAAGAAAGATTGAAGCCTGATTTTATGATAGGGAAAATTATTTAATTGAATTATTCTCAGATAATCAAAGTTAGAATTATTGCTGATATTGCTTTTTCCTGCAATGAAGAACTGCTTACTAATAGAATAAGGGAACTGCTATGGTCAACCAGTGAGATTTTTATATAAAAGAACCAGTGAAAAGATGCAGGTTAAAAAAGTAGAATGTAGATAAAGAGCTAATAGCTTATATGTAAAAGTTCAATTTGATTCATGCAGATCTCTGAGTATTCAAATTGCAGATGGAAACAGTGTCCTGTGGAAGCAACAAGAGGGCAAAGGGCAAAGACATGAATGCAGAGACACTGACGCAGAGAAGAAGAGAGAAGTGGGTGAGGGGTTCTCAGCTCCCCTCCTGAAGTTCAAAAAGACCCAGAAAGACTGAATTAAGACTGGAAAAGGTGAATCTTTCACTTGAGACTTTTCCTGAAAACAAAGAAAAATCCTGAGATGCAAAACTGGAAAAGAATTGATCAAAATCCCAAACTGAGAAAAGACAGAGAAACAGCGGAGCCTATTCTCAACTCTGCAATGACCATTGAGTGACAGCAAGGCTGAAAAACATGTCAACGAACACTGATCTAAAAACAGAAGAACTGACCCTTACGGGGCACACAGGTGTGACAAACCTTATGAACACTCTAGAGACTGCTTCAAATTTAGTTCATTATTATATTAACATTATTCATTCTGATTATTCACTGGTCTCATGGCAATTCTTTATATTCTCTGCTAAACTAACCCTCTTTGCTCTTTCAATAGGTACAAGTCCAGCTCTATAAGAAAAAAAATACAGAGAAGTGGGTGCTCAACTCACAAAATAGTTAAAACTAAGGCTGGATTTGGTATAGTGAGGGCTATTATATTAGACAACTATAGGGCTAAAAGCATGATAGAATTATTCTCTGGCAAAGAAAAAGATAGACACAAAATGTCAGAGAATGATTATTTTTGTTTGCAAAACAAAAACACTGGTCACTCCATCTTGTTTTAATTTTTTATAGAGATAAATTGGAGAAGGATAAATAACTCCAAAAGTCCAAAATTATGAAATTAAAAATGCTGTCAAAACTGGGATAATGAGATGGAAATGTTATTGGCCATGGATCCAAGATTAGGCAGAGATCTCCAATTGTATTCTTAAAGAAGCTCATGAGCAAAAAACAAAAAGAATATGAAAAAGTAGACCAAACAAATGACAAAATGCATTTGAGAAATTACAATTGGCTGTCTTACTCTCAACTGCACCATACTAAGGCCTATTATTCTGAAATATTTAATCTATTAGAGTTTGGGAAAAAACAAGAAAAAAGGGATTATAACAACAGTAGTAAACTAAGCATTAAGATAACTGACAATTCTGAATAGTGTTTGAATAGCTGTTGTGATGTTGTCTGTCAGACCTTTGGAATTCCACAGCTAAATTTGTAAGTTCCGCATTTAGAGCACAACCTGCGGAAGAAGAATGTGTGATGGCCATGAGTGACTGATTATGAATGAATGAGTGTACACTAAGGCAAATCAATTATTTTGCCTACAGCTGTATCTAAATTTCATATGTGGGCCCACAGGGCATATTCTGCCCAATAAAATAATGACCATGGATGGATTTGGTTAAAATCCTGGTCGAAACTGTAGTAACAATAGAAAAAAGAAAATGGGGGAAAAAAAAAATTGTAAAAGAAAACAAAACAGTACTACATTTTGCGCAGCACCTAACAAATCTGACTTTCCTTTCAGAATATCATGATGGAGCATAACACATCTGACTTTCTTTTCAGCATATCATGAAGGGGCTGACGTTTTGTCAAAAGTATGAAATATTGTCTTGTAACTTTTGTCTTTTAGCAAAGTGGGTTGAGTGTTGTCCAAGTCTGATAACTAGTATGCTGATAGTGGGACTCAAAACAATGAGATAACTGAGCTGAATTGACTAATTGTAAAAAGTAATATAGGGGTAAAGCCCTACTGCTAATGAGCTGAAAACACACAAAAGAGGCCAGAACACCACTCAGCCCACATGATCATTTTACAGATGACACCAAGAAGGACAATGGAGCAGATAAGCAGATGATCTAATATATGTTGTTGTCACTAACAGAACTAACAGAAATAATGAAGGTTTCATTCACAGATGAGAACAGTTCAATTCCAGGAAGGTTTCTGGGACGATTCAAACAAAAAGAACCAGTGACAGTGCCTTGTCATCTCAGAAGAAGCTTGAACATTGATCAGCAACTGACATTTGAGTCCATGGCTCTCAACTTAAAATACGCCAAACGACTCCAGGAACCCCCCACAACAGCGAGTGAGGGTTCAAGGACATGCTGGCAAGGACCTTCCCTTGCCAATGAGAGAAAAGGAAAAAGCCAATTACAACTCACAATGATCTCATGAATGGAAAAAGAAGAACTTTAAATGAAAAGTTGCAGAATAAGAAACTTTCAAGGAGTTGTGCAAAGAAGAGAGAATCAACAGAGATGAGTACAAGTTCAAACAATAGTCAAAATCTATCAAACTGTCTTTAAATTTAATGTTAAAGCCCTTGAATACACTAGTAACAACTTAATAATAACCCCACCAGAAAGAGAAAAATTATTGAATTAAAGAATATATCAAAAACAACGTAAAAACGATAATGAAAAATCAGAAAACAAATGAAAATAATAAATGATAAGCGACTAATTCAAGTAATTGTCATAGCACAGTGAGAATTAAGACAAGTCATGAAGGAAAATACAAATCGACCTAAATAACATTTTAAAATAAATCATAATGGGTACTAGTGTCAATAAAGGGGTATAAGTAATTAATTTAAGACTACAGTTGAAAATTAAAGAAAAGATTAACACTGGCTATTAACAAATATTTGATTTCATTTATGATTTGAATTATGATTTGTTTCAATATGCTATTTGACTAATTAAATGTATTTTAAATGGTGCTAATAGAACGATCAATAACAAACAAATTGTTATAGCATATAGACTGTTCAATACCATGTAGATTATTGCCTTATGAACAATCTATATGGTGGTACCAGAGGGGGGTAAGAATGACAGGTTATTGCACAAAAACATACTTTTGAATATTCTCAAACCATGCGCAAGGTATTCACTTGCGCAAGGGGGGAGGGATTAAAAGAATAAGGAAGGACAATAATTAAAAGGCTAAATTAAGAATAAGGAAAAAGAATAAGGAAAATTAAATAAAAGGCATTTTTTGCAATTTTTGACTGTATACAAGAGAAATTTGCGACAAAAATAAAGGTAGGAAAGGAACAGTGACAAAAATAGGCCATATATCAGTACCAGAAGGACTAAAACAACTCTTGGTAATGGATTATATGAACAAGATAGAGATGGGTAAAGGCAATGAGATCAACAGAGGAGGGTCAAGAGAAGTAATTAAATTTAAGACCAAAGAATTCTATCAGAAATAAGTTTAGATAATGGTTTAGCAGTCATTCTAGAAAATTTTTAATTAACATTAATTGTATGCAGAAACTTAAATTACAGAAAAGGAAGTTTTAACAATAATTAAGTTATAATGCTTTATGTTTGAAATGGTTGAGGAAAAAACTTAGATATACAGGAAAAGAAATGACCGTACAATGAATATGTAAGATAGTATAAAAAGTTATTTTCGAGAGTATTTTTTCTAATTGTCTAATGAGTTCATTGAATTACTTTTATGAAGTAAATGTAACATTGCTCTTGAAGCTTTCTTAGTTTGAGTGATTACATGTGACATAATTAAGTTAATTCATGATAGTTCATTTAGAAATTAGTAGAAAGGAAGAAAAAGTATTCAGTTAAGGTATGCTTGAACTGAGGAGCTATAATGAGAAAAAGCTGCAACACGTGAGGTATTTATTGTTTAAATTTGGTAATAAAGTAGACAGAATTTGAAATGTAAAACGTTATAACGAAGAAAATTGTGATTTAATGTAGCTGCACTACAGTGTTATGGTTGTTCATCAACTAAAAATGACTGACTAAAAGATTGATTCTTCAAATTTAAGAATTGATATTCTTTCATAGAATTAAGAAGCGAATAAAAAAGAGAAAAAGTTATTTTTACTCACTTCTATATTAAATCAAAATTCATATGGATTATGCGAAATAAACATGCAAACTAAATCATTTATTCTTCTATAATCAGCAGAGATTTATTATAATGATTTGCCTTTATAATAATGAAAACAATTACATGGAAAAAGTAGAATGACTTTACAATTGAATAAAAAAAGTTAAGGAAAGCTTGATTTAAAAGATTAGAAATGTTTTTTGGAGTTGAAATATTAAAAGAGGGTTATTATTCAGTTGTGTACTTCCCATATTAAGAAGATAATGAAAACTAATTTTAGAGGGCAACTAAATCATATATTATTAAGACTGGGCTTATAACCCAAATTGAGATTTACAATCATTGGACATTGATTGAAGTACCTCGGATAAGGATGAAGAAGAAAATGAATGAGCCAGATCCTGGGTGTCTGGGTCGAAGAGGATCTACACCACAAGAGAACTTTTAACTGTATAAGGGATTTTTGTGTTTGACATATTCTACATAACTGTGACTATAAGACAATGCTGAACCAATTTCATCCACACACTTGTAACAATGTTTGATGGTTTATTAGGGAGGATTCGAGTCTTTTACTTTCTCCATTGAAAAAGAAAAAACAACTGAAAGAGAGAAAAATGTATGGAGAAAGATGTTTGGCTCGATTGCTCCACCGGAGTGTGGTGGCATAATTTCAGTCATTGGAAATAAGAATGAGTGACTTAATTTAGTCACTAAGGTAGTATAACTGAGGGGACTGGATTTTGAAACTACACTCTGGAAAGGATAGCGAATGTGGGGCTTAAATAAGCCCCAGAGGAGGGAATGTTGAAGATTTTATTATTTAGAAAATAAGTAATTTAACTGGTTTTTGTACACTATTATTTCCTTGTCTGTGGGTGACTTTGGCTGACTTTGGAACCTGAGAACACAAGCTGTTGTTACAGCAGAAAATTCTATTTCAGTAATGTCACATGGTACAAAACTATTTCTCAAAATACCTATAGAATGTATTACCATGTTTGGGACAAGGAGAGGGTATATACGTTTGCTGGGCAATTTTTCTGGAGGGTCTTGTCTGCAGAGGGACACTCGGCTTTGTTTGTTAATAAAGTCTAATTTTTTCTGATGTCAAATATCTCTGAAGTCATTCCCCTGAAAAGAATTAAACCACAACACTATCAGCAACATATGAAAGGAGTCGATCTTCTGGACCAGATGGTGGGCTACTACCAGATCCATCATCGGTCTACGAAGTGGTGGAGGAGGCTGTTCTTTTACTTTGTTACAGTGGCGTGCTGCAATGCCTTTGTGGCTGCCAAGACTGCGGGAGGAGCGGAGTGGAAGTACAGGAGGGGCGGCTACAAGGACTGGCTGGAGGATCTGACCCAGGAGCTGATCGTCCCCGTCACTGCGAGAAGTGCTCCTAATGTGCTCCCCACCAGCCCAACTGGAGCTTCTGCTGAGCATGACCTGGTCCAGATCAACAACAAGAGGCAGACCTGCAGGGAGTGTTCTCTGAAGCACTGCGGCGCCGACGTGCGTCCTGGGTCAACTCTGATGGGGTGCAGGCAGTGTAACCTTCCTCTTCACCGCGAGTGCTTCATGTGCCACGTCGTTCGCCACAAATGATTTGATCTGACTCTGTCTGTCTCTGTGTGTGTGTGTGTGTGTGTGTGTGTGTGTGTGTGTGTGTGTGTGTGTGTGTGTGTGTCAGTCAGTCAGTGTGTCTGTCTGTCTGTGTGAGGATAATGCTGTTCAAAAGCCAAAGAGGAGAGATGTGAGCCATGGATGTCAGAGACTGAGACTGTTCCCAGTTCCACCTCAGGACTTTCCCCACCTCTCTCTCATAACAAGATGCCTTGTTCAGTGTGTTGGCATGTTTAAAATGTTATTTGTTATATTTTATATAATTGATTTATATTTGTTTTCTTCCCCATATGATTTTGAGAATTTTTAGAAAAATGTGTTGTTATGTTAGTGCTAAGGGAGCATGTTTTAATAAAACCTGTGATTCTTACCTTTAAAATGTATTTTATTTCATGTTTCTAAGTGCTACAGAGGCTTATGCCTGGTTCAGATTACACGATTTTTTTGTCTGTTACGATAGTCACTGTATCAGATTACACGATTTTGACTCCTAAAAATCTTGTCATGTCATGGACAAGAAACATGTCAGACTACATGTTGTTTTCCGACCAGTCATCGCGAGCCGTCGCACACACTCATTCACTCACACATACACACACGCAGTGCCGTCGCTGGTGGGGTGCGAGGCCCTGCTCTTTGATGTGTATGCTCAATTGCACATGAATTACAGTCACACGGACGTAGCTCTGTTCTAATTCTTTTGCACGCATAATCTTGCTGCAATACGTTTTTATCAAGTAGAATAATACAGCATAATCATGCACATAGTCCCAGCTATGACTTTTTGCTATTTATTTCAGAGGGGAAAAAAATCAACTGTGCAACCACGAATGGCTTTACATCACGTCAAACGGATCGTGCCAAAATCAGGCTAAAATCGTGTAATCTGAACCAGGCATTAGATATTAAGGTTTTGGTAGACGTTGACAATTCTTAGTATTTTTTTCAGAAAACCCTCATGAGATAAGGGGATTCATCCTAGAATAACAGGTTTTTATAGGCGTTTTTAGCAGGCGTTTTAGGAGTAAATGGGTTAGTTAACACTGAAGATAACTCTGGCATTATGCACTGAAAAGCACTGATGTGAGAAAGACAGTGATGATGTACCTTTAGAAACGTGTGTGTTTATAGCTGAGGGATCCTGAGAGTGTGTGATGTGGACTGGATTCACTGCTGTCGTTGAATCAGCTTGAGCTGTGAAGATGAATGTTAGTTCAGATCATTAATACTGTCCAATATGACCATCATTGTTGTGTTTGTCTAACACAAATCAGAGTCGAGACAACAATGGGCAATTCTTCTTTTCTTTTTACTGTGCAATATCAGAATGAACAACTTTGTGAACGCATGTGTTTATTCTTTCTTTTGGACAATTAACTGGCCAACCAAAATCTAACCCCGAGTTAATCTAGAGTGGCCAAGCAGTGCTTATTCCTGAGTTTACTCTGAGTGCATTCTACTCAATACACTACAATCATATTTTAACTTTGATCATCACATTACATAAAAAGTTAATATTTTTGCTGTCAAGTTTCAATTCCTTTATTATTTCCGGCATCACGTTTTGGACTGTTACTTCACTGTTACTTCACTGCAGTTCATTAGTTTGAAGCAATGCTTTGAGTTACTCTTCAGTGAGAGTCAAAGAAGCTTTTGTTCCCTCAGTTTGTTCTGGTTCAGTGATACTGATAGACCTTAGTGTTACTGACATTATGAGGCTCTTCTAACACTGTTTTCTCACCTGAATACTTGACAGTGTATCTGACTGAGGTCTGGAGTTGATTTCTGCGAGTAAGCTGACATCTCCACTCTCTGTTGTCATCTTCATTCAGGAGTGTTGTAGTCAGAGTGATGATGATACAGCGATATTGATCTGATGATGATAATATCTGATATCTGGAGTCTGTCTTCAGATCAACACCAGCCTGATTCACCCACAACAGCTCAAATCCCTCAGAACTGACCCAATCATCACAAGAGAATCCAGTATATAAATACAACTGACAGGAGAGAGTCACAGAGCAGCCTGGACTGATCTCAGTCTGTGATGATGAAGATGAGGATGAAGATGATGAAGATGATGATGATGGAGACACTGAAACTGAACACAGACACAAATCACAGACTCTTCAATCATCATCTGAGTTTAAAGGAAGAATTTTAAATTGACCACATAATCATAAACTTACCATGAAGAACATGCAGAGAAACACTCGCATCAGTTCCTTGTTGTTGGTCTTTTCCATTCACATTTATCCATTGTTGGCAGCTGTATAATCCATAATCTTCTCCTGTGACGTTCTTGATGTTCAGAGAGCAGTCAGACTTCCGACTCAGTCTCTCATGTCTCTCTGTGTCTTTCCTCTTTATCCCTTTATTAATCAGTTCAACTGCTGCTGAATGTCTGAATCTGTTAGAGTAAGTCCATGTAGTTTTTGATTTGCAGTCAGAAAGAGCATTATTACAGGGCAGAGAGACATTTTCACCAGAACTGATGAACACATGATCATCCACTCCACTGATACCTGAAACACAGTATATCTCAGTGATCATTATGATATATATTAATACATGAAGACATAAAACATACCAGCATAAAAAGCAGAAGTTTTAAATCACAGTCTTTATTCTGACTTAAAGCAAACAACACACTCTCCAGAATAAACTATTAGTCTTTATCAGAGAGCTGTTCAAATCACTGACACACTCTTAATATGAAGATAATTCTTCATCATCAGATGTTTGAGTGACACTGTGTCCAGTATCAGGAATAATACAGTATGATCTGTGTGTATCAATACACAACTCTGAGATCACAACGTGAATGTGTGCAAGAATAAACTGAGCATGTTCAAATGAACTCTTTCCAGACTAATTCCACTAAATGTCTTTAGAGAAAATACAGATTTCTTTACCTGTGAGAAGTGAAGAGAGAATGATCAGTCCCAGCAGACACAGATCACACTTATCAGCCATTTTGTGTTTCTGTCAGTCTTTCTCTTCATTATATATAGTTACAGCTCTTCCTTTAAACATCATCAGCTCCTCCTCTGGTTGGCAACTTCCTCTCATCAAATGAGTGTTTAAATTCTGCTAGAGTTGTTGTTTAGTGACACGAAAGTGTTGCTTTAAGTGTGTGTGAAACGTGTGAGAAGTGCATATACTGTGAACACACTGTCTCACACACACATCTGCTCTGAACAGTTTATTGGCTACTTTTGCACACGAGAGAATTACTGTTAGTCTCACTTCTTTATTTTAGCAGTTTCCAGCATGACGTTAAAATCTAGAAATACAATAATTACATTATTAGTAATAAAATTAGTTTTGCTACTGAAAAGGTTTCCACTATCCATGACTAACTTGCAGAAAATGAATTCTAAAACAGTTTTTAAGGTATTTTGAGATGATTAACGTCAGCTTCAGTTTGGTGAAACAGAAAGTATTTGCACGCACTTCATGAGCGTCTGTAAAGCAGAGATTAAATGTCTTCAGGAAGAGTTTCTACACATGGATTATAATGTTCTGCTTTACTCTCTCCAGCCCTGAGAAAATAGATCAGATCCAGACTCCTTTATTAACACTACAAACACCAAACGCCAGTCATTTTCCCTTTGGCCGGTGGATTTGGCAGTGGCACGAGCCGCTCTGATGGGGATAATTCTCGGTCAGCTGGTTTTGACACACAGACACAGACGGAGATGTTTAAAGCAGGGGATAATTTTGACGTATTTTGCGTTATGCAAATATGTTTTGCAACGTATTTCCAATGAGTCAGTGTTGGCTATATTTTATGAATACCTTGGTGTGTCATTATGGGAGTCAGTATGTGTCATCGCCACCATGCTCTGAAGATACTCAAGATATTTCTTCCTTGTAAAAATATAATGGAAAAATATATATATATATTATCTTTTATTGTTTCCTTTTGTAATGAAACGGGTCTTGACAGATTTCTTGAGTCACACCGAGAACAAAGAACAATCTTCTTCTTCATCTTCATCTTCGTGTGTGTTTCTACACCTGCGTGACAGTCTCTTTGTGTTGTGGCTTTGAGCTCTAGTGTTTCCAGAAGCATGTCATCGCTGGCTGTGAGAACTCAGTTAGTTTGACCGCACTGGTTTAACCCACACACAACTGTGATCATCTCTGAACCCAGTTAAGGTGGACTGGTGTGAATTCACACATTCAGAAAACAGTTCCTCTACTTTCTTGAGAGCAAGAAACCTCTATACGATATAGCTGACTACGCCACCCTGTTAAACAGGGAAATATAAATATTAATGAATTTAACCCCCTACAAAGGACTCACAGGAACGTGGTTATTGAAAGGAGGGCCTGAGACGTGGATACCAAAAGATACAAAAGTTTTATTTCAATCATCAAGCAGTAATCTTAAAACATTAAGAGACTGAAGGAGAGCAGGTTACACATACACACATTAAAGAAACCACACATGAAGAGGAGGCCGAGGCTTACCAATGGCAGGGAAACTAGTTTAATGAGCACAAGACTCCTATACCACCCTGTGCACAGGTCTCACCACAACACACACACACACACACACACACACACACACACACACCAATAAGGTCAAGCATGAACACACAGCACTCCGTGACAGAAATAAAAGTTTCAGAAGAAAAACATTTAATTAGACGCACAGGCGGTGACCACACACACACAAACGGTGCATTCGAATCCCTCTTTATACGCTCCCTCAGTAGCGGAGTGGCATTCGGGAGAGTCGGGACTTTTCCCGGTGGGCCGGTAGTGTTTTGAGGCCGCAAGGGCCGGTCTGATAATAGTTGTACATTGCGAGTTATATTAGCAACACCATCTGGCGGCCTGATGAGCGGCGATGTGCGGTTCCTTGATTAGTAGTAAATCTCGTTCGATCAGCGATGCAGAACCTCAGCAACTGTTTGCTGAAATGTGATTCGAGGGCCACTGCTGGCACTTTGCAGGCTGAGCTGTTACGCCGGGCCAGACAGTGGGAAAGACTGAAGCTGTCCCCTCTGAAAGAATACCAGGTGAGGACACACACAGCGGATGATGCATCTGAAGGCAGTGGTGATGGAGACACACATGATGTGGAAGGGCCAGAGCTGGTTAATAAGAATGTCTGTATGTGTAAAAACTGTGCCATTTGTGTGTATCTTGTCCTGGCACAATACAATCTGTTGAGAGATACATATCATGCCATTGGACTGGCCTACGCATTTCTATTGACGTTATCGACCACTCAAGTGTCCTGTGAGAGGAGCTTTTCCACCCTTAAGTTTGTTAAAAACACACTTAGAAGCACTCTAACACAAGAGCACTTGAAGCCTTTATGCTCATGTCAACAGAGAAAGACATTCTGATGTCCTTGGACACTGATGGGGTTATAAACAAGCTTGCAGAGACCAGTGACCCACTGCGACGGCAACTCATGTTTTGAGGGAGTCTGTGTGTGTGTGTGTGTGTGTGTGTGTGTGTGAGAGAGAGAGAGAGAGAGAGAGAGAGAGAGAGAGAGAGAGAGAGAGAGAGAGAGAGAGAGAGAGAGAGAGAGAGAAAAATAGAGAGAGAGAGAGAGAGAGAGAGAGAGAACAGGAAGTGATGAGAGAGAGAGACAAGAGCAAGTGATGAGAGAGAGAGACAAGAGCAAGTGATGAGAGAGAGACAACAGCAAGTGATGAGAGAGAGAGACAACAGCAATTGATGAGAGAGAGAGAGACAACAGCAAGTGATGAGAGAGAGACAACAGCAGGTAATGAGAGAGTTCTGCAAGAACATCCTGGGAACTCACAGAAACGCTCCGAGTCTGGGTTGCCGGGCAGAATTAGGCAGATTCCCTCTCTTATCTGAGATCCAGAAGAGAGCCGCAAAGTTCTGGTTCCATCTATCAGACGCGCAGACAGAGAGTTACCATCACTGCGCTCTCAGACACAGGGCAGGACACCCTGAGAGCGACCCCATGACTCATTTAGTGGAAAAACACCAACTTAATCCAACAATTCAGTTCAGACACGCAAAAGTAAAAGAAATAGGGAACATAACCAAAGAAGAATACATACAAGATTGGCAGATAAAGGTCACACAAGTAAATAAATTAAAATACTTCCCCAAAATAAAGTTGGATTATAAATTGGCCCCATACCTGACCGATATCAGTAACTATGGTCAGAGAAAGCTCCTGACGAGGTATCGCATTAGTGACCACAGTCTGTGTGTGGAGACGGGCCGGCACAAGCCGAGCTGGAGAGCCAGAGAGCTCAGACTGTGTTCACACTGCACTGATGGAGTCGTGGAGGACGAGCTGCACTTCCTCACCCAGTGCAGCAAGTACAAACACATCAGAGACTCTTATTTCACACTAATAGCACAGATTTTACCCCAGTTCCAACAAGCGAGCCTCACAGACAAACTGTCTTATATTCTGGGAGAGAAAGAAGAGTGTGTTCTCCTGGCAGCACAGTGTGTGTCTTCCTGCCATCATATGAGGGACAAGGGCTGAACCCTCTTTTACCTTAAACTGCTCTATGTACTTTTTTTTTTTTTTTTTTTTTTTTTCATTGTGATATATTTATGCTTATGGAAATGTTATGTTTTATTGTTCACTTTTTTTTATCTACCTGTGCGTATATGTCTGTATATGTCTATTGCTTTGGCAATATTGTGCTATTTTACACAGTCATGCCAATAAAGCTCATTTGAATTGAATTGAATTGAATTGAATTGAATTGAATTGAATTTAATTTAATTGAATTGAATTGAATTGAGAGAGAGAGACAACAGCAAGTGATGAGAGAGAGACAACAGCAAGTGATGAGAGAGAGAGACAACAGCAAGTGATGAGAGAGAGAGAGACAACAGCAAGTGATGAGAGAGAGAGAGAGAGAGAGAGAGAGAGAGAGAGAGAGAGAGAGAGAGAGAGAGAGAGAGAGAGAGAGAGAGAGACTTGACTTTTAGGTCTTCTTTAATTATTCAATATAAACATATTTTTAAGGTAAAAAAAACATTAAAACTTCATACATTTATATTTTCCACAAAACTATTATTAAATAAAAATAATAATAATAAAAAAAATCACTCCTGAACACTCATAAATTAAATACAAAATCTCCATGAACATCAGCTTCACATATAAAACCAACTCCCCACACATGAAAAAAAAAATATTAACATCAGTAATAAGGCTAAAATAAGCATATTCCATCATTAATCTCTTCTTTATAAAACCTCTCATCATCAAAACAGTGTCCACGCTTTCCCTCCCTTCTACTTTATTTCTTCGTGTACACCAAATTGCCAACTTTGCTGCTCCAAACAAGAAGTTTAATAACACCACTTTGGATTTATATTTTGTTGAATAATTAGGACCAAAAATAAACAATTCTTGATTAAACCTGCCCATAATCTGCATACTCCAGCTTTCCATTAAACTCAAAATTTGATCCAATCGTGGACACTCAATAAAAAGATGAAAAACAGTTTCAGATATCCCACAAAAAGGACAACCCTCATCATCTGAGTCATTAAGGAGTGCTTTGTGTCTGTTCATAGCTAAAATCCCATGCACAATTCTCCACTGAAGATCCCCCACCCTCTTCTCAATGGGTCTTTTGTACAGGGACCGCCAGCTACCTTTCGGGGAAGAGCCTGATTCAAACATCATTGTCCATTTAGTGTCTCTCACATCCTTAAGATGTTGGAAGTTGATGGTTTTTACACAAGCTCTGTAAAGTGTTTGTCTGCTCAAAATACTAAAAATATTCAGTTATGGTGTATCCATAGAAAGCAATTTTCTGGCATCTTTCCTGCCAGTCTCCTTTATTTATAGAAACATGCAGTTCAGGGAAATGGGCATTATCTGTAGCATCACAGTTCTCCACAGGATAAACTTTCATGAAATCACTTACAGGAACAGGGAGGGCCTCCTCAAGAAGTTGATTCACTGCTTTTGTAACTTCCTCAAAATGTCAGATCAGAGTCCAAGTTCTTTACATTTTCTTCATCCAGCACAGGCAAATTGTTAAAAAGTTAATCTATGACTGCATCTCCTGTGCACTCTTTAGCATATAAGTCCACAGAGAAATCAACAGCAAGTCTCCGCATTTCCAAAGGATCAGAAGTAACATTCCCATCAGGTGTGCGTAATGCATGCACATAATTAGTATGAAAACACTTTTTATTCAAATTAAAAAAGAATTGTGTGGGAGCATCCATATCATGTAATGAAACAAAATGTGATTTCACAAGAGCTCTTTTTACCTTTTCATTTAACATATTACTTAACTCTTGTCTCTTCTGACTATAAGATCATCTTGTAAATTTACATCATTTTGATCAATTAACATATTTTGAATTTGTAAAATATCTTTCTCTAATTTTGCCATTTCATGTTTAATTTGACATAAATAAATTGTTGACAGAAAAGCTTAATCTGCGTTTTACCTATTTCCCACCAATGAAGCAGATTTTCATAATCAATAATCATTTTCATAATCATTCCAAAACATTTTAAAATTCTCATAAAAATTAACATCTTGAATTAGTTTAATATCAAAACGTCAGTAAAAGAATTGTGGTTTTGTTTCTGATAAAACAACATTCACTGTAATGAGCTGATGATCAGAGATAATACAAGGTGTGATATATGCACCTATCACCCTATTACTTTGATTTTTATATAAATAAAATCGCACCAACTCTACCTACTGCCACTTTAATCCAGCTATATTTACTCACTTTTTTTATTTGTTTCCCTCCACACATCTACTAGCCCTAACTGAGTGATTATTGCTTTCAAAACTTTAGCAGAAGGAGGATGTGGTTCTTCTCCATTCCTATCAAGAACAAAATCAAGGGTGCAATTAAAATCTCCACCTATGATTAAAAAAATCTTCTTGTGAAAGAGAAACAAGAGTATTTTTAAGCATCTCAAAAAGCTTAATTCTGTCCTTAATTCTGTCCATAAATATTAAGAAAGACAAAACACAAATCTTTTATTTTAGCTTTAATTAGAAGTCGCCCCTTTTACAATTCATTAATAGATAGAATGTTAATTCAGAATCTAATTCAGGAGAAAACAATATTGCCACCCCTGCACTTACATTAGTTCCATGGCTAAGAAAACACCGACCATCAGACCACAAACCCCAATCTACTTCATTATTTAGGTCACTGTGTGTTTCTTGTAGAAACATCACATTCATTTCTTTTAGCTTTATGCTTTCTTTTAACAAAGACCATTTATTACTTGCCCTAATCCCATTTACATTTAAGGACCCCTCTTTTAGGACATCCAAGGACCCCTCTTTTAGGACATCCAAAATGAAAGCAGAAAGAAACAGTATTGTGAGAAGAAAAACAAGAAAAGGATAGATACCCATCGTGCACTTATTTTAGTTTACCTTTCACAGCCCGGCGTTTCGCCCTGCCTGATTTTACTCCGTGCCTAATTGATGTTATGTATTTTTTTAATCGAAACCTTTTCTGCTGGGATAACACTTCTAGGCTACATTCCTGTCTTACATTCATAACAGATAGCACACATTTGTCTAAATCTGGAAAAAATGTACCGATTTCAACACTTTTACCCTTTGTCTCATCCAAGAAAGCATTAATCTGCTCCACTGTACACAAATCACTTCCACTATTTGCCACATCAAAGTCCGCACATGAATCATCATCTCTACAACTATCTAAAGTTGCTTCTGCCATATCATCCATTTCTTCACTTTGCCCATCATACGTCTCATTATCCTGCACTAGGCCACCACAAACATCACTCTTACCAACATCACTAGGCCTACCACAACATGGAACTTCAACATCAGTGACAATATTTTCAGAAACATTTGGCCTTACCTCGGTATTCATATCTGTCTTTTCAGGTTGTTGCGGTGTACTTTCCTTCACAATCTGCGGCCTTTCAGATGTTTCAGTTGGGCCTTCCTCTTCAGTGTTATGCGCTTTACGCGGGCAGGTGAAACGTTTATGACCAATATCCCCGCATTCGAAGCAACGCAAAGTCTCCGTACTAGCGTACACCATATATGAACTCTCACCGTGAGATATCCGAAAAGATACATCAAGCGTTTTAGTGGGAGAGCTGGAAAACATGTAAACGTGTCTCCTGAAAGATAGCACGTGTTTCAGTGCAGCGTTTTTACAACCTAGCGGAATCTCTTTAATAGCGCCAGCAATTCTGCCAAATCTAGTCAGCTCTTTAATAATACTTTCATTACAGACGGATGGGGGCACATTAGAGATTAACGTGTGCCGGTGCCGACAACGGTGTAATAGGCACATATGTTTCATTGATCCATATTCCGCTTTCAATCAAGTTTTTTACTTGACTTTCATTTTTCTAAAAGACGACGACTGCCTTATTCATTCTAGAGGCAGAACTAATATTTTCATTACCAACCTTAGCTCCTACAGCAAGGAGAACATCCTCAATAGAGGTATTCGCCTCCGACGCACACCTGAAACCATTCCGGAGGGTCGGGCCGACCGGGGCGGGCCTTGGTGACGCTGTAGGCGGCATGAGTACTATCAGCCCCCAAAGTTTCAAGTCTCTACGACTTACGGTTCGGTCTGCCCAATCAGTTTTACATGGAGAATGCTGCATCATGGGAAAATTAACAATAACAATAGGGTTTCAGCACTACGTGCTTGAACCCCTAATAAAAAGGGCCTAAAAAAGGCCTATAAAAAAAAAAAACTATAGGGTCTGAGCACTTGACGCTTGAGCTGCTGCTTCCAAAAACTTTATCAAGCCTTTTAACGTGTGCCTCGGAGAGGACAAAGTCACTTTTGTGCATTTTCAGCTCATTTATCATGGAAATGTGGTGATTTTTGGTGTGTTTTTTTTTTTTTACCTTTTAAACTGTCATACCTCGACTGATGGCCCGATTTCCATAAAAGTTTGCACGCTTCTTTAGAATAATATGGCGCACATGCTCAGCTAATTAGGTGAAGTTTTGCGCAGAGCAGACCATTTTTCAGTCATTTAAATATCATTTTGCATAGGATAACACAGAGCACTTCTCACCTTTTTGACAGTTAAAGCGCCACCAATGGCCCGACGTCCATGAAAGTTTCCAAGCTTCTTTGGGATCATGTGACGCATGCGCACGCCCGATTTTGTGAGGTTGTATGCAAATCAGGCAGGAGGAGGGCCGCTTTCAGCCATTTCATGGGTTTTGCCATAGGAATACATCATTTTGACACCTTTTTAACCGTTATAGCGCCACCAAGTGGCCAGTTGCCGCGTCCTTTTTCACGTGACCACAGAATGAGCTCGTACATACGTGTGCTGAGTTTGGTGCAAACATCTCGTTCCGTTCACGAGTTATAGCCAATTTAGTAAAAGGGGCTCCTCCCACTTGGAACGTTTTGGCGGCCCTTAGGGACCGTGAACCGAAATTTCCACTTTTTTTAATAATTATTGACAATCAGACTCCAGAGAATCTTGCTGCACTGGTTTGGTTCCGGTCGGGCCAAAAACCTAAGACTAATTCGCGAAAGTAGGTTTTTAGGACTTACGGTTCAGTCTGCCCGATCAGTTTTACGTGGAGAATGCTGCATCATGGGAAAATTAACAATTACAATAGGGTTTCAGCACTACGTGCTTCACTACGTGCTTGAGCTGCTGCTTCCAAAAACTTTATCAAGCCTTTTAACATGTGCCTCGGAGAGGAGAAAGTCAATTTTTGGCACTTTCAGCTCATTTATCATGGAAATGTGATGATTTTTGGTGCCTAACGGTTGAGGAGTTATGAGCCATTTCATACTTTTGACCGCTGTAGCGCCACCGTCAGGCCGATCGGGGCGGGCCTTGGTGACGAATAGCAGGACATTTAATCATAAGCAGGCCCATACATGTCATAGAGAATAGATATTTACATATGTTGATTGACAACCTAGCCTGGTAATAGGATAGGTTGAGAGTAAGGGGGGCGGGACTTGAATCCAGTAGCTAGAGACATATGGAGACGGTGTCTGTTTAGACTGTGTCTGTTGCAAGCTGGTGAATAAATAAGTTCTTAGCAACAAAGTCGTTGTAAGTAAGACTTATTTGACATGGTGTCAGAAGTTGTGGAGTAGTAGAAATGGCAAAATTTGCCCCACCCACGAACTTCACCTTTGATAGACCTCAAGAATGGGCCACATGGCGACAGCGCTTCACGAGGTACAGGATAGCCTCGAAGCTCACGGAGGAGGATGGCGAGGTACAAGTGAGTACCCTTATATATGCCATGGGGCCAGAGGCAGAAAACATATTCAGCTCGTTCACGTTTGAGAGGGACGAGCAGAAAAAAGAATTCGACGCCGTGCTGAACAAGTTTAATGACTATTTCATCCCGAAAAAAACATCATCCACGAGAGGGCGTGCTTTTACCAACGCATACAAAGGCCGGGGGAAAAGGCAGAGATGTTCATCCGTGCACTCTACGAATTAGCAGAGAGTTGTGAGTTCGGTGCCCAGAAAACAGAGAACATTAGAGATAAGCTCGTGGTTGGCATCAGAGATAAAGAGCTTTCAAGAAAGTTACAGCTGATGACAGACCTTACCTTAGACACGGCGGTGCTGATGGTGAGGCAGGCGGAGGACATCGCCCAGCAGGTGAGCCAACAGGAGGAAGGTGCACCAAGCAGTGTTCAGGAGGTTACACGCAGACGACCTGAAAGGAAAGGAAGATGGGATGAAAAGAAGCCAGCGAGAGGAAAAAATGATAGAATGATCGGTGGCGGTAGGTGCGGAAAATGTGGAAAAACGAAACATCACAACAAGGAGAAATGTCCCGCAGCAGAAACTGAGTGTCGAAAATGTAAAAAGAAAGGACACTGGGAGCGTATGTGTTACTCAAGGACAGTTAATGAGGTAATAAGAGGAACACACACACAGGCAAGTGATGACGATTCATATTACCTGGGAACGGTAAGCAAAACTGGGGCTGATGACACAGAGAACTGGTTTGTGAAACTGAACGTGCAAGGCTCGCGAGTAAAATTTAAAATTGATACCGGAGCTGACGTGACCGTTATGAATGAAGAGACTTTTAACTCGCTTGGAAGTGAAGTGAAGCTGAGTCAGACACATGCGAAATATGACAGTCCAGGTGGAAAGATAAATTGTTTGGGACAATTTGAAACGACCACGGAGTACAAAGGAAAAAAGTTCAAGTTCACAATTCACGTCATGGAGGGCGATACTGTGAACAATTTGCTAAGCAGAGAACAAGCAGTAGAGATGGGCTTAGTTAAAAGAATCGAGCAAGTCAGCGCAGCATTCGGTGAACAGGGAACAATGAGAACCGAACCAGTTAAAATAAATCTAAAAGAGAATGTAGAGCCATACGCAGTCCACACCGCGAGAAGAGTGCCGTTACCATTACTTCCCAAAGTTAAGGCCGAACTCCAACGAATGGAGGAGAACGGAGTCATTGAAAAGGTAACGCAACCCACGGACTGGTGCGCGCCGATGGTACCAGTGATGAAACCTAACGGGAAAGTGCGCATCTGTGTAGACCTGAAAAAACTAAACGAACATGTAAAAAGAGAACGGTTCATCCTACCCACGACTGACGAAATTCTTGCCAAACTCGCCGGGTCCAAAATATTCTCATCATTGGACGCCGCAAGCGGCTTTTGGCAAATTCCCCTACATAGTGAGAGCAGTCTTCTCACTACTTTCATAACGCCGTTTGCTAGATATTGTTTTAAGCGCTTACCATTCGGCATTAGCATAGCGCCAGAAATATTTCAGCGCAAAATGAACGAACTACTAGGAGGCTTAGAGGGAGTTGCGGTCTACATGGACGATCTAATCGTTCACGGCGAAACCCAAGAACAGCACGACGAGCATCTGAGGCGCGTTCTGGAGAGGATCGAGCGCGCAGGGCTCAAGCTCAACAAAGATAAGTGTATCTTCAGACAGAAGGAGCTTTATTTCCTGGGACACGTCATAGACGAGAGAGGAGTCAGGCCTGACCCGGGGAAAGTAAGGGCTATCTCAGAGCTGCAAGCCCCACGAAATGTGAGTGAACTGAAACGGGTCCTGGGGATGATAAACTACATGGGACGTTACATTCCAGACTTGGCGACAGTGGGCGGGCCGCTGTTTGATTTATTAAAAGGGACTGTAGCATGGACATGGGACCAGTCTCAAGAATGCGCTTTTCAAAAGCTTAAAGAAACTTTAATGACTGCACCTGTTCTCGCGTACTACGATTCGGGGAAGCCCACAGCGGTGTCTGCAGATGCGAGTAGCTACGGGCTGGGAGGAGTCCTACTACAGCTGCACGGAGACAGCTGGAAGCCGGTGGCATATTGTTCGAGGAGGTTAAATGAGGCAGAAACCAGGTACGCGCAAATTGAAAAGGAATGTTTGGCCGGGGTCTGGGCGTGCGAGAGATTCGAGAAGTATCTCATAGGCCTGGACAGATTTCGCCTTATTACAGACCACAAACCCCTCGTACCATTGATTAATAAAAAAGACTTGGACGCGGTACCAATACGTTGTCAAAGACTTTTAATGAGACTAATGCGATTCGCAGTGACCGCGGAATACGCACCTGGGAAGACACTGGTTGTAGCCGATACGCTGTCGAGAAGTCCGATAGGCGATGATACAACGAGCAGTAGACCTACAGCGAACGAGATAGCCTGTTACGTTGACGCAGTTATAGCTGGCTTGCCCGTGTCGCAGTCAAAGTTGAGCCTGATCGCAGCAGCGACTGAAAGAGATGAACAGTTACAACAAGTAAGCAAGTTCATTAAGCAGGGATGGCCAGAGCATGTAAGAAACGTACCGGAAGGTGTTAGAGACTTTTTCTCTGTGAAAGATGCCCTGTCAATAAGTGAAGGATTGATAATTCTGGGCAGGCGCATTTGTATTCCAAGTGAACTGAGACAGGACATCCTTGAGCGCATCCACGAAGGCCATTTAGGGTTGACAAAGTGCAGAGAACGGGCAAATTCATCCGTATGGTGGCCTGGTATATCATCGGATATAAATAACAAAATTGACTTGTGTATGTTCTGTCGCGAAAACAGGAAAACACAAAGGAAAGAGCCACTGAAGTCAACCGCTACCTGACAGACCGTGGCAGCGCGTGGCTATAGACATTTGCGAGAACAAGGGCCAGATGTATCTGATTGTTTCGGATTATTACTCGCGCTTCATAGAGATCCTTCATCTGCCAAAGACAACGACGGCGCAGGTGATAAATAGACTGCAAGCTACTTTTGCGAGATTCGGAATACCGGAGCAGATTATGAGTGATAACGGTCCGCAGTTTACTAGTGAGGCATGGACTTCATTTAAGGAAAAATATGACTTTGAACACGTCACATCGAGCCCGCACAACCCGCAAGCAAACGGGCATGCCGAGCGCGCGGTCCAAGTAGCCAAACGCATCCTCAGACAGGACGATCCGCTCCTCGCTTTGATGTGTTACCGCGCAACACCACATTCATCTACAGGGGCAAGCCCTGCTGAATTGTTGATGGGCAGGAAAATTCGTACGACGTTGCCTACGTTGAAGAAAAACCTGCAGCCAAAGTGGCCAAATAGACTGTTGGTGAGAGAAAGAGACGCTTTGGCCAAAACACAACAAGCCTTCTACTTTAATCGGAGACACGGGGTGCGTAACTTACCTGAGTTGAAGCCAGGTGACGCGGTGCTGATGAAACTGGACGGGGAAAAGTCGTGGAAAGGTCCAGTGCAGGTCAGAGCGCAGGAGAGTGCACCGCGCTCATTCGTGGTGCAGGCTCCGAAGGGGGAAGGTGAGATGAGGCGGAACCGCAGACATTTACAGAAAGTGCCTGCGGAATGTTTAAATGCTGATAACGAGTGTGAAACAACAGCGAAGAGTCCGCAGAAGCTTGAAAAACTGCACATCAGCAATGCGGATCAGCCAGTGTCGCAGACACCGAGTGAAACACAAGGAGTGACTGTGACCAGGTCCGGCAGAGTAATAAAACCAACTGTGAAACTAAATTTATAGTCAAGAGTAAATTGAAAATCTGAGCACATTATTGTGTAGTGGATGTGAGTTATGCATCTTAAAGGAATGCGATGTTAAATGTTTATTGATAAATGGGAAACTGTTAAATGTTTAAAATGTTCATTATAGTTAAAATGAATATGGTCAAGTGCTAGTTAGATAATAAAGAATTACGGTTACAATAACGTGTTTCTTTAGGAAAAGTTAAAGGGGGAGGTGTCATAGAGAATAGATATTTACATATGTTGATTGACAACCTAGCCTGGTAATAGGATAGGTTGAGAGTAAGGGGGGCGGGACTTGAATCCAGTAGCTAGAGACATATGGAGACGGTGTCTGTTTAGACTGTGTCTGTTGCAAGCTGGTGAATAAATAAGTTCTTAGCAACAAAGTCGTTGTAAGTAAGACTTATTTGACAATACATAATCTATGGACTTTTTCCTTATTTATTTTAAGACAATCAGAAGAATGGCTCTATATGGTAATATGTGTTAAATGACCTAAGAGGACCTGAAGGGTAATAATAATGTTCAGCATGACACATTATTGCCCAAACAGTGAATTTTTACATGCATCTACACACACATACACTCACGGTTCAGTGCCAGGCAGTGCTTGTCCATTTCTCACAGGTAACAGGTAAGTCAATCTCTTCATTAATTTAATTATGGGTTACTTCTTTATCCTGAAATAAAACTTTTTAGACAGATCAGTAATGAATATATACATAAACTTAGACGGTTCTAGAGAGGGACACTGTAACCTTCACTTATTGTTTTTTCTCATTTTAAATTAAACAGAGAGGAGTAAAAACAAGAGTTTGCATTATTATACGCAAGGTTCGTCATTAATAAGTAACTATGCAGGAAGTAATGCAGGACTAATGAGTAGATCTACATTAACACTTCAGCTACTGCTATTAACTAATATGGAAACAAGCTTAACCAATCAGTAAGTAATATCAAATTTAGGACTCGAATTTAGATTGTTCCTTATTAGGTAATCAATAATTTATTTAATGAGATTGGCATCATTAAGAACTAATATGTAATTATGACACATTATAAAGAATTACTAATTAATTACTAATCACAACAGTAACGCGTCTGAGACGTTAGCAATTGTGTTTTTTTACTCTCAACGTGGTCATAAAATGCATCACTAATTACTCAAGTGTTACCTAGTCACTATACAGGAACTACTAGTGATCTGGACCATTATACAAGTTGTTTTTCACTTTAAAATAATGGTCCAGATCACTAGTAGTTCCTGCATAGTGACTAAGTAACACCTGAGTAATTAGTGATGCATTCTGGAGCACAGACAGATGCACAGACACAATCAACATCAACTGAAAAACACTGAGATGTTTCAGTGATTGGAGCCGTACTCCAGCATGTCTGTGGAAATGAATCGTCATGGCAACAGCAATGATCATAAACTCTGAAGAGGAAAACACAAGTGCCCTTATCGTCTCTCCTAATGTGCATCTCGATCAGATCGTCCTCTGTTTCTCTACCTTTGAAAGTTGTTCAAAAGAACTGCTAAAATCAGATAAATTTGTTTAAAAAAACTCAGTCTCCTTGTGAATGGCGACTCGATCTATGAGACCTAAAGAGAAAATAGCAGGAAATAAAGTAGGACAGATCATGATCAATATCAGTGAAATTTTTAAATAATTGTACTAAATAAAAGTCTAGCACAATATTATGCTTCCAAATGAATGTATGCAGGATATGACACAAATATGAGAAAGATAGATTTTATTTTTCAATCAGTTACAGTTTATGATTTTATCCAGAGAATTAATAAAGGTAGTAAGTACTGCACAGGATTGAATACAAAAGTTATTAAAAAAAACATCTGAAAACCGGCCAAGTAACAGTGTGACACCTTGTAAACGTCCTGTTAACATTTGTAATACATTATATCTAGACTGCCTCAGTACCATAACATTCAGGAAGAACTAGAAATAAAAACTAAATCAAGTTTTACTCGCCTAACTGACCAATCGTTTCAGTCGGAGGAATGAGGTAAGTGTGTTCTCCTGAGTAAAACGTCTCTCTTGTATTCTGTCTGCAGTAAACACTAGAGTTCAGGCAGTCAAACGGTTTCTACTCTTCTTCATGATGAAGAGGAGATGATCAGGTAATCAGTGGTGTAAATACATGTCCTTCAGTTTGGATGTTTTCATTATTAATCAGAGGGCAGTCGTGGACTAATGGTTAGAGATAGCAATAGCAAATCGCTCTTTTGTTTTAGAGAGTCGGACTTGTAACACAATGGGTTTGATTCTCAATACCGGCAGGAAACGACTGAGAGCGAGGCACCTAACTGTGTGTGTGTGTGTGTGTGTGTGTGTGTGTGTGTCTTCACTACTCACTGCTCCTAATGTGTGTGCACTAACTTGGATGGGTTAAATACAGAGGACAAATTCTGAGCAAGGGTTACCAAACTGGGCCTTCGCGTCACTTCACTTTCCTTTCACTTTCACTTTAACAAATCATTGCTGCCCTCTACTGGAAAGACATTGAAATTGAAAATTAAAAATATCAAAAGATTCTTTAGCATTCACAGAAAAATAATGCCAATATTTATACATGCAAATCGCTCTTTGTTTTTAGGTGAAGTGTGTAACTCTAGCATCTACAAACAGTTAAAAATCAAATTAAAAATGCAAATCTGCAAAAATAAAATCTATCATCCATCCATCATTTATTCAGATTATGCTGATAACACACATACAGCAATATTCCAACAACAGTGAAGCACGTCTACATCTTTTACAGAATAAAAGCTTAACCACATTATGGACTGGCAGTGTTGCAGTGTCGGGTTTTTGAGATGCTCAAACAAGTTGTGCAATGTTACACACATCACCTTAAAACGGTTTACATCTAAACTGTTGCCATTTGTGAAAACGTGCCATAAATGCAACGCAAGGCCCACATTCAATGAAGCATAAATGTCTGGAAAACATTTTAAATACAGAGATTAAATAATCTCTCTCTAAAGGACTGAAAGCTGCATGCATGCTTCGGCTGTCTTCAATGATTAGATGAAAAAAGGGAAAAAAGACCAGAAATTCACATTATCAGTAAAGAAAACTAAGAAAACATTTTCATTAAAAAATAAGATTAACATAACATAATATTTTCATGACTCCAAAATGTGCTAAAATAGACCACCAATTAATTTTAGGATTTGATACATGACATATCAAACTTGAAACCTTTACAACTCGCCTGAATTAAACATGAAAAAGCCTCAATAGCAAAAACACTGGATTGAAAGACTTTGCTGAAATATTTAACCCCGTTTTTTTTTTAAACGATTCCAGTTAGCATATATTTACTCTAGAAGACATACAAATACTAAAACTAGAAACTAAAACTGTCACTGAGAAAAATTACTACAGTATATTAACTACACTAAAACTAAATTTGAGCGAAAACTAAACTAAATTGAATATAACAGAAATAAAAACTAAATTCAGAACTATAACAGTTTAACAGTATAACTAAGACTAAGACTGTAACTAAGACTGTTTACAGATGGATTTAATCATTTTACAGAACAGTTAATGCAACATAAACCCACTGCTGATTATGAATGAAGATGAAGATGAAAAATCTGCGGTTAGATTCATCTCTGGGACTCTGATGGGCCGATTCTTCAAAAGTGTTCACACCTGTTCTCATCTCTCTAGATCTGCACTGGTTGTTTCGCCTGCTTGTTGATTCCAGAGAGAGTTTATTATCATCACCAGATCTCAAATCGTGGGTCTGTGAGGAAGAGCTTTCTGGATTCAATTCTGTTGTTAAAGAGCCTACAGATACAAACACACACTGATATTAGAAACAGCAGCTGAAACAAACACACCATCACAAACAGAAATCAGATTTGTAAACCAATGTTTTTTCAAAAAGTTGTTCCAATGTTTTAATTTATTTTTAATTGATGATAAATTGTAGTATTTAGCAAAGGAAAAGCAGAAACAAAATGGCCTTGAATAAAAGAGAAATCACTTCAACTCAGAGATCGCAGTTTTATTTCTGAGCCTCATGTTTGTTGCTACTGTAAGACTTCAGCTCAAATAACTTGAGATGGGAATGTGATTCTGTGACGTTCCGACACACACCTCACTGTCTTTATGTCACTGTTGCGACTGACGATACTGTAGATTCTCTGAGCCCCAGTGTCAGTGATGCTATTCCCACTAAAACTGCAGATCAAACACACAAATCAGACAAAATGCTAAAAAATATTACA